>NC_133656.1:197670476-198882914 GCF_009905375.1 Apium graveolens | reverse complement strand
GCTCCAAGGAAACTCTGGTCATGCCAGCCTCAAAGTCCTCCATCACCTCAGTAGCCCAGCCCAGCAGTGCATCAGGGCCTCTGCCAGGTAGTGAGCTCCTGTAGCCTAGCCTCAAGAACCTCCGGTCAGAATCTCCTCTCGAAGCTCCCTCACACCACGATCAACATCTGTAGTCCTAATGATATGCTGAACTCTCTAATCTGAGCCAACAAGAAATCCGCTCCAATAGAAAAGCCTTATACCGGGTAATAAGGAACTGGGGGCAATGTAGACTGGAATGGGGCACTCGCTACTGATGCCCAGTGGAATCTGAATCAGCTGGTGGGGGGTCCTTGACAGGTGGCTCATGCCTGGAGGTGGAATAGCCTGCAATGGTACGGGATGTACACCGGTGGAGGGTAGAATAGCAATGCTGGTGGAAGCACAGGACGTGGATCCGATGCTGGTGCTCCAACGAAGGCTCTGAGTGACAGCTGATACGGGAATAAAAGAGTCGGCCATCTCTGCTATCTGAAATCATATCGTAATATAAGAATCTCGTACCACGACGCAAACTATACTAATACCGGTTATTACCATAACACTCAACATCTCGACGTTCTATCATCCTATACCTTACTCTAATCCAGCCCTTCTACCCATTCCCGTCAACCTAGGCTTGTGTCAGTGACTTATAACTGTAGCTCTGATACCAAACCTGTGGCACCCTCCAAACCCGGGTCAGAAGTTTGGGGGTCCACACACACACCTTAATTATAACATGCTTATAACAATAATAAAGATAATAATAAATATACAACGACCCTACTTACCAACACCAACGGACCGCAACAGGTTAAAGATGCACACAAGCCAAACACATAAATATTACAAACCGTTTAAATCCCAACTATTTCAAATTCAAAACGAGTATTAAACATTATTACAAACTTTTACAAACTTAAATTATTCCAAAAGAAGCCTACTAGCCGCTTTCTCAACTTGAACCCCTAGCTCTGCGGCTGGAACTGGGGATCTTCTTACCAACTGGTTCCTTTTAACTGGAAAGAATATAAACAACATCGCACAAATGAGCTAACTAGCTCAGCAAGTCACAATGACAAAACTGAGAATAATGATCATCAGGTGAATATGGTTATGATATCAAGTGAACAATGGATTATGATTTAGAATTGGAATTATACTTTTAATTTAAAAACCAAGGTTAGGCTGCTGATCAGTCACGCATAACCCGAGCAAGGCACACAACATTGCTCTAACTACTGGATCCAAGGCACACATTGGCCTAACTGACCATATATGGTCTGACCACGAATCTGGTCCACAATTTATTTAAAAACAATCCAATTATAACATAATAACAGAATATGCAATAATAAACAATAACCGAAATCATTAAAACAATAAATTTTTAACAATAAAGGGTTTCAATCCTTGTAAGGATCAATAAGGCAATTTAAAAGCTGGATGTGGGTAATGAAAGAATTGGATAACAAAGGAATCAACGTTTTAAGGTTTCAAGGATTTGGGTCTTTCAAAGTATAAGATACCATGGGTTGAGTATATAATAGTTCATGTTAGTGTCTGGTATTTAGTTTGTATGTATTGTGGCAGTAGTATCGTAGATTTGTGGTTCTTGTTTGGGTATAAATAATCAATGGATTAGAAAGAATATGATTCATGGCTCAAGAACAATAACTGAAATCAGGATTTAGGTTTCTGTGCTTCAAAGCACTTGCAATATTACAGGATTATCAGTACTACAATATCTCGAGAAAGTTCAGAACACTTGCCTGATATTAGCTTACTACATGCCATCGTTTCCAATCACAACCGTCTTACTCTTCAAATATGTTTCCTTTCTTACGTCTTGCCTTTGCTCACATATCATAAGCATATATCATAATTTACTCATGGAATTCTATTCAACACATATTCTATCTACCCTTCGGTTTACCCAATCGATTAACGGATTGAAAGTATGCAATAATCAAGTAACACCGAATATATAGACCGATAGTCAATAACAAGTCACATATAGCAATAATACATCACGTAATCAATGATATATTATTTATAAAGAAAGTTCGGGTCATAATAGGCTTTCTGGTATTTAAAATGATTTTTAAAACATTTTTTTCGGAATTTTAAAACGGGTCGTTGGATCAATTTCGGGTTAATAAACAGGGTTCGGTTGGCCACTTCTGGCTCCGAAATAATTTTAGAATAATTATCGAGCCTTGGAAATAATTCTAGACATAATATTTTAACAGCTCGAAACTATTTTTCAGATTTTTAAATCATTTTTTAAATAATTAAATCTAATTAAATATTAATTAAATCAATTAATAATAATTAAATCAATTAATCAATTAATTTTTGAATTAATTGAACCAATTAATCAATTATAAATTAACTGAAATTAATTAAATAATTAATTTAGATTTATTTATGAATTCAAAAATAATTTTCAGAATTAAAATAATAATTTTTAGAAATTTTCGAATTAAAATGAATTTTATAATAAAAATAAATAGGAAATATGATTTTTTAACATTTTTATAAACAGGTAATCCTAAATTTGCAAAGTCTGGAAACTTCAGGGACCTAACTGCATCATTTTCAAAAGTTGGGGTACTAAACTGTAATTTTTACCAGCCCTTTCGCCGGGAAAACAGTCGGGTTCGCCGGAGAACACGTTCCCGGCGTCCTCACCCCACCAACACCTCCAGATCACATCTACACAACACCAGGAACACAACCATGCAATCAATTCATCCTAACAATCCTGAGTTGGCCGGAATTTGGCCGTGAAGTTTTCCAGTTTCCGACGAACATCGAAAAACTTCAAACACAACTCCCTTCTCTACAGAACCTCGTTGGTTCATGAACTTATACGACTAGACTGCAAATTTCACAGAGAATACAACCCACTATAACACAACATCAATCTATCACAGAATAAGAAACCCCCAAATTTCAATTAAGAACATTCATACGGGTTATAAACCCTAATTTTGAAATTCGAAAATCAAACTCAAATTTGAACATGTTATTGAACTCCAAATCAGACGTATAACATATGAAAATCATCAGGAAAACAAGCTCTACAAACATGCAATCATCAAATCATACAAACAATCATCCGAACAAAATTTCATATTTTTAATAAAATAAATTCGAAAATAAATAATTTTTTAGAAAAATAACCTTGATTTCTGCAGTGAAACAAAGCTCAGAATCTGATAGAACACTTCAAATCCTTCGTTTTGGTTACTCAAGCTTTGAAAACAGAGATCGGTAACGCCTTCGTTTTGCTGTTTGATTCTTAGAACAGTTTTAGGAAATTAGGGCTTTTCTCTGAAAATTATATAATTAACTATCTGCAAATGATTTTGATACGAAATAAAATACGGTAAAAGGCTATTTATAATTACGGAAAATTTGTATCCCGTTGGATCATTCCGGATATAAAACGGTACGTTTATTTGTAAAAACTGATCCAAACGGTATCGGTTTTCGGGATAATTATCCAAATCAGTACAATTTGTACTGCAGTCTTGGTCTCAGCGCCTGGTTACACGTATTACGAGTGATAATTGTGATAGTTTAATAAAAAGCTCCCGTTTATCCAAAATACGGGTTTTATTGATTTACCGAAACGAATATTGTATCGAAAATGTTGCGCCGGGACCCGCGCAGGACAAACCGTACGCCGGATCGAAAAAGTCGAAACATGGAATATGCTCGGAATATTACAATTAGGTTAGGAAGGAGTTCTCGAAAGAGTTTCGGGTTCCAAAAACGTATCAACGGTTGACGTCGGTTGGTTCCCGTTTTTATAAAATAGATTTTAATTACCCGGAAAAAGATTTTAGAAATTTCATATGATTCTTATAAATCCATAAACCAACATAAAAATAATTAGGAAGATATGACAATTATCTATATTTTATTTTGGACATAAAAAAATTAAAATACTCAATTAATATTATTTTTGAATATTCAAGTACAGATAACACTTAACAATTAGCTCACAGAATAGATACTGAACACACATAATAATTATATAATAGCAAAAATAATTACACGATATATCCCGGATATTACAAAAGCCACCAAAATTAAAATTCCAAAACATAAGTCAAAGAAAACCACCTCTGTTGTTTCTCAAAAGACAACAGTTGTAACAACTACTAAAAACCCTGAAGGGAGTGAACAGGGTGTGAGTGGTGAGGGGAGGGGTGAACATCAAGAAACCCCCCAGGATAAGGTGGGAGAGGTGAGTGGTACCCTAGCCAGCCAAACCACAGTTTCTCAAAAGACTGTGGTGGTTCAAAAGGAGTCAAACACATCCCTAGTTGCATCCTCCCAAAAGGGTGCAGCTATTGAAAATAGTCTCCAACCAGGGACACAGAACAAAAGAGGGAGGGACACTGAAGCCACACATTCACCTGTCAAAGCTTTTTCAAGAAGAAAGAAGGCTAAAACCCTAGTTTCCACACAGGGGGCACACACTGCACAGATACATCCACCTGTATCTTTGCCTTCTCAAATTCAGCTTGATGTGGCTCCAGCAAATGTGGAGTCACAACCCCATTCTCTCATAATAGACACACATCAATCACCAAATTCTCCATCACCCTCTCTGGATGTGGATATGATATTCACATCAATTCCTGATTCCCCCTCTTTAAAACTCAGGGAGGAGCCCCACTCAAATCCTGGTGATCATCATCTGTTAGATGACTTGTTGGATCATCAGCCAATTCTTTCAGACTTAGTTGAAGAATCTGTGTCACCTCACTTAAAATCAATTCACACAGATTCAACAATTATGTCACTTTCAATATCTACATCTTTTCTTTCTTCAACGAATATCTCTCATCCATTGATAAGTGGTTGTTCTTCGATGGATAAGCTTAACAGCAGTTATCCGTTGATATCATCAGTTTCCACTTCAACGGATACTCCCTATCCGTTAATGGTCTCTACACATATAACTGATTCAATTCCAAGTGTAGAAGACATGGTTACTGTACAATCACTTCTAGGATTGAGGGAAGGGAGTGATAATTTGAGTGAGAGGCTGGGTTGCTCCCAAGCAAAAGGAGAGGTTGAGAGTCAAATATGCATGCTATTTCTTCCAGCATGGAAAAAGTAAGTGAGGGGAGTGCCACCTTAGTAGGTGAGGGTGAGGGTGTGAGGGTGTGTCTGAGCCAGGGGGAGCCCCTGATGCAAGAATATAGAGAATGAGAGAAAAGCAGGTACAGAAGCTATAAGGGTGGATCCAGCCATTGCTAGTGAGTCAATGATTGTGGATGATGCTGAAAAGGGAAGACAATTTCAGCAACATTACAAAGATGAAATTGATAACATTTCCTTGGATGCTGACACTTTTACTCATCCTGTTTCAGCCTATCAATTGTTGGTTGCTCAAGGCAATGTGGAGGCATAGCAGACTTTGAACATAGTGCACACTTCAGAATCTCTTCAAAGAGATAAAGTTGCTGTTAATAGGATGCCTTCTCAAGCTGGTGAGCCATATGAAGAATTTGAAGTAAATTCTAATGATGATGACTCTGTTTCTCTGGATGGGAGCATGAACTTAGGGGGAGATGCAGGCCCAAGTTCTGTTCCAGATTTACCTGAATGGGCATGGTCAAAGGAATCTACACCAGGACAGTTTGGTGTAACTTTGGTCAAGCAAGTAATGGCTATTCAAAAGGCCCTTCAGGAGACTACAGATGCTGGTACAAAGGCTATTCTTCAAGCTCATCTAGACTCTCTGCATCTCTTGCAGTTGCAGCATATCAGACAGAATTTAAGTGTGGATGAACTCAAAAGGGATATTGATGATCTGAAATCCTACAATTCTGAGAAGTTGGATTCAGTTATGCCTTATGGTACTATGCATGATTTGTTGCTGAGATTGAGGAGAGAATCTGATGCTGACAAGAGGCTGACCAAGTTGGAAAACAGAGTTCAAATCATTGAAGACTCTGTGGTCACCATTCTTCAAAATCAACAATCTCAGACAAATCTACTATTACAGCTGGCAAAAGCACAAGGCTTGACCCCTGTCCTTGATGATAACAAAAAGGGGGAGAATAAAAGGGAAGGGGAAGGAGAGCCATCAACAACAGTTCAAATATCTAAAGTGCTAGTTTCTGCCATCACCACTTCTCCAACTCTTCAAATCAGAGGAAAGCTTGATGGAATTGATCTAATCCAGATAGCAGCAGCTGAGATGAAAGTCAAAGAGCAAAGGAAGAAGATTGATGAAAGGATGCACCAAATCTTTGGTTCTACAACTTCTAAATCACAATCTGTGAAGCATAGCACAAAGGTGGAGCCAATCATTATGGAGCTCAAGCCAGTAAGGAGGAATAAGGTTGGAGAGACTTCTTCCAAGAATCTGAAACCTATGGTTCTCAAGCCCAATAACAGATCCAATAAGGACTCTACAAAGAACCCTCTAAGCCTTGCTCAGTTGAAAGAAGTGGACTTTCCTCTTCCATAGCCTGATGTAGACAAGGTTTTGGGTGGTAATATCATGAAGCACAAGGAGACCAAGGATGTGGTTGAAAGGATGAACATGGCTATTATCTTTAGAGAGGGAAAGAGTATCTGTGTGATACAAGGACATCTCAAATTCTCAATAGCCAAGAGGGAAGAAGCCAGAAGGTTGAAGGAAGAAGCTAAAAAGCTAAAGGCTGACAAAAGAGCACAAGCAAAGCTTGAAAAACAGCTAAAGTCAAGTCAAGCTGAAGAAAAGAAAGAAATTGAAGATAATAGTGAAGATGTAGGTATGGGGGGCATGATTAGTGATGATGTGGAAGAAAGAAGTAAGGAAAGAAAGGAATGGAAGAAAGGGAACAGAAAGAAGGCCAATGCAAAAAGAAAGATGGTAGATGAGACTGAAGAAACCCAATCAAAATCCAAACCACTACCTTCTATTCCTGAACCCATTGTACCTGACCCCTTCATAAACATCCATGGTGAAACAATCACTCCTAAGGAGGAACCAATTGATTGGGACACCATCAAATTGCCCACCTTCTTAACCACTTCTCCACCATCAAAGAAACAGAAAAGAAAAATCAAATCAACACCTCCTCTAACCTCAATCAAATTCACTCAGAAGCCTAGGCCTAAGCCACAAGCCTCAAAGGATGATTATGTTCACATTTGTGACATAAAGGAATTTTCAGACATTGAACTCTATCTGGATGAGCTGGAGGAAGTAAGGGGAATAGATGCCTACAAATAGCTTCCAGAAAGACTAGTGTTCAAATATAAAGGAAGTGGGGAAAGGACTTGGCCTCTCTATAGGATTCTGAATGAAGGCTATTCTACCTTGGTTAGAGTCTACTCAGCCATAAAAAGGGATTCTGGCTTTACCAGGACTGCCAAAACTGAGATTCTCAACAAGATTGCCAGCATAAGGAAGACTTGGTGGGAGCCCAATGCCTTGCCTAGAAAATTACTCATCCAAGAGAGAGGAATTACAGTTCATAAATCACCTCATTGGTTGATGGATTTCAGAGACAATAAAGGAGTCAGAAGATTTTTTAGACTTGAAGATCAGCTCAAGATTGCCAGTAATGAAACTCTCAAGGATATGCAATCTAAGTTGGACATCAATGAAGAAGATGAAGCTGAGTTCTACAGACAACTCCAACTCCAAATAGAGGAGAATGACAGGAGGCTAGGAAAGAAGACAAGGGATCAAAGGAAAAGAAATTAATCTGCTCAGGCTAAAGGAGCACCCTTGGAAACAATGTAATTCTTCAATTCTATCTCAGTATACACACTTTTGCAGCACTGTTGAATTTATGCTTTATTTCTGTTCATATGTTTATTAAGTATTTTGTTATCATCAAGTTAAACCTAAATTTATGCCTACAGTTCTAGTAGACATAAATAGGGGGAGATATATGTTGAAGATATCATCTTTGGCTCTACAAATACAAAGTTTTGTGAAAGATTTTTTCAAAGCTAATGCAGTCAAGATATCAAATGAGTATGATGGGAGAACTTAGCTATTTTCTGGGACTTCAAGTCAAGCAAACTGAAGAAGGTACTTTCATAAATCAATCTAAGTACACCAGAAATTTACTCAAGAAATTTGGAATGCAAGACTGTTCAACTGCATCCACTCCCATGGCCACTGCAACCAAGTTAGATAAAGATACTAGAGCATCAGTAGATATTACTAACTACAGAGGTATGATTGGCTCTTTACTCTATTTAACTGCAAGTAGACCTGATATCATGTATGCTACCTGTCTTTGTACAAGATTTCAGGCTGATCCAAGAGAACCTCATTTAACAGCTGTGAAAAGAATTTTCAAGTATCTAAAGGGTATAGCTGATCTAGGATTATGGTATAGACAAGAAAAGCACAAGTGGAAGCTGCCAATTTCTTGGAGGCAGATTAATTTTTTGGTTTAGCAAGAAACAGAAATCAATTTCCACATCAACTGCAGAAGCAGAATATATTGCTGCAGGAAGCTGTTGTGCACAGATTCTTTGGATGAAGAATTAATTACTGGACTATGGGTTAGAATTTTCCAAAATACCCATTTACTGTGATAATCAAAGTGTTATTGCTATAACAGGTAATCCAGTTCAACACTCAATGACAAAGCACATCAGCATTAGGTACCATTTCATAAGGGAAAATGTGATGGAAGGTATAGTGGAATTGCATTTTGTCCCAACAGATCAACAACTAGCAGATATCTTCACAAAACCACTATGTGAAGCTACATTTACAAGACTGGTAAATGAACTTGGAATGGTTTCAGGTTCTTTCTCAAAATCTGCTTAGTTTTTGTTCTCATGCATCAGACTTTATGATTAATATTTACAGATTGTATTATTTCTATGTAATATGTCCTTAAATTGTAATATATTAAATACTGATTATTATCTCATATGATTCTATATACTCTGATAGTCTTTTGAATGTTCTGTGACTATTCAATCCTCACGATTAATATGCTAGATGTTGACCTAGTAGTCTTTACCATACTAGAAATCCCATGTTTGAATTAGTTATTTATGTGGAAATCTCAAACACAAGAAAATTCTGATGTTGAGCTTAGTCAAATTTACTTTGTGTATCTTATTACTAAGTCACAAACTAGATTTTTGCTTCTTATCTGTCAAATTCTGATGTCGGTAAATCTTAAGGATGAATTAAATGCTTGATACGCCTCACTTATCTAAAGAAAACAAATGAAAGAAAAATTAAAGTCAGGTACTCCTTTGAGATATAGAGTAAATATGTGAGAGGGAAGACCCAAGTGCATTGCTGGTATTAAGTTATATGCATTAGAAAAGTAAATAATTTTTTCTTGGTGACTTTTCACACACTCTAGATTACTGGAGAAATACTCTGATAATAGCATAAATTATGATAGCAGTTGTGACTCATTTATACTGAGAAGCCACTGTGAAAAGGAATTTCAAAAGATGCATAAAATGAGCACAAATAGTTGAGGTGGACTCTTGCATAAATTTATTCTATAGTAGGCTTCAAAATTAAGACAGATTTTATGCACTTTTCTTAGTTATGCCTTATTTCTAAGATATACTGAAGTTTATCAGACTTTAATTATTATCTAATCATTTTCAAATGCACACACTGTTAGGAATATGTGTATTAGTTTGATGATAAGTTAAACAAAACACTTAAGTAGAAATCTAGTGTTTGTAGCCTCAACGGATAAGACCATTTTGGCTATCCGTTGAAGGAGTAGCTTTACTTAGAAATAAGTTTAGTATTGTAGAACATTTGATTCTCTGCATTTAAGTTGTAATTCTTAGATGTTGTGGGAAATTATCAGTCATGTTGACTACTAGTGGATATGCAAATAGGAGGGCTAATTGTAAATATTTCATGCCTTGTAATTTTGTATAAGTGAAGTAGTATCAACTGATATTAAAGGCCTTCAACGGAGGAGAAACAAAGCTTCAACGGATGTCTCTAAAACTTCAATGGATAACATCCATCAACGGATGAGTGCTTCAACGGATAATGCTTCAACTGCTAAAGCTTCAACGGATAAAGTCATCAACGGATAAAAGCTTCAATGGATGCTTAGTTCAATAGCAGTTGATAGTGACAATTCATAAGCTGACAGAGCACATGGGTTGACAGAGACAAACTGGAATGTGGCAGCCTCTTGGAGGAATCAAGAAAATGCAGCATTTCCATTCTGGTGCAAACAAGGAAGTATTCAAAGATTCAGCTAAACCTAAATTGCATTGGATAGAGAAATGAAGAAGAAATATGTGAAGAGTCTTTTAATTATATTTTACAGTTTTGTCTTCACTTGTAAAATTGGTAATATATAAACCAAGAAGTAGCTAGTAATTAGAAGAGAATTTTCCAGAGCTGTTTAGAAAAATCCAGAGAGAAAATTATCTAGTTTGTACTAGGAAGCAGCTGTGATTTAATTCTTTAAATCACAGATTTTCTGAAATAACACATCTCTGGTGGAACAAAAATCCACCAAAAAAAGTTTTTAAGTCTATTGTGTTCTTTATTTGTGTTTGAATACATATATGTCTGCATTAGCTCAAAGCAATTCACACACACTTGCTCATCAAAACACATAGACTAGAAACTGCTCAAAACTTGAAAAAGTTTTGAGATTTACATTCAACCCCCCTTCTGTAAATCTCATTGTTAGTTCACTGGGAATAACACACACTTTCACTCCATATGAATGATTAAAATTACTGTGGTGATTAAGTTGTTTCAGATAAACAATTAAGTGTTATTTGCATAAATTCTGAGGACAAGTTCTGATTTAAATTCTGATGATTAAACTCTGAAGAAACTAGTCAGTATTTCTGTGAAGAATCACAGAAATAGACATTCACTCTTTGAGTACATAAGCCATATTCTGATGACCATTAAATTCTGATAATAGTCAATTTCTGATGTAAATCCTGATGGAAATTATGATGCTTATGTGGTATTATTTAATTACTTGGCTTGTTTGATATTTACTGTAATGGTCATATTTTATCAGAAAATAATTAAGTGAGATAAAAACAATGATAATCATTTGATTACTGGGAAACGTGTTTGCCTTGACAACTGCATGTGCACAATAATTACTGTTTATTTCCCGTGCCCACTAACCACTGCTTTAACTATCTACTGGCTGACAGGTGTAAAGTGTCTGTTCTACTTTCAAAAAGAGTTGTTGAGTGGAGAGAGTATATATATGGGAGTTAAAAGATTTTACAATATTTTACCTACTTTTATTTCTCTAATCTCTCTTATTCTCTCTCTCTCTCTAATATTCTTTGAAGTTATTTCTCTAACAGGCATTTTATCAAACACCTTGCAAACACTCTATTTTTTCACTTATTTCTTCACAGAAATGGCACCAAAGGACATTATTTTTAATGGAGCCAAGTTTGTTCCTAACAACTACATGGCCATTCTTTCTAAGGACGAGGCTCCTTCAGAACTTTACTTCATCCAAGACTTTTTGTCTCGAAGTGAAATAGGTTTTGCACTGACCCAACCCCAGGATCTTTCAGGAGCACAGATACTGGAATTTTGGAGGTCAGGTGTATATGATGATGGTGGCAAAGATGGGTCTTTAAGTATTATCTTTACTATAGGGGAGGATGAGCATGTGGTGATCTTGTCAACTGTTAGACAAGCACTACACTTGCCAGAAGATTGCACTTTTATGGCACCAGTTGAGGAGCCAACTCTTCAACAAATGATGGCTAGTCTGGGTTATGAAAAGTCTTTGGCAAAGCTGGGCCAATTGAAGAGACCCCACATCAGGAGGGAGTGGAGTTTTTTCTTTGACTACATCACAAGGGCCTTTGCCAACAAGTGCTCAAATTTTGATGCAATCCCAATAATGAGTCAGCAAATAGGGTATGCTCTAATTCATCAAACTCATTTTGATATGCCAATGATATGCTAGGTTTCATAGGTGATAGGATGACAGAAGATAGAAACATATTTTATTTTTCTAGATTCTATTAGCTTATATATAGTTTTTGTTGTTCTGCTGCACCTCAGAATTTTAGTGAGTCAATTCCATCTTTTAGACTTGCTAAAAGGGCTTTTACTGACTTATTATCTACTGATAATAAGAAGACTTTACTTAGAACCCTCCAAATTCCTCAAACAGTCAAACAGTTCTTGGTAAACTCTGACCCAAACACTTATACTTCCATATATCCTGATGTAGCACCAGCTCAACCATCAGCACCTACACAACCTACCACTTCTCAACCTCAACCACAGCCTACCATCAGAACTTACTTCCAACCTACACAATCTTCACAACCACAACCATCGGCACCTATAATCAGACCCTCATCCTCTAGGCCTAAAAGGAATATCTCTATGCCTATATCTCAACCAAGGAGAAAAAGAAGAATTATTCTAAGGGATGAATCTGATGAAGATGAACAGGAACAGGTTCCCACATCAGAATCTGTAAACTCAGCAGCTAAAGAATCAATTCTTCAGAAAGATATAGCACCTAAAAAGGAAACTTTTTAGACAGAAACAGAAGCTGAAGAGGTAACCCCTCAAAAGGAAACTGAAGATGAGGGTTCTAAACTTCACAAAAGACAAAGGTCTTCAATCTCTGATACTGATAAAGTCTCACCACCATCCAAGAGATCAAAGAAACAGAGGGCATGAAGGTATTTGGCACAACCTCATTCTGAGGATTCTGAAGAAGCTAAGGAAGGGGATCAGGAATCTCTGATCTCAGAAGAACCAATAATCATTGAAGCCCTTCCTCCACCTGAAGGCACTTTACCAGAAAAAGTGATTACACCTTCTATCTCTCCTATCAGAGAAACTGTTCAAGATGAAGATTCAGTTTGGGATCAGGAACCAGAATCTCCTATAGCCTCACACACTCTTGTGTTTTCAGAGGATGATGAGTTTTCTTCAAGTTCTGGAGATGCTTCAGTAGATACTCCAGCTCCCATACTTGGAAAGGAGGCATTAGTTAAAAAGTTTGTTGAACAAGCTGCTCCTGTTCCTTGGGAAGAAACTCACAGAGGAGTTGACTGGACCAAGAAGTGGAATGAATCAGATTTTATTCCAAGCACAAAAGTTCTGACAGAGCATATGTCAAAAGCTGATGAGTTGTTGTCAAACTCTGATTTCAAGACTCAACTCAAGGTTACAGCTCTGAGTACCAGAAGTCTTCAAGGTCTACACTCCATTACTCATGAAAAGGTAGATAAGCTACAAGAAAATGTTGATAAGCTAGATATACAGATCAAGCTTGACAAGAACAGGTATATCAGACCTATTCATGAGAAAGTTGAAGCAATTGAGAAGGCTCGGGAAAAGCAACATGCCCAAATCACCGAGGTCCTGGAAAATCAAGCTTCTCAATAAGCTCAACTAAATGAAATTCAATCTTCAGTAGAACTTCTTCTCTCACTCCTACTACCAGATGATACCAAAAAGGGGGTGAAGGTAGTTAAGTCTAAATGCTCTAATGATCAAGTACTGAAGAAGAAAGATGATGATAAAGATGACCAGGGAAACCCTAGCAAGGGCAAGGGTTAAGGTCAAGGGCAAAACATCAAAGTTTCTTCACAGAAACTAATTTCTGACTCTAACAAATCTTCTACATAGCAGACAAGTTCTGAAGCTGTAAATGCTCAAGCTCTGATAGCAAGTTCTGACAATCAAAATCTGATATCAAGTTCTGATGTTCTGATTCAAGCTGAAAGTCAAGACTCTCAGAAGTTCTTGCAAACTCTGAAGTTGAAGGGAAGGGAAACTACAGTTTATTATAAAGATCCCAAGATTCAGACACTTGGTGAAGAAATTGCTAGAAGACTATTTCTCAAACATAATCCTGGACTGGATTTAGAAAATCTCAAGGAGGAAGAAGCTAGATTTGCAGCTGAGAAGATAAATCTTAAGTCTAAAGCTTCTACTGCTAAGAAACCTCCAAGGCCTAAAGAGAAAAGCATTGTGATCAAAGAGAAGTCAATTTTTGAGGCATCTAAAGCCAAGACTAAATCACAGATTGAGATTGATCCAAAAGCTAAAGGTAAAGAAAAGGTTGGTGAACCTTTGAAGATTCAGAATGTTAGGTCACACACACTGTAGAAAGGGGTTGAATATAGTGTATAGCACAATCAAATCGAATTCAAATAACACAAGTAACAGAAAACAGACTTTATTCAATGCAATAAACTCTGTTACAGTATGGAACTGTCCTCTCTCAGTGATGAACAAATATCACGAGAGCTGCTAGGGTTATATTTAATAATATTCTCGATAATGATAACACTTATAGTATAAACCATATGTCTGTGTTTATATATCACACAGTTACAAGATAATCGCTAATTGATATGGAATATAATTCTGCTTCCTAAAATATATCAATCAGTTATCTTTTCTTCCAAGTATTCCATTCTTCATAGAATTCCTTCTTCATGCATATCTCTTCTTACGTTTGTCTTGATCTTCTTTCCTTTCAATCAGTCGCCTTCTTTATCTAAAAGTTTCCTTTAAGTCCTGATATTATCTCCTGAACCTTAAGTACTGATCACTTAAGTTCTGACTTCAGTATAAGTGATGATTTCAGTTAAGTACTGATTTGTCCTGTTTAAGTAAGATCTGAAAAACTAAACATAAATCATATTAGACATGACATTATCAAATATATCTAACAATCTCCCCCAACTTTTAAATTAGCATAATATACAAGTTTAACAAATATTTGATGATGTCAAAAACATTAAGTACAAATGCATGAGAAATTGACTAGATAACTACAACTTACAGTCCTTAAAGCTTTACCAACTTTAAATTCTGATAACAACTTCAGTCTATATACATATCAGAATTTGAGCAGTTGTAGATCTTGACTTGGCTTCACTTTCTGATCTCTTTGATGTCAGGAGTTGTTCTGAGATAGTTCTTTAACAAACATCTCTCAGCATATCTGAGTTCATCAATCATCCTCCTTTTAGCATCTTTGAGTTCTGCAGTATCTTCACCAGTTTGAAAGATAGCATATCTGAGATCATTAATTTTTGCTTTTCTCAACTCCTGATCTAGTCTTATGACATAGGCTTTGTCAGACTCTAGATTGAATTCAAGTCCCTTAATACCAAGATATGTTCTGATCTGTGCAGTATTAGGCTTCATATCAACAATATCACCCTTGTGATCTCTGTACTTTAGACAGTATGTGCTGTCAGACTTTACAGAATAAAGCCTTTTCTGTCTCTGAATTTGAGTCTTCAAATAGTTTGCAGCACTTTCTGTTATTCTGTCATTCACTTGAAGTAAGAATAAAACATGTTCTAGTTATTCAAAATACTTCAATGGTATAGCATTTTCCGTTATATGGTAAACCCTACCATCTGTCATGAAATATAACAAGATGTGTTCTTTCAAGAAGGTATGATAGACCATCTGTACAGATTCTAGTTGATTCAATCTTTCAGGAGTTGCTCCAACACCTGGTTCACTTATGGGAGTTGGATCATTGGTTGTGTTCTGCACTCTTCTTTCATTAGCACTACCCAATCCGGATTTATCTTTTGCTTCCTTTCCAGTAACCACTCTTGCTTCAAAACCACTTGCTGCAGTCTTCAAAGGTTGAGTCTGTTTGGCTTTAGTGAATCCTGGTAGGAGTAACTTTGAGGATTTAACATGAGCAATGTCAGAGGTTTCCTTTGACTTATCTTCTGATATCAAGTCAACTTGAGCTATGTCAGAGGTTGCTTGCTTCATGGTTATATCAGAACTAACTATATCTTGACTCTGAACAACTTGAGCCATGTCAGAGGTTGTCTTAATAATCTTCCTTGAAGTTAGAGTAAGATCATCATCTTCAACATAAATTTCTTCATCCATAGGAGGCACATAAACCTTTATAGGTTCACCAACTTTTTCTTTGCCCTTGGACCTTGGATCTATCTGTAATTGTGATTTAGCCTTCGTTGCCACAGGATTTGTCCTTTCTTTTATCACAATGTCTTTAGCCGTAGGAAGTTTCTTTTTACCAATAGAAGCTTCAGATTTGGAGTTGACTTTTTATGACCTAAGTCTAGCTTCTTCTTCCATTAGACTTTCAAAGTCCATTCCTGGATTTTCTTTCTGAAATAACTATCTTGAAATTTCTTTATCAAGATCCAAAAGTTCATCAGAACTTATCCTTTTACCAGTATCAGAAATTATTCTTCTCCCAGTATCAGAACTTGTTCTATGACTTGTAGTTCCGGCTCTTCTTGATGAGAGACCTTTATCTTGACGATGACCTCCATCCATTCCAGAGTTTCTCGGGTCATTACCATCATTCTTTTTCTTCAGTGTCTTATCAGGTTTGCATTTGGACTTAATTACTTTCTCCCCCTTTTTGGCATCAGCAGGTAAAAGAAGAGAGACAAGCAATTCCATTGAGGATTGGATCTCATTGAGTTGAGATTGCTGAGAAGCTTGATTTTGCAAAATTTCATCAATCTGAGATTGTTGCTTCTCTTGGGTTTTCTCAATGTAGGTAACTCTGTCAAAGGTAGGTTTGAAAAAGCTTTTCTTTTCAAGTTTCATAGTTGTTTCTTGCTTGAGTAAAGCTTCTTGAATTTTATGCACCTCGGCATGAGTTGTTGAGTGTTGACCTTGAAGATGTCTAGTACTCAAAGCAGTAACTCTCAGTTGTGTTTTGAAATCATCATTAACTAACATCTCATCATCTTTTGCCAAGTGATCAGCAAGAATCTTTTCTGAAGGAATAAAACTGACTGAGTTCCATTCCTTAGTCCACTTCTGTCCTCTAGGAGTTTCACTCCAAGGTACCGGTGCATCTCCTCTAACAAACTTTTTAACTAGTTCAGCTTTTGAAGGAGCCTGTAGAGGTGCATGTCCAGAAGGACCAGCTTCATCAGCATCTGCATTTGTAGCAGCATCACCAGCATCATCAGCATTTGCAGCATCAGAACTTATAGAGTCAACATCCTCTGATAAAAGAACAGTATGAGAGGCTATGGAGGCTTGAACATCATCCTCTAAGTGCTGATCTGCTTCCAAGTTCTGATCAACAGCCATATTCTGATGCTCACCTATAGTCTGATCTTCAATGTCTAGATGCAGAGAAGGTGTTGTAGACAATTCTGGAGTTTCATTAGCATCAGGAATTGGTGTTGTTGATGGATTGATTGGAGCTGGTGGAGCTTCTAAGTAGAGAACCTCAAGCACAATTAGGTTGTGAATATCAATCTCAGCACTTGTGCCTGGGTCTGCAGTAGATACTGGTTCATTTACAGGAGTCACAGGTGGTTTAGATACTTTATCTTGAGTAGTTTCCTGAGTTGGTGATAATGGAGGTGTAGATGCAGTAGCTTCAGCAAATTCTGGCTCTTTTGAGATCAGAGATTCCTGGTCTCCTTCCTTAGCTGCTGCTTCCTCATCCTCTGAAACTAACTCAGCCCTGTACCTTTATGCTCTCTATTTCTTGTATCTCTTTGAAGGTGGAGATTCCTTGGGAGTTTCATCAGAATACATCTTTCTAAGCCTTTTGAGAAGCTTAGAACCCCCAATTCTAATATCCTTCTGAAAAGAGACCTTCTAAGCTTCTTTGACAACAGGTTCTGACACAGGAACCTGTTCCTCACTATCTGACTCATCTCTCAGAACAATCCTCATTCTCTTCTGTTGTGTCTGAGGTACAGTTTTTGTCCTCTTAGGCTTTGAAGATGAAGGCTTCACAGTATGTGCTGATGATGAAGGTTGAGATATCTGTGAAGGTTTGAGATATGTTCTGATAGAGGGTTGAGTAGGTTGAGGTGTATATGTGGTATGTTCTGATGGTTGTTGTGGTGTCTGGGTTGTGCCGGTGGATTGAACATCAGGGTAAACAGATCTGTAGGTTTGAGGATCAGCATTTACCAGGATCTATTTTACAGACTGAGCTATCTGTAAGGGTCTAACCACCTTTTTCTTAAGGTCAGCATTTACCAAGTCATTAAAAGCCCGTTTTACAAGCTTTAAGGGTGGAATTAAGTCAGTGGTAGGTTGGGGTTCATCAGCACAACAGAAGTTAGATATAAGCTGACAGAATCTAGCAAAGTACACTACATTCCTATCTTCTGTCATCCTATCCCCTATAAAACCTAGCACAGCACTTGCAAAATCAAAATGAGTTTGGTGAATAATAGCATACCCGATGTGTTGACTCATAATTGGAATGGCATCAAAGTTGGAACACTTATTGGCGAATGCCTTAGTGATGTAGTCGAAGAAAAAGCTCCATTCCTTCCTGATATGTGCCCTTTTCAACTGTCCAAGCTTGGCCAAACTCTTCTCATACCCCAAATTTGCCATGAGATGCTATAGAACAGGTTCCTCTGCTGTTGAAAAAGTGCAGCCTTCTGGTAAGTGGAGAGCTTTACGAACTGCTCCAGGAGTTACCACATGCTCAACATCATTTACTTCAAAAATAATGCTTGGAGTACCAGTAGCGCCACAATTATCAAAATGCCCAGTCCGCCAGAACGTCAGAACTTGTTGGCTTAAAATGACGTGAGGTTGGGTCAACGCATACCTAATCTCACTGTGTGCTAGAAGATCTTGCACAAAGTGCAAATCAGATGGAGCTTCAGCATTATTCAAGATTGCAGCATAGTTGTTGGGTACAAACTTGGCTGCATCTATAATCAAATCCTTAGGTGCCATGAGAAAAATTGAGAAATTAGGTTGCCTGTAAGGTGTTTGATAAAATGTCTGTATGAAAAAGCGTCAGGAAATGAGAGAGAATAGAAGTAAAAAGAGAGAGATAAAATGTGAAAGTAAATAAAAGATTTTACAATCTTTTCTCTCTTTTACTTATACACGGTAGAAAAAGTAACCGTTGGGACACCTGTCAAACATGCAGCAGTAAAAGATAATTAATGGGCACGGGAATTCAGTAATCATTACTTATCGCATACAGTTTTTCAAGGAAAAACAGTTCCACTTACCAAGTAATCCCATTAATTAAGGTAGTTCAGTTTTATTTTAAAATTTAAAACTGTTCCCACTTAGTAAATTATTTTCACTGTGAGACCAATATGCTGTAAAAATATGACCAATGAGAGAATGACCATAAAGAAACCAAGTAAACAAGTAATGCCACGTCCGAATCAGAACTTGATTTGTATCAGAGCTAAAACGGTCATCAGAATATGGGTAAATCAGGAATTAAAAATGCATCAGGATATCAAACGACTCAGAGACAAAATCTTCCATAAATATAAAAATTCATTAATATATTGAGCAAATACATTTCATGAAATTTAAATTACATCACAAAATTACAAGATTGTCCTAAGATACAAATCCTAACATCAACAGCTTTTGTCCTAAGCTAAGAAGCCAGACAAAGCTGACGGTGAAGAGAAACAGGTAGGAGAAATTATTTCTTCTTCCTACTCTCAACAAAAAGAACAGCAATACGAATAATACGCTCCTGCTGGCGGAGAGCTTCCAACCATTCCTCTTCCAGTCGCTCAAGATGGCGATGGTAGTCCATGTAAAAGAACAAGAGGTCTGTAAGGACCTTTTGGGGAACCGAGTCCCAAATCTCATCAGGAATGGCAGTGATATGCCATTCATGCTACCATTATGTACACCTCATGGTGAGAGTGAAGGTATCATAGTTCAGAGCTAAGTCGTAATGAACCATGGTTGTGATGAGAGAAAAAGAAATGAGTTGGAGGGTTTGAGAGAAAATGAGAGATGAGATTGCTGGAAATGAGGTGTTGGTTTATATAGCCAATAGAATGTCAAGAGACGCAAGGAAAATTGAATGGTTACAGGTAGAAATAATTCTACCTCGTCTTCCTAGACTGATGAGAATAAAAATAGCCATTGGAAGTGTAAAACAGGATTTAATGCGCACATGAAACAAGTAAAAATTACTGTGCATAGACGTGTACCACTAACCCTAATTGTATTGACTGTTAATATCTCACCCAAACATATTCTGATTTTAAATAAGACTGTTTCAGATTTTAACCACAAATAAGTCAAGTAAAGAATCAGAGTGTAATATCAGAACATAGACTTATATCAGAACTTAACAGTCATCAGAACATGATTTCTTAACTCGAAAAGTAAATGCCTATTTCTGCAATTCTTCACACAAATTCTGATTTCATTTCTTCAGAACTTAATCATCAGAACTTCCATCATAACTTGTCCTCAAAATTTATGCAATCTGACACATAAACTGTTCATCTAAAACATCATTTATCACCATAGTAATTTTCATCATTCATATGGAGTGCATGTGTGTGCAGTAAGCTAAATATCAGATAAGGATTAAAGTCTGATTCACTTCAGTACATCTTAGAAATAAGGCAGAACTAAGAACTTTGCTCAAAATCTGTCATAATTCTGAAGTCTACTTTAGAATGAGTTCATGCATGAGTCCACCTCAACTATTTTGTGCTCATTTTATGCATCTTTTGAAATTCCATTTTACAGTGGATTCTCAGTGTAAGTGAGTCACGACTGCTTATCAGAATTTATGCTATTATCAGAGTATTTCTCCAGTAATCATGGAGTGTGAAAAGTCACCAAGAAAAATAGTTATTTTTGCTTTTCTGATGCATATTACTTAATACCAGTAATGCACTTGGATCTTCCATTCCACAATTTTTACTCTAGATCTCAAAGGAGTACCTGATTTTTATTTCTTTTTCTTTTCCTTTTCTTTTGATAAGTGAGGCTTATCAGCACTTAGTACATTCACTAGATTTACTAACATCAGAACTTAACAGATGAGAAGCATTATTCTAGTTTTTGACTTAGTAATAAGATAGACAAAGTAAACTTAACTAAGCTCAATATCAGAATTTGCTTGTGTCAATAGATTTCCACATAAATAATTACTCCTAACATGAGATTTGTTAGTATATTAAAGACTACTAGGTCAGCATCTAGCATATTTATCCTCATTGGATTGAATAATCACAGAAACATTCATATCACTATCAGAGTTTAGAAATTCACATCAGACAACAATCAGTACTTAAGCAATTTTCAATTAGGCACAGAATACACAAAGATAGTAATATCTGTAAATACTAATCATAAAGTCTGATGCATCAGAACAAAAGCTAAGCAGATTTAAAGAAAGAAACTAAAACCATTTTAAGTTCATTTACCAATCTTGTAAAAGTAGCTTCACACAGTGGTTTGGTGAAGATATCTGCTAGTTGTTGATCTGTTGGAACAAAGTGCAATTCCACTGTACCTTCATCCACATGTTCCCTTATGAAGTGGTACCTAATGCTGATGTGCTTTGTCATTGAGTGTTGAACTGGATTACATGTCATAGCAATAGCACCTTGATTATCACAGTAAATAGGGATTTTAAAATATGTTAACCCATAATCCAGTAACTGATTCTTCATCCAAAGAATCTGTGCACAACAGCTTCCTGCAACAATGTACTATGCTTCTGCAGTTGATGTGGAAATTGACTTTTGTTTCTTGCTAAACCAAGAAACCAATCTGCCTCCAAGAAATTGGCAGCTTCCACTTATGCTTTTCCTGTCAATTTTGCAACCTCCAAATCTGCATCTGAGTAACCTATTAGTTTAAAGTCTGAATCTCTAGGATACCATAATCCCAGATCAGCTGTTCCCTTAAGATACTTGAAAATTCTTTTCACAGCTGTTAAGTGAGGTTCTCTTGGATCTGCTTGAAATCTTGCACAAAGACAGGTAGCATACATGATATCAGGTCTACTAGCAGTTAGATAGAGTAGAGATCCAATCATACCTCCGTAATCAGTAATATCTACTGATTTACCAGTATCCTTATCCAATTTTGTTGCAGTGGCCATGGGAGTGGATGCACTTGAACAATCTTGCTTTCCAAATTTCTTCAGCAAATTTCTTGTGTACTTGGTTTGACAAATAAAAGTGCCTTCTTCATTCTGCTTAACTTGAAGGCCCAGAAAATAGCTAAGTTCCCCCATCATACTCAATTGATATCTTGACTGGATCAGTTTGGCAAACTTCTTGCAAAGTCTGTCATTTGTAGAACCAAAGATGATATCATCAACATATATCTGAACAAAAAGTAAGTCCTTTCCATGGTTGAGGTAGAACAGTATTTTTTTTATAGTTCCTTTGTTAAATCTACTTTCCAGAAGAAACTGAGCTAAAGTCTCATACCATGCTCTTGGAGCTTGCTTAAGGCCATAAAGTGCTTTATCAAGCCTGTAGACATGTTTTGGATATTTGGGATCTACAAAGCCTGGAGGTTGTTCAACATATACTTCCTCTTCCAATTCTCCATTGAGAAAAGCACTTTTCACATCCATTTGAAAGACAGTTAACTTTTTGTGAGCAACATAAGCCAAAAATATTCTTATGCCTTCCAATCTAGCAACTGGTATAAATCTCTCATCATAATCAATTCCCTCATGTTGAGAATATCCTTTTGCAACCAACCTTGCTTTATTCCTTGTAATTATGCCATCACTATCAGTTTTGTTTCTGAACACCCACTTTATACCAACAACAGATCCATTCTTTGGTCTTGGCACTAGGGTCCAGACTTTGTTTCTTTCAAATTCATTTAACTCTTCCTACATTGCTTGCACCCAATCAGCATCTTGAAGAACTTCTTCTACTTTCTTTGGTTCAGTCTGAGAAAGAAAAGAATTATAGAGACATTCACTTGAAGTAGTTGTTCTAGTTCTGACACTTGCATCAGGATTTCCAATAATTATGTTAGGTGTATGTGATTTAGTCCACTTCCTTGCAGATGGAAGGTTTTCTCTAGAACTGGATGCTCCCCCATGATCCATGCCATCTTCATAAACATTTTCTGATGCTCCCCCTGAAACTATGCACTCTGAGTTGGATCCTTCAGAATTTAAGTTTTCAGAACTATCAGAAATTGGCTTATCAGAACTTGATGAATCAGAACTTAAAGAGCCAGTTGTATGTTCTGATGCTTCTTGAGATGTGGTTGTATCTTCAGTATGCTCCCCCTGCACAGGTGCATCTTCCTTTGACGTAGTTACCACAGTTTCAATAACATCAGAGTTTAATCCATCAGAGTTTGCAGTATCAGGATTTAGACTGTCAGGATTTTCAGTATCAGAATTTAAGTCTTCATTTTCGAATCTCAGCTGATCATGATCATTGAAATCTTCAAGTCCAGTAATCTTTTTATCATCAAAGGAGACATTGATAGATTCCATGACAACCCTTGTTCTTAAATTGTAGACTCTGAAGGCTTTTGTGGAAAGTGGATATCCAACAAAAATTCCTTCATCAGCTTTTAAGTCAAATTTGGATAGTTGTTCAGGATGAGTTTTAAGAACAAAACACTTGCATCCAAATACATGAAAATACTTCAGATTTGGCTTCTTTTTCTTCACCATCTCATATGGTGTCTTTGCATGCTTGTTAATGAATGTTACATTCTGAGTGAAACAAGCAGCTTCAGCCCAAAAATAGGTTGGTAGCTTTGCTTCATCAAGCATAGTTTGTGCAGTTTTAGTAAGAGTTCTATTCTTTCTTTCAACAACTCCATTTTTCTGTGGAGTTCCAGGAGCAGAAAATTCCAGCTTGATTCCATGGTCTTTGCAGAACTCTTCCATTGTCAAATTCTTGAACTCAGTGCCATTATCACTTCTTATTATCTTCACAGAATCTTTGAACAATTTATCCAAGTGCTTGACATGATCAATCAAGATAGATGAGGTTTCACTTTTTGTGTGCAAGAAATACACCCATGTGTATCTGGTGAACTAATCCACTATGACCATAGCATATTTCTTCGTTGCAATAGACATGACATTCACTGGACCAAATAGATCTACATGAAGTAGGTGATAAGGCTCAAGAATTGATGATTCAGTCTTGCTCTTGAATGAAGATTTTTTTTGTTTAGCCTTCTGACATGAATCACAAAGGCCATCAGGAGCAAATACTGATTTTGGCAGTCCTCTCACAAGATCTTTCTTGACCAGTTCATTTATATTGTTGAAATTTAAATGAGAGAGTTTCTTGTGCCAATTCCAGCTCTCTTTAATTGATGTTCTACTCATCAGACGGATTGCAGAACCATCAGTACTTGTTGAAAGCTTGGCTTCATAAATGTTACCATGCTTGTATCCTTTCAGAACAACTTTGCCTATAGATTTGCTTACAATTTCACAGTGTTCTTCAAAGAAATCCATATGATAACCTCTGTCACAGATTTGACTAACACTTAGCTGATTGTGTTTAAGTCCTGAGACCAGAGCTACTTCTTTAATGATGATATTCCCAAGATTGATATTGCCATATCCCAATGTTTTTCCAATGTTGCCATCTCCATAAGAAACACTTGGGTCAGTCTTCTCCACAAAGTCTGATACCGGGGCTTTATTTCCAGTCATATGTCCTGAACATCCACTGTCCAGAACTAGGATGTTTTTCCTGTTGCCCTGCAATCACAAAGACAACTAATGATTAGTTTTAAGGACCCAGACTTGCTTGGATCCTGTGGCCTTATTAAGTTTGTTATCATTTGCAGCTGATTTAGCATCAGAGTTTATGTTAACATTTTTCTTATCAGCATTTATACTATCAGACTTTGTATCAGAACTTACACTAGAAGGAACAATGCTAACTTTCTTTAAAGAAGGTTTTTTTGATAATAATCATAGTACAAACTATGATATTCCTTACAAGTATAAATGGAATGCCATAAACTACCACAATAAAAACAAGGATTTTGTGGCTTATATCTAACAGACTGACACTCCTGACTTTGAAGGTAAGGAGTTTATGTTCTTATTCTTCCTGCAAAAAGAAGCCAGATGGTTAGAACTTCCACAGTTATGACATATTTTTCTAGGAGCATTAGGAACAAGCTTATAATCATTGATTTTATTTATACCTTCTTTTCCATTCCTATTTTTCCTAGGAGACTATACCTTGTTTATATTCTTTACATCTTTCAGCTTATGCTTAAGCTGCTTCTTTGTCATTAAGCCTACGTTTACTTCAGTTTTCTTTTCCTGTTTTAGTTTGTCAGAAGTTAATTCCTCTTTAACTCCTGATTTCTCAGTTTCAGACTTTACAGCTACAAACTTAACAGGTTTTAACTTTGGCTTTTGTTTAACAACTATAGGCTTAATATCTACAGTTCCTTTATCATTCTTATCATCTCCATAACCTAAGCCCTCTTTCCAGTTTCCACTACTTAACAAATTCTGAGTTGTTCTGCCAGAGTTAGTCCAAGTCCTGATAACCTCTCTTTCCTTTTCTAGCTCAGTTTTTAGAGATTCATTCATTTTAAGTACTTCATCCCTAACATAGAAAGCATCATCTCTATCTTTCTGAGTTTGATTGAACATGACTAACTCTTTTTCTAAATAATCATTCCTCTTTTTACAAGAAAGATTTTCAGAAGTTAATCTTTCACATGTTAAAGTTTGATCTCTATAACTAATGAACATGGTTTTAAGATATATTCTCAACTCATTAATATCATCAGTATGAAAGGCATAAGTAGTTTGAAGTACCTTTAACTCAACAGCTTCAAGACTGCTATCAGTATTTGCCATATCAGTATTTGCCATCAAGACATAGTTCTTCTCACTTTCAGAATCTGAAGTGTCTGTCCAGCTTTTCTTCTTTATGACAAGAGCCTTGCCTTTGTTACTCTTCACTTTCTTGCAATCAGGAGATATGTGGCCTTTCTCACCACAATTGTAGCATTTGACATTTGTGTAATCTCCTCTGTCAGACTTCCCTCCTTTGCCTTCAGATTTTCTGAAAATTTTTTTATCAGAACTTGCACCTTTCCTGGACAACCTCTTTCCCTTCCTGAACTTTCTGTATGCAATCCTTGTGACTCATTAGGCTTTGAGTCAAAGTGTTCATACTCTTGAGTGAGTATTGTCTTCATGTTCTTCTTAATCAAATCAGTTCCCTGGCACCTTATCTCCAAGGCATCCCATATCTCCTTTGCAGTCTTGCAGTTAATTACCCTGTTTGACATTACATTATCAATGGCACTATGCAGCAAGTGTCGTACCTTAGCATCCTTAGCAATTGAAGCAATATCTTCAGCAGTGTAATCACTCTTCTCCTTTGGTACAGACTTTGTTGCTTCACCAGCAACTACAACAACGAGTTTTGTTGGCTTGTGAGGTCCTTCATGGATTCTGTCAAAATATTCTGGATCAGTAGCTTCCAGAAACATAGTCATCCTCACCTTCCATATGGGATATTCAGATGGCTTCAGTATGGGAACTCTAATAGCCTCATATCGACTATGGATTTGAGTCTTTGGTGGTTCTTCAGTTTTGGTGGGCTTGGTTGGAGTTTCTGCTTCAGACATGATTATTTTTAGATCTTTAACTGTTTGTGTGTTAACAGATAGGCTCTGATACCACTTGTTAGGTCACACACACACACTGTAGAAGGGGGTTGAATACAGTGTATAGCATAATCAAATTGAATTCAAATAACACAAGTAATAGAAAATAGAGTTTATTCAATGCAATAAACTCTATTACAATATAGAACTGTCCTCTCTCAGTGATGAACAAATATCACGAGAGCTGCTAGAGTTATATTTAATAATATTCTCGATAATGATAACACTTATAGTGTAAACCCTATGTCTGTGTTTATATATCACACAGTTACAAGATAATCGCTAATTGATATGGAATATAATTCTGCTTCCTAAAATATATCAATCAGATATCTTTTCTTCCAAGTATTCCATTCTTCATAGAATTCCTTTTTTATGCATATCTCTTCTTACGTTTTTCTTGATCTTCTTTCCTTTCAATCATCCGCCTTCCTTATCTGAAAGTTTCCTTTAAGTCCTGATATTATCTCCTGATAAATATCTCCTGAACCTTAAGTACTGATCACTTAAGTTCTGACTTCAGTATAAGTGCTGATTTCAGTTAAGTACAGATTTGTCCTGTTTAAGTAAGATCTAAAAAACTAAATATAAATTATATTAGACATGACATTATCAAATATATCTAACACAGAAAAAGAAAATTCCTTCAGTAAATCCTGTCTATCAAGCTACAATGCATGATGATGATACTTTGATAGAAGATGAAACTGTTGAAACTCTGAAAAGAAGGAAGATAACTGAAGAATCTAAAGCAACCTCTGACAAAGCTCAAGTTGTTCAGAGTGAAGAACAACAAGTTACAGAAGGAATAACAAATTCTGATCAAGTCATCAAAAAATCAACCTCTGACAGTGCTTAAGTTGATTTAGACAAGATAAAAGTGGCTGACAAGAAGAAACTCTTGTGGAAGAATGTTAAATAATCAGATCCTAAGAAAAGCCAATTACTGTCTGATTTCATGACTATTGGGTTAAATGCTAGAGAACCAAGAGACAAAGCAGGATTAGGTTCTGATGAAGCCAAGATCAAAACAGGAGTTGAAGTGGCTACTAGAGATCCATTCTTACTGACTGACAAACCTCTTGAAGAAGTTACACAGAAACACCTTGACAAGGTTATATCTGTTCAAGTGGTACTGGATGCTCATGATAAGCATAATGTCAAAGAAAATCTGATTCTATTTCTTGAAGATGGAAGAACATGTCAAATGTCATAATCAGATGTGCTGAATAAATCAATGAAAGAACTTCAATTCTTTCATTATCTTTTGGAGATAAAGTCTGAGATTACTAAGAGATGGTCAAATTTCATTATGAAGACCATAAGAGATAAAGCCAGAATTTTTGGTTCAAGGGTTACAGAATTCATTCCAAACATAGTTGAAGATGATGGAAGTGAAATTCCAATGAAGAAGGATTCTGCTAAACTTGAAGTCATTCTGAAAGAGAAATATCTGTGCTACAATGAAGACTCTTCTCATCCCAGAGTAATCAGACTTGGAGATGGTTTAGAAAGAAATTATATCTCAACTCTTAGGACTGCAATCTACCAGATTGGAAGTCGAGATGAAGAGATGTAGCAAGTCAAAGCTACATTATCTCAAGTCCTGAGGAATAAAGAAGAAAAGCTGATATCAAACTTTGTCAAGAATCACTTTGGATTCAGATTGACTCGGTAGGATTGGTAAAAGCTACAAGGACTGTAAGTTGTAGTTAGTTGTCTAGTTAAACTCTTAATGCATTTGTACTTAAATGTTTTTGACATCATCAAATCTATTAACTTGTATATTTTGCATAATTTATAAGTTGGGGGAGATTGTTAGATATATTTGAGATGTTATGTCTAATCTGATTTTGTGTTTAGTTTTTAGAACTTAACAACAGGACTTATCAGGACTTACTGGAAATCAGAATTTACTGAAGTCAGAACTTAATATCAGAACTTAAGGCGTTAGAAGATATATATCAGAACTTAAGTGCGGGATGACTTCAAATAAGGAAAGCAGCTGATTTACAGGAGAAGACCTGGACTAAAACAATAGAAGATATGCATAAAGAGTTAGAAGACTAGAAGACTTGTAGAAGATATCTGATTGATATTTTTTAGGAGACGGAATTATATTCCATATCAATTAGAAGATATCTTGTAACTGTGTACTATATAAACACAGACTTAGGGTTTACACTATATGTGTTATCATAATTGAGATTATTATTCTTTGTAACCCTAGCAGCTCTTAGTGATATTGTTCATCACTGAGAGAGAACAACTGTTCTATTTGTAACAGAGTTTATTATACTGAATATACTTGATCTTTGTTACACACTTGTGTTAAAATCGATTTGATAGTATAAACACTATATTCAACCCCCTTCTATAGTGTTGTGTGACCTAACATACCAAAAGTACCACAATTATTCGTACAAGATACAAATAACTATGCTGCATATTATTTTAATATAATTTAAATTATAAGACTGATATGGAATGGAATTGTCTTCCATCAAAATTTAAATCAATTAAAACAATATTCAAATTTAATGCTACAATACTTAATTACCACAAATGTATATGACATTTTAATCATAATAATCAAGATAGTAGCACTAAGTATGAGGTACCAGATTACTGATAAATTCACAAGTCCTTTAAATATTAAAGATTTAATACTTGTGAACTTATATGAAGAATTCCTTACAGATGGGATTTCCAAGTGCAATGAATGATATCCCACACTTATAAACCAGCCTTGAAAGTTTAACTTTAACAAGTGATTTAATAAATATTTCTACAAGTGACTCTTTGACTTAAAGACATGCTATAAAAAAAATGATACCTACTGTGAAGGTGCCTTGCCATAGAGTGTTTCACAGATTTGTTGGATATGAAGTTGTTTATTATCATAACAAGAAATCAATCTTCTTCCATTAAGTTGTAAGCTTCCCGAGATGCTTCTCCTGTCACTTAAGTTGACAGCTTCAGAGATGCTTCTCCTGTATTTCTTATAATCTGTGTAATCTATATCTATATAGGCAAACATGTTAAACACAATATCTTCAGGGTACTTTACTCCAAGAGTTGGTAGTTTCGTAAGATATTTAATAATCTTGGTTAATAGCTATACGATTGGATTATCTAGGATCTACTCGGAACCTTGCACTTTGGCATCTTGAGAACATTATGTGTTGTCTATTAGCATTTGAGTTAAAGAGTGAGCTTGTCATACCTCTATAGCTTGTCATTATACCTGAGTTGTACTGATCAAGCTTTATGCTTTACTTTTAGTAATTCCAAATAGAATTGCAACATTTCCAACACGCTCCTCCATACTTACTCTGTAATTACTTAGCAAATAATCTTGCACAAGTTTTTGTTAGTAGACCAACATATAACATTATCATTATATTACTGCACATATACAACATTATGTTTGTGCCTCATGATTAGAGAGTTATTAATAAGACGACTCTACTAGTTCATATTAACAGCAACTTTAGTTAGAATGCCATATCATGTCCTTGACGATTTTTTGAGCAGTATATTAATTCATACCAACCTGAAGTGAGCTTGTGAAGAAGATCTATACAGAGTCCAATAGATTTATAACTGCAATGTCCATGAACTGTTGTGCATTGACTTCCTCTTTTGACTCACCAACCAGGAGTACACTTGTACACATCTACTAGAGTCCAATTCCAAGTTTAAATATGTATCAGGTGTCTGATATATCATGATATCCTCAAGTTTCGTCACTGGTGCTTTCTGTCAGATACTGCTTCCAATTAATAACCTAGCATCCAGTTTGGCCTTGTCCCTCGTAACAATGCCATTGTCATCCATTTTTTACTTCTGGTTATCCTTGTACCAATTATAAGATTGTCATTTGGTTTAGATACCATATTCCCTATAATCTTTTTACTGACTGATTGAGTTCATCTTGCTTTGCAATCACCCAATCAATCTAGATCCATCAGAGGTTCTGTAACTTTCTTAGTTTTTTCTTCAGATGGAAAACTAGAGAAATAATCATTCATGCTCAGTAGCCCTACTAATCATTACTCCACCATCCGGATCACTTAAGAACTAGACTCTGGAATAATATTGACATCAAACCCTTTGTCTTAGCAGATATGTTCTTGTAGTGTCCTTTTGATTTTCAATGTGGTGTTGTGTCTGTCTAGTTGATCCTTCTTTTGCTCCCCCTAAGCTGTTGCTAGGATTTCCTGAAAATCCTTACCCTTGCTGACTGGCTTCATTAAAGTAATGACTTGTGTAGATACACTTCCATTCCACTGCTTGGATATGAATCATCAATACCATTAATTTCTCCTATAACAGCTTGGAGTATGGAGTTGTTGAACTGTGCACTTAGACTTTCAATCATCTTCTATTGATTAAATACAAATGCCCTGTAAGTTGTATACTCCACTGAGTAGCCATAGAAAATATCCTAACTAGTCTTAGATGAAAATGCCAAGATCCTCAAACAACTGAAAACATATAATTGTTTGCTTCTGTAGAACATTCTCTCCAAACACTTTCAGGTTTTCCAGTATTTGCTTCTGTTGGCCATTAACTCATTAGTGGTCTTCATGTGTACATCATGATCAAGGCCCGATCTTACTTGTTGTAAACTGTATTGATTGTATCATCCCTTTGGTATTTAGAAAGTCTTGATTAGCTTGACATTGTCCTTGTAACTTTAATCAAGCTCCGGTTCTTTCTTTGTACCACTCCATTATGACACGGAGCTCCCAGTGCTGAATATGTCTCAAAATATTCTTGATGTTACATATATTAATCAATTTTGCTTCTTGAATTCAGTCACATTATCTGACCACAAGATCATTTCTTTTACAGTTTTTTCCAGCTTGATCTTCTGATACGATCAATCACCATCTGTGATGTCCTATCTTGAAAAATGCACAAACAACAATTTTGTTTAATAAGAGTAGTCATCCACCATCACTAAGGTATCTTTACTTTAATGTGATATTATCTTTGACTCCTCTTTCTGACATGCCTCACATTTATCGTCTTCTCAATTCCAGATAAGGCAGTCCTCTCACTAAACCCTTCTGACAAAAGAGTTCCTTGTGTTGATATTCAAGGATGATAGCTTCTAATGCCATGGATGAACTTTTATCAGATGAAGCTTTATAGTAGAAACCATTGACTTCACCTTTCCTGAGATTTTATTCTAGCCACAAGAATATCATTTCTTTACTCCAAGAAGAGCAAGCTTCTCAACCTTCCTGCTTCAACTATTATCAGTGACTCCAATAATTAGTTGTTATCATTGATAGCAATTGTTGAATCCATGATGACATCCCTTTTTATGCATAGCTTTATCCCGTAATAAAAACCTTTGCTGTCATCTCCAAAGATTATTGACGGAATAGCTTTTGTTAATCACATTTGATTTTGAGGCTCTTTTTTTCATCATATGCCTTGAGTATGAATTACCAATAATACATATGAATTAATTAACCTGTTATGTCCTGCACTCACAAATGGATTAACATTTCTTGGTTCCCAACTTCTCAGTTTGGGTACCATTTCTGAAGTGAGTCTATATTTATAGGTACCTTAAACATATTATATAACAGGTAATATAATAAATTCTAAGCGTACTAAATTTTTTAAATATTAGGTTCTCATCATCTATTAACCCTAAGGAGGGAAGGAATATAGATGGTATTTTATAACTACACAGAATATTAAATAAAATTAAATTCATTTTAAATTTAAATTTTCCATAATTTCTAACCAACTCTAATATCATAATCACAAAAATAATCACTTTATCAAAATTATAAATAGTAATTTATTAGTTTAGGATATTTACCTTGTAACAGAATTTTAGATCACCGGAGCTCTCAACTCACCGTGGCTCCTTATTCCCTTTTCTTGCATCAGCTGGGGGATATTGTCCTAGGCGCTAGGAGTACTCAACAGACTTCTCCAAAATATTATTTTAAGATAATATTTTCTAAACTAATAAATACTAAATATAATTTCATAATGTAACCTTTCTGATTTTATGATATTGTGCTTGGCTGAAATTATGGAAAAGAGAAGTGTTTAGCTACGCATGAGAGATATATGAAACTGAAGATTTTTATAGCAAATAGCAGATGTTCTTCTTTGTTACAATGAGGCTCCTTATATAGAAATCCTCTTCATTATTGATACAGTAGTATACTATTTCATTACTTTTTTCTTGTGGTCTTCCAGCATGCTATCCTCCTTTATGTCTTATCTATGTCGGCCATTGTCATCAAACTTACCTTTTTCTTTTTGTCTTCTATCATTTCAGCATTTCCAACTTGTTTTTTGTAGTCTTTTGCTTTCCTTTCTTTCAGCTTGCATTTTTTCTTCTTTCCTTGAAATTTTTGGGCTTGTAAAGTGGTAACATGTTGGGCCTTTTGTAGTTAAACTACATTGGGCTATAATATGGTATTATTGATGGGCCTTTTGTAGTAAAACTACATTGGGCTTGTAATATCTTTACTATTGGAATGGATCAGTACCTTTTTCTCCTTTTATCTTAATAGGGATATTATTTGTATTATTTGTACTGACACTGATCACTGGTCTCTTTCTTGGACTTGTTAAAATGTGATATTGTTCTATGGTTTCTTTTGCATGTGTGTGTTGTAGATTAATAATTTTGTCATGCAGTCTTTCAAGCTCGATAGTATCTTGGGACAAAGCTTCATTGTTATAATATAGAGTAATAATTTCTTCAGCTTGTCCTCCTCGACTTGATCCAATAATATTAGCTTTTCTTGCTCTCAACATGTCTTGTATCTTGATTTTGAAGGTTATAAGACCAATTGCTCTTTTTGTAGAAATCCATTCTTGGAAATTTTCTATATTACATGGGATAGGTAGTTTCAAATTTGCATTGTCTCCACTTACTGGTATCTTTCCAGTCTTGAATATTTGACATATGACTATAGGCTTTCCCACCAAATCTGTTGAAGCATCAAATATCTGGATCCCATAAATTCCATTTCCCATGGATTCCATGTAGGCTTTTGTGGATTCCACAATTACTGTAGGTAATTTTAAAATACTATATAATATGTCATCAACTAATATTTTATCAATAAATCCATAGGTAAATAGCTTTTCTACCACATCTGGGTTTGCATTTATTTGGCACAAATATCTTGGATATTTACTTGTTTTAATGCCTCGTACTATCTGATCATTTGACTTATAGTCATAATATTTCATAATTTTTTTGTATGTTGTTATGATCTCAGATGAGAATTTAACCCTGACACTCATGGAAATAGGTGGACATATTTCATGTGAGTTTGAAGAAGAAGGCATAGTTGCAAGTTTAGATGTAAAAGTTTGTGGTTTGGTAGAGGGTGCAAGTGGGTTTTGTAGAGTTTTTACTGTTTGTTTGTCTTTTATAGCATCTGATAACTGTTTCAGAAGATGTGTATTTTCTTGGACTAAAATCTTGATGTCTTTGTCTAACTGGGCGATTGTTTCATATTTTAGGGCTATATCTTCATGATTTTTTGTAATAATTTTTGTAACATCACTGATATACACATCAAAGTTGTTAGTCATCATACTTGTACCTGCTAAGAAAATCAGCTAGAACATTTTTAGTACCAGATATATTTTTAACAATAAAATCATAACAACAGAAAAATGACTGCCATTTTCTTCTTCTATTTAGTTCTGGCAACAAATCTATTTTGTTTATAATAAAAGCCTTTACTTGAGTATTGTCTGTTCTAACTATAAACTTTACTGGTAACAAATGATAATGAAATTTTTTAATTCTGAATTTTACTGCCAATTATTCTTTTTCATTTATATGGTAGTTTAGTTCATTTAGTTTCCACGTTCCTCCTGCATAACCACATATAAGGGGTTTTTCATTGTCAATATCATTATTTTCGTAAGCAATAAGAACAGCTCCACATCCTATATCACTAGCATCAGTATAAAGTTCTAATTTATCTGTTTTTATTGGTATCCTATGTTTTGGTAAATTACTAACCTTTTCTTTAAGAGTTTTAACAGCTTTATCATGTTCTTCTTTCCACTCAAAAGGTTTATTTTTTGTTAATTCTTGTAAGGATTTCCTTAATTGTGGTAAATTTTTTATATGATCTGCTGCATAATTAATTATTCCAAAAAATTGTTGGACTTCTTTCTTATTTTCTACTTTATCTTTAAAATTTTATATTTTTGAAACTATATGGTTTTGTAATTTTAATCCATCTTTATCTATTATATATCCTAGATATTCTATTTTATTTTTAAAGACTTCTGATTTCTTTTTAGAAAGTAGTATCCCATGTTGTTTTTATGGTTGTTATAAATTGTTCTAGGTGTTTTATATGGCATTCTAAAGTATCACTATATATCAGTATATCGTCTACATATACGATGCAAAAATCTATTAATTTTCTAAAAACTTGGTCCATTCTTCTCTGAAATATTTGTGGAGCATTTTTTAATCCAAAGGGTAATACTATCCATTCATAATGTCCTTGCGGTGCACTAAAAGCTGTCAAAGGTCTGGATTCTTCGGTCAACTTAATTTGCCAAAATCCACTTTTACAGTCAAATTTACTAAACCATTTTTTATTTCCGAGTCTATTAATAAGATTTCTTTTATATGGTAAGAAATATCCATCAAATATAGTCTTTTTATTTAATTCTCTATAATCTATTACCATTCTAGCCTTGCCTCTTTTTTGTTCACTGTATTTTCTTACTAAAAAGGCTGGACTACTATGTGGAATTTTACTTTCTTGTATTATTTTTAGTTTTAATAATTCATTTATTTGGATTTCAAATTCTTTTTGTTCTGTTGGGCTATATCTAATAAGTTTTGATCTGATTATATCGTTTGGACTTATCAATTTCACCTCAGCATATATTTTTTTCTTTATCCCATAATTGCACTGGATTTTCTCCAAAATTTTATTTTAGTAAATTATGATATTTTTCCGATAATTCTTGTAGATTATTGTTTCTACTTATTATCAAGTTGTTTATACTTAATGTGTTTATAGGCATTATTCTTTTTAATATTATCCATTTATTACAAGGTGTTTGCAAACTTAAAGTATTAGAATTTACAACTTGTGTTTTAAATAATTTAAAAAATTATTTCCTAATAATATTGGTTGCTTCTTTTTATTTTCTTGATAAATTAAAGGTAATTTAAATATTGTTTTATTTAATACTATTCTCATGTTTTCAGCTATTGTATCTAATTCTTTTCTTTGTTCATTAAATCCTGTTACTTTAGTTCTATGTATTTTAGATTTTTTCATTTATGCGAGGTTAATACTTCTTCTCTTGCCAAGTATAAGTCTGCTCCGCTATCTATAAATATTTTTTGTTTTATTAATTTTCCAGGTTTATGTTCTACATAAGCTTCTATGTAAATAGCTACCATTAATCTGAATAACTTTCACTTGAAGAATTATAAATTAAAGATTCCGATCTACTATCTTTATCAGTTTCACTAACATAAAAACTCTTCGTATTCATATCAGTTATCATTATCTTCTTTTATTTATTCCAGATTCATTATAAACTGTGATGTATTTATATATTTTACTCCCTTTTCTTTTAATTTAGGGCATTTATTTGCACAATGTCCATTTTCATTACAATTCCAACATTTGCATTCACTCAATTTTTCTTTTCCTTTATTAAATGGTTTTCTTCTAAATTTTCTTCTATTCCTAAATCTTTTCCTCATGCCAGAATTATTTCTGAATTTTCTGAACTTTTTTCTTTTATATTTGTTATAATATGGATTGTTGTTCCGATTGTAGCTTTGTCTTTTATCAAATCTTTTTATGTATTTTTCCTTATATATCTTATTTGGTTTTTCTCCCCTTTCATCATCACATCCAAATACTAACCTTCTTTCAGTAAAACAAAATATTTCTCTTAATCCTAGTTTTTTTTTTATCATTTTTAACCGTTTGTTGAACTCGGCATTCTTCGCATTTTCTCATAAGATATCCTCTTAATACTCTTATTCTTTCTCCTAAAGTGTTTTCTCTTGGTTCTAAATTATTATATTCTTTTGTTATTTCATTATTATATGGTTTTGAAAGATGATCATAATATAGTTGTTGGTAAATTAGGCTTTCTTCGGGTTGAAACCTGCTTCATAAAAGAATTTAGTAAAAATTATAGTATATTCAGGTAGTTTATTTATTTTACAACATTTCATGTTATTTAAATTCATTATTATTTCTATTTTTCTTTCTACCAATACTTGATCTCTAGCTACTATCCATGGTTCTCCTAAAAATTCTCTTTTCAGTATCATATCAAATATTTGTAACATAGATTTCCAATCTCCTACATTACGCATTACTTCTGTTTTCAATTGGTATGCTATAGATTCTATCCAAAATGCTACTTTTTCTATTAATATTTTGGATATTAAATCATAAGTATAATCTAAATTATCAATATGTGTGGAACTCATTAGTGCTATATAAGTTCCTAGATTCCAGTCTTTAATCCTTCTACTAATTTCTTGTTCTTCGTAGACATTATCTAAATCTAAGAAATATCCATTAAGGTTAACACCTTGTGACATAGATGCTACAAATTCTTTAAATTCTGCATGATGTCCAATTGGTATATGTTTAGGTATTTTATTACTACCTCTTGTTATTACTTCTAAATTAACATCTGTTAATTCTTCTTCTGGGTAATTATCAGCGTCTTCATTTACAGTTTCCATTTCAGTGCCTATAGATTCGTTATACTCATCTTGATTGTCACTTTGTGGTTCTTCTATTATGATAGCATTCACATTTTTCATTTTCCTTAAGGATTGCATTATTTGATCGTTCTCTTTTTCAATTTCTGATTTATCTTCATTTTCAGATTCTTCTATAAAATTTATTAATTTTTCATTAGAACTGACACTATTACTCGAAGTATCCGAGTTACTTGTACTTTCAGTAATTTTTTATTTTTCTTTAATTTTTTTGATTTCTTCTCTTAATATTTCTAAATTTCTTTTGGTTTCCTCTACTTCCTGATGTAACTCTTTTTTCGTTTGTTTTAGTTCTCTTTTAGTTTCTTTCAAATCTTTTTTAATATTTTCATATTTGTTTTTATATTTTTTATACTTGTCAAACCATTCTTCATTAGTATTTAATTTGAGTTTGCTATTTTCTACTTTTAATCTTTTCAATTCTTGTTCTTGTTTTTCAAACTTTAATTGTATGTATTCTATTTTTTCCTGTTCTATATTATCTAAATTTTTTTATTCCTTTTTCATTGGTTCATATTTATATCTTTCTTTTTCTAGTAGTTCCTTTCCATGATTTTTAAGAAATGTTATTACATTATGTTCTTGTTTGTCCATTAGATTTTTCCTTTTTTATGTAGCAAAGATAATCCGTCTAATGTTTTATCTACAGATTCTGGTATAACGGGTTTCATTTTACTAATATATATCATAATAGGTTCTTTAGTTCTCCTCCAAGCATTTATAGCCACAATTTCTGGTGTTTCTGTGATATCTTCTTTTATCATTTGTTTGTTTTTTGGTTTTTCGTCTTCTAGATTAGTTAATTTTTCTAATATTATTTTAAATGTTGCTATTTCAGATGCATTCCATAGATTAGTTAATTCTTCTCTTACTATTTGTCTTGTTTGAGTTTGATCCTTTTTAATCTCATTCATTACTAATGTCATGTTTTGTATTTTTTTTCTTTTATTATGATTTCTTCCCATAAAATTTCTATTTTTTCATTAGCCAGTTTAATTACTTCATTCTTTCCATCCATTTCTCTTTTCATTAGTTAGATTTATTAATTTGTTTTTTCCATCCATTTCCAATATCTATCCATATTTTTTCAATTTTTGAACTTGTTTTTCTAATTCTTTTATGTCTTTTTCTAATTTTATTTCCTTTTCACTATATTCTAAATATTTTATTTGTGAATATATACATTCTTTTAGAGCGTCTTTTATTTTTTGTAATTTATGTTTTTTATTTTCTATTTTTTCATGTGTATTCATATTTTATTAATAAATCGGATTTTTCCTTGGTCATTTATTTCAATGCCTTTATTATTAATTTTATAATTTATCATTGTTAAAAAGTCACTTCCTAATAATAATTCATTAGAACTATCATATTCTATAACTCATATATTTATGTTATACTCTAAATTTTGTAGTTTAAATCTTAAATTTATACTTTTAGTAATTATTATCTCTCTCTCATTTTAGGATAATTATAAGTTTGTGGTTCTATTATGGACCAGTTATTTTCATCAATTTTACTTATGTGTATAAAACTTTTAAGAGCTCCTGTATTTATTTCAGCTATACAATCTTTTGCTATAATTCCTTCAAATATTATTACTTTAATTTTTAATCTATCAGTTTTTACATCTATTAAATTTATAATTTTAGGTAAACTATATTGTCTTGACATAATTGGTTGTTCTCTAAAACTTAAATATCTAGATATTATTGATTCTTTTCTAAAACTTAATCTGGATCCATCTATTCTTGGAATTATTTTATTTGACGTTGGCATTGTTCTATTATTAAAATCCATATAAATTTCTTGTGGTATTGTTATTCTTGAATTTTCTTTATGTTCAATTTGTTCTAAAATTTCTTGATACATTTTTGGTACTAGAATATTTATATCATTTTGTTTAGTTACATGATGATTTCCTGTTAATGCATATATCATCTTTGTTTCAATACTTATTACTTTATACCATCTAATGTATAATATAAAGTTAAAGCCAAGTCTTTATGCTCATCTTTTAGTGATATACTAAAATCTGGTTGTACAGTAAATTTTAATTTTTGATATATTAAATTTCCTTTTACTACTGATATTAAGGCATCTCGTAGATTTCCTAGTATTTTATCATCTAATATGTATATTTTTATTGGTGTATCTATATTTCTTTTAAAATATGTTTTTATTGTAAATTCTACTGCCCAAAGTATATATTTCTATATTTTTTTGCTTCTTTAGTTGATAATTTTCTTAATTCTCTTTTTATGATCTCATCAGTTATTAAATTAATTTTTGCTCTTCCATTTACGCTAGTGGTATCTATTATATTTTCATATTTTTGTGCTATATATCTAATTTCTTTATGTCTTTCAAACCATCATGTTTTAAATATTTTTTTAACAGAATATTCTTCTTTTTCATCTTATATTTTTTGATATGGTTTAAAACTCATTGTTTGTGGAGTGCCTTCCTCATATGTATCCATTTGGTAATATAATTCTTTAGGCTCTTTTTTTGCTATTTTTGTTCCTTAATCCATATTAACCTGTCAGGTTTACCTTTTCTAATAATATCTCATAATACCATTGTACATGCTCTATCTGTTCTATAGATTTTAATTACTTTACCTAATTGTTGGTATAGTCTTATTCTTTCTATTCTATTTTCTTATGTCCAATCTATTGTGTCTATTTTATCTTCAATATTTTCTATTTATTTTTTAATTTTTTGTTGAGAAATTTTAAAATATTTTAAAATTTTAAATCTTCTCCTAATTGAATTTGGATCCGTCCAATTTATACTTGGCATTCTATTTATTTTTTAGAAGAAATAAATATATGTTCCATTTTTCACCTTTTCTTTGGTTTTAGTAATCATTCTTTTAAGCAATATTTTAGCTTGTTCATCCATTGCATCATACTCATAAGAGGGTATTCCATTCTAAATGTTATTATATCTATCAAGTTTTCATAATCTTTTATTTTTGTAAATCTCCTTTTAACTTTATTTTTTGTAGTATTTTTTATTACTAAATAGGATTTTGAGGTATCTCTAATATTGTTGTTCATTCTTTTCTACAAAGTCTTCAATTAGTCTATATTGTTCTTCTATGACCTCTTTTTGTTTATTTAATAGTGCGGTTTTTACTAATTTCTATATTTATTTTTTCTTGTTGTAATTTTAAAATTTCTTCCTCGTATTTTCTTATTTTTCATCTCTTTTTCTAACATGTCTCTTAATACCTTAATCGTATCTTCTTTTTGATTAATTATATTTATACTAATTCTACAAGATTCAATATGTTGATTAATATCGATATTATAAGTAGGGGTTTTACCTGCTATTCGTTGAATTATTTCAAGGTTGTCTTCATTCTTTTTTACATCTTCTTCCATTTTCATTTTCATTTTTTCTCTTACATCCATTTTGTCCATTTCTATTAAGCTTTCCAAGCTATCTTTTTATAATCTATTAGACTTTTGTCTTTTTCTGTAACCGGAAGTGCAACACCCATTTTGCTATCATACGTATCTTTCTACTATTTTTCCTTTTACAGGCTCTGATACCATTTCTGAAGTGAGTCTATATTAATAGGTACCTTAAACATATTATATATTACTATAAACAGAGATAACAATAGATGCAACCTTATTATGCTTATTCCTACCTTTGACTGACCATTTTCTTCAATTTAATACCCTTTACAAATTTGTCTCTAGGCTAGGGGAAAAATGGTTCCAACCTTACATAAGGAGGACTAACAATATTTGCCCTATTATAATCCTCAAACATGCTTTTCTATAATTAATTCAAGTACTAAGAGATGCATTCATGGCATAGAATTAAGCAAACATTGAGTTAAGAATACATGGCATTCATTTAGAAACATTACGCATAAGAATTAAGCAAGACATGCATGATATGAAACAAAAAGAATTAACAATTAAATCACTAATTCTATCTAGTCCAATCTTGTTGATGAATCTCATCTAGCTATCTCAATCCAATTATAAACTAATACATCTTAACAAATAATTCAGATCAATTGAATACATCACATTGTAATATGATGCAAAAAATAAGTATAAACAAAGGTCTTAAGTACTGGAAAACATATATCTCACTAAAGCAATAAATCATATTCAACAAATATTCAAACACATATTTTAAGATCATCTAATATAACATGCACAAGTTAAACATCAATCCTAGTTACCAGAAAAAAATCTATTGAACTAGTTCAACATTATCTATGTGTGATGCTATCATGCTTGTGCGAGTGTTAAACATTTAAACACTAAGATCTTATCATGCATTGAATATTGAGAGCAAAATATTGCAGTGGTTCAAGAAATTGAAACCTGAGATATGTGAGATGGACCATCTTCAGAGATTGCTATGAAAGAAAGATATTCATGATCTTCCTTCTCGTTATCTGATCCATCCCAACTCTTTCCCGATGCACTATAAGTTTTGAATGGCTACTTCCCTAAGAAAACATTCCACCTGTGTCTCAACTCATCAACTAAGTTCATGTTCATCCGTGTTTGTCAAGCTTCTTGTTCTGTTGTAGTAAAACCCCTGATAGTTACTTGTTACATATATCTTGTCAGAACTGTAATTACCAAATCTTGTGTTTGTCCCAATCTCAGTCTTGTAACCATCTCCTGAAATAAGTCTTTAAGAGTCACTGCTTCGGAATAGACAGGCTTGATCCTTGGATGTAGCTTTTATATTCCATGTGAATCTGATGCGACTAAACTTCCCTGAGGTGAATAGTTTAGAGTTCGGTTAGTGGTTCCGTGTTCTTGAGGTGAATAGTGTTTGGAACTTTAAAACGAGGAACACAAGATATTCGGGGAAATATATATTCATATATATATATATATATATATATCCGCGAGGGTGTTTCTACACTCCGGTAAATAAATTAACCGGCTACAATCTAAGAATTACAAAGTTCCTAGCTACTATAAAGATTTACAAATCAAATCTTATATTGTTATTTCCTAACAATACAACAAGAATTACAGAAGGGGAGATTGAATGTAATTCTGGCTACTTTTTCAAGATTTAAAAAGTGTTCTAACTCGACATATATATATATATATATATATTTTTTATTTGCAAATTGCGGAATAAAGAAGTTATATAAATCTAACACAAAGTAATAAAAACACAAGTCTTTAAAACTTTCTGGTGGATTTGAATATATTCACCAGATATATATATATATATATATATATATATATATTGATTGAGAACCCTGTGAAGCTTGAATAGCTCACAGCTGCTTACAAGTATGAACAACTAAACTTACAAAGAAATGTTATAGAATATAGCTTACAAATGTTTCTCTGCAAATGTGTTTGCTTAGTTTTATAATTGTTCTACTTGCTATACTTGGTTTATATATCACCAAGTTTACATGATAATAAGATAAGAAAATAAAACAAAACCTATCAATTTTAACTCCATGCTGCTTCATTACTCTATTCCAGCATCTTTGAAAATCTTCATAACTTGTATGGAAATGGTAATGCTTCTTTGTTCTCAATTTCCTGCTAAACAGACTGCCACATTCCTTTTGCAAACACCCAATACATGTGACTGTGTTGTCACTGTCAATAGATATTTTAATTGATCATCCGTCGGGTACATGCTTGTTATCCGTCGGGTAACTTTGTTGATCATCTGTCATATAGCTATTTATCACTTGACTCTATTTCACTTATGCAGAATTAAAAGACATCTTATATTTATAATTAATCAACCTATTCTGCATATTCACTAGTATTCAACATGATTTATATGCTCCTACAGAATTTACACAAAGTTGTTTGCAAAAATGTGCTACAGTTCTTATTTGTACATAAGCTACTCACCCAGTGGATGTCAATTAGTCATCCGTCGGGACTATAATTTTTTATCCGTCGGGACTATAATTGAGCATCCGTCGAGTGCTACAAAATTCACTAAGTTAAATCTACCAGGGTGTTTTGTTTAACTTATCATCAAGTTCACAACATATTCCTAACAATCTCCCCCAATTTATGTCTACTGGGATTGTAGCCATAAATTAAGAGAAACTTGATGATAACAAAATACCAAAGACATATAGATTTAAAAGTAGTAGATAAAACTGATAAGTGCTTCTAAATTTACTGAAAATTGAATAATGCAAAGTATACAAAGAACAACTCACAATTATTATCAAGGTGTTCCTCTAGTCTGAGTAGATAAGTCTATTTCCTTAATTGTTTGGATTTCTTCCCAAGCCTTCTGTTATTTTCTTCTATCTGATTTTGGAGTTGTCTGTGGATTTCAAGTTCATCAGCTTCTGCGAGATCTAACATTCCTTGCATTTCCAATAGAGTCTCATTGCTAGAGATACTCAACTGGTCCTTCAATCTGAAGAATCTTCTAACTCCTTTTTCATCCATGAATTCCATCAACCAATAGGGCCTAAGATGCACTCTCTTTCCTGTGAAGGGAATTGATAGATTTTTTGGAAGTGCATCTTTGGCTCTATTACTCCTTAGCTCCTCAATCCTCTCTAGAACCATTCTCCTTGCAGTCACATTGTATCCAAAGTTCTTTTTGAAGGATGAGTAGACTTTAATCAGAACAAATTGGCTCTTGAAGAATCCTGTGAAGTGGCCATGTCATCTCTTTCCATCCCTTGTATTTAAATACCAGTCTTTCAGGAAGCTGTCTGTAAGCATCAATTCCTCTTACTTCTTCCAGTTCATCGAAGTAGAGATTGAAGTCTAAAAACTCCTTGATATCACAAATATACATGAGATCTCTCTTGTTGACTGTGGGTTGGATTTGGTTAGGGTTTTGGATCTGAGAGATACTGGTTTCACTTTCTTACTAGCTCTAATCTTTGTCTTCTTTGCCTTGAAGATAGGAAAATTCAGCTCAGGAATTGGCAGACTATCCCAGTCCACTGGCTCATTGTTAGGGCGAAACACGCGCTAATATTCACGCAAGTATACGCATTTGCAAGTAATATAGAATACTTTCTAGTTCGTTCCCACAGAGACTCAGACTAATTATGTTCAATTAAACTCACTCACCAATGTATGATTATTTCTCAATGTTAAGACAATAACACTTAGATTCGTTAACTATTTATCAACTATAAGTAACTACTAAAATTAACCACTTAATTAACACTTCGAATTAACAATATTAAAACACTCATGAGATCACAACTTCATTACTACTTCCTTCAATAGTCATTGTTATTACCCTTAGCATGCAACAGTGATGATATTAATCGAATAACACAAAACTGATAAAAGCCAACTTTCATTGTACTAATACCATTCTACCAAACATCCACAACTAAGATAGAAGTTGAATAGGCATCAATTATGTTGAGTCCCTATATGTCTACAGAAATTGACAACATAATGATTTAAGCACAAGTTATTCCTTTTGATTACACAGGGCGAATAAAACAGTTAGAGTTACCCACTAATCATGCAACATCAAACATGAACCTATGTTAGCATGGCAAGTTCTAAATCTCAAGATCCACCATCGCTTCACAAGAGATTAACACCATATCTTATATGTTCGCGACGCACATAAGACGAATACGCACAACCAATACTAGATATCATACAATCATCACACACTAAGGTATTAAACAACTAACTAAAGAATTCCATAGTAAATCCGTTAGGACCCCATGATCACGATTAGCCCATGATAGCACTTATCGTCATCATGGGTTCATATGAAAACATGATAAATAAACACAAGAGAATAATAACTAAACTAATTATATTAAACCAGAGTACGTCACAAGAGTAAATAGGTTCAAAGAAAGAAAACTAGCATCCAACGCTACAATGAAATAAAGAATCACAAGAAAATATGCTTCCTCTTCGTTGCGGTGTGCTAAAACGGCCTTCTTCCTTATCTCCTTCTCTCCTTGCTTAATACAACGATTCCACCCTGTGAAAACGTCTCTGAATCTACTTATATAGAAGTCCCATAAAACTCAGATTACACAGAAGTTGGAAGCCAAACAGAAATAAAAGTGTAAAATAAATATTCTTTTTCCCCGACCCTGCATGGCTGCTCAGCATAGCTGAGCGGGCGCTCAGACCCCTACTGGATTTTTTCTGAGTTTGCTCCATTTCTTCGCTGTAATCTGCTCTTTTCTTCCCTCTCGCAATGCTAGATACATGCCAGGGCTTATTCTTGATGATTACTCCCCCGAAATGCAACTAATACCCTGAAATGCACAAACACTACAAAAACGCATCAAATACACAAAATACTTGATTTCAAGACACCAATTTAAGCTATTTTAAGACGTTTTAAGTGGTATAAAATGCCACTTATCACACCCCAAAACTTAAATCGATGCTTGTCCTCAAGCGTCACAGACTAAAAAAACAAATAAAAAATATGCATGAATGCAATCTATATGAAATGCAGCGATCCCCCTCACTACGAACAAACCAACCAACTTACAACATCTCAACAAATGCAATTAGGCGACTAAAGAGTTATCAAATCATGCAAACGAACATACCGCCAAAAACGTGGTATGTGCAGATGCTTAATAGATATGCTTCGGAACTAGACCAATTATTATGACTCAACTATCATCAAGGCAATCACATGATTATACAAAGAATAAAAATTCTAGGCACAAAGTGACTTATAACACTACAAGAATTCTGGAGCTTATTACGGAATCATGCTTTTTATTCATAACAACAATGCTTATTTGACCGTGCAATGAGTGAGGTCCACAAAAGACTTATACAATGGTATCCATGTAGCGAGCGTTGGGTTAGCGGATCCCAGACTCTAAAAGCCTTAGGTCACTAGGCACAAAGTCCCCTAAGAACTTAATAACTCAAATACCAAAGAGCCCACTCGTGATCAATTATGCATACACACATACTCTTTTTTTTCCATTTTTTTTCCTTTTTTTTCTCTTTTTTTTTTAAAAAAAAAATTCTGAGCAAGTGCGTTTCGCTCCATCTTGCTCAACCCTAGACTACTCGCATAACATACGAGCCGGCTACTAGCCAATTGACGCCTAGCCACAATTAGCAACAAATTCCATTTTTACTCCATTTTTTCTTTTTCATGCCTTTATCACTAAGAACCTATTATAAAATTCTAAGCATAATAAATAGATTAACCTCGAAAACAATCAGATCATAACAACAATCTAGTCCTTAAGCATACTCTAAGACTTAGTGAAAATGCAAGTGCTTCTAACATGCATATCAACCTACATGACTCAACGTCACTTCAATGCTATCACTACACTCGCATCAACATCACAAATCAGTCGGTAAATCATCGCAAAAGGGATCATGACATATGCATGAGCTATATGATATGATAAACAAATAAAACTAAATAATAAAAAAAACTATATGGCACAAAATTATGCAACTATATGAACTAAACTATCATGAATATGCAGCTATATGACACACACACAAAATATTACTTAACTACCACCCCCAAACTTAAAATCTTCACTGTCCCCAGTTAAGGTAGTAGAAAGAAACACAGGGTATACCTACTCGGAGTCATCATCATCATCACCCTCAGTGGGTGGAGTATCAGGCGGCGGATAAGCAGAGTCCTCACCAAAAACTGGCCACTGGATGTCAGCTCCAAGGCCTCGAAAAGTAGTCCCTAGCGCAAGGGTGAGCTCCTGAGCAAACCTGCTCTGCGTCTCGTACATAGCATCCATCCTCCGTGACAGCCTCCTATACTGGGCATCAGCCATCCCAGCACCCTCCTGAGCTCTCGAAGAACCAGCCTCATCATGCCTCGGCCTCGCCATAGTAGCACCTCGTGCTGGACACCCTCATGGAAGACGATAACCCAGCCCATGCTCCTCGGGCTCACCATCGGTCCACTCCTGCATCCCATTCAGAGTCCCAGAATCAATAGGAGCGGTCGGCAACTGTAACTGCTCATGAGACGGCCAGTTCACTCCCACCGCTCGGCAAAGCTTCGTAACCGTGGATGCATAAGGGATGTTCATGTGCTTAGCTCCCCTCAAAAACTTCAGAATTCCTTGGTAGATGAACTCACCAAGGTCCACATAGTACTCCTCATTCAAAATTCCCCACAATAACTGTGCTCTCTCTACTGTGACCTCATGTGCATGCGAAGAAGGCGGAATATTAGCACAAATAAACGCATTCCATACACGGGCATACCTGTTCATTGCGATCGCCGGAAAGTGACGATAGTCATTAGTTCCAGTCTTGAAGGTCCAAAATGTGCCCGGCCTACAGAGAGTAGCACAAATCAAATCCAAGTCAAAATCCTCTGCAGGTTTCTCGTTCCAGTTCTCCTCCGTGGGCTTCCTCTATCGCTGCCCAATCACACGGCGAATCGCCGCTGGGTGATAATCAACCGTCATCCCCCGGACCACAGAAAACCCATTCTTCTCGGCCTTCGCGTTCGCATAGAACTCACGAACTACGCTCATAGGCACTGCTTCAGGCGACTCACAGAAAGCTATCCACCCCTTCTCTGCAATCATAGGTAGCAACTAACCATCCCTCCCCGATGGCAAAAATCCTCTCTCCTTCAGAATCGGCTTCCCCAAAAGCCTAGTGTACTCCTCCTCCACAGCCCTGTCATTCAACCGAGGCCTCACAGCAGTACCCCTCGAAGAATCAGCAGTAGGGACTGTGTTGCTGCTATCGATAGTTCTTGCTCTCTTGGGTGCCATCGAATCTGAATAAAAGTGCTTAAGAACTGTGTTTTTGTGTTTGGGAGAGAGTTTAAGTGTAGAAGTTGTGTGGGAGATATGTGGGATAGGTGTATGTATATATAGGGATTGGATTAGGGTAGAATTTGAATAGGAGTGGGTTTATGGGTAAAAATCATGGGGAAATGGGGAATAGGTCGTGGGTTTTATGGCTGAATTTTGTGTTTTATTTTTCTGAATTTTTTTTGTATTTTTATTGACTAAAAAAAAATTCTGGCAGCCGACCCCTGAGCGGTCGCTCAGCTTGCTGAGCGATCGCTCAGCAGAGCTGAGCGGGCGCTCAGGGGGTCACTAAAAAAAAAATTTAAAGCCCGGTTTTTCTGATTTTTTTGTGGTTTTGGATAGGTTATTAACTTCTAAGGGTTCCTGTAACAACAAATCATGGGTTGCCTCCCACGCAGCGCTTCTTTTTCGTCAGTAGCTTGACGTTGCGTACCTTCCTCAAGTTGACAACAAAACGGCACTAACCACTTCTCGGTTTGTCGTGTCTCCATAGTAGTGCTTCAAACGCTGACCATTAACCTTGAATGCTTGGTCCGGATCATTCTCAAAAATCTCCACCGCTCCATGTGGAAATACAGTTTTGACAATAAAAGGTCCAGACCACCTTGATTTCAACTTCCCAGGAAAAAGTCGGAGACGAGAGTTGAATAAGAGAACTTGTTGCCCCGACACGAATAACTTAGGATGTAGCTTCCTATCGTGCCACCTCTTCACCTTTTCCTTGTACATTTTGTTGTTCTCGTACGCTTGGAGCCGAAATTCATCAAGTTCATTGAGCTGAAGCATTCTTTTCTTACCAGCTGCATCTAGATCCAGGTTCAACTTTTTCAACGCTCAATAGGCCTTATGCTCAAGCTCCGCTGGTAAATGACATCCCTTACCATACACCAGTTGAAACGGGGACATACCAAGTAGAGTTTTGTATGATGTCCTGTAAGCCCAAACAGCTTCATCGAGCGTTAAAGACCAATCCTTCCTTGACGGATAAACAACCTTCTCTAGAATGCACTTGCTCTCTCTGTTAGACACTTCCGCTTGACCATTTGTTTGCGGATGATAGGCAGTAGCAACTCGATGATTCCCATTATAATGCTGCATCATAGAAGTGAACTTACGGTTGCAGAAATGCGACCCTTCATCACTTATGATTACCCACGGCGTTCCAAACCTTGTGAAGATCTGCTTATGAAGAAAATTCAACACTGCCTTTGCATCATTTGTCGGTAGAGCTTTGACTTCTACCCCTTTTGAGACATAATCGACTGCCAGCAAGATGTATTGATTGTTGCAGGATGAGACAAAAGGCCCCATGAAATCGATTCCCCAAACATCAAAGACCTCGACTTCAAGTATCACATTTAACGGCATTTCATCCTTTCTCGTCAAATTTCCCACTCATTGGAAATGATCACATTTTAAAACAAACTGATGAGCATTCTTAAACAATGTAGGCCAGAAAAAAACTGCTTGCAGAATACGAGCTATCGTCTTCTCACCACCATAGTGTCCACCATAACTGTGGAGTGGCAGTCTCGTAATATCCCCTCCGTCTCATAGAACGGGATACATCTCCTGATGATCTGGTCAGCTCCCTATCTAAACAAGTATGGTTCATCCCACATATACCACTTCACCTCATGCAGAAACTTCTTCTTTTGCTGAGGTCAAATTATGAGGCAAAATATTGCTGACAAGATAGTTTACAATATCTGCAAACCATGGCTCTTCCTCCTGAACTGCGAACAACTGCTCATCCGGAAAAGACTCGTTGATCAATGTCTTATCTTATGAAGTAGACTCGGGATTCTCCAATCTAGAGAGATGGTCAGCTACTTGATTCTCAGTACCCTTTCGATCCTTGATCTCTAACTCAAATTCTTGAAGTAAGAGCACCCAACGAATGAGTCTCAGCTTCGAATCCTTCTTGGAAACCAAATAGCGAATGGCCGCATGATCAGTGAATACTGTCACTTTTGTCCCAAGCAGATAAGATCGAAATTTCTTGAAACCAAAGACTATATCCAAGAGCTCCTTCTCAGTAGTGGTGTAGTTCATTTGGGCCCCGTTTAAGGTCTTGCTAGCATAGTAGACCACATGAAAGAGATTATTCTTGCGCTGCCCAAGAACTGAGCCTACCGCATAATCACTCACATCATACATCATCTCAAAAGGCTCTGTCCAATCCGGTGATGTAATAACAGGTGCAGTGATTAAACTCTTCTTAAGAGTCTCGAATGCCGTCAAACATTCATCATCAAATTTGAAAGGCACATCTTTCTCAAGCAAATTGCACAATGGCTTTGATATCTTCGAAAAGTCCCTGATAAAACGCCGATAAAAACCCGCATGACCAAGAAAACTACGGATTCCTTTCACAGAAATAGGTGGTGGAAAATTTTCAATGACTCCCACCTTGGCTTTATCCACCTCAAGACCCTTGCTAGAGACCTTATGCCCAAGAATTATGCCTTCACGCACCATAAAATGACATTTTTCCCAATTGAGCACCAAATTAGTTTCCACACACCTTTTGAGCACGGCACGAAGATTATTCAAACATTCATCATACGAATGTCCAAAGACGGAAAAGTCGTCCATGAACACCTCAACGTTATTTCCAATCATGTTAGAGAATATGACCATCATACATCTCTGAAAAATGGCCGGTGCGCCACATAACCCAAAAAAACTCTGTGAAAAGCAAACGTGCCAAATGGACAAGTGAAGGTAGTCTTTTCTTGATCCTCTGGTGCAATACAAATCTGATTATACCCGGAGTAACCATCCAGAAGACAATAATACTCATGACCAGCCAACCTGTCAAGCATCTGATCAATAAATGGAAGAGGGAAGTGATCCTTCCTCGTGGCCTTGTTCAACTTTTGGTAGTTCATGCATATTCTCCTTCATGTAACTGTTCGAGTGGGAATGAGCTCATTCTTCTCATTTGCTACTACAGTGATACCTCCTTTCTTAGGAACACATTGCACGGGGCTCACCCAAGAACTGTCAGAATTAGGATAAATGATGCCTGCATCCAGCCATTTCAGAATTTCTTTCTTCACCACCTCCTTCATGATAGGATTAAGTCTACATTATTGCTCAACAGTTGGCTTACTACCCTCCTCTAGCAGAATCTTATGCATGCAGTATGAAGGGCTGATCCCTTTGATGTCTGCTATGGTCCATCCAATAGTCGATTTGAATTCTCTCAAAATCCTTAAGAGCTTGTCCTCCTCACTACCTGAAAGGTCAAATGCAATAATAACAGGTAAAATAGATGCATCGCCTAAAAAAGCATACCTCAAATGTTCAGGTAATGGCTTAAGCTCCAAGGTAGGTGCTTCCTCAATTGATGGTTTGAGCTTTCCTTTAGCATTCTTGAGGTCATAAGTACCAAGAGATTTAAACGGCATGTCCAGCTTTCGCCTCCAGGGAGAAGCATTAAGATACTGTAATTGCTCGTTGCCATCTTCATCATCACTGTCGAAATCCCCCACTAAGGCCTTTTCTAATGCATCAGTCATTAGCATATGATCGAGTTCTGAAGTAACCGCAGAATCAATCACATCCACTTTTAAGCACTCCTCATCTTCTGTAGGGAATTTCATTACTTTGAATACATTGAAGGTCACATCCTGATCCTGCACCCGCATAGTAAGTTCACCTTTCTGCACATCTATCAAGGTACGGCCAGTAGCCAAGAAAGGTCTTCCCAAGATTATGGGAATCTTCTTATCTTCCTCAAAATCCAGAATAACAAAGTCTGCAGAAAAGAAGAGCTTATCCACCTTGACTAGCACATCCTCCACTATGCCCCTTGGGTAAGTAATAAAACGATCGGCCAATTGTAGAGACTGGGTTTTGGATCAGGCAAATCCAACTTTTTAAAGATCGACAATGGCATCAGATTGATGCTAGCTCCCAAATCACAAAGGCACTTGTCAAACGACAACTTGCCAATGGTGTAAGGAATGGTGAAGCTACCTGGATCTTTAAGCTTTGGAGGTAACTTTTGCTGTAGCACAGCGCTGCATTCTTCCGTTAGAGCAACGGTCTCAAGGTCATCCAGTTTCACCTTCCTTGAAAGAATACTCTTCATAAACTTCGCATAACTAGGCATTTGCTCCAGAGCCTCAGCGAAAGGTATATTGATGTGAAGTTTCTTGAACACCTCCAGAAACTTACCGAACTGCTTATCCAGCTTTTATTGCTGCAATCTTTTAGGGAAAGGTGGTGGAGGATAGAGCTGTTTCTCCCCTGTATTACCCTCAGGCAGAGTGTGTTCAACAGTAGTCTTCCTTGGTTCCGCCGCTTTCTCCTTTTGCTTAGCTTCCTCATCTCTAACTTCAGTTTCTCCTTCTTTTGCCTTTTCAGCATCAGCAACTTTCCCAAACCTTAAGGTAATAGCCTTGACCTGCTCTTTAGTTTCCTTCCTGCCAGGTACTTCCGTGTCACTGGGAAGTGTTCCAGGCTGACGATTGAGCACTGCATTGGCTATTTGACCAATTTGATTCTCCAAGGTCTTGATAGAAACCGCCTGACTCTTGCACAACAACTTAAGTTCCTCAAAATTAGCACTAGTAAGTGCAGCTGTACTTCTCTGTTGAGGATATGATTGCCTTTGTATATTGCTGCGGTTGCTGGAATCCAGGTGGATTGAACTATTTACTCACACCTTGCTGATATGGTGGTTGAATAGCATTCTGATTATTACCCCAGCTAAAATTTGGATGATTTCTGTTGTTAGGATGATAAGTAGCTGGCACGGGCTGCTGTTGTCGCTGATAATTGTTCACATACTGAACGGATTCATTGACGAGAGAACACTGATCCGTAGCATGAGAACCTGCACAAAGCTCACAGACCATAGCTATTTGATTGACTCCATAGGTAGCTAGAGAATTGACCTTCATAGACAGCGCTTGGAGCGGCGCTGCAATAGCGGTGGCTGCATCGACTTCCAGAATACCTGCTACCTTCCCAGGCATCATCCTCTGAGTTGGGTTTTGATGCTCATTTGCAGCCATTGTCTCAATAAGATTATAAGCCTCAGTATAGCTTTTGGCCCACAAGGCGCCTCCAGCTGCTGCATCGAGCATGGGCCGAGATTGGGCCCCCAAACCATTATAGAAACCAGTGATCACCATCCAATCGAGCATTCCATGATGTGGACACTTTCTCAACATTTTCTTGTAGCGTTCCCAAGCTTCGCACATAGATTCTGTAGGTTGCTGCACAAACTAAGTAAGAGCATTCCTCATAGCAGCAGTCTTTGCCATTGGATAAAACTTCACCAGAAACTTTTGTGCAAGATCTTGCCAAGTAGTGATGGACCCAGCTGGTTCAGAATGTAACCAGTCCTTAGCTTTGTCCCTCAGTAAGAATGGGAAAAGCCTCAGCTTGATAGCCTCATCAGTCACGCCATTATATTTGAAAGTACTGCAGATCTCGACAAAATTCCTTATGTGCATGTTGGGGTCTTCAGTCGCAGCACCTCCGAAAGAGATATAATTCTGCACCATCTGAATAGTTCCCGGCTTGATTTCAAAGGTGTTAGCTTGAATAGCCGGATGAAGAATGCTTGACTGAATGTCATCAATTTTAGGCCGAGAAAAGTCCATAAGAGCTGGATCGGCCGGAACAATACGATCACCCATGATTACTGGTTCTTTCTGCCCACTTCCTGAATCCGAATCTTCAAAATCTATCTTCTCCGGAATATTAAGAACTTCATATGTCTCCTCAACTGTATCTAAAGTCCTCTTGCGAGTACAAGAATGAGTTTGCATAAACGTTCGCTAAAGTACCTGAAACACAACCGGAAACAATAAGTAACACGTCTTAATCACTGAGTCCTAACGACCAATGATGGTAAGTACATAAACTAAACAAATACGCCGAGTCCCCGGCAGCGGCGCCAAAAACTTGTTAGGGTGAAACACGCGCTAATATTCACGCAAGTATACGCGTTCGCAAGTAATATAGAATACTTTCTAGTTCGTTCCCACAGAGACTCAGACTAATTATGTTCAATTAAACTCACTCACCAATGTGTGATTATTTCTCAATGTTAAGACAATAACACTTAGATTCGTTAACTATTTATCAACTACAATTAACTACTAAAATTAACCACTTAATTAACACTTCGAATTAACAATATTAAAACACTCATGAGATCACAACTTCATTACTACTTCCTTCAATAGTCATTTTTATTACCCTTAGCATGCAACAGTGATGATATTAATCGAATAACACGAAACTGATAAAAGCCAACTTTCATTGTATTAATACCATTCTACCAAACATCCACAATTAAGATAGAAGTTGAATAGGCATCAATTATGTTGAGTCCCTATATGTCTACAGAAATTGACAACATAATGATTTAAGCACAAGTTATTCCTTTTGATTACACAGGGCGAATAAAACGGTTAGAGTTACCCACTAATCATGCAACATCAAACATGAACCTATGTTAGCATGGCAAGTTCTAAATCTCGAGATCCACCATCTCTTCACAAGAGATTAACACCCTATCTTATATGTTCGCGACGCACATAAGACGAATACGCACAACCAATACTAGATATCATACAATCATCACACACTAAGGTATTAAACAACTAACTAAAGAATTCCATAGTAAATCCGTTACGACCCCATGATCACGATTAGCCCATGATAGCACTTATCGTCATCATGGGTTCATATGAAAACATGATAAATAAACACAAGAGAATAATAACTAAACTAATTATATTAAACCAGAGTACGTCACAAGAGTAAATAGGTTCAAAGCAAGAAAACTAGCATCCAACGCTATAACGAAATAAAGAATCATAAGAAAATATGCTTCCTCTTTGTTGCGGTGTGCTAAAACGGTCTTCTTCCTTATCTCCTTCTCTCCTTGCTTAATACAGCGATTCCACCCCGTGAAAACGTCTCTGAATCTACTTATATAGAAGTCCCATAAACACTCATATTACACAGAAGTTGGAAGCCAAACTGAAATAGAAGTCTAAAATAAATATTCTTTTTCCCCGACCCTGCGCGGCCGCTCAACATAGCTGAGCGGGCGCTCAGCTTCCTGCGCGGCCGCTCAGCATAGCTGAGCGGGCGCTTAGACCCCTACTGGATTTTTTCTGAGTTTGCTCCGTTTCTTCGCTGTAATCTGCTCCTTTCTTCCCTCTCGCAATGCTAGACACATGCCAAGGCTTATTCTTGATGATTACTCCCCCGAAATGCAACTAATACCCTGAAATACACAAACACTAGAAAAACGCATCAAATACACAAAATACTTGATTTCAAGACACCAATTTAAGCTATTTTAAGACATTCTAAGTGGTATAAAATGCCACTTATCACTCATCCTTTGGAATTATGGGCTCACCATGTATATTCCTAGTTGGATCCACCACCCTAAATTCTTCAAATACCACTGAGGGTTTTGATGTTTGAGTTGAAGTTGTGGATTTTTTGGGAATATAGTTTTCCATTTCCTCATCACTAAAGTCCAATTTTCTCTTGGAATGAAGCTTGTATCTGAATCTTCTTTTCTGTTGTGGTTCAACTTGCACTTTTTGATCTTGTGGTTCAGCAGTTACAGTTGGTTGTACATGAATTTCTGTTGTGGTTTTTTACAGCTTGAAGCTTGGCCGAGATAGCATCTTGCTCCTTCTTTTGTTTGTGCTTCTTAGCATCCAAAGCAGCTTGCTTCTTCTCTTGCCTGATTCTTTCTTTCTCTTCCTTCTTAGCTTCCACAAACATGGGGTGTCCAACCACCACACGAATTTCCTTACCATTTCTGTAAATCTTGGCTAATCTTCTTTTGAGTACTAAATCAGCTGGATCTTTGTAAAAGGCAATTGACCTAGCCAACAGCTTCTTCTCATCTGGCCTAGGTGTCTCCTACACAATATCCATAGGATTTTTGTCTGAAAATCTAGAGTAGTTTCTTTTGGGCCTCATGATGAGATTTGCTTTTGGAGATTTGATGCAAGATGTTTTTCCTTTTTCTAGATAATTCAGACTCAGCTCTTCTACTGAAATTTTCTTGACTTGAGAATGATGTTTGAAGACTTTGTCTGATTTCTGAATTGGCCTAAATTTCTGTTGAATTTCTGCATCTATCTTTCTCCATTTTTCATCCAGTTCCTTCTCCACAGCCACAACATCAAGAATTTTGGGAATTGATTTTGACTCAAGCTTAACAGCTGCAATTTGGATCAGATCAATGTTGTTCAGTACTAGTGGCTTTGGCAGAGTAATTTCTGGGACAATTACTTTGCTGATTTGAACATTTACCACTTTCTCCCCCTCACTGGATGGCTCTACTTGATTGACTTGAGATACTGATTTCTCCCCCTTTTTGTTATCATCAAGTAGATTTGAGAAAGAAGATTGTGCAGCCACCAACTTTTGTAGTAGTTGAGTTTGTTATGCTTGATGAAGATGTATGATTGTGATAGAAGCTTCCATGTCAGTCATCCTTTTGTCCAAGGAGTCTACCTTGGTTGCAAGATCAGAGTTCTTCCTAAGCTTTCTTTGAATATCAGTCATTGTTGCTTCTGGAATTTGGCATCTAATCTATCAGAAATATCCTTCTTCACCTGATCAATTTCTGTCTTGATAGAAGTGATAGCCTGATTATGTTGGAAGCCTTGAATTTGATACAGTTACAAGGAATTGAGATGTGCCTGTAAGAGCTGCTTGGTGCCTGCATCTGTGGTAGATTGAATAGCATTATGTGTTTCTTGGATTTGATGAATGAGAGTGACCTTGAAATGTTGAAGATCGCAGTCCTTGGAGAATGCCCATGAAGGCAGGCCTGATCTAGAACTTGTGTCTGCTTCTCCCCGTATGTTCATGAGCTCCTCACTTTCACCATCATCTCCAAAGAAATCTTCAGATTCTTCAGTCCCATAGTCAACATCATCATCAGCTTTAGGAGGCATAGCTATGATGGCATCCTTGGCTCTTTGTATTGACTGGGTGGTGTGCACCAAGTTCAGCATTCTTTCTGTATTTTCATTGCCCTGTCCAGCCAAAAGTTAATATGCTGGGACAGGATGAGTAAATGCCTCAGAATCCAAAGAGAATGAACCTATAACAGCTTGATCATGCTGAGATAGTTTCTCTATGTCTGCATCATTGGCATTCATTGACTTACTAGCAATGATATCCATCCTTATTACACCTGTACCTGCATTTCTCTCATGTTCTCTCCCTTTTTGCATCAAGGGCTCCCCTAGGCTCCCCACCCTCACACCCTCACCTTCACCATCTAAGGTGGGACTCTTCTCACTCACTTTTGCCAGTCCTGAAGAAATGAACTGCATTTGTTCACTCTTTTTATCTCCTTTTTCCTGGGAGCAACCCAGGCTCTCACTCAATTTACTCCCTTCCCTCAGTCCTAAGAGTGATTGTATTACTACTAAGTCTTCTGCACTTGTGAGAATTGAGGAAATATGAAATTGTGCAGAGACACCCGACGAATGAGGAATATCCATCGGGTTAATAGTTGGCTATCCGACGGATGACTGCTTTTAGGCTTATCCGTCGGGATACAATCACTACTCGACGGATGATGAATATCCATCGGGAGAGAAGAAATGAATGAGTTTGGAGTAGAGACAATTGTAGACTCTGTGCAGATTGATGAAAATTTTGGCACAGATGTCTCAACAGACTCAGAAATAAATGGCAAGTGAGCCAACAAATCATCTAAAAGATGATACTCACTTTCTTGGATTTTTGGCTTCTCCAAGAGAGTTAAAGATGGAGAATTTGGAAGTGATGTATTTATCATGTCAACATCCAGTGAGTGTGTGGCAAAATTTGGTGTATCAGGTGCTTATTTTTGGTGAGCTAGTGTCCCTACCCCTTTTTGTAATATCCCGGATATATCGTGTAATTATTTTTGCTATTATATAATTATTATGTGTGTTCAGTATCTATTCTGTGAGCTAATTGTTAAGTGTTATCTGTACTTGAATATTCAAAAATAATATTAATTGAGTATTTTAATTTTTATATGTCCAAAATAAAATATAGATAATTGTCATATCTTCCTAATTATTTTTATGTTGGTTTATGGATTTATAAGAATCATATGAAATTTTTAAAATCTTTTTCCGGGTAATTAAAATCTATATTATAAAAACGGGAACCAACCGACATCAACCGTTGTTATGTTTTTGGAACCCGAAACTCTTTCGAGAACTCCTTCCTAACCTAATTGTAATATACCGAGCATATTCCATGTTTCGACTTTTTCGATCCGGCGTACGGTTTGTCCTGCGCGGGTCCCGGCGTAACATTTTCGATACAATATTCGTTTCGGTAAATCAATAAAACCCGTATTTTCGATAAACGTGAGCTTTTTATTAAACTATCACAATTATCACTTCGTAATACGTGTAACCAGGCGCTGAGACCAAGACCGCAGTACAAATTGTACTGATTTGGAAATTTATCCCGAAAACATATACCGTTTGGATCAGTTTTTACAAATAAACGTACCGTTTTATATCCGGAATGATCCAACGGGATACAAATTTTCTGTAATTATAAATAGCCTTTTACCGTATTTTATTTCGTATCAAAATCATTTGCAGATAGTTAATTATATAATTTTCAGAGAAAAGCCCTAATTTCCTAAAACTGTTTTAAGAATCAAACAGCAAAACGAAGGCGTTACCGATCTCTGTTTTCAAAGCTTGAGTAACCAAAACGAAGGATTTGAAGTGTTCTATCAGATTCTGAGCTTTGTTTCACTGCAGAAATCAAGGTTATTTTTCTAAAAATTTATTTATTTTCGAATTTATTTTATTAAAAATATGAAATTTTGTTCGGATGATTGTTTGTATGATTTGATGATTGCATGTTGTAGAGCTTGTTTTCCTGATGATTTTCATATGTCATACGTCTGATTTGGAGTTCAATAACATGTTCAAATTTGAGTTTGATTTTCGAATTTCAAAATTAGGGTTTATAACCCGTATGAATGTTCTTAATTGAAATTTGGGGGTTTCTTATTCTTTGATAGATTGATGTTGTGTTATAGTGGGTTGTATTCTCTGTGAAATTTGCAATCTAGTCGTATAAGTTTCATGAACCAACGAGGTCTGTAGAGAAGGGAGTTGTGTTTTGAAGTTTTCCGATGTTCGCCGGAAACTGGAAAACTTCACGGCCAAATTCCGGCCAACTCAGGGATTGTTAGGATGAATTGATTGCATGGTTGTGTTGCTGGTGTTGTGTAGATGTGATCTGGAAGTGTGGGTGGGGTGAGGACGCCGGGAACGTGTTCTCCGGCGAACCCGACTGTTTTCCGGCGAAGGGCTGGAAAATTACAGTTTAGTACCCCAACTTTTGAAAACGATGCAGTTAGGTCCCTGAAGTTTCCAGACTTTGCAAATTTAGGATTCCTGTTTATAAAATATTTAAAAATCATATTTCTTATTTATTTTTATTATAAAAATTCATTTTTAAATTCTGAAAATTCTAAAAAATTATTATTTTAATTCTGAAAATTATTTTTAATTCACAAATAAATCTAAATTAATTAGTTAATTAATTTCAGTTAATTTATAATTGATTAATTGGTCAATTAATTCGAAAATTAATTGATTAATTGATTTAATTAATTATTAATTGATTTTAATTAATTATTTAATTAGATTTAATTATTTAAAAATGATTTAAAAATTCTGAAAAATAGTTTCGAGCTTTAAAATATTATTCTAAATTATTTACAAGGCTCGATAATTATTCTAAAATTATTTCGGAGCCAGAATGGGCCAACCGAACCCTGTTTATTAACCCGAAATTGATCCAACGACCCGTTTTAATTCCGAAAAATATTTTAAAAATCATTTTAAATACCAGAAAGCCTATTTATGACCCGAGACTTCTTTATAAATAATATATCATTGATTACGTGATGTATTATGTGTTATATGTGACCTGTTAATTGACTATCGGTCTATATATTCGGTGTTTACTTGATTATTGCATAACTTTCAATCCGTTAATCGGATTTGGGTAAACCGAAGGGTAGATAGAAGTATGTGTTGAATAGAATTCCATGAGTAAATTATTGATAGATGCTTATGATATATGAGCAGAAGAGGCAAGACGTAAGAAAGGAAAACAGATAGTTGAAGAGTAAGACGGTTGTGATTGGAAACGAGTGCAGTGTAGTAAGCTAATATCAGGCAAGTGTTCTGAACTTTCTCGAGATATTGTAGTACTTGATAATCCTGTGATATTGCAAGTGCTTTGAAGCACAGAAACCTAAAATCCTGATTTCAGTTATTGTTCTTGAGCCATGAATCATATTCTTTCTAATCCATTGATTATTGTATACCCAAACAAGAACCACAAATCTACGATACTACTCCACAAATACATACAAACTAAATACCAGACACTGAAATGAACTATTATATACTCAACCCATGGTATCTTATACTTTGAAAGACTAAATCCTTGAAACCTTGAAACGTTGATTCCTTTGTTATCCAATTCTTTCATTACCCAGCATCCAAGCTTTTAAATGGCCTTATTGATCCTTACAAGGATTGAAACCCTTTCATTGTTAAACATTTATTGTTGTTAATGATTTCGGTTATTATTTATTATTGTATATTCTGTTATTATGTTAGAATTGGATTGTTTTTATAAAATTGTGGACCAGATTCGTGGTCAGACCATATAATGGTCAAGTTAGGCCAATGTGTGCCTTGGATCCAGTAGTTAGAGCAATGCTGTGTGCCTTGCTCGGGGTTAGTGCGTGACTGATCAGCAGCCTAACCTTGGTTTTTAAATTAAAAGTATAATATCCAATTCTAAATCATAATCCATTGTTCACTTGATATCATAACCATATTCACCTGATGATCATTATTCTCAGTTTTGTCATTGTGACTTGCTGAGCTAGTTAGCTCATTTGTGCGATATTGTTTATATTATTTCCAGTTAAAAAGGAACCAGTTGGTAAAGAGGATCCCCAGTCCAGCGCGAGAGCTAGGGGTTCAGGTTGAGAAAGCGGAGCTAGTAGGCTTCTTTTGGAATAATTTAAGTTTGTAAAAGTTTGTAATAATGTTTAATACTCAGTTTAAATTTGAAATAGTTGAGATTTGAACGGTTTGTAATATATTAGTGTGTTTGGCTTGTGTGCATACTTTAACCTGTTGCGGTCCGTGGTGGTTGGTAAGTAGGGTCATTGCATATATTATTATTATCTTTATTATTGTTATAAGCAGGTTATAATTAAGGTGTGTGTGTGGACCCCAAACTTCTGACCCGGGTTTGGAGGGCGTCACAGGTTTGGTATCGGAGCTACAGGTTATAAGTCACTGACACAAGCCTAGGTTGACGGGAATGGGTAGAGGGATAGGATTAGAAGTAAGGTATAGGATGATAGAATGTCGAGAGGTTGAGTGTTATGGTATAACCGGTATTAGTATAGTTTGTGTCGTGGTACGAGATTCTTATATTATGATATGATTTCAGATAGCAGAGATGGCCGACTCTTTTATTCCCGTATCAGTTGATCACTCAGAGCCTTCAGTTGGAGCACCAGCATCGGATCCACGTCCTGTGATTCCACCAGCATTGGCTATTCTACCTCCACCCGTGTTGTAGCCCGTACCATTGCAGGCTATTCCACCTCCAGGCATGAGGCCACCTGTCAGAGGACCCCCACCAGCTGATTCAGATTCCACTGGGCATTCAGTAGCGAGTGCCCCATTTCAGTCTACATTGCCCCCAGTTCCTTATTACCGGTATGAGGCTCTTCTATTGGAGCGTGATTCCTTGTTGGCTTAGATTAGAGAGTTACAGCATATCATTAGGACTACAGATGTTGATCGTGGTGTGAGGGAGCTTCGAGAGGAGATTCATGTGACACGGAGGGTTCTTGAGGCTAGGCTACATGGAGCTACACTACCTGACAGAGGCCCTGATGCACTGCTGGGCTGGGCTACTGAGGTGATGGAGGACTTTGAGAGGCTGGCAGGACTAGAGTTTCCTTGGAGCTGAGTTAGAGATTTTGAGATAGGAGATGTTGAGTAGTGTTGTTATGGTTATGTAGTATGGACAGTAGTGTGTAGTGTGTATCAGTAGACTTTTGAGTTGTATTTATAGACTAGTGATGCTGACTAGTGAGTAGGTTGTTGTACCCTTTTTGCTTTTACTTTCGAAGCGTCTTTACGCTTGTACTACCAAAAACTTTTGATCTATATATCAGTACCTTTTCCTTTCCAACACTGTCATTTACTTTATTGCACCTGTTTTACTTTACCTTATTTATTGTACCAGTATACCCTGTGATACCATGTACCTTGTTTTCCATAACAGTTTATATTCTTTAAAGAAGCATGCAATTTACTTAGTTACAACTGTTTTCAAAAAGAGATAAATCTATTTTACAAAACTTTTCTTTTATACAAAGATTTGATTCAAAAGCTAAATAAATTGATTGATTCTTTACAGAAAATGCCTCCCAAAAGAAATACCCGCACCAACACCCAGAATGAAGAAACCAACAACAATAACAATAACAACCAAAATGATACAAACCAGAATGTGAACCCAGGACCCATGGACCCAGCAATAGCCCAGATTCTTCAAATCTTGGCCCAACAAACAGTTCACCTGGCACAACAACAGCAGAGACAGACCAATCCCCAGGTAACTTTCAAAACTTTTCAGGCAGTAAACCCACCAGAATTCAAGGGTTCCTTAGAGCCAATTGAAGTAAATGTGTGGTTAAAGGAAATATAGAAGGCATTTGCCTTGGTAAAAGTGAAAGAGGAGCAGAAGGTTGAATTTGCAAGTTACTATCTGAAGAATGAGGCCACCTATTGGTGGGAAATGGTGAAAACATTGGAAAGCACAGATGTTATTACTTGGGAAAGGTTTAAGGAATTGTTTTTAGAAAAGTATTTTCCTCAGTTTGTTCAGGATCAAATGGAGCTGAAGTTTTTAGAATTAAAGCAAGGGAACATGTCGGTAACAGATTATGAGGGGAAGTTTGAGGAATTGTCAAGGTATGTGCCGTCGTATGTTGATACTGATAGAAAGAAAGCTAAGATATTCCAGCAAAGCTTGAAGCCATGGATCAGAGGGAAGGTAGCTATTTTTGAATTGGATACCTATGTCGGGGTTGTACAGAAAGCTATGATCGCAGAGACAGAGAGTGAGATGTTCCAGAAAGAAAAGGAAAGCAAGAAAAGGAAAGTTGAGGGAAGTGAGGGTCAGTCACAAACAGGGAAGTTTCCAAATTTTAAGAAGGGCAAGTTTCAGCCAGGGAGAAATTTTAATTTCAGGAGATAAAATGCAGGAGACGGAGGCCAGGGCAATCGTTCAGCTAATGTGAATCAGCCGAATCAGTTGAGATTAACTTTTCCAGATTGTCAAGTATGTGGAAAGAAGCATGGAGGAGTTTGTAACAAGTTGAATGTGGTATGTTTTAAATGCAACCAGAAAGGGCACTACTCGAGGGAGTGCCGAAATCAGCCAGCAAGAGAGACAGCAAATAAGGATCAGCCTATCCGGAATCCAGCAGTGAAAGTTCCAGTCATTGGATTTACATGCTTTAAATGTGGGAAGCCAGGACATATGGCCAGGGATTGCAAGACACCAACCCAGTCAGTAATGCATTAAGGATTGTGGGATCTACCCCAACAGTGAATGAGACTCCGAGGGCTAGAGTTTTTGACATGTCGGTGAAGGATGCGATCCAGGATACGGATGTCGTGGCAGGTACGCTTAATGTGAATTCTTTATGTGCCAAAGTGTTAATAGATTCGGGAGCAACTCGATCGTTTGTTTCACAAGATTTTGTTAGTAAGTTAAATTGTCCAATTGGGTATTTAAATGAAATAATGACTGTGGAATTAGCAAATCAAGAACGTGTAACTGTTAACCAAGTTTGTGGGAATTGTGAGATTGAGATTTCTGGTAGTAAGTTCTGTGTAGATTTGATACCATTTAAGTTAGGAGAATTTGACGTTATATTAGGGATGGATTGGTTATCTAAGCATGATGCCCAGATAGATTGTCGAAATAAGAAAGTAATGGTGAAAACGCCAGACGAAAGAATAGTAACGTTCAAGGGACAGAAGCAGGTAAAGAAGTTCTTAACGATGATTCAAGCCAAGAAGTTACTGCGACAAGGATGTGAGCATTTCATAGCATATGTGATCGACAGAAGTCAGGAGCCAGCAAAACTTGAAGATATTCCAGTTGTAAATGAATTTCCAGACGTATTTCCCGACGAGTTACCAGGACTTCCTCCAGATAGAGAAATTGAATTTGCAATCGACTTAGCACCTGGAACCGAACCAGTATCCAAGGCCCCGTATAGAATGGCGCCCGTTGAGATGAAAGAATTAGCAAAACAATTGCAAGAGCTGTTAGAGAAAGGAGTAATTAGACCCAGCGTATCCCCGTGGGGTGCACCGGTATTATTTGTCAAGAAGAAGGATGGAAGCATGAGACTGTGTATCGACTATAGGGAGCTCAACAAGTTGACGATCAAGAATAAATATCCGTTACCCAGAATTGATGATTTGTTTGACCAATTGAAGGGAGCCAAGTATTTCTCCAAAATCGATTTAAGATCGGGATATCATCAACTGAAGATCAAACCAGAAGATATACCAAAGACAGCTTTCAGAACAAGGTATGGACATTACGAGTTTTTAGTGATGTCTTTTGGATTGACGAACGCCCCAGCAGCGTTTATGGACCTGATGAACAGAATTTTCAAGGAATATTTGGACAAGTTCGTTATAGTATTTATAGACGATATTTTGATCTATTCAAAGACGAAGGAGGATCATGCGGAACATTTAAGGACAGCTTTGGAGATTTTAAGGAAAAAGAAGTTATATGCTAAATTGTCGAAGTGTAAGTTTTGGCTACAGGAAGTTCAGTTCTTAGGACACATAGTCAGTAACGATGGGATCAAAGTGGACCGGCAAAGATCGAGGCAATTACGAATTGGGAAAGACCGAGAACACCCACTGAGGTAAGAAGTTTCTTGGGATTGGCAGGATATTATCGACGATTCGTTCATAATTTCTCAAGAATTGCAACACCATTGACAAAGCTTACACGAAAGAATGAAAAGTTTATATGGAATGACAAGTGTGAAGAAAGTTTTCGGGAATTGAAGCGGAGATTAATCACAACACCTGTTTTGTCACTTCCAGACGATCAAAAGAATTTCGTAATTTATAGCGATGCTTCTTACAAAGGATTAGGATGTGTTCTTATGCAGCATGAAAAGGTGATTGCGTATGCGTCAAGGCAATTGAAACCACACGAACAGAAGTACCCTACTCATGATTTGGAGTTAGCAGCTATAGTTTTCGCTTTGAAGATTTGGAGACATTATTTGTATGGAAAAAAGTGTGAGATTTTCACGGATCACAAAAGTTTGAAATATATATTTACCCAGAAGGAACTTAATATGAGACAAAGGAGATGGTTAGAATTGATTAAGGATTATGATTGCTCGATTAATTATCATCCCGGTAAGGCGAACGTTGTAGCAGATGCGTTAAGTCAGAAGGAAAAGTTAAATGTATTATCCATACCTGAAGAGATATATAAAGAATTTCAAAAATTGGAATTGGAGATTAGAATTTGCAAGCTTAAGGAAGCAAAAGTGTACGGTATGATTTTCCAACCGGAGTTATTGGAGAAAATAAAGAAATGCCAGAAAGAGGTAATGGATCAAGATATAAATAGTTTGGTAGGTGAGGAATTATGTACGCAACAAGATGATCAAGGTATTCTTAGGTTTTCCTCAAGAATTTGGATTCCACCAGTGACGGAGCTGAAAAATGAAATTTTACAAGAGGCACATAGTTCAAGATATTCCATCCATCCAGGGAGTACCAAAATGTACAGAGATTTAAAGAAGAATTATTGGTGGCCAAATATGAAGAGGGAAATTGCGGAATGGGTTAGCAAATGCTATACCTGTCAGAAAGTTAAAGCAGAGCATCAGAGACCAAGCGGATTGCTACAGCCATTGGAGATTCCAGAGTGGAAGTGGGAACATATTGCCATGGATTTCATAGTTGGATTACCAAGGACAAGGGCTAATCATGATGCCATTTGGGTTATAGTAGATAGACTTACCAAGTCAGCTCATTTTCTGCCTATAAATGAAAGATTTTCGCTCGACAAGTTAGTTCATATGTACTTGAAAGAGATCGTAGTTCGTCATGGAGTTCCAGTGTCTATTGTACTCGATCGAGATCCAAGATTTAATTCAAGATTTTGGAAGAGTTTTCAAGAATGTTTGGGAACAAGACTGAATATGAGTACAGCTTATCACCCCCAAACGGATGGCCAAAGTGAAAGAACGATCCAGACAATCGAGGACATGCTACGTGTTTGTGCTATTGATTTCAAAGGAAGTTGGGACGAGCATTTACCCCTGGTAGAGTTTGCTTATAACAACAGTTATCACGCCAGTATTGGGATGCCACCTTATGAAGCCCTTTATGGACGCAAGTGTAGATCTCCAATATATTGGGACGAAGTAGGAGAACGCAAAATACTCGGACCTGAATTGGTGCAGCAGACAAAGGAAGTTATTGAAATTATCCAGAAAAGATTAATAGCCGCACAAGATCGTCAAAGGAAATATGCTGACCAGTCAAGAAAAGACATGGAATTTGAAGAAGGAAGCTTGGTATTATTGAAAGTATCACCGTAGAAAGGACTAACGAGGTTTGGGAAGAAAGGGAAGCTAAACCCAAGATATGTCGGACCTTTTGAAATCCTAAAGCGTATTGGCAAGGTAGCTTACGAGTTGGCGTTACCTCCGTACATGGAGCACCTTCACAATGTTTTTCATATATCAATGCTTAAGAAATATAATCCAGACTCCAGGCATGTAATAGAATATGAGCCAATAGAACTTCAAGCAGATTTATCCTATTTAGAGAGTCCGATAGAGATTCTAGAGGAAAGAGAGAAAGTATTGAGAAATAAAGTGGTAAAGTTAGTAAGAGTATTGTGGAGAAACCCAAAGGTTGAAGAGTCAACCTGGGAGTTAGAAAGTGATATGAGAGAAAAGTACCCTCATTTGTTTTCTTAGAGATTCTGAGGACAGACCTTTTAAGGGGGGAAGAATGTAATATCCGGGATATATCGTGTAATTATTTTTGCTATTATATAATTATTATATGTGTTCAGTATCTATTCTGTGAGCTAATTGTTAAGTGTTATTTGTACTTGAATATTCAAAAATAATATTAATTGAGTATTTTAATTTTTATATGTCCAAAATAAAATAAAGATAATTGTCATATCTTCCTAATTATTTTTATGTTGGTTTATGGATTTATAAGAATCATATGAAATTTCTAAAATCTTTTTCCGGGTAATTAAAATCTATTTTATAAAAACAGGAACCAACCGACATCAACCGTTGTTACGTTTTTGGAACCCGAAACTCTTTCGAGAACTCCTTCCTAACCTAATTGTAATATTCCGAGCATATTCCATGTTTCGACTTTTTCGATCCGGCGTACGGTTTGTCCTGCGCGGGTCCCGGCGCAACATTTTCGATACAATATTCGTTTCGGTAAATCAATAAAACCCGTATTTTCGATAAACGGGAGCTTTTTATTAAACTATCATAATTATCACTTCGTAATACGTGTAACCAGGCGCTGAGACCAAGACCGCAGTACAAATTGTACTTATTTGGATAATTATCCCGAAAACCGATACCGTTTGGATCAGTTTTTACAAATAAACGTACCGTTTTATATCCGGAATGATCCAACGGGATACAAATTTTCCGTAATTATAAATAGCCTTTTACCGTATTTTATTTCGTATCAAAATCATTTGCAGATAGTTAATTATATAATTTTCAGAGAAAAGCCCTAATTTCCTAAAACTGTTTAAAAAATCAAACAGCAAAACGAAGGCGTTACCGATCTCTGTTTTCAAAGCTTGAGTAACCAAAACGAAGGATTTGAAGTGTTCTATCAGATTCTGAGCTTTGTTTCACTGCAGAAATCAAGGTTATTTTTCTAAAAATTTATTTATTTTCGAATTTATTTTATTAAAAATATGAAATTTTGTTCGGATGATTGTTTGTATAATTTGATGATTGCATGTTGTAGAGCTTGTTTTCCTGATGATTTTCATATGTCATACGTCTGATTTGGAGTTCAATAACATGTTCAAATTTGAGTTTGATTTTCGAATTTCAAAATTAGGGTTTATAACCCGTATGAATGTTCTTAATTGAAATTTGGGGGTTTCTTATTCTGTGATAGACTGATGTTGTGTTATAGTGGGTTGTATTCTCTATGAAATTTGCAATCTAGTCGTATAAGTTTCATGAACCAACGAGGTCTGTAGAGAAGGGAGTTGTGTTTTGAAGTTTTCCGATGTTCGGCGGAAACTGGAAAACTTCACGGCCAAATTCTGGCCAACTCAGGGATTGTTAGGATGAATTGATTGCATGGTTGTGTTGCTGGTGTTGTGTAGATGTGATCTGGAGGTGTTGGTGGGGTGAGGACGCCGGCGAACCCGACTGTTTTCCGGCGAAGGGCTGGAAAATTACAGTTTACTACCCCAACTTTTGAAAACGATGCAGTTAGGTCCCTGAAGTTTCCAGACTTTGCAAATTTAGGATTCCTGTTTATAAAATGTTTAAAAATCATATTTCCTATTTATTTTTATTATAAAAATTCATTTTTAAATTCTGAAAATTCTAAAAAATTATTATTTTAATTCTGAAAATTATTTTTAATTCACAAATAAATCTAAATTAATTAGTTAATTAATTTCAGTTAATTTATAATTGATTAATTGGTCAATTAATTCGAAAATTAATTGATTAATTGATTTAATTAATTATTAATTAATTTTAATTAATTATTTAATTAGATTTAATTATTTAAAAATGATTTAAAAATTCTGAAAAATAGTTTCGAGCTTTAAAATATTATTTTAAATTATTTCCAAGGCTCGATAATTATTCTAAAATTATTTCGGAGCCAGAATGGGCCAACCGAACCCTGTTTATTAACCCGAAATTGATCCAACGACCCGTTTTAATTCCGAAAAATATTTTAATAATCATTTTAAATACCAGAAAGCCTATTTATGACCCGAGACTTCTTTATAAATAATATATCATTGATTACGTGATGTATTATGTGCTATATGTGACTTGTTAATTGACTATCGGTCTATATATTCGGTGTTTACTTGATTATTGCATAACTTTCAATCCGTTAATCGGATTTGGGTAAACCGAAGGGTAGATAGAAGTATGTGTTGAATAGAATTCCATGAGTAAATTATTGATAGATGCTTATGATATGTGAGCAGAAGAGGCAAGACGTAAGAAAGGGAAACAGATAGTTGAAGAGTAAGACGGTTGTGATTGGAAACGAGTGCAGTGTAGTAAGCTAATATCAGGCAAGTGTTCTGAACTTTCTCGAGATATTGTAGTACTTGATAATCCTGTGATATTGCAAGTGCTTTGAAGCACAGAAACCTAAAATCCTGATTTCAGTTATTGTTCTTGAGCCATGAATCATATTCTTTCTAATCCATTGATTATTATATACCCAAACAAGAACCACAAATCTACGATACTACTCCACAAATACATACAAACTAAATACCAGACACTGAAATGAACTATTATATACTCAACCCATGGTATCTTATACTTTGAAAGACTAAATCCTTGAAACCTTGAAACGTTGATTCCTTTGTTATCCAATTCTTTCATTACCCAGCATCCAAGCTTTTAAATGGCCTTATTGATCCTTACAAGGATTGAAACCCTTTCATTGTTAAACATTTATTGTTGTTAATGATTTTGGTTATTGTTTATTATTGCATATTCTGTTATTATGTTAGAATTGGATTGTTTTTATAAAATTGTGGACCAGATTCGTGGTCAGACCATATAATGGTCAAGTTAGGCCAATGTGTGCCTTGGATCCAGTAGTTAGAGCAATGTTGTGTGCCTTGCTCGGGGTTAGTGCGTGACTGATCAGCAGCCTAACCTTGGTTTTTAAATTAAAAGTATAATATCCAATTCTAAATCATAATCCATTGTTCACTTGATATCATAACCATATTCACCTAATGATCATTATTCTCAGTTTTGTCATTGTGACTTGCTGAGCTAGTTAGCTCATTTGTGCGATGTTGTTTATATTCTTTCCAGTTAAAAAGGAACCAGTTGGTAAAGAGGATCCCCAGTCCAGCGCGAGAGCTAGGGGTTCAGGTTGAGAAAGCGGAGCTAGTAGGCTTCTTTTGGAATAATTTAAGTTTGTAAAAGTTTGTAATAATGTTTAATACTCAGTTTGAATTTGAAATAGTTGAGATTTGAACGGTTTGTAATATATTAGTGTGTTTGCCTTGTGTGCATACTTTAACCTGTTGCGGTCCGTGATGGTTGGTAAGTAGGGTCATTGCATATATTATTATTATCTTTATTATTGTTATAAGCAGGTTATAATTAAGGTGTGTGTGTGGACCCCAAACTTCTGACCCGGGTTTGGAGGGCGCCACACTTTTGGCATGGCTCCTGGTTGAGAGCTTGTTTCAATAGTGACATCCTTTTTGGAGGATGAAACTAGTAATGAGCTTATTTCCTTATTAACAACCACAGTTTGTTGGGAAACTGTGGTGTGGTTAGGTTTGGGTACTCTCTTCTCACCAGCCTTATCCTTAGAGTTTCTTTGATTTTCACCATGTCCCTCACCTTTCTCACTCACCTTCACACTCCCCTCTTTTTGTTTAGTAGACTTTGCAACCGGTTTCTTTTGAAAGAAACCAGAGGAGACTTTCTTAGATTTGGATTTTGAAATTATTGGTTTGGTAGCTTGGGTAGGTATCTGTTTGGTCATTGACACAGATGCCATTGCTACATTAGAAGGCAAAGAAATGTGTGAGGTTGGAAGAGTGGAGACAGTAGAAATTACCTCACTTACCTGAGGTCCCTCCATTACTGGAAAATAGTAAAGGGGCACCTCTTTGTGGTGGTCTGCTCTATTAAGATCTACAATTATTCTTCTTTCTTGAACCCAACAATTCAGCTTGTTGGTTGGGTTCTCAATCACAATGTTCTCAATGAGATGGTTAGCAAGCATTATGAAAAATCTAGCATAATAGACACTTTTACCTCTCTTATTGAGTTCTCCTAACTTAAAGCCTAACTCAAACAAAACCAAGTCACTAAAATTGAAATACTTATCAGTAACTAACATGTAAAGCATATTAAGCATGGATATGTTGATAGAATCAAAGTTACTAATTTTACCAGAAAACACTTTAGTTATCACATCACACAGATAGCTCCTTTATTTTCTAAGACCCAACCTCCTAATTTTACTTAATTTAGAGGTAGTGAGTGCATAGCCCATGGAATTTAGCATGTTAACTATATCAGTATCTGTATATGGGGCAATAACAGTATTATCAGGGATTCTAAAGCATGCTTTGATAATATCACTATTTATGCAAAACTGTTTACCTTTAAGAGTGAAAGTGATGGTCTTATTAGTTGAGTTGTACACTACAGTTGTCCATATCTCCTCTACAACCTCACAGTAGATAGTGGGAGATTCCATCATAGCATAGTTGAGTTTATAGCCTTTCACAAAATCCATCATTTTGTGGTAATTTCTAGACTGTTGAATCTCCTCGTTCACTAGAGCTGTGAAGTTGTTCTTTTCATAGATGATACCAGTTTGAGACATGATTTTGACGACTGGTGCCATTGTTAGAGATTGAAATTTGTAGAGAGAGTGATTGCTTTTGAGGAAGAAAGAAGTTAAAGCAATTGATTCTTGAGAATGATAAAAGAGTAGAATAAAAATGAATTCTGCTTTTATACTATCTCAGAAATAAACTGACAAAAATAATAAAGTGAAATAATGTGACCAATTAAAATTGCCCAAAACAGCCGTTTGGAAATAAACTGTAAAAATTCTTTCACTTATTCGTCGTGTTATGCTTACAAACTGTAAGTATACTCGATGGATAATGTCTAGAATTCTGACGGCTAAGATTGAGACAATTCGACGGATGAGGATAAAGCAGTTATCCGTCGAGTTATAAAATAATCCAGAAAAGTAATTGATTTTTATTATCAATTAATATACCGACGGATGACCAAACTCGATGGATAATGGGCATCCGTCGGGATGTAAATTTTGACTTAGCCAAAATTACATCCATATCTAAAAAATCAATTAAATTTATGGCTGCATTATAACTTGCAATAATATCTGAAATGATATATGAATAATTAAGCATACCTAGCTCACTTACCAACCTTGAAAAGGTGTATTCATCAAGTGGCTTGGTAAAGATATCTGCAAGTTGTTTTTCACTTTGAACAAAATGCAGTTCCACAGTACCATCCATCACATGCTCCCTAATGAAGTGGTACTTGATGTCTATGTGCTTTGTTCTTGAGTGCTGTACTGGGTTTTCAGTGATGGAAATTGCACTTGTTTTATCACAGAAAATGGGAATTATATATCTACTTGTAGACCATAGTCCAACAATTGGTTTTTTATCCACAAAATCTGTACACAGCAACTTCCAGCAACAATATATTCAGCTTCAGCTGTAGAAGTAGAAACTGAATTTTGCTTTTTACTGAACCAGGACACAAGCTTGTTCCATAGAAATTGACAGGTCCTTGTTGTACTTTTTCTGTCTATTTTACAACCTGCATAATCTGCATCTGAATAATCAGTTAGATCAAAACCAGAATCTCTAGGGTACCAAATGCCAAGTTTTGGTGTTCCCTTGAGATATCTGAAAATTCTCTTAATAGCTACTAAGTAATATTCTCTAGGATCAGCCTGAAATCTAGCACAGAGACAATTAGCAATCATTATATCTGACCTACTAGCTGTTAAGTACAGAAGTGAGCCAACCATGCCCCTATAGTTTGAAATATCCACAGACTTTTCAGTAGTGTTTAATTCAAGCTTAGTTGCAGTGGCCATGGGAGTTTTTCCAGATATACAATCCATTAGATCAAACTTCTTTAAAAGATCATGAATGAATTTAGTTTGACTAATGAATATTCCATCACTAACTTGCTTAACTTGTAAACCAAGAAAGTAAGTTAGTTTTCCCTTATGCTCATTTCATACTTATTTTGCATCAATTTGGTTCATGTTTTGCAAAGTTTTTCATCTGTAGAACCAAATATAATATCATCTACATAAATTTGAACAAGTATACTAGAGCCATTAACATTTCTAAAGAATAAAGTTTTATCAACAGTACCTCTTGTGAAGTGATTTTCCAAAAGAAACTTTGATAAAGTGTCATACCAGGATCTAGGTGTTTGCTTCAGTCCATAAAGTGCTTTCAAAAGATAGTACACATGATTTGGAAAACTTGGATCTTCAAAACCAGAAGGATGACTTACATAGACTTCCTCCTCCAAATCTCCATTTAGAAAGGCACTTTTGACATCCATTTGATAGACTTTGAAATTGGCATGAGCTGCATAGGCTAAGAAAATTCTGATGGCTTCAAGCCTTGCAACAGGAGCAAAAGTTTCATCAAAATCTAATCCTTCTTATTGACAATAGCCCTTAGCAACCAATCTAGCTTTGTTCCTGACCACTATGCCATTTTCATCCATCTTATTTTTGAATACCCATTTGGTGTCAATTGGATTATTTCCTTTAGGTTTGGGTACCAGTTTCCATACCTTGTTCCTTTCAAATTGGTTTAGCTCTTCCTGCATAGTTAAAATCCAATCAGGATTTAACAAAGCTTCTTCTACCTTCTTTGGTTCTTCCTTAGATAGGAAACTGCTATATAGACATTCTTCTTGAGTTGCTCTCCTTGTTTGAACTCTAGAAGATGCATCACCAATAATGAGCTCAAAGAGGTGATATTTAGTCCTTTTTTTTGTTGAGGTAGATTAGCTCTAGATGAAGTGGCCTCATTGTTGTCTTGATGTGTGACTGAGTTTTGATTAAAAGAAACTCCCCCTGAGTTTGTGAATTTTTGATTTGAGAAAGGGAAATTTTCTGTAAGTGACCTATTCTGATTTTCAGCTTCTCTTATTGTTCCGACGGATGATGCATTTTGAGTCCCGGCGGATGAAGTTGATTGTCTCCCGACGGATAAGGCAGATTGTCACCCGACGGATGAAGTATTTTGTAACTCGATGGATGTTGAATTGTGTGCTTCATTAGTTGTATCTTTTTCTGTATTATCCTTAGATACTGTTTCTTGATCACTTTCATCATCACTGTCATCACTAACCATCTCCACATTATCAAACTTGAGGCTTTCATGGTAATCTCTATCTTGCAGTCCTTCAATCTTTTTATCATCAAACAAAACATGTATTGATTCCATAACAATGTTGTTTCTTAGACTGTAGACTTTATATGCTTTACCAACAGCATATCCAACAAAAATTTCTTTATCTGCTTTAGCATCAAACTTCCCATTATAATCAATTTGATTTCTCAAGATGTAGCATTTGCAGCCAAATACATGAAGAAAATTTAGAGTTGACTTCTTATTCTTGAACAATTGATAGGGTGTCATGCACTTAGCTTGATTAACCAAAGAGATATTCTGAGTGTAGCAGGCAGTGTTCACAGCTTCAGCCCAGAAATATGTTGGTAACTTTGATTTTTCAAGCATTGTTCTAGCAGCTTCAATAAGAATATCTGTTCTTCCTTTCCACAACTCCATTTTGTTGTGGAGTTCTTGCTGCAGAAAACTCATGCATGACCCCATTCTCTTCACAAAATGATCTCATCACAGAATTCTTGAACTCAATTCCATTATAACTCCTGATTCTCCTTACTTTGAAATCAGGATGATTGTTGACTTGCCTTATGTGATTGATGATGATTTCACTAGCTTCATCTTTAGACTTAAGAAAATATGTCCAAGAAAACATTGAAAAATCATCTACAATAACTAGGCAATATATTTTCCTTGAGATAGACAATACATTGACTGGTCCAAATAAATCCATGTGTGACAATTGCAAAGGTTCTTCAATTGTTGAATCAAGCTTCTTTATGAATGATGCTTTGATTTGCTTTCCCTTTTGGAAAGCATCACACAATCCATCCTTTTTAAACTCCATTTGAGGAATACCTCTAACCAGTTCTTTCTTGACAAGCTCATTCATGGTCTTGAAGTTTAGATGGGATAGCTTCTTGTTCCATATCCAGCTTTCATCTTGACTTGCCTTACTGAGAAGACAAGTGATTGATTCTGCATTTGATAAGTTGAAGTCGGCTAAGTACACATTTATTTTTCTCACTCCAGTGAGAACCACTTTGTTGTTCCTTTTGTTTGTCACAACACAGGCTTCTGAATTGAAGGTTATTGAGTTGCCCTTATCACAAAGATGGCTGATGCTCAAATTATGCTTGAGACCATCCACTAAGGCAACCTCTTCAATAATGACATTGTCTTTTGAAATCAAGCCATATCCCACAGTATAACCCTTGCTGTCATCTCCAAAAGTAATACTTGGGCCAACTCTTTTCTTGAACTCGGTGAGCAGGGTAGAATCTCCAATCATGTGCCTTGATCAACCACTATCCAGATACCAAAGATTCTTTCTATTTCCCTGCACACATCAAACTCAAATCAAGTTGATTTTGGTACCCCAAGTTTCCTTGGGTCTTCCCTTGTTAGCTTTCTTCTTTTGTTTCTTAAGTTTGATCTCAATTAACTTGGGGATTTCTGATTCATCCTTAGTTATATGAGTTGGACCTTTGAAATCAGTCATTAAAATAGAATTATCATGCACATTTTGATTAACAGGAAAAGGCATGCTATTTGCAAACATGTTATTCCAGTAAGGCATGCTAAATGGCATTTAAGGCATACTAAATGCAGCATAATAAGGATTAGGTGCAAATGGCATATTAGCAAATTGTGCATTCATATTCTGAGCAGACATAACATTCATAGGCATAGTAGACATGGCAGTCATGTTGGGAAAAGAAGGAGGTACAGACATAGGAGTAGGCATGGCAAGTTTGCAATTAACAGATAAGTGATTAACACTACCACACTTAACACAGATTTTTTTTGGTGCATACTTATTAGGTGTGTAGTTGTTATGCTTGTTAATTCCTAATTTCCCATTTCTATTATTTTTCTTTTTAGTTTCTGTTTTAACCTCAATCTTTTCTAATCTGTCATTCAATTGCTTGATGGACAGATGACCCACATTGACTTTCTTCTCCTTCTTCACTTGACTTGATTCTCCTGAGATAAATTTTTTGGAACCTGATCCATACTTCTCATTCAGCTTGGCAAGCTTAGCTTTGCTCACAGGTTTACTCACAGCCGACTGATGTGGCTCTTTGTCACTCGACGGATAATCCTTGTGATTATCCGACGGATGACTCTCATCATCCATCGAGTCCACATCTGTTAGCAATCCTTTAACCAAATTGGATTACAGCTTCTCCTTACTCTTCTTTCCGGCTGCATAAAAGGACTCAATTCCTTGAACTTTGGTGATTTGAGCATGGACATCTCTTGATGATTTCCATGCCTTAATCACCTCCTGCTCTCGTTCAAGCTGCTTCTTCAAAATTTCTTCTTTCTTCAAGGACTCGGTTAATTCATCCTTAGCAATCTTACACTCAATTCTCAATTTTTCAAATTCAATAAACTGAGACTCTAGCACATTATTCCTCTCACTTAGAAACTAATTGTTTTCTTTAATTTTAGCATTTTCCTTAGTGAGGGACTTAAGTGTAACACACATATGGTATGATTCAGTTGACATGTCATTGATTGCATCATTACACTCAGCTTTAGATAAATGTGCTAGGTTAGTGGTGATTACCTGATTACTTGAAGAACTTGTTTCTGTTTCATCAGACTTGGCCATCAGGGCTAGATTGTCATAGCTTACTTCCTCATCCTCATCCAATCCATCAGCTGCCCAGTCATTTTCCTGTGTTATGAAAGCCCTTTCTTTTTGCTTGAGCAACTCAAAATATTTCTGTTTGTAATCAACAGGCTTAAACTTCTTCTTGCTGGAATCTGACTTTCTACACTCACTGGAAAAATGCCCTGCCAAGCCACATTTGAAACATTTGAATTTTGATTTATCCACCATGTTTCTACTTGGCTTAGCTGCTCCAAAGTTCTTCTTGAACTTAAGCTTGGAAAATCTTCTGGAAAGGAATGCTAGATATTCATCAATATCATCCATATCATCTTGGCTCAAATGATCTTCAGTTTCAGCTACCAGCCCCTTGCCCTTGTTCTCACAGACCCTTGAAGTAGACTCATCAGCTTCTACCTTCACCTCTTTCTCCAACTAAGCAACCAGTGCTATGGACCCTCCTTTCTTCCTTTCTTTCTCCATCCTCTCATCTTGCTCTATTTCAAGCTCATATGTCTTCAGGATGCCATACAGTCTCTCCAAGGTAAACTCCTTGTAATCCTGAGAATTTCTCAATGAGACTGTCATTGGTTTCCACTCATTTGGAAAAGATATCAGGAACTTGAGGTTAGAGTCTTTTGTTTGATAGACTCTTCCATGCAACTTTAGAGCATTTAGTAGCTTTTGAAACCTACTAAATATATCAGTGAGAGACTCACTATCTTCACAGTGAAAGTGCTCATATTGCTGAATTAGCAACAATATCTTATTCTCTCTTACTTGCTCAGTACTATCACAAATAATCTGGATTGTGTCCAAAACCTCTTTGGCTGTTTTGCAGTTAATGATATTATCAAACATATCACCATCAACTCCATTGAACAGTATATTCATGGCCTTCTTATCTTTCCTGACTTGTTCAATATCAGGGTCTGACCATTCATGCCTTGGTTTTGGAACAGATGGCTTATTGCCAGTTGCAGCTCTCATTGGTATATGAGGACCTCTCTCTATGCAATCCACATAGGCCTCATCTTGAGAAAGAAGATGCAGGTGCATCTTCACCTTCCAGTAGTGATAATTATCTTTGTCCAGAAAAGGAATTTTAACTCCTACATCCTTCTTGTTCATCTTGCTATTTGTTGTGATCTTTAAACTTTTTGTACTTCAAGAGCTTGCTCTGATACCAATTGTTATTCCCTAACAATACAACAAGAATTACAGAAGGGGGGTTGAATGTAATTCTTGCTACTTTTTCAAGATTTAAAAAGTGTTCTAACTCGACAGATATATATGTGTTTGTTTGCAAATTGCGGAATAAAGAAGTTATATAAATCTAACACAAAGTAATAAAAACACAAGTCTTTAAAACTTTCTGGTGGATTTGAATGTATCCACCAGATATATATATATATATATATATATATATATATATATATATATATAGATTGAGAACCCTGTGAAGCTTGAATAGCTCACAGCTACTTACAAGTATGAACAACTAAACTTACAGAGAAATGCTACAGAATATAGCTTACAAATGTTTCTCTGTAAATGTGTTTGCTTAGTTTTATAATTGTTCTACTTACTACACTTGGTTTATATATCACCAAGTTTACATGATAATAAGACAAGATAATAAAACAAAACATATCAAGTCTAACTCCATGCTGCTTCATTACTCTATTCCAACATCTTTGAAAATCTTCATAACTTGCATGGAAATGGTAATGCTTCTTTATTCTCAATTTCCTGCTAAACAGACTGCCACATTCCTTTTGCAAACACCCAATACATGTGACTGTGTTGTCACTGTCAACAGATATTTAAATTGATCATCCGTCGGGTACATGTTTGTTATCTGTCGGGTATCTTTATTGATCATCCGTCGGGTAGCTATTTATCACTTGACTCTATTTCACTTATGCAGAATTATAAGACATCTAATATTTACAATTAATCAACCTATTATGCATATCCACTAGTAGTCAACATGACTTATATGCTCCTACAGAATTTACACAAAGTTGTTTGCAGAAATGTGCTACAGTTCTTATTTATACATAAGTTACTCACTCGGTGGATGTCAATTAGTCATCCATCGGGACTATAATGTTTTATCCGTCGGGACTATAATTGAGCATCCGTCGAGTGCTACAAAATTTACTAAGTTAAATCTACTAGGGTGTTTTATTTAACTTATCATCAAGTTCACAACATATTCCTAACATATATAATGATCTAGCTTTGAGTTTGTCCAAGGATTCAATTACCGGATAACGATTATAATGCCCAATGAATATACAAGAGTTAAATCGGGCATTATAACGTTTCTCCGGTGAGAAGTTAAATGGATATTCAAGGTGCTTGAATTTCTCTGTAAATTGTTGCTTTTTGTTTTATCAACTCTCGTTGTCTTGGAGAAGAAGATTAAAAATACAGAATAATTCTAAATTGATGTATTCTGCTTCTGTTGTGTAGACTTATATTCAAAGTGAAATATGTGGTTGTTTATTTACCACATAAAATAATTGAATGAAATCAATGAAGTGTGGCTGAGAGTTACTTGTGACTTGGAAGCTTAGGAGATTTTGCCTTAGTAATTTTCTACATAACAGGTTACTTGTGACTCCATCTCTCTCCTTATAGCATGTGACTTGCGACCTAGAGAGGGGGTGAACTTTGCCTTAGCCAAATTATGAGTTTACATGTTAGTTGCGACCTCTAGTCCCTTGTGGGACTTACTTGCGACCTCTGAATGCTCTAGGAGTCTTTGCCTTAGCCAATTTTAAGTTACTTATAATTACTTGCGACCATGAAGACTTGGAGTGAACTTTGCCAACCTAGCAAGTTACTTGCGACCATAAGCTCCTTGTAGGAGTTACTTGCGACTCCCTTTGGCCAAGGAAAGAGTTACCTGCAACCTTGTAAGCTAGGGAATGAGTTTTTGTCTTAGAGAATTCTATAGCTTCCAAGTTACTTGTGACCCTTCTCCCTAATAAGGTGTTTTGCCTTAGAAAATTCCTGACTTGAAAGTTACTTGCGACCCAGTAGTCATAGTAAGAAATCCCGACTTAGAAAAATTCCCATGCATACTTATTTGCGACCAAGGGGTGCATACATACACTTAGAATTTTCTTTTGGCTCATGTTTCTTCCCTGAGACTCGTACCAAGTCAAGATCAGTTCATGTACTGAAATATTGAACTGTATTTTCAGCATATTGCTTCTGACATTCAATATATTGATCATGGTGACTCCTACTATAAGGTAGTGATTACTTTGACTTAGTTTCTGTAGAGCACTGCAATCCCAAAGTTTTCATGTCTTAAAGTCTTCTCTCCGAGTCTTCGTATAAACCATATAACCTTCATCTTCAGATATGAATCCTCACTTAATAATCTTCCTAATGATAATATTAAGGATCCTTTCACAAATCATTGATACCTAGTGCAACTTATCTGGTTCACAGAAGACTAGCTTCGATTCAGGTCTTCATATTATATCACTGATTATATTGTTAATCTTGCAACAACTTCGTCGCTTTGAACACTAACAGTCAATAAATAAATGTACTTTCACTGAAATCCTTCTGGTACTTAGACAACGTCTTCATTGCTACTACAATCTTGAATATTTATTCACTTTTCTTCACTAACGCTCAAATATATAAGTGAACTCCTGTCAGTGAATATAACTTCAAGACTGCAGCTGTCTTCATTAACCTCTGTCTGTACTATGTCTTTAATTCTTTAGATTTCTATGCTTCGAACATTGTTCATCTTCAATCAATGCTAATACACTGAAATCTTCTGGTAGCACTTATACACTAAATCTTCATCATTTCTGAAATCCTGAAAGTCTTTAACTTTTATTCCTCACTTAGGTATGAACATATTAATGAGCTATTTTTAGTGACCTGTAAACAGACTTCAAGTTTTTTTCTAATCTTTTGATTCTTTGTATTTGTCTTGTATTCATTTCTTCTGATTTCTTGTGTAGTCGCAGTATTATTAACCTGTCATGTTCTGGTATTGTTCTCGTGTTGAGTTATCACGTAACTATTCATATAGCTACGTAGTCTCACCCACATGGATGCATCATTTTATGAAGGGACTGCTACAATTGGAATTGGTTGTGTGGTCAGAGACCACAAAAGGTGCTTCTTTGCGCAAGGACAAATGTTTTGCAAGGAATAACACAGGCAAGAGAGGCTGAAGAATGGAGTTTGCGAGAAACTTTAGAATGGGTGAGAAATTAGCGAACAACTGAGTGCATCTTTGAATCAGATGCCAAGCTACTAGTGGACGCTATTCATGGTGACAGTGGACGTTTTAACTTTGACATTATATTGGAATCTTGTAGTGAGAATCTTAAACATTTTGATGAAATGTCTATTTTTTTGTGAGTAGATCTGCGAATAGTGTAGGTCATACTTTGGCTCAAGCTGCACGTTCCATGTCAGATCCTATGAGTGGTTCGATATTGTTCCTGGATTTATTTCATGTAATCTTGCTTTGAAAGCGTTTTTATATATGCAAGTACGTTTATTTCAAAAAAATGATGACATGTAGATATTATATAAGATGTTGTTAATATGAATTTATAGGTATTACATTTAGATAAGAGCATCTCCAACGTACCTCACTTGTTAGCTATAATATTTACGTGGTAGTGGCAATGGAATATATCTAATATGTAAAATATTGTTCACTCTCCGATGGATACTCTTGTTATGTATAATTTTAAATTACGTAAAAAGGACAAGCTACATTTGTTACTCTGCTCCCATCATCTAAACTAATCCACGTCATTTTCCTGCTTAAAATTTCTTGTAAACCTAACATAATCCTATTAGTGCTCTTTTTAATTTTTAAAAATATAACATACAACTTCAAATCATTTTTAAATATTATTTAATTGTTAACAAAAAATTTATATTCTGATATAATAAACTATGTTTTAATTATATATTTTAGAATTTATATAAGTAAAGTTTGTTAATTTTATTTTTTTCTATTTTTAAATATGTTATATATTTATAATTGTTATATTATTTTTATAATATTTACTTAAAATATTTATATAAATCTGAAAATATAAAAATATTATCATTGAATATATTTTTATTAAATACATGTTTTGTTTTCAATTGTATTGATAAAACTAACTTAAATTTATTTTAACTGTATGTTTAAAATTAATAAAAAAATAATATTTTGAATATAACTATGATTATAGCTAACATCATTGCAGCACAAAAAGTAGAAAGGACCTGTGTAAAAAGGCTATATTTGTCAACAAAAAATGTGAAATAGTAAAATTAACTATAGTTAATTTAAAATTGTTAAAAAAATTAAATTTGGGACATATTTATAAATAATGTTATAAATGGGATATTTTAGTAAATGAGTTTTTAAAACGGGACATAACAGAAAAAAGCCCAAATTATAACTGAACTGACGCTCAACTAACTATACTTATTTCAACTTTGCACTTACATGTTCATCTCTGACTTCTTATATTGATTGACGATATTGTGAGTGTTAAAAATGTTTGAGTCGTCTTGCTAATTTATCACACCAGCCAATGTTAAGAGATTATCGATTTAAAATTAATCGCATAATTATGTGGATTAATCGGAATAAAAATCAAATATATTTATATATTAGAGATTATATTACACGATATATGTTTATATATTTTTTATCAACTAGAATATATAATATATTTCATTTGAACCCCGGTTAAAGTTATATGGGGTTGGTCTATATTGATTGAATTTTCGGGTTAAAAGACATATATGACGGTCTATGTATAAAAATTAACCATCCTCCTTAAAAGTGAACAGAAGCTAATAACAATAGTGCAAGTTTACTTTTTGTTTAATAATCGAAGTACAAGTTTATATTACTTCATTTATTAATTGATTACAAAAAGTTCAACTGGCCAGTTGCAAGTTTTGACTGTGAGTTCAGTTATGATTTAGCATGTTAACCCAACTCTATACGAGTTCAGTTATGATTTAGCATGTTAACCCAACTCTATACGTTGTTAACAGTGAATATCTGTTATGAAAACTGGGAGAATAGAACATATTTTTTAAATATTGAAAAGTTACTATTCTGCATGTTTTTTACAATTTTAATGATACATCGTTCTAATGCAGAAAATATTAACTTTAGGAAAATATTTGTTGTACAGAATAACATAATGACAATGTGGTGTATTTTAATTCAAATGAACTTTTGTATTTATATTAACAAAATCAATTAAAACACCCCATATCAAACACCATGTCATTAAATATTTTGTACATAATTTTATACATTTAGCATTACTCTTAACTTAATAATCTTAACTTTATCATGTTACTATGCGTTTTTACCTCCATAGGATACAATATATTACTACAAGGTTTTCTTCGATTGTAAATTAGTACTAATTAATATTAACGATCTTCTTTATTAATAAGTGATATCTCTTTTTAGTGATAGGTTTCACTTATTTTTTGATACTACCATCTTTTGATTTCATTTTTTATGATTAATGTTATAATTGTAAGTGTATTTTTTTATCCTTTTTAATACCTATATGATTTATAATTCTATCTATATTATTTTGAGAATTTACCAAAAATACTAATTATTCTAAGTTTTTTTGCGATTTTACTATATTCTAAATTTTTTTGCAAAAATACGGAATCAACCAAAATCAGCTAAAATCAACCAGATATGCCAGTAGAATAAAGTTTTTTTGGTTGATTTGAGGTTACATTTAATTGCAAAAACTCGTCAAAGGTTGCATGTAGTTGATTTCAGTTGGCAAAAAACCGTATTTTTATAAATTTTTTTGAAAAATAGTATTTTTGCAAGTTAAAAAGTATTTTTGCTAAAATTTTATAAAACTGAAAATAATTTTGCAAAAATATTTTTAGATTTGGGTATTTTTTAAAAAAACCCTATTATTTTTACTCGTCTGTCTTTATTAATAAACTTTTTAAGTGATAATTTGTTTTCAGTTATGTTTTTGGTTCTATCACCTTTTGTTTTCAGTTTTTATGATTCATATTATAACTCTAAGTGTATTATTTTTATCCTTTTTGATTCCTATATGACTTATAATTCAATATATATTATTTTTCTTTATTAATAAACGAAACTTATTTTAAGTGGTATTTTGGTTTCACTTATATTTTAGTTTCACCACCTTTTGATTTCATCTTTTATGATTCATGTTATAACTCTAAGTTTATTATTTTTATCTTTTTTTATTCCTTTATGACTTATAATTCTATATGTATTATTTTAACTCATTTTTTAAATTTTTATAAGCCATGATTTTTTATAATTTTTATAGGTCTAATTCCTATTTTAAGTTCATAAATTGATTAAACTAAATCGGTTCCGAGAAATATAAACCACGGCCAAGTAAATAGGCCATGTGTTTAAATTGGAATTTTTTAATTTAGAATTTTTTTAATTTGTTGGTGGAATTCAATTTTAATAAAATGGTATGAATATTATAAAAACTGTATTTTAGTTTCACCACTAGAAAATAATAAAATTGTTCAAACCGTAATATGATTACAATTCTATTTTCGTATAACTCTAAATTATTTCTTGATAGGGTACTTGGTTTCATCTTAGTACGGTTATGTCGTATTTTGGTTTCACCCCTATATTTCTCTTTCATGTAGAGTTCTATGTTGTTTTTTAACAAAATATAGATTGGAATTATATTATAATTATGATATTTCTATTTTTCATAAAAAAAATTATTTTTATTAAAATAATAAAATGAAATCTTTTAAATAGTGTTATTATTAATTAATAAGGAAATCGTCTTATAACGGATACTTTGGTTTCACCCCTTTTTGGTTTTACGAACTTTTGCTTTCACCCATTTTTAAATCTTACTATAGCTATAATATACCGTTTTTATTCCTTTTTATTCATATATGACTTATAATTATATATGTTTATTTTATCCATTTTTTGATTTTTATATTCCACAGATCTATATTGTTTTTATATAAACGGAATCGTATATAAATTGTAATTTCTAGATTCATATATAAAGAATTCTATTTTAGCACCAAGTCAAAAATTTATACATACATAATGAATATTTAATTATAAAATTTATACATACATAATGAATATTTAATTATAAAAAAAATTATACAATCACAAACTATATAAAAATACAAATCCAGTTAACAATAAGAGATTTAATATGCAATTACTTAGTAATGCTGATTTATTTTTTGTTAAATTATCCATCAATCGTGTTGCGACCAAAGTTTCGATGTAAAATATTAGTTATGTCTTTTTGAAAAACAAATATATAATAATAATATTAAGTTTGTTGTTTTAATAAGATTTGAGTTAATGAAAACTACATATAATTTAAAAAGAAAAATTGCAATAATCGTACAATTTTATTTATTATATATTTTAATAAAAAATTAAAATAAATTTTTATAATCATTATTTAATATTGATATTTTGATTTTAGCCCGTGCTTCGCACAGCTTATCTACTAGTTATTCTATAATACCAATTTCAAGCTTCACATCTTGTAAGTTACTACTTAATCAATTAAGCTACCTTTGTTTGTGAAGACTTGTGTTATTCCCAAAATTTGGTAATGGATCGTTTCGGGTCAAATACATGTTATTCAGAATCAAATTAGGGCAAGAGATGAAGAATTATGTTTTAGGCTGCAATGCACGAGTAGAGGACGCGCCCTCGTTAGGTGAAATGAGTGATGCGAGTGATTTGGATGTGAGATTATAATAGGAGGAGAAGTGTGCATTCCATAAGGCGAGGACGCGTCCTGACCTAAGGAGATGCATGGTTTTAGATTCATTTGGATAGTTGGGCTAGTGCTCACCCAAGACAAGGCAAACAAGGATAATTTCAGGATAAGGCAAGTATGGAAGGAGCGATTATTTCTACTAACGTATTTGTTGTAGGTACTCTTTATAGGAATTCCATCCCTGAGTTGGTCAAGAAGGGGATGTCGGTGAAACGTTTGAAGGCCTTCAGGGATATGCCTGATGATTGAAGGTCTCTTTCTGTATTCAACGGGTGTCCTCGTTGGAGAATTTTGGAGTCATCCTGCACTTTGCGCCCAAGAATTTGGGATCATATGTCCTACTATCTGGTGGGTTATCCTCATTGGGGGGACAGGGACGCGTCCGACATTTGGGGTGAACCGTAGCTATACATGCGTTCGTAAATCAAAGGAGATAGTTGTAGCGGGGTGTTATCCTTGCGCAGGGTAATGCACTATCCGTGAAGTTTTACGATTACGAACGAGTCTTGGTTCTTCGCCATTGGACCTCATAGTTGGACATTTTTAAAGCTAACAGAAGATGGATTCTGGAAGGACCTCTATCGGGTCATAGAATAAGAAGTCTAAACCCATTAGATTTCTTATTCCCCAAGAACTACGTCAGACTTGATCCCTATATTTCAAAGAGGTTGGAAGTTTAGAGCTAAAAAAAGAAGCCACACCCACCACACTTCTTTTTCAGCGAAGAACCACCATCGTAGATCTTGATTCCAGTAACAAACCTCAATTTTTGTTGTTACCAAATTTGTCCATCAAAAACTTGTAATCTTAATCTTAATATTGGAAATGGCAGCTTCAGGTTCCACCCTACATCAGATCTATAAATATACCAGCTAGAATTTTTTCTATAAGTTAAAACATATCTGTATAATATATGTATCATATTGTGGGGATAAAAATTTCACCGGAAGGAACATATATTCAATTTTTTTGTGTTGTAGCGGTTATAGACTCACTAGCCCCTGTGTAGTGATAAGACTGGTGCTAAGGAACATGGTAAAACTGAGCACCAGCACACAGAGGATTAATTCTCACAGTTAGTTATAAAAATAACTACCTTGATCTCCAGCTCACGTGACAGGTCATCATGATAGTCAATCAAATATAAATGTAGAATAGAGAATGTTAGGTCACACACACACTGTAGAGGGGGTGAATACAGTGTATAGTACACTCAAATCGAACTTTAAGAACTTAAGTAACAGAAAACAAGCTTTATTGAAACAATAAACTCTGTTACAGTATGGAACTGTTACCTCTCAGTGATGAACAAATATCACGAGAGCTGCTAGGGTTACAATGAATAATCTTTTCTAACAATGATAACACTTATAGTGTAAACCCTATGTCTGTGTTTATATACTACACAGTTACAAGATAATCGCTAATTGATATGGAATATAATTCTGCTTCCTAAAATATATCAATCAGATATCTTTTCTTCCAAGTATTCCATTCTTCACGGAATTCCTTCTTCATGCACATCTCTTTTTATGTTTATCTCAATCTTCTTTCCTTTAATCAGCTACTGTCCTTATCTGATTATCCTTCAGCACTTAAGTTCTGATATCTATCTTCTGATGATTATCTCCTGATAACATACGTACTGATATCCTTAAGTCCTGACTTCCAGTATAAGTACTGATCAACAGTTAAGTACTGATTTATCCTGTTCAGTAAGATCTGAAAGCTAAACATAAAACATATTAGCCATGACATTATCAAATATATCTAACAATCTCCCCCAACTTGTAAATTAACATAATATACAAGTTTAACAGATATTTGATGATATCAAAAACATTAAGTACAAATGCATGAGAATTAGACTAGATAACTACAACTTACAGTCCTTAAAGTTTTTACCAATTTCAATTTCTGATAACAACTTCAGTCTGTATAAATATCAGAATTTAAGCAGTTGTAGATCTTCGACTTGGCTTCTTCATTTTCTGATCTCTCTGATGTCAGGAGTTGTTCTGAGATAGTTCTTCAACAAACATTTCTCAGCATATCTTAGTTCATCAATCATTCTCCTTTTAACATCTTTAAGCTCTGCAGTATCTTCACCAGTTTGAAAGATTGCAGCTCTGAGATCATTGATCTTTGCTTTTCTCAACTCCTGATCTAGTCTTATAACATAAGCTTTGTCAAACTCTAGATTGAATTCAAGTCCCTTAATACCAAGATACGTTCTGATCTATGCAGTATTAGGCTTCATATCAACAATATCACCATTGTGATCTCTGTACTTTGGAACATATATGCTGTCAGACTTAACAGAATAAAGCCTTTTCTGTCTCTGAATCTGTTCTTTTAAGTAGTTTGCAGCAGTCCCTGTTATTCTGTCATCCACTTGAAGTAAGAAAAGTACATGCTCCAATTCTTCAAAATACTTCAATGGAATGGCATTTTGTCTTATATGATAAACCCTACCATCTGTCATAAAATACAACATGATATATTCTTTCAAGTAGGTATGGTAAACCATCTGTACAGATTCCAGTTGATTCAATCTCTCAGGAGTTGCTCCAATACCTGGTTCACTCAAGGAAGTTGGATCATTGGTAGTGTTGTGTACTCTTCTTTCATCAGCACTTCCCAATCCAGTTTTATCTCTAGCTTTCTTTCCAGTAACTACTCTTGCTTCAAAACCACTTGCAGTAGTCTTTAAAGATTGAGTCTGTTTTGCTTTAGTGAATCCTGGTAGGAGTGTCTTTGATCTATTTTCTGATATCAAGTTAACTTGAGCTCTGTCAGAGGTTACTTGCTTCTTCTGAATATCAGAACTTACAATTTCTTGACTCTGAACAACTTGAGCCATGTCAGAGGTTTTTTTAAGAACTTTTCTTGAAGTCAGAGCAAGATCATCTTTTTTATCAGCAATTTCTTCTTCCTCAGGAGGTACATAAACCTTGATAGGTTCACCAACCTTTTCTTTACCCTTGGATCTTGGATCTATCTGTGGTTGTGATCTAGCCAATGTTGCTTCAGTATGTGTCCTTTCTTTGATCACAATGCCTTTGAGTTTTGGAAGTGACTTATTACCAGAAGCTTCAGATTTAGATGTGACTTTCTCTGATTTAAGTCTGGCTTCTTCTTCCTTTAAACTTTCCAAGTCCATTCCTGGATTTTCTTGAAGAAATAACTGTCTTGACATTTCTTCATCAAGATCTAGGAGTTCATCAGAACTTATCCTTTTACCAGCAGCAGAACTTATTCTTTTCCCAGTATCAGAACTTGTCCTGTGACTAGCTTGTCTTGATGTAAACCTTCTACCTTGACTATGACCGCTACCCATTCCAGAGTATCCTTGATCATCATTTCCATCATCCTTTCCTTGCAGTGTCTTGTTAGTTTTGCATTTGGACTTAATTACCTTCTCCCCCTTTTTGGCATCAGCAGGTAGTAAAAGAGAGATAAGTAATTCCACTGAGGATTGGATTTCAGTAAGTTGAGATTGCTGAGAAGCTTGATTTGTCAGAATGTCATCAATCTGAGCTTGTTGTTTCTCTTGAGTTTTCTCAATATAAGCAATCCTGTCAATGGTAGGCTGAAAGAACTTTTTCTTATCAATTTTTCAAACTTGTTCTTGTTTGATAAAGTTCTCCTGAATCTTGTGTAGCTCTGCATGAGTAGTTGAATGAAGACCCTGTAGATGTTTAGTACTCAATGCAGTGACTCTAAGCTGGGTTTTAAAATCATCAGAATTTAACATTTCATCAGCTTTAGTCAAGTGCTCAGCAAGATGTAATGCATTTGGAACACATGAAACTGAGTTCCATTCCTTAGTCCACTCCTGACCTGCAGGAGTTTCACTCCAAGGTACTGGTGCTGGTGCAGCCCCAGTAACAAACTTCTCTACCAGTTCAGACTTAGGAAGAGTCTGTTGAGGAGTATGTCCTGAAGGACCTGCTTCATCAGCATCTACAGTTGGAGCAGCATCACCAGTATCTCCAGTATTTGCAGCATCAGAACTTAAAGAATCAGTATCTTCGGATAAGACAACAGTGTGAGTAGCAATGGAGGCTTCAACATCCTCTAATTGCTGATCTGATACTAAGTTCTGATCAACAGTCAAATCCTGATGCTCACCTAAAGTCTGATCATCAGCATCTTGATGCAAAGAAGGTGTTGTTGATAACTCTGGAGTTTGAACAACATCAGTAACAGGTGTTGTGAAAGGATTATTTGATGTTGGAGCTTCTAAGAAAAGTATTTCAGGCACAACCAGGTTCTGAATATCAATTTCAGCACTTGTGCCTGGATCAACAAGAGACACAGATGGTGAGTTAGCCTTGTCAGATACAGCTTCCAGAGATGGAGTTGATGGAGAAGAAGTGACTGGAGCAAATTCCTTGTCTTGTGAGATCAAAGATTCCTGATCCCCTTCCTTAGCTGCTTCCTCTTCATCATCTGAAACTGGCCTTTGTGCCCTCTGTTTCTTGTACTTCCTTGTTGATTTGGATTCCTTGGGAGTTTCAGGAACTATCATTCGTCTAAGCCTCTTGAGAAGCCTAGAACCCCCAATTTCAGAATCCTTCTGAGAAACCTCTTTCTCAGCTTCAGTAACAACAGGTTCTCTAGCAGGAACCGGTTCCTCAGAATCAGAGTCATCTCTCAAGGCAATCATCCTTCTCTTTTGAGGTGTTTGAGGAACATTCTTTGTCCTCTTTGGCTTGGAAGATGAAGGCTTCACAGTAGGTGCTGAAGATGAAGGTTGAGCAGTCTGTGAAGTGGAGAGATAGGATTTGAGATATGTTCTGAGGGTAGGTTGAGTAGAATGAGAGGTAGGTACTGAGGTTGATGGATTTTGGGTGTTTGGAGTTGGTTCGACATCAGAGTAAACATATCTATAAGTATCAGGATCAGCACTTACCAGGATCTGTTTTACAGACTTAGGAATCTATAATGGTCTAAGCACTTTTTTCTTAGTATCAGCATTTACCAGGTCATTAAAGTATCATTTTGCAACCTTAAAAGGTGGGGTTTGGGTGCTGACTAACTGAGGTTCATCAGTACAATAAGTGTAAATAAGTTGACAGAATCTAGCAAAATAAACAACATCTCGATCCTCTGTCATCCTATCCCCAATAAAACCAATTAAAGCAGTTGCAAAATCAAAATGAGTTTGATTGATAATTGCATACCCGATGTGCTGACTCATAATGGGAATAGCATCAAAATTCGAATATTTGTTTCCAAAAGCTTTGGTGATGCAATCAAAGAAGAAACTCCATTTTCTTCTGATATTAGCCCGTTTCAACTATCCAAGTTTCGTCAGACTCTTTTCATATCCCAATTCAGCCATTAACTCCCGAAGGGCTGAGTCCTCTGGAATTGAGAAAGTACAATCTTCTGGAAGATGTAAAGCCCTGCGTACTGTACCAGGAGTGACTACAAAAGATGAATCACCCACTTGGAAGATAATACTGGGAGTTCCACGTTGACCACCATCATCAAAAAGTCCAGTCCTCCAAAACCTCAGAACTTGTTGGCTTGAAAAGAATTCAGGCTGTGTTAACGCATACCCAACCTCACTATGTGCAAGAAGATCTTGCACAAAGTGCAATTCAGATGGAGCTTCAGTGTGATCAAGAACTGCAGCATAGTTGTTGGGGACAAACTTAGCTCCATCAATGATTAAATCCTTTGGTGCCATGTAAAAAAAATAAGATTCAAGTATGCCTGTTAGGTGTTTGAGAGAATGTCTGTATGAAAAACCAACGTGAGAAAGAAGGAGAAGGAGAGTAAAAGTAAGGAGAGAGATAAAGTATAAAGAAAATAAAAGATTAAAGAAATCTTCTCTCTGTTGTACTTATACTCTGAACAAAAATGTTACCGTTGGACACCTGTCAGACATGCAGTAATAACGGACAGTTACTGGGCTCGAGAAAACAGGAATCATTACTTACCCAGTTGCCTAGTTTCAAGGAAAAACCGTTCCATTTATCAAGAGAAACAGTTTTAATTCAAAATTTAAACCGTTAGCACTGATTGAATTATTTTTCACTGCATCATTGAAATTCTGAAAATACATCACATGAAAATGACCAAGATAAATTAGATATATAAGTGCTGAAAATGAATCAGAACTTAATATAAAACAAAAGTTATATGGTCATCAGAATATCAGTCAGGATTTATCAACACAAGATAAAATAACTCAGAGACAAAATCTTGAAGTAAAAACAATTTTCATTAATATATCAAGACAATACATTTATGAAATGGAAATTACATCAATACTTATACAAGATTTTCCCTAAGCTTCTAATCCTAACATCAACAGCCTTAGTCCTAGCTAAGAAGCCTGACAAAGCTGATGATGAAGAAAAACAGGAAGAAGACGAGATTAAGTCATCTTCTTCTTCCTACTCTCGACAAACAGAATGGCGAGTCTGATGATTCGCTCTTGTTGGCGGAGAGCTTCCAGCCTTTCCTCCTCCAATCGCTCCAGATGGCGATGGTAGTCCATATAGAAGAACAGGAGGCGTGTCAGTACCTCCTGTGGGACAGAGTCCCATATCTCCTCAGGAATGGCTGTGACATGCCATTCCTGCTGCCACTCGGCACAACTTAGCTCCATATTGAAGGTTTGGTAGTTCAAAAACATGTTGTATCTGACCATTGTGTTTTCGAAAGAAAAAGGAGGATAAGTGTGTGAGAAGAATGTTATGGAAAGACTGATGTGAAGTGGTTGGTTATATAGACAAGAGAATGCCAGGAGACGCAAAGAAATTGAATGCTGACAGGTAGAATTAATTCTACCTCGTCTCCCTAGACTTTGAAAAAGAATAACAGTCATTGGAAAGAGGAATCATGGTTTAAACTGCACAAGACACAAGAAACAGTGGACTGTTCAAGTACGAATACCATTAATCCTAATCATAGTGACTATTAATCTTCCACTTCAACATATTCAATTATTAACTGAGACTGTTATTAAATTTTATTCACAAATAAGTCAAGTAAAACATTAGACTGTAATATCAGAACTTAGACTTATATCAGAACTTAACAGTCATCAGAACATAATTTCTTAACTCGAAAAAGGAATGCCCATCTTAGTAAATACTCATACAAGTTCTGAGTTATAGACTTCAGAACTTAATCATTAGAACATGTAACTAGAACTTGTCCTCAGAATTAGTGCAATGTGACATAATGACTGTTTATCTAAAATAACATAGACCACCACAGAAATTTTCATCATTCAGATGGAGTGATTAGTGTGTGCATTAAGCTAAATAACAGACAAAGAGTAAAGTCTGATTCACTTTAGTACATCTTAGAAATAAGGCATAACTAAAATTTTGCTAAGGAGCTGTCATTGTCCTGAAACCTACTGATGAATGAGTTTATGCTTGAGTCCACCTCAACTGTTTTGTGCTAATTTTATGCATCTTTTGAAATTCTATTTTACAGTGGCTTCTCAGTGTAAGTGAGTCACGACTGTTTATCAGAATTTATGCTATTATCAGAGTATTTCTCCAGTAATCATAGAGTGTGAAAAGTCACCAAGAAAATATTTTGCTTTTCTAATGCATATTTACTTAATACCAGCAATGCACTTGGGTCGTCCCTTCCACATTTTTACTCTAGATCTCAAAGGAGTACCTGATTTTATTCTTTGATCTTTTTGCTTTTTCTTTTGATAAGTGAGGTTTATCAGCACTTAGTACATTCAGCAGTTTTACTAGTATCAGAACTTAACAGATGAGTAGCATTATTCTAATTTGTGACTTAGTAATAAGATATACAAAGTAAACTTAACTAAGCTCAATTATCAGAATTTGCTAGTGTCATAAGATTTCCACTGAAATAATTACTTCTTACATGGAATCATTTGTTTATTGAAGACTACTAGGTCAGTATCTAGCACAGTTATCCTCATAGGATTGAATAGGTACTAGAACAGACATATCACTTATCAGAGTTTAGAAACATATATCAGACAACAGTCAGTACTTAAAGACATTTATCAATCAAGCACAGAATATACAATGAGATTAATTCTGTAAATACTGAGCATAAGTCTGATAACACAGAACAAGTCTAAGCAGATTTAGAGAAAGAATCTGAAACCATTCCAAGTTCATTTACCAATCTTGTAAAAGTAGCTTCACACAGTGGTTTTGTGAAGATATCTGCCAGTTGTTGATCTGTGGGAACAAAATGCAATTCCACTGTACCTTCATCCACATGTTCCCTGATGAAGTGGTACCTGATGCTGATGTGCTTTGTCATAGAGTGTTGAACTGGATTACCTGTCATAGCAATAGCACTTTGATTATCACAGTAAATAGGGATTTTGAAATATGTTAACCCATAATCCAGTAACTGATTCTTCATCCAAAGAATCTGTGCACAACAGCTTCCTGCAGCAATATACTCTGCTTCTGCAGTTGATGTGGAAATTGACTTTTGTTTCTTGCTGTACCAAGAAACCAATCTGCCTCCAAGAAATTGGCAGCTTCCACTTGTGCTTTTCCTGTCAATTTTGCACCCTACAAAATCTGCATCTGAGTAACCTATTAGTTTAAAATCTGATTCTCTAGGATACCATAATCCTAGAGCAGCTGTTCCTTTAAGATACTTAAAGATTCTTTTTACAGCTGTTAAGTGAGGTTCTCTTGGATCTGCTTGAAATCTTGCACAAAGACAGGTAGCATACATGATATCAGGTCTACTAGCAGTTAGGTAGAGTAGAGAGCCAATCATACCTCTGTAGTCAGTAATATCTACTGATTTACCGGTATCCTTATCAAGTTTTGTAGCAGTGGCCATTGGAGTGGATGCACTTGAACAATCTTGCATTCCAAATTTCTTTAGCAAGTTTCTGGTGTACTTGGTTTGACAAATAAAAGTGCCTTCCTCATTCTGCTTGATTTGAAGGCCCAGAAAATAGCTAAGTTCCCCCATCATACTCATCTGATATCTTGACTGCATTAGTTTGGCAAACTTCTTGCAAAGTTTGTCATTTGTAGATCCAAAAATGATATCATCAACATAAATCTGGACCAGAAGTAAGTTCTTTCCATGGTTGAGGTAGAACAGTATTTTGTCTATTGTCCCTCTGTTGAATCCACTTTCCAGAAGAAACTGAGCTAAAGTCTCATACCATGCTCTAGGAGCTTGCTTAAGTCCATAAAGTGCTTTATCAAGCCTGTAGACATAATCTGGATGTTTGGTATCTACAAAACCTGGAGGTTGTTCAACATATACCTCTTCCTCCAATTCTCCATTGAGAAAAGCACTTTTCATATCCATTTGAAAGACAGTAAACTTTTTGTGAGCAGCATAAGCCAAAAATATCCTTATGGCTTCTAACCTAGCAACTGGTGCAAATGTTTCATCATAATCAATTCCCTCCTGTTGAGAATATCCTTTTGCAACCAGCCTTGCCTTATTCCTTGTAATTATGCCATCACTGTCAGTTTTGTTTCTGAATACCCACTTTGTACCAACAACAGATCTATTCTTTGGTCTTGGCATTAGGGTCCAGACTTTGTTTCTTTCAAATTCATTCAACTCTTCCTGCATTGCTTGCACCCAATCAGCATCTTGAAGAGCTTCTTCCACTTTCTTTGGCTCAGTCTGAGAGAGAAAAGAATTGTAAAGACATTCATTTGAAGTACCTGTTATAGTTCTGACACCTGCATCAGGATTTCCAATTATCAAATCAGGTGTATGTGATTTTGTCCACTTCCTTGCAGATGGAAGGTTTTCTCTAGAACTGGATGCTCCCCCATGATCCATGTTATCTTCATTTTCATTTTCTGATGCTCCCCCTGAAACTATGCTCTCTGAGTTAGATTCTTCAGTATTTAAATTTTCAGCACTATCAGAACTTGGCTTATCAGAACTTGACGAATCAGAACTTGAAGAGCCAGATGCATGTTCTGATATTTCTTGAGATGTGGTAGGATCTTGAGTATGCTCCCCCTGCATAGGTGCATCTTCCTTTGACGTAGTCACCACAGATTCAATAACATCAGAGTTTAATCCATCAGAGTTTACAGTATCAGGACTTAGACTGTCAGGATTTTCAGTATCAGAATTTGAGTCTTCATTTTCAAATCTCAGCTGATCATGGTCAATGAAATCTTCAAGACCAGTAATCTTCTTGTCATCAAAAGAGATATTGATAGATTCCATGACCACTTTTGTTCTCAAATTATAGACTCTGAAGGCTTTTGTGGAAAGTGGATATCCAACAAAGATTCCTTCATCAGCTTTTAGATCAAACTTTGATAGCTGTTTAGGATGAGTCTTGAGAACAAAACACTTGCATCCAAATACATGAAAATATTTCAGATTTGGCTTCTTTTTCTTCACCATCTCATATGGTGTTTTTCCATGCTTGTTAATGAGTGTTGCATTTTGAGTAAAACAAGCAGTCTGCACAGCTTCAGCCCAGAGATAGGTTGGAAGCTTTGCTTCTTCAAGCATTGTACGTGCAGCTTCAATGAGAGTTCTATTCTTCCTTTCAACAATTCTATTTTGCTGTGGAGTTCCAGGAGCAGAAAATTCCTGCTTTATTCCATGGCTTTTGCAGAACTCTTCCATTATCAAATTCTTGAACTCAGTGCCATTATCACTCCTTAAAACTTTCACAGAATCTTTGACCATTTTATCCAGATGTTTGATATGATCAATCAAGGTTGATGCAGTTTCACTTTTTGTATGCAAGAAATATACCCATGTGTATCTGGTGAACTCATCCACTATGACCAACGCATACTTCTTCTTTGCAATTGACATGACATTTACTGGACCAAATAGATCAACATGTATTAGATGATAAGGCTCAAGAATTGATGATTCAGTCTTGCTCTTGAATGAAGATTTTCTTTGTTTGGCTTTCTGACATGAATCACAAAGACCATCAGGAGCAAATACTGTGTTTGGCAATCCTCTCACAAGATCTTTCTTGACCAGTTCATTTATATTGTTGAAATTTAAATGAGAGAGTTTCTTATGCCAATTCCAGCTTTCTTCAATTGATGCTTTACTCATCAGACAGATTGCAGAACCATCAGTACTTGTTGAAAGCTTAGCTTCATAAATGTTACCACGCCTGTATCCTTTCAGAACAACTTTGCCTTTAGATTTACTCACAATTTCACAGTGTTCTTCAAAGAAATCAACATGATAACCTCTGTCACAGATTTGACTTATACTCAGTAGGTTGTGTTTAAGTCCTGAGACCAGAGCTACTTGTTTAATTATGACATTTCCAAGATTGATATTGCCATATCCCAATGTTTTTCCAATGTTGCCATCTCCATAAGAAACACTTGGGCCAGCTTTCTCCACAAAGTCTGATAGCAGGGCCTTATTTCCAGTCATATGTCCTGAACATCCACTGTCCAGAACTAGAATATTTTTCCTGTTGCCCTGCAATCACAAAGACCACTAATTATTAGTTTTAAGGACCCAGACTTGCTTGGATCCTTTGGCCTTATTAAGTTTGTTAACATTTGCAGCGGATTTAGCATCAGAGTTTATGTTAACATTTTTCTTATCAGAACTTACACTATCAGACTTTGAATCAGAATTTACACTAGAAGGAACAATGGAAACTTTCTTCAAAGAAGGTTTTATTTGATAATAATCATAGTACAAACTATGATATTCCTTACAAGTATAAATGGAATGCCATAATCTACCAAAATGAAAACAAGGATTTTGTGGTTTGTATCTAACAGACTGACTCTTAACTCCTGATTTTGAAGGTAAGGAGTTAATATTCTTATTCTTCCTGCAAAAAGAAGCCAGATGGTTAGAACTTCCACAGTTATGACATGTTTTCCTAGGAGCATCAGGAACAGGTTTATAATCATTGCTTTTATTCACACCTTCCTTTCCATTCCTATTTTTCCTAGGTGATTTTACCTTGTTTGCATTCTAAACATCTTTCAGCTTATGTTTAAGCTGCTTCTTCGTCATTAAGCCTATGTTCACTTCAGCTGTCTTTTCCTGTTTTAGTTTGTCAGAAGTTGATTCCTTTGTAACTTCTGATTTTTCATTTTCAGACTTTACAGTTACAAACTTAACAGGTTTTAACTTTGGCTTTTGCTTATCAACAGACTTAATTTCTTCAGTTCCTTTATCTTTCTTATCTTCTCCATAACCTAAGCCCTCTTTCCAGTTTCCACTACTTAGCAAATTTTGAGTTGTTTTGCCAGAGTTAGTCCAAGTCCTGATAATCTCTCTTTCCTTTTCTAACTCAGTTTTTAGAGATTCATTTAATTTTAGCACTTCATTCCTAACATAAAAAGCATCATCTCTATCCTTCTGAGTTTGATGGAACATGACTAACTCTTTTTCTAAGAAATCATTCCTTTTCTTAAATGCAAGATTTTCAGAAGTTAATCTTTCACATGTTAAAGTTTGATCTCTATAGCTAACAAACATGGTTTTAAGATATCTTCTCAACTCATTAATATCATCAGTATGAAAAGCATAAGTAGTCTGAGGTACCTTTGTTTCAGCAGCTTCAGAACTGCTCTCAGCACTTTCTTTATCAGCATTTGCCATCAATGCATAGTTTTCCTCACTTTCAGAGTCTGAGGTATCTGTCCAGCTTTTCTGCTTTGTGACAAGAGCCTTGCCTTTGTCACCCTTTACCTTCTTACAGTCAGGAGATATGTGGCCTTTCTCACCACAATTATAGCATTTAACATTGGTGTAATCTCCTCTGTCAGACTTTCCTCCTCTGCCTTCAGATCTTCTGAAATTCTTTTTATCAGAACTTATGCCTTTCCTGGAAAACTTCTTTCCCTTCCTGAACTTCCTGTATGCAATCTTTGTGATTCCTTTCACCATAAGAGCACACAGCTTCATCATCTCCTCATCAGCATCAGTCTCAGGCAAGCTTTTAGAATCTGAGTCATCATCACTCTCAGAACTTGATGACTCAGTATCAGACTTTATGAAAAGAGCTTTACCCTTGTCTTTCTTTGAGGAAGCTGCTTTGGGAAATTCTTCTTCAGCCTTAAGAGCAACTGTCCTTGACTTTCCTCCTTTCCTCTTGCTTCTTTGTTCCATCTCCAGCTCATAAGTCTTGAGCATTCCATAGATTTCATCAAGAGTTGTTTCATCAAGATTGTAGTTGTCTCTTATTGTCGTTGCCTTCAAATCCCAGCATTCAGGAAGAGCTAACAGGAACTTAAGGTTTGAATCTTCAATATCATACTCTTTATCAACCAATGACAAATCATTCAAAAGTTTGACAAATCTATCATATAAATCATTCAATGACTCATTAGTCTTTGAGTCAAAGTGTTCATACTCTTGAGTGAGTATTGTCTTCCTGTTCTTCTTAATTGTGTCAGTTCCCTGACACCTTGTTTCCAGAGCATCCCATATCTCCTTAGCAGTCTTGCAGTTGATTACCCTGTTTGACATTACATTATCAATGGCACTATGCAGTAAGTGTCGTACCTTAGCATCCTTAGCAATTGATGCTATGTCTTCAGCAGTATAATCACTCTTCTCCTTTGGTACGGTCTTTGCTGCTTCACCTGCAACTGCAACAGCGAGCTTGGTTGGTTTGTGAGGGCCTTCCTTGATTCTATCAAGGTATTCTGGATCTGTTGCTTCCAGGAACATGGTCATCCTTACCTTCCATATGGGATATTCAGATGGTCTCAGTATGGGGACTCTGATGGTCTCATACCGACTCTAAATTTGTGTCTTTGGTGGTTCCTCAGTTGTGGTAGGCTTAGTTGGAGTTTCTGTGTCCGACATGATTGTGTTTGGATCTTTAACTGTATGTGTGTTAACAGAGTAGCTCTGATACCAATTGTTAGGTCACACACATACTGTAGAGGGGGTGAATACAGTGTATAGTACACTCAAATCTAACTTTAAGAACTTAAGTAACAGAAAACAAGCTTTATTAAAACAATAAACTCTGTTACAGTATGGAACTGTTACCTCTCAGTGATGAACAAATATCACGAGAGCTGCTAGGGTTACAATGAATAATCTTTTCTAACAATGATAACACTTATAGTGTAAACCCTATGTCTGTGTTTATATACTACACAATTACAAGATAATCGCTAATTGATATGGAATATAATTCTGCTTCCTAAAATATATCAATCAGATATCTTTTCTTCCAAGTATTCCATTCTTCACGGAATTCCTTCTTCATGCATATCTCTTCTTATGTTTATCTCAATCTTCTTTCCTTTAATCAGCTACTGTCCTTATCTGATTATCCTTCAGCACTTAAGTTCTGATATCTATCTTCTGATGATTATCTCCTGATAACATACGTACTGATATCCTTAAGTCCTGACTTCCAGTATAAGTACTGATCAACAGTTAAGTACTGATTTATCCTGTTCAGTAAGATCTGAAAGCTAAACATAAAACATATTAGCCATGACATTATCAAATATATCTAACAGAGAAAACAAGTATGAGTTAGTGAATCAAAATGTCTCTCTCAATCTCTCAAAAACTCTCGATCTCTCTCTTCTTTCTCTCGCACAGATAGTAGTCATCTCTTTCACGAGATCTAATGTTCTAAGATCTTGTAATTAGTAAGTAGTAATCAGTGATGCTTAAGTGTTTGTTTCATTGTGTAAACGATTAAATTAGATGTTGAAATACAAAGTAAGTATTCTAGTGTTTGTTCAAGACAATTGAGTAATCAGAAAGTTTTGTTGATGAATTCTAAGATGGTATCAGAGCACCGAGTTACGATTCTGTATCGAGTAAGTGTTCTTGTTTGTGATTCCATTGTGATTGTGCTCATTTCTTGAAGTATTGATTAGAGATAGTTATCTGCACATTTTTCGTTGATTTCGATTACAGAGTGTTATATCTATATATTAGTTGTTTGTTATTGATAATTTCTTGTTGATAATATTTGAGATTGTTGATAATCTGATTTGGCAGTAGTTGGTCAAATCTTTCTAAATTCTTGTTAATCTCAACAATTGTTCTTGACTGAGATTCCGATCGTTATAACGATAAAACTTCGTTTCTCAAAATCGAAGATAAGTCTGGTTGTTTTATCAAAACTGCTAGTTAGAAATGGCAGATACACAAAATACTGAATTAGAGTTAGATCATTCTCAAAATTCTAGTTCTACTTTTTATCTTCATCCTTTGGATAATCCTGGTATGAAGCTTGTTTCCATGAAGTTTGATGGAAATGGATTTGCTGATTGGAAACAATCAGTGTTGATTAGTTTATCTACTAAGAACAAAACAGGTTTTGTTGATGGTTCTATATCAAAACCTGTTACTGTTGGTTCCACTTTGAGAGCCTGGGAAAGATGCAATTATATGATGATGTCTTGGATGTTAGGAGTCTTAGATCAGAACATTGCTAGGAGTGTACTGTATTTCAAGACAGTAAGAGAAATATGGTTGAATTTAGAAGAGAGATATGGGCAAGCTTCAGGAACAATGTTGTTCTCATTGCAACAATCTTTGTTTGAAATTAGGCAAGGTTCTGAGGACATATCAGGATACTATACTAAAATAAAGATGCTCTGGGATCAGTTGGATTCTATGGATCCTCTACCAATCTGTGGATGTACAAATTGTACATGTGAGATTAACAAGAAGTTGGTGAAATCTCAAGAGGACAGGAGACTAGTGGAATATCTGATGGAACTGAATGAAGGGTTTGAAATAATAAGAGGAAACATTCTAGTTATGAGTCTATTACCTTCAATTTCTCAAGCTTACAGGTTACTCTTACAGGAAGAAAGTCACAAGAGACTATATCATAATGTTAATATTTCTCAAGCTAATTATGAGGATACAATGGCTTTTGGTGCTAGAAGAAACTTTCAAGATAGGTTCAAGTCACAAAATACTCAGAATAAACATAACTTTGGAGATACAAGAAGAACAAATTCTTTTTTCTGTGATCATTGTAAAATGACAGGTCATACCATGCAGAGGTGTTACAATCTACATGGATATCCACCTAATGGAAAAAATGATAAGAGACAGGCAGCTGTTGTTCAACTTTCTGATGAAGAACCACATAAAGATCCACCTGATAATGTCTCATTCACAGCTGCACAATATCAGCAAATTCTTAAATTGATTGGAAAAGAGAAATTTCTGGATGATGACTCAGATGGAAGAAAATCAGCTAACATGGCAGGTAAATTTTGCTTTGTCTCATCTTCTGGAACTAATTGGATAGTAGACAGTGGAGCTATTGATCACATGTGTTGTGATCTCTCTCTTTTTAAATCTCATGAGAAAATGCATGGAGCAGATAGTTTTATTACCATTCCAAATGGTAAACAAGTCAGAATTGATAAAAGTGGAGTTGTGGAATTGAATCATGATATAGTTTTAAAGGATGTACTTTATGTTCCAGAACTCAAATTTAATTTGGTCTCTATACCAAAAATTTGCAGAGATATGAGTTGTACTGTTACATTCACTAACAGTGATTGTTTCTTACAGGGCCCTTCAATGAGGCCACAACTTTTTGGTAGTTTCAAGAATGGACTTTATTATCTAGAAGATGACAAAGATCATGGATCCAGCACTTCTGTAGTTCTCCCTTCAATCTCAGCTCCAATTTCAGCCTGCAAAGCTTCTTTTTCTTCTCATGACAGCATTGTTAATAAAACAAAAGTATGGCATCTCAAACTTGGGCACATGCCAATATCCTTGCTTCATCATGTTGGAAATATATTCTCCCAGAAATCATGTGGTTTGGATGGTATCTGTCAAATTTGTCCATTGTCTAAACAAACTAGAAATTATTTTCCTATCAGTGTTAGCAAAAGTATTGTTGCTTTTCAGTTGATTCATGTAGACACATGGGGTCCTAATAGATTTAGTGATCATAATGGATGTAAATACTTAATGACAATTGTGGATGATTTTACAAGGATGACATGGGTATTCTTGATGAAGTTCAAATCTGAGATTGTGATTTTACTACAGAATTTCATTGCTTATATCAAGAAGCAGTTTAAGCAAGATGTTCAAATTATCAGAACTTATAATGCTATGGAACTATGTGAAGGGAAATTAAAATCTTTTTATCATAAACAGGGTATTGTACATCAGAGAACTTGTGTTTACACTCCACAAAGAATTGTGTTGTGGAGAGGAAACACAGACATTTATTAGAAACATCAAGAGCTTTATTTTTTCAATCAAAGCTACCACAACAGTTCTGGGGAGACTGTGTACTTTGTGCAGCTCACCTGATCAATAGAATGCCACTACAAGCACTTAGCTTTGTCAATCCTTATGAGAGATTATTTGATGAACCACCAGATCTTGATTACTAATGGTTTTTGGATGTTTGTGCTTTGTTTATACACCAAAAGCTAATAGGTCCAAATTTGATGCAAGGGCTCAGCCACATGCTTTTATTGGCTATCCACCTAATCAGAAAGGCTACAAGCTACTTAACTTCGACACTCTAGTTATATCTGTTAGTCCCTTAACATTATAGCAAGAATTACAGAAAGGGGTTGAATGTAATTATTGAACCTTTTTCTTGAAATAAAAATGTTCAACTCGAATATAGATATAATGTTTTGATTAGCACAATGCGGAATAGAAACTTAATTGAATCAAAACATAAGTAATTAAAAACAAGAGTCTTTAAAAACTTTCTGGTGGATTTAAACAATTCCACCAGAGATATATATAATATATCGAGAGGACTCTGTGTGCAGGAATGCTCACAGTTGCTTACAAATGAAACTACTGAGAATACAGGAAATGCTAATGATTCTGCTTACAAAGATTTCTCTGTTTTTGTATTTCTCAGCTATCTCAGTTATTTTTCTATTTGCTACTCTCTTGGTTTATATAATACCAAGATTACAAAGTCAAAAAGACTGAACAAATATAAAAACTATCAGTCTTAAGCTTTGCTGCTTTTCATCCTCTATTACCCAGTTAATAGGCTTCCACAGTGTGTTTGTATACATCTCGACGGCTGTATGTCAGCTTTCACTGTTCAACTGCTGTTTGAATTCTTCATATGATCATCCGTCGACTTTCAGAACATCCGTTGATGGTTTAATTGATCATCCATCGACTACTATATTAAACATCCATTGATAGTCATTTGATCATTCGTCGATGGCTTTGTTAATCATCCGTCGGTAGCTATTTTGGCACTTGACTCTATTTCACTTATGCAGAATTACAAGACATCATTTATGTACAATTAATCAACCTATTCTGCATATCTAGTTAAAGTCAACATGACTTATATGCTACTACAGATTCTATACAAAGGTGCATACATAACTGTGCTACAAACTTATTATTACATAAGCTACTCACTCGATGGATAATAAGTTAATCATCCGTCGGGACTATAGTGAGTTATCCGTCGGGACTATAAGTCTTATCCGTCGAGTGCTACATAATTTCACTAAGTAAAATCTACTTAGATGTTTCATTTATGAAATCATCAAGTACACAACATATGCACAACAATCTCCCCCAATTTATGTCTACTGGAATTGTAGCCATAAATTAAGAGATACTTGATGATAACAAAACATCCTGAACATACATCTTTAAAGATAAGTAGATAAACTGAAAGTACTTCAATTAAACAAAATGTACAAGGTTTGGCTCACAGTCAATTCAAGATGCTCCTCTAGCCTGGGCAGATTTTTCTGGTTCCTTGAAGGTCTGGATCTTCTTCCAAGCTTTCTGTTATTTTCCTCAATTTGATTCTGGAGCTGCCTGTGGAATTCCAGTTCATCAGATTCTGAGAGATCTAGCTTTTCTTGCATTTCCAAGAGAGTCTCATTGCTAGAGATACTCAGTTGGTCTTTTAATCTGAAGAATCTTCTCACACCCTTGTCATCCATGAATTCCATCAGCCAGTGGGGCCTTAGATGCACTCTTCTCCCTGTATATGGGATGATTAGTGTCTTTGGGAGTGCATCTTTAGCTCTAACACTCCTCAGCTCTTCAATCTTCTTCAATACTAGTCTTCTTGCAGTTACATTGAACCCAAAGTTTTTCTTAAAGGATGAATAGACTTTAATCAGCACAGCTTGGCTTTCTTGAAGAATCCTGTGAAGTGGCCACTGAATCTCCCTTCCTCCTTTGTACTTGAACACCAACCTTTTAGGTAGGTTTCTGTATGCATCAATTGCCCTTACTTCATCCAGTTCATCCAGATAAAAATTTAGATCTGAAAATTCTATGATGTCACACAAGTACAAGTAGTCTCCCCTGTTGACCTTGGGTTGAGCTTTAACTAATAACTTGGATTTGAGAGGTGACAGCTTCACTTTCTTGACTGCCCTTGACTTTGTCCTTTTTGGCTTGCTAAGGATTGGTAAGCTGAAGTCAGGAATTGGTAGGTTATCCCACTCTATTGGCTCATCCTTTAGCACAATAGGTTCACCATGTATGTTCCTGTAGGGATCCACCACCCTTATGTCTTTAAATACCACAGAGGGCTTTGATGCTTGAGTTGTAGCTGGTGTGGATTCCTTAGGAAATTGATCTTCCAATTCCTTGTCAACAACATCCAGTTTCCTTTTTGTTCTTCTAGCCAATTCTTTCTTCCTTGGGGATTTCTTCTGTTCTTCAATTTTCTTCTTTGATTCAGCAGCTTCAGATGGTTGAGAGGGAATTTGTTGAGAAGAGTTTACAGCCTGTAGCTTGGCCAAGATAGCAATCTGTTCTTTCTTTTGTTTAGACTTCTTTGCATCTAGAGCAGCTTGCCTCTTTTCCTGCTTTAATCTGGCTTTTTCTTCTTTCTTTGCTTGAGCAAATTATGGATGTCCAGCTACCACACAAATTTCCTTTCCATTTCTGAATATCTTAGCAATTCTCCTTTTTGAAGCTGAATCAGCTGGATCTTTATAGAAGACAATAGATCTTGATAGAAGCTTCTTTTCATCAGGCTTGGGTATCTCATACACAGTGTCCATAGGGTTCTTCCAAGATGATTTAGGATAATTTGCCCTTGGTTTAAGAATTGTTTCAGCCTTTGGAGACTTGATGCAGGAAGATTGTCCTTTTTCCAGATAGTTCATGCTCATCTCATTCACACTGATTGGCTTGACATGAGAGTGATGGATGGCTGACTTAACTGGCTCCTTGACTAGTTCAAACTTTTTCTGTATCTCCTCATCAATCTTATTCCAGTTGATCAAACCCAACTTTCCTTTTTCAGCAACTTTCAAATTTGTTGCTGCTGTTTTAATTAGATCTATACCATCTGCAACTGTTGGCTTGGAGCCAGTAATTGAAGGTATAATTACTTTGCTGATTTGTACTTGAAGTTTCTCCCCCTCAATTGGTCCTTTCTCCCCCTTACTTGATTCTCTCTCCCCCTTTTTGTTATCATCAAGTTGAGGAGTTAGGCCTTGTGCTTTAGCCAGTTGCATGAGAAGACTTGTATGAGTCTGTTGATTTTGAAGAAGGATAGCCACTGAATTCTCAATAACTTGAACTCTGTCTTCCAGTTTGGCTAGCTTCTTTTCAGACTCTGATTCTCTCCTCAGTCTCAGTAATAGATCTTGCATGGTACCATATGGCATTACTGAATCCAGCTTCTCAGAATTATAAGTTTTCATGTAACACCCCCAGATCCGGGGTCGAGGATCCGGGTCGTCACGGTCTTTCTTTCCACAATATCACTTCACTTAATTAATAATAATAACCTTATGCTGTGACCCCACACTAACACACACCACAACCCGTTATAGTCTCAGAGATGAAATTTAAATAAGTACAAGTCTTTGAATCCACAATTTAAAAGTTATTACAACCCAAAATGATTACTTGATAAATTTACAGTTAATTGCCATTATCTGCCACAAGTTATAATTATACATAATTTGATTCTCAAAAATAGAATGCCTGATCTACCAATAGATCTACCTCTGCAGCTATAGCAGCCACAACATCATCGGGAAGACGCGGGATGCTTCCCACGCGCTTGCGCTGGGTCTGCTGGAGTCTGGCCATCTTTCCTAACTGTTGTTGTGTGATGAAGAAATAAAGCAAGAGTGAGCCTTACAGCTCGCAAGATAATATGTAGTGATAACAATAATATAAGTATCTAAATGGATACTTACTAGAATCTTTTATCACGAGTAAGATAATTACTTACTAGATATAAGTAGAAACAAGGGATGAAGTTACCAAATACTTCACTATACTTATATCATTTATAAAGCTACTTGAACTACCACTGTTCAAAGTATAATAAGATTCACGAGGTCATCCCATAGATGAGACCACAAATAAAACTTGAAAATATTTGATCTTTGAAATATTTTGAAAAGAGATGAAGTTACGAGATACTTCATTCAATGGATACACCAGTAAAAATGTTTGACCCTGTCAATGCTTCGGCAACCACCCATTAGTAGCCTTTCAATCGAAATGCTACGGGTAGTGTTGCAGAATTATCCAAATGGATGATGAACTCATTACGGGAGTTTACCGCGCCAGGAAGACCACTTACGATGATCAGTCGTAGTAGTACAACCCCACCATTTTCTACATGTAGAGGAGAACCTGTCGGATTTACTTGTCAACCGAACACTGAACTCCTAGGGAATGGACCGCCTTAGCGGAACTTCCAGGCCATTTGGGCCAATATAATAAGGCTGGGCCGGCGCTACTCGACCACTTACGCCACTCCTAGTTCAGATGAAATCCATGACTCTGAAACGTAAAGCTCGTTTCCCCCTTTCCCCAAGTAGAAACTTGTTGATACGGCTCCACCAAGAAGTCGTATCTAGTTGGAAAGGAAAACTCACCGATATTTCCCAGGCGATGCCTGTTAATGGATTAACTTGTTCCAAGAATTTTACTTCCCGAATATTGGGTAAGTAATCAAAAACTCTTTTACCAAGACAGCAACCTTGTTGCGAATATAAAACACACCACCGAGCCGGATCCCCCAGGTTTTGAGCGAGTATTTAAATCCCCTTTTTAAAAGGAAGATCTTAAATATAAAAATAGTTTTGGGATCCGCTCTAACTTTTGAAAATCATTTTAAAGACTCGAAAACACTTTAAAGAGTGTTTGGAGTAAAACTGATTTAATGAAGTAAATCAGTCCCCAGTATATTTAGAAAATGTCTGAATATTATTATTCAAATAATACTCCCACAAAGAATTATCTTTATAAAAATAATTGAAGTAGAAGTATTAAAACTTATACTTGAAACGAGTATTAAATAATCAAAGATATACTTATATGAAAGTACTATCTTTATTTGAATAATCGAAAATAAGTTTGATTATTTACACCTTATTCTTTAATAAAATAACGAATATATCTCAGCAAATAATCGGAGTCATAGATCCTCAAATGAATATTCAAAATAATATTCATTTAATATAAAGGAGTCATACGCCTTCGAATAATATTCGAAATAATATTCAATAATAAAATAAAGTTAAAGTTATCGAATAAACCTTATTCGATTAATAGTTTTGAAAACTATGACCATATATATATATATAAGTATATATATATATATTTATATCCATATATACAAAATCTACTCGGGATCCTCGACTCCCGGTTTTAGAAAATATTATCACCTTTGGGTCCCTGTACTAAGGGTATATGCAAATTACCGCTATCCTCTAGCATAGGTATTATCAAATGAATCAACAGATATATATGGAAAGAATGCGAAAAAGGCATGCATATATATATATACCATAGCAGCATGCTTCAATATATTGCATCATTTGCTAATTAACCAATATGCATGTATCGCAAGATAATGCAAATACATATATACATCACAACAACAGTTATAACGGGTAGAAAACTTGCCTGAGCGACTTGGGGTGATAAAAGGCTCGGGACGAGTCTGGTAACCTATAAACAACAAGTAAGTTGGAATTAAACCAAAATCACTTGTAAATCTATACTTTAACTAACTTAGACTCTAACGCTTGTTTTGCGCTCACTGATTTGCTTAAGTCACTCGGGTATCCTCGGCTCCACCATTTTTAATAATTTAACCTTTATGAGTTTTAAAGCGATTCCTTCGCGAGTGTCTTACCAACTGCCTAACACACTTACCATAAATGTTTCATACATTAATTAACCCTTTTTGGTCTTTAATCTATGTTTCAAAGTAAGGCGAGGAAAAAGTTTCGTTCGCGAAACACCGTTACTTGAAACGGTCGTTTCTCCTAAACCGTGCATCGGAATCGAACGAACTACATATCAAAACGAAGCTCGTAACATGAGCTATCTAATCATGGCAGTGGTCATAATCTAGCAGGGGGTTCTCGGGTCCTAATGTTATGCACAAAAACAGTCTAAAGAAAATCGGACGTTACGACGGCTATGTTTACGCGTTTTCCCAATTTTAAACCATTCAATACCAACCACAAATCAACCCCAAATCAATCATACAACCAATATCCCTCCAAACCACATCATAACAGCCCCAACAAATCCACATTAACCATTTATACTTATTCCTCACATGAACTAAAAGCTTTACTTAGGTTCTTTAACTAATTACCAAGATTTACAACTCCAACAATGCAACAAAACCAACTAATCTCTACAAACTCAACCAAACTTCAACCAATCAAGCATCATGCTTCACATATGCTATATCAAACACATTCAATCCTAATTACTCAAAACTAAAGCTAGGGTTTGTAGTTTATACCTTCCTTGGAGAGTGGAGAATCAAGAGAATGGCTTGGAATCACCTTTAAAGCCCTTATCCAAGCTTAATCTAAACAAAACTTCAAGAACACAAATTTTAGTTCTTGAAAACACTATTCACCATCTTCTTTCATGATTTATAGAAAAAGATTGGCTTGGAATTAGAAGCTTAAACTTATAGGAAGTATGTAACTATCCATGGGGAAGCTTAGATAATTACCTTGCTAAATAGTAAGTGGAGGAGCTTGGACTTCCATTTTTTAAGAAAAAACCCGAGAGCTTGAAGAAGAAGAAGAGATATTTTTGTGTTTTTCTTGGTGAAATGAAATGATTTGCTTGGTTGGTTGATTTTTGTTGTTTGCTTTAGTGAATTACCTAGTTGCCCTTGGTTTTTGTGTGGTTAAAAAGTCACCACATCTCCTTCCTTTCTTGTCATGCCTATGTCATCCTCATGATGTCATTCTCCCTTCCTTGTCCTCTTTCTATTGGTTGGATGACATCATTCCCACTAATCCCTTTGATTATCTTCCTAATCGTTTGCCTAATGACCGCTGATCTGTTATACGGTTCGCTTAACTTTCGTTTTCATTTATCGTTTGAGGGATCATACCCGGGATCTTATTACTTAGGTTCCCTTAACCTTTCTCAATATATTATATTCCTTTTATGATCCTCTCCTATAATCCTTTTATTTAAATCCTTTTTATCCTGTTACCTTATACTCAATTTTCTCCGTATCTTGTGGATTTCCGGGAAAAACCAAAGTGTTCGGAATTGGATTCTGACGATCTTTACATACACTTATATACTTCATAGAGTACTAATAATATCCCATAAGATCAATAACAGAACCCCTACATAGCGTGGCATGAAAAGTTTTCTCATTCAGCAAAAACACTATTCATAAGGGTTTCAAAAATTTCCCAAAAATTGGGGTTATTACAGTCTCCCCTCCTTAAAAGGATTCCGTCCCGGAATCAAATAGAAAACAAACGGGGATACTTTCTTAGCATTGCCCTTTCTAACTCTCAAGTAAATTTTCCCACATTGTGGTTCTACCATCAAACTCTTACTAGTTTGATAACCCTTCTCCTAAGCACTCGTTCCTTCTTAATCTATACCCTTCCTGGTTGCTCCATATAGGTTACGTCTGGTTGCATGTCTATGCGCTCATATGCCTCTATTTATCTGGCATCTGAATTACACTTCCTTAACATTGATACGTGAAACACGTTACGACCTGCTACATGTTCGGGGTTAGGGCTAGCTCATATGCTAACTTCCCAAACGTCTTAATATATCCAAGGGTCCAACGAATTGTAGACTTAGTTTTCCTTTCTTTCCGAACCTCATCAATCCTTTCCAAGGGATACCTATATCATTACTAGGTCCCCTATTTCATACTCTTTATCCTTTCGTGTCAAATCAACATACTTATCATGTCCATCTTGGGCTACTACCAGCCGTCCTCTGATTAGATCTATCATATCCTTGGTCCTTTGGACTACTGCGGGTCCGAGCATCTTGCGCTCTACAACTTCATCCTAACATAAGGGAGATCGACATTGTCTTCCCTCAAGGATCTCATAAGGCGACATCTCGATAATGACATATGATCTATTGTCGTAAGATAACTCAATCCGCGTTAAGTGATCATTCCAAATTCTTTCAAGTCTATTGCACAGACTCTCATTATAGCGTTTAGCATTAGAGCTTTTGCTTCTCAATACCCATTCTTTTCTAGTTCGTAATCGCTACAACCTTCCGTTCCTAATATTATACTAGTTATACTTTTGCTCGTTAGCGTTCTATGACCTTTTAATGACCACGACAACCTTAGTATCACGAATGTGTTTCCATTCCGCATACTACCACCACTTTATTACTCCTTTTTCAGTTGTTTCTATTTTCCAAAATTTGATCAATCAAATAGAAGTAAAGGAATTTGTTGAGAGATCACTATGATCATGAACACTTGTTATATCGCATAGTTAGTACAGAAGGTGGCCAGCCTTTAGTACTTGACAAGCAATTAAACAACATGTGGTATCCTACTAGGCTTCTATCACAAAGATAGATAGTCATTCGGCAATACCTCCCCTTCTGGAAGGGTTGTTCTTCTCAGATTACATGAAATGAAAAGAAGAGAAAAGAACGAACTGAAGAGAATTGTATATATAAAAAAAATATATACTGCCACAAAATATCTGGCTTGGAACCTACCTCTGAATTATAGAGGTTTGTTATAGGAGAACAAAACATAAACGTATTTATATCAGCATCAAGTATTATAGCATCGTATTTCCCATGCCTAAATATTTCTATTCCGTTCATCATTCTATGGACCCATGCTCTTCCTCGAGCTTATACACAATCACCTTTGAAACTCCCTCGACATCGAAAATCGAATCTGGGATCTCATTCTAGACCTCATCGTTACTAGAACCCATTTCTATACCGCAACCTTCTTCGTATAATAATACGACTCTCTATTGATAAGAAAGAATAAATATTCACTAGGTAGATACTCTACTTAATTAGTCTATCAATGATAACTTATACACTACCACGACCCGATTAGTGGTACTCAATCTCAACATCCATTCCAATACAACTCTCACGGTTGTAATCAGCTCGTTACTCGCAGAATCATTGCTGCCTTACTATGGTCCACCACTGACCCACTGTCATCATTCACTTTCCATGAAATCTTAATAGCTAACCATACGGAGTCCATACATGTCGTATCAAATCCTTCTAAGGAGGTAACATAATCACCATTCATGATTCATGGAGTACACTTCTGATTCTGACATACATACATGACATGAAGCAGATAAAATTTGCAGAAGAGTTTCGCTCAAAGCAACGATAGCAGGTTAATACCATTCTTAATCATATGCCTTCAATAGAAGACTTAACTCAAAGGTTTGTTTAGTCCTTTTTGAAATATGGTCCTGGCTTATCTCAAGATAGTATTTTCTGAGATAGATAGCCCGTTCATGGCGATTACACGAATTAAACCTTTACTAACTACTATTACGGCTGGGTATTGCACAGTCATCAGAAGGAATGTCAATCTTCCAAACCATAATACAACCTTCAGCTTTTAACCATCATCACTGTATCCTTTGGCACAAGCGCCTACAATTATCCTTTTACCGTTAAAGTGTCGGCCACCTCTTTGGCCTTTCCTGGTAGTAATAGTTCCTTACATTCAATGTCATTTTAACCACCTCCAAATAAATTTTCTACCTTATTTCAATCACAGCTTATGTGAAAATGCTTTTCTTTAATCTGATGAGTAAAAAAAAAAAAAAAATCACCATTTTTCCATAAGTTATTGCCTCAGTCTTTAGAGGTTAATCACTGTCATGACTGACTCTCAATCATAATTAGAACATCTTTTATCTTAAGTCCTAATTGCCCTGAATAATTTCGACCATTACTGGTTCGATCCATACTTTCTCGTGGTTTAACACGTGCCCCACTTGGCATCATTATAATTATGTCATATTTCCTTTATCAACATTTTTATTCTTGAGAATTTCGAATATTTCCTTTCTCCTTGTAAAATCTCTAAGGTTATCCTTCAATCGTTCCTCATGTATTCCCTATATACAGGGCATATCAAAATACCATTTACTAATACTAGAACCATTGTCTATATACTTCTGAAAAATTTCTCCACTGATTCTTAAAGGTTGTTGTTACATTAACCCTTTCCAAATCATACTGTCAAAATTCATACTGTCCCTATTAAGGGTGAAATTCCAACCTTTATGCATTCCCCTAGGATTCATTTTAAGTTACCAATGTTCTATCCTTAATTCCACCTTTAAAAGGTACCTGCATCCTTCCATGGATAAATCAAGTCATATATCCTTGATAGATTATCTTATTCATCATTCCCACCTCGATAGTCTATACCTAACTTCATAATAGCATCCTTATTCAAATTGAGGTCAATCCATATGGCCTCCAAAAGATAACAATGGTCATCTGCTTTTCTTTCCTGATTTGGTAATGATAACATGGATGTTCTGGAAGATATTGGTCATGTTCAACGTGAACTTCTTCTTAATAATTCCTTATTTACTTTTGTTGTTTATCTCAACAGTCATCTCAATGTTGGGATATCTTTCATATCTGGCGTCTCCCTTTCTGGGTATCATGCCACCGGTCTTACACTTTACCTTCTTGAAGGTCACTTCCTTCATCCAATTTTCTTAATTTCTTACTTTCTTGTCTCCTCAGTCTATCCGCGTCTCATTATTTATCCTTCGAATTATCTCAAGGTTTCCTCGAATCTTCCCAACTTACAGGGGATAAAATATATGTATCTCTTATACCTTCAACCATCAATTTAACTCATGGGGAATCACTCTCATCCGGACGATTACATACTTTTCTATTTCTACGAGTCTTTAGGGTTTCCTCATACCCAACTCCCTTATCATTCCTCAAACTCTCTTGCCTTTATATTCCTTTCTCTTATCGTTATTTCATGAACCAACACAACATAAGCATTGATTTCAAACATCCCGTCATTCTGGATTCGTGTCTTCAGAACGAATCTTGATAACTTTTACAACTTAGATTCATAATTCATCATACTCGTCTGCCTTTGTTCTGGCTCTTAAGCTTTTACACTATCTCCATAACCTTGGGAAGTACTTTCCTGAAAACAATTGACTGAACTTAAATCAGTTTATTATAATCTCTTGCTCCGTGTCTTCCTTGGCCTTTCACCAGCGGGTGGTCTCTCTCTTAGGAGGGTAAGTGACAAAACAGTCTTTTGTGGTTCGTCAATCATTTAGAGTCTCAAATGATTCATCTATTTCCTTTAGCCAGGCTCTTGCCTCGACTGGGTCAGCTTGTTCCTTGGAACTCTGAGAGCTTAACGACTTAAAGGTCATGAAAGAATTTCCCACCGCACTGTCTCCTTAGGGTGGTGGTTGGGGATAATAGTCTAAGTTCTCTTTAGACAGGTCCATGAATTGCCGTATAGGGGTACCATCTCGGGTCTCCTTTCCTTACTCGACTTTTGATTCCTCAGTCTAAATATTTCTTCCTACTCCCCATAATTGGGGTCATCTTACATAATTTAAATCCTCATTTTCCACTTCATCATGTTATGGGTTCCTTTTGTCTTGGTGGCAACCTCCTTGACTATCACGTTCAGGGTTTGCTCTAACTCTTATTCCTCAAACTAGCTTTCATCTAAGATTTCATCTTTAAGCTCTTAAACCTTTGGAACCCAAATTCTATAGGAATACCTCATTATTCCCTTATCATCACTCTCGGTATTAATCTCATACCTATTTGTTGGCTCTCTGCCTTCATTCATCACTTTTACTGGCACAATATGTTCTTTTCCAATACTTCGGGCTGTATTGCTATCTCAAACAGCTTTTCGGTACCGACTCCGGTTACCTTCACTACTATTTCCATTTTCTCAAAATCTCTTATAAACTCTCCAAAAGACATTATCATCTTGAGTCTCTCCTTTTTACTAAGGGCATCAGCCACCATATTGGCTTTCCCCGAATGATAAAGAATCTCCCAATCATAATTCTTGATTAGCTCTAACCGCCTCCTCTGGCGTATGTTGAGCTCTTTCTACGTAAGAATGTACTAGAGCTCCTATGGTTTGTGAATCTCACACTTCTCTCCATACAAGTAGTGCTTCCAATCTTTAGGGTAAAACTATTGCCACGAGCCTAAGCTCATGAGCGGGGATATCGAATTTCATATTACCTTAATTGTCTTGACATGTACGCGATTACCTTACCGTGCTGCATAAGCACGCACCCTAAGCCCTTGTGCGAAGCATCACTACACTTCACAAAATCTCCTTTTCCATCCGGCAACGCCAGCATAGGGGCCATCACCAACCTCTGCTTCAGTTCTTGAAAGCTGTTCTCGCATTTCTCTGTCCATTCGAACTTCTCAGTCTTACGAGTAAGCCGCGTTAAAGGGGCTACTATCTTTACAACTTGAACGAACCTCCGGTAGTGACCGGCCAATCCTACCTCTGGTAGTCGACCTAACCATGGTCATCAATTCATCAGTGGTCCTTTATCCAATCTTGTCAGGATCCTCCATGGGATCCTCCTCAACAACTATCCCTTCTAGGACAACATCCTCAACCGCTAAATCCTCAATATCAACATCATCCGGTCCTGCATTAGGACACTCTATCGGATCCACAATCCGATCTCCAATTAGTAATAAAATATCATCGCGATGTTGCTCCTCAACATCAGGGTTCGGAGTCCCGCTACCATATACGATAACGAACTACGCTCCTATCACGATATTTATAAGGGTTCCCATAAGGGTTTTAACTGTCAGTACTACGTTAGGTAGCTCGACTATGAACTTGGCAAGAGTTCTTATTATCTTTGTGAACTTATTATCTTAACGTCCCATCATCTCTGAGGTTTATAACGCTTAGCTCTGATACCATTTCTGTAACACCCCCAGATCCGGGGTCGGGGATCCGGGTCGTCACGGTCTTTCTTTCCACAATATCACTTCACTTAATTAATAATAATAACCTTATGCTGTGACCCCACACTAACACACACCACAACCCGTTATAGTCTCAGAGATGAAATTTAAATAAGTACAAGTCTTTGAATCCACAATTTAAAAGTTATTACAACCCAAAATGATTACTTGATAAATTTACAGTTAATTGCCATTATCTGCCACAAGTTATAATTATACATAATTTGATTCTCAAAAATAGAATGCCTGATCTACCAATAGATCTACCTCTGCAGCTATAGCAGCCACAACATCATCGGGAAGACGCGGGATGCTTCCCACGCGCTTGCGCTGGGTCTGCTGGAGTCTGGCCATCTTTCCTAACTGTTGTTGTGTGATGAAGAAATAAAGCAAGAGTGAGCCTTACAGCTCGCAAGATAATATGTAGTGATAACAATAATATAAGTATCTAAATGGATACTTACTAGAATCTTTTATCACGAGTAAGATAATTACTTACTAGATATAAGTAGAAACAAGGGATGAAGTTACCAAATACTTCACTATACTTATATCATTTATAAAGCTACTTGAACTACCACTGTTCAAAGTATAATAAGATTCACGAGGTCATCCCATAGATGAGACCACAAATAAAACTTGAAAATATTTGATCTTTGAAATATTTTGAAAAGAGATGAAGTTACGAGATACTTCATTCAATGGATACACCAGTAAAAATGTTTGACCCTGTCAATGCTTCGGCAACCACCCATTAGTAGCCTTTCAATCGAAATGCTACGGGTAGTGTTGCAGAATTATCCAAATGGATGATGAACTCATTACGGGAGTTTACCGCGCCAGGAAGACCACTTACGATGATCAGTCGTAGTAGTACAACCCCACCATTTTCTACATGTAGAGGAGAACCTGTCGGATTTACTTGTCAACCGAACACTGAACTCCTAGGGAATGGACCACCTTAGCGGAACTTCCAGGCCATTTTGGCCAATATAATAAGGCTGGGCCGGCGCTACTCGACCACTTACGCCACTTCTAGTTCAGATGAAATCCATGACTCTGAAACGTAAAGCTCGTTTCCCCCTTTCCCCAAGTAGAAACTTGTTGATACGGCTCCACCAAGAAGTCGTATCTAGTTGGAAAGGAAAACTCACCGATATTTCCCAGGCGATGCCTGTTAATGGATTAACTTGTTCCAAGAATTTTACTTCCCGAATATTGGGTAAGTAATCAAAAACTCTTTTACCAAGACAGCAACCTTGTTGCGAATATAAAACACACCACCGAGCCGGATCCCCCAGGTTTTGAGCGAGTATTTAAATCCCCTTTTTAAAAGGAAGATCTTAAATATAAAAATAGTTTTGGGATCCGCTCTAACTTTTGAAAATCATTTTAAAGACTCGAAAACACTTTAAAGAGTGTTTGGAGTAAAACTGATTTAATGAAGTAAATCAGTCCCCAGTATATTTAGAAAATGTCTGAATATTATTATTCAAATAATACTCCCACAAAGAATTATCTTTATAAAAATAATTGAAGTAGAAGTATTAAAACTTATACTTGAAACGAGTATTAAATAATCAAAGATATACTTATATGAAAGTACTATCTTTATTTGAATAATCGAAAATAAGTTTGATTATTTACACCTTATTCTTTAATAAAATAACGAATATATCTCAGCAAATAATCGGAGTCATAGATCCTCAAATGAATATTCAAAATAATATTCATTTAATATAAAGGAGTCATACGCCTTCGAATAATATTCGAAATAATATTCAATAATAAAATAAAGTTAAAGTTATCGAATAAACCTTATTCGATTAATAGTTTTGAAAACTATGACCATATATATATATATAAGTATATATATATATATATATATTTATATCCATATATACAAAATCTACTCGGGATCCTCGACTCCCGGTTTTAGAAAATATTATCACCTTTGGGTCCCTGTACTAAGGGTATATGCAAATTACCGCTATCCTCTAGCATAGGTATTATCAAATGAATCAACAGATATATATGGAAAGAATGCGAAAAAGGCATGCATATATATATATACCATAGCAGCATGCTTCAATATATTGCATCATTTGCTAATTAACCAACATGCATGTATCGCAAGATAATGCAAATACATATATACATCACAACAACAGTTATAACGGGTAGAAAACTTGCCTGAGCGACTTGGGGTGATAAAAGGCTCGGGACGAGTCTGGTAACCTATAAACAACAAGTAAGTTGGAATTAAACCAAAATCACTTGTAAATCTATACTTTAACTAACTTAGACTCTAACGCTTGTTTTGCGCTCACTGATTTGCTTAAGTCACTCGGGTATCCTCGGCTCCACCATTTTTAATAATTTAACCTTTACGAGTTTTAAAGCGATTCCTTCGCGAGTGTCTTACCAACTGCCTAACACACTTATCATAAATGTTTCATACATTAATTAACCCTTTTTGGTCTTTAATCTATGTTTCAAAGTAAGGCGAGGAAAAAGTTTCGTTCGCGAAACACCGTTACTTGAAACGGTCGTTTCTCCTAAACCGTGCATCGGAATCGAACGAACTACATATCAAAACGAAGCTCGTAACATGAGCTATCTAATCATGGCAGTGGTCATAATCTAGCAGGGGGTTCTCGGGTCCTAATGTTATGCACAAAAACAGTCTAAAGAAAATCGGACGTTACGACGGCTATGTTTACGCGTTTTCCCAATTTTAAACCATTCAATACCAACCACAAATCAACCCCAAATCAATCATACAACCAATATCCCTCCAAACCACATCATAACAGCCCCAACAAATCCACATTAACCATTTATACTTATTCCTCACATGAACTAAAAGCTTTACTTAGGTTCTTTAACTAATTACCAAGATTTACAACTCCAACAATGCAACAAAACCAACTAATCTCTACAAACTCAACCAAACTTCAACCAATCAAGCATCATGCTTCACATATGCTATATCAAACACATTCAATCCTAATTACTCAAAACTAAAGCTAGGGTTTGTAGTTTATACCTTCCTTGGAGAGTGGAGAATCAAGAGAATGGCTTGGAATCACCTTTAAAGCCCTTATCCAAGCTTAATCTAAACAAAACTTCAAGAACACAAATTTTAGTTCTTGAAAACACTATTCACCATCTTCTTTCATGATTTATAGAAAAAGATTGGCTTGGAATTAGAAGCTTAAACTTATAGGAAGTATGTAACTATCCATGGGGAAGCTTAGATAATTACCTTGCTAAATAGTAAGTGGAGGAGCTTGGACTTCCATTTTTTAAGAAAAAACCCGAGAGCTTGAAGAAGAAGAAGAGATATTTTTGTGTTTTTCTTGGTGAAATGAAATGATTTGCTTGGTTGGTTGATTTTTGTTGTTTGCTTTAGTGAATTACCTAGTTGCCCTTGGTTTTTGTGTGGTTAAAAAGTCACCACATCTCCTTCCTTTCTTGTCATGCCTATGTCATCCTCATGATGTCATTCTCCCTTCCTTGTCCTCTTTCTATTGGTTGGATGACATCATTCCCACTAATCCCTTTGATTATCTTCCTAATCGTTTGCCTAATGACCGCTGATCTGTTATACGGTTCGCTTAACTTTCGTTTTCATTTATCGTTTGAGGGATCATACCCGGGATCTTATTACTTAGGTTCCCTTAACCTTTCTCAATATATTATATTCCTTTTATGATCCTCTCCTATAATCCTTTTATTTAAATCCTTTTTATCCTGTTACCTTATACTCAATTTTCTCCGTATCTTGTGGATTTCCGGGAAAAACCAAAGTGTTCGGAATTGGATTCTGACGATCTTTACATACACTTATATACTTCATAGAGTACTAATAATATCCCATAAGATCAATAACAGAACCCCTACATAGCGTGGCATGAAAAGTTTTCTCATTCAGCAAAAACACTATTCATAAGGGTTTCAAAAATTTCCCAAAAATTGGGGTTATTACATTTCAAGTCAGCTATATCTCTTTTTAGTTCATCCACACTCAGATTCTGTCTTAAGTGCCGGATCTTCATGAGATGTAGAGAGTCTATGTGAGCTTGAAGAATGGCCTTGGTACCAGCATCTGAAGTTTCCTGAAGGGCCTTTTGAATAGCCATCACTTGCTTGACCAAAGATACACCAAATTGTCCTGGTGTAAATTCCTTTGTCCATGCCCATCCAGGTAAATTTGAAATAGAACTTGGGCCTTCATCTCCCCCTAAGTTCATGCTTCCATCCAAAGAAACAGAGTCATCATCATTAGAATTTACTCCAAATTCTTCAGATGGCTCATCAGCTTGAGAAGGCATCCTATTGACAGCAGCTTTATCTCTTTGAAGAGATTCTGAGGTGTGTACTAAATTCAAAGTCTGTTCTGCCTCCACATTGCCCTGAGCAGCCAACAATTGATAGGCTGACACAAGATGAGTAAAAGTGTCAGCATCCAAGGAAATGTTATCAATTTCAGCTTTGTAATGTTGCTGAAATTGTCTTACCTTTTCAGCATCATCCACAATCATTGACTCACTAGCAATGGCTGGATCCACCTTTATTTCTCCTGTACCTGCCTTTCTCTCATAATCTCTCTTTTGTTGCATCAGGGTCTCACCCTGGCTCCCCACCCTCACACCCTCACCTTCACCTACTAAGGTGGGACTCCTCTCACTCACTTTTGCCAATCCTGAATAAATGGATTGCTGAGATTCACTCTTTTCCTCTCCTTTTGCCTGGGAGCAACCCAGCCTCTCACTCAATACACTCTCCTCTCCCAGTCCTAAAAGTGACTGTATTACCACTAAATCTTCTGCACTAGAAATAATTGAAGTTTGAAGTTGTGCGGAGACACTCGACGGATAAGTGATATCCATCGGGTGAGTGGTAAAGATATCCGACGGATAACTGCTGTTAAGCTTATCCGTCGGGATACAATCACTACTCGACGGATGAGCAATATCTATTGAGAGAGTAGAAATGAATGAGGTGGGAAGAGAAACTATTGTTGACTCCGTGTTGATTGAAGTTATTTGAGGCACATATGTCACAATAGTATCTGAAAGAATTGACAAGTGAGCCAACAAATCATCTAAAAGATGATGCTCACTTGCACTAGATTTTGGCTTCCCCGACAGAGTTAAAGAAGGGGAATCAGGAATTGAAGTGTTTATCATATCCACTTCCAGAGAGTTTGTTAGGTCCCAATGTGTTTGTAGAAGGAGGGGTTGAATACAAACAGTACCGAATAATCGAATTAAATGCGGAATAAAAAATGTGAAACAAAATTCAAGTTAAATAAAAATATTATTAAACTTGAAAGGTGTTACAACAACTGTATCGATTACAAGGAATTAATCTCAAATTAATTATCACAAATTTAGAATAAATTCGACATGAACTTTTTCTATTTTTGCAATAATTAGAATCAAATGCTAAACGCGATTTGAGATTAAGTTCTAGGGATTTTGATCCGCTAGATTGTTACACAAGAACAAGATAAATAATTCTAGTGGTTTGGATTTAACTTTACAAACTAGAAATATGATCTTGATTTTCTGCAGATGAAGAATGAAATATTTGCTTTTCTTTTCAGATATGTTCTTGTTTGTTGACTTTTGTTTGTTTGATATTGGATGATAAAAATGTGTTCTGCTTCTGCTGCTTTTTAAATAATCCACCGAATAGAAAATAGCTGGTATGACAATCCTTTTGAACTAGCAAGACTTTCGGTAAGACTATCCATTTCCAGTAGAACTTTTGGCAAGACTATTGTTAGAACTAGCAAGACAATCAGAATGAACTAGCAAGACAATCATCCTCCTAGTGTAACTTTCGGTAGGACTATCTAAATGGCTTGGAAAGACTTTCGGTATGACAATCCAATTGTCATACCAATTCAAATATTTGTCTTGCTGATTTAATCTTGAATATTAATTCAAAATCATTTCTGAAAAATGCATAATATTAATTCAGAATTAATTAACCAATTAATTCAATTAATCAATAAATTAATCTTTGCAGATATAATTTATTTTCTTAATTAAATTATATGACTTAATTAATTAATAGAGAATTAATACTAATCTTGAGCATCAACCATTCTTCTGCAAATCTTCTGAAAATCACTGAAAATTATGAATCAATTCCACCACTTCAATGTTGACACTCGATGTACTGTCTGGTTCATGAGTGACTAACTTCCGTGACGTTTCTTCATGTCTTGACTTTGACACTTTGATTTTCTTCAGATTAAATCCTTGTAATTATCTGATACCCTGACGAGATCTTTGTCACTTGATTAAATCCACACTCTTGATTTATATCACTGAGGCATGATCAATTTCTTGAACTTCTTCCAGTGAATTAATTCCTCAAGTCTGTAGATGAACCTTGTTTCTGAATCCTTTGACAGATATTACTTTGCGAGATCTCTTTGACGGTAGATCCACTATTTACTTATTACATTCTTATTTGAGTTGAGTTAAATCCTCGAATATACAAATAGGCCTATGACATATGACTTACAATCTCCCCCTATTTGTTTGTTAGACAATAACACACAAATACCTAGAGGATAACTCAACTAACAAATAAGAAAAAGATATAAACAGAAATGCAAAGTAAATAGTAGAAAAGTTATGGATGACATTTAACCTTTTCCAGATTCCAAATAGATGTTCCTCTAGACTGAACATATCTTCAAGTAGTTACATCTTCATTTGTACAACCACATTTCCTGTTGAGAAGCCCATATCTCTCTTGCTTCTCCCCCTATGAGAATCAACTGATTAAAGAAGATCACCTTCATTTACCACCTCTCCTGTACAATAGGATCCGCAGATAAAAGCCAATGGTACTCCCCTTTTGAAAACAGCTTCTTCCCTTACTAGAAAATCACCTTGTGTTTACCACCTCTCCCGTACAATAGGATCCGTAGTTACAAACAACAATGGTATGGTGTAGTGTACATGTAGGATCTTTTTCTTCCTCCCTGCTATTTCTCCCCCTTAGTTGAGGAATCCTCCAAACTATTACTTAAGCTTTTATCTCCCCCTTAAAGAAGGAATGTATGCCGTTGTCTGAAGGAGTTCTCATATTCACTTGGTTGGAAAAGAAATAACAAGTAGTTTCTCTTTCTTCCTCACTGTGAGTGTGTGATTCTGTTTAGTGTACCTCACATGTGTTTCACTCTTCTCTCCACTCGTGTTTACACTCATTCTCACAAGTGTATCACTCCACTCATAGCTCCAAAAATCAGCTGTACCTGCAAGGAAAATCACCTTAGCCATCCTTAAGGAGGTCATAGGTGGTGCAATGGGAGTTCACAAATCCCCATCCTTGTTAAACTCGTCAGATGAATCTGAGTCATAATCTACAAGTTGCTAGTTTCCCTTTTAGGGTTCCAGATTTGAATTCTGGAAAGGTAAACAATGATCCAAAGAATTTAGCATAAAGATCAAGGTTCCCTTCTAATGTCTGTGAAGATATTTCCTTGTGACTCATCAGGTAATATCTGAATCATTGTCAACAAGTTGCCGATCTGCACCTATGTCAGATCCACTATCCGCAGATGCATCCAGGGGATTTAAGCCTGGGGAGGTAGATACTGACCACTGACATATGGCTTTTGGATCAGTATCCTCTCTTAACACCTGTAAAGGCAATTGGTCCATTAACGAACCTTAAACAATCGAATCTGACCTTAAAATGGTCGAAACTCTTGTTTCCGTCAACTCATCCTTTGTGTGTGTAACCTCTCCTTGTGCATCAATAATTGTTTATATTTGAAGTGGTGACACTACATCGGATGTCTTGGCCGACAGGCTAAATTCAATAGACGCACCCTGTTGAGAGAATGAATCTAGTAACTGTTTTTGTGCCTTTTCAGCCATTACATCTTTTTGAGAAGATGTATGGGGGCTAGCAGTTGTCTCGGTTTAAATACTACTCATCTATGTAGGAGACAGAGCTACTGGGTTGACTACAGAACCTTCCTTATGTGGTGCACTAAGGCACTATCTCCCTCACGCTCATTCATACTACATTTAGTGGTAAGAGAGTGTTGGTTGGTTCTGTTTCTGTGTTTGTCTTTTACAGTCTGGGATAGATGTTGTGGGTTTTCAACCTCATGACTGTCAATGAAAGAAAGTCATTGGAGCCTGAACCTGTATTACAGAACATATGGTAATAGAGAGAAAATGATTTACAATAGTGATTTCAAAAGATTTTACATGACATAAGAAATCACTAATGTATAAAGAAGTTTGAGTTCAATGATAGCATTATCAATATATCACTGCACATATAAAACAATATGATTGTGCCTAGTGATAAGAGAGTTATAAATATGACGACTCTACTAGTTCATTTTAAACAATAACTTCAGTTAGAGTGCCATACCATGTTCTTGATGATTGCTTGAGTAGTACACTAGTTCATACCAACCTGAAGTGAGATTGTGAAGAAGAGATTGCACAGTCCAATAGATCTGCAGCTGCAAAGTCCATGAACTGTGGTGCATTGACTTCCTCTTTTGACTCACCAACCAGGAGTACACTTGTACACATCTTACTAGAGTCCAATTCCAAGTGTAATGTGCAGCAGGTGCCTGATATATCGTAATATTCTCAAGTCTCGTCACTGGTGCTATATGTTAGATGATGCTTCCTGATAATAAACTAGCACACTATACAAAATTTTCAATGATAATATTCCCAGCTTGCAAACAGCCATATCCCTCGGATAAACCTTTGCTGTTATCTCCAAAGGTAACCATGGGGCCAGCTTTCTCAACCACATTTGATAGCAGGGCTCTATCTCCGGTCATATGTCTTGATGATCCACTGTCAAGAATCCACACTACCGGTTATACCTGTTTAATGCCCTGCACTACAAATGGATTAGACCTTCTTCGGAACCCAAACTTGGTTGGGCCCGGCATACTTGTAGAATTGTCCTTTGTCAGGCAAAATAACATTTTTAATTTTAACTGTCTCAACTTTCTCAATGACTGAACATTTGACCTTGTAAACATCCTTAACAAATTTCTGTTTAAGCTTAGGCATAAATGTCTCCTTTCTAGCCTTAGAAGGACTGGCAGTCTTAGACCTATCATGCTTCTTGTTATTCACATGCTAACGAGGAGTAGTCTTATCATTAGAAACATGCTTACCATTAAAATAAGCATACATCATATTAAAAGCACAAGACATACAATTAGAAACACCACATGCTTTATGAGAGTGATTAACAGCAGGCAATTTATGCATGGTAGACATGGCATTTTTGTTATCCAACTCATGTGTGTCTGAGTTAGTCTCAGTTGCTTTCACAACTTTGACTGGAACTTTCGACACACTTGACTTGGAAACAACCTTCTCATTAGCAAGATCTTCAGCACGTATTTCTTCTTGAATAACAGAAGAGGTCGCATCAAATGGTTCAGCAATTGATGGTTTATAGAGGGGTTCATCAACACCCTTAAGCACATGTGGTACTTCCCTCCCTTTAGCACAGACACGAGGAGGGGAGTTTATGCCTAATTCTCCAATAGCAACATTGTAATCATAACCTATTCCAGATGTTTGATTAACAGATTGCTTACTGTAGAACTCTTTAGCCTTCGAACAAGAATTGAAGTAGGCTCTAACCTTAGTCTCAAGACCGGTGATCTTGTCTTTGAGAATAGTTTCGAGTTTTCTATAACAGTCAACTCTATTCTCTAGAAAAGATACTTGTTCTTTTAATTTGTCTTGATTAATGTGCACAAGTCTTAATTCATTGACCTCTTTCTCAAGGTCTGTGATCTGTAAACTTAACAGTTCATTATCACGACGTGCACAATCTAAGTTACCTCTTAGATGATAAACCATTTCAGTATCAGAAAGTTTTACCTCTATTCTTGACGATGAAGCTTTTCCATCAATAGCCATAAGAGCAAGATTTCCTTCATCTTCATCTTCACTGTTAGTATCATCCCAGCTTCTTCCCTTTGCCAGATAAGCCCTTTCAGAGTTCTTTCTTACTTGATTTGGCTTCCTACATTCTGTGGCAAAGTGTCCCAACTCATTGCAGTTATAGCATCTAATGGTGCTCCGATCAACCATCCCTGTTTTGTATCCACCACTGCTGGTGTTAGAGGATGAAGATCCACCTTTCTGGAATTTGTTGTAGTTGGACTTGTACTTAAGCTTGGGATTCCTCTTGAATCTGACATGGGAGAATCTCTTGACAATTTGGGCCATTGACTCGTCTTCCAATTGCTCCAGCTCTTCCAAGGAATAAAAATCATCACTTGATTGATTTGTAGTAGGAGGATCATATTCTGCTACTAACATATTTTCCTCAGCCTTGGAACACTGTACCATTCTCTCCAATTGTTGAGATTGTTGTTGTTGTTGACCTTCAGCTACAAGTGCAGTAGATGTGCTGACCATTCTATCTTTCCCGTAGACTTCCTTTTGCTGAATCTGCTCCAACTCATAGGTTTTCAACACACCATAGAGTCTATCCAAAGAAATCTCACTCAGATCTCTAGCTTCTCTAATGGCAGTGATTCTATGTTCAAGATGAGTTGGCGGTGTTAAAAGAAACTTTTTGTTGACTTCCCTGATTGAATAATATTTCCCATTTATGTTCAGGTTGTTGATCAACGCATTGTACCTCTCAAACACTTCAGTAATTCCTTCTCCTGGATTTGATTTAAAATATTCATACTCAGAGGTTAGGATCTCCAACTTGTTCTCCCTAACTTGCTCTGTGCCTTCATTAATCACCTCAATAGTTTCCCACATGTGTTTGGAATTTTTACAGTTCATCACATGTCTGTTCATCAAGGGATCAAGGAAATCAATTAATATTAATTGAAGGATGGCATCCAAGGAGGCTTCATCTTTTTCAGCAGGAGAAAAATCCTCAGGATCTTTAGAATAGGTTCTGGCTTTGGTGATCACAACATCATCTACTATCACCTCCGGTTCAATAACCATCGGAGTTCTTATCCCCTTCTTTAACAAGTTTGAATATTTGGGATTTGCCACTTGTAAAAATAAGAACATCTTCTTCTTCCACATAATATAATTCTCTTTATCAAATTGTGGAATTTTAACGGTTCCAACTTTTTGTGAAGTCATTATGAATTTTTGAATGAATAAAAATTCAAGGAGTTGAAAAATCACAAAAGTCTAGGATCTTGATTTGTTCGTTAATCAGAAGGCTCTGATACCAATTGTTAGGTCCCAATGTGTTTGTAGAAGGGGGGGTTGAATACAAACAGTACCGAATAATCGAATTAAATGCGGAATAAAAAATGTGAAACAAAATTCAAGTTAAATAAATATATTATTAAACTTGAAAGGTGTTACAACAACTGTATCGATTACAAGGATTTAATCTCAAATTAATTATCACAAATTTAGAATAAATTCGACATAAACTTTTTCTATTTTTGCAATAATTAGAATCAAATGCTAAACGCGATTTGAGATTAAGTTCTAGGGATTTTGATCCGCTAGATTGTTACACAAGAACAAGATAAATAATTCTAGTGGTTTGGATTTAACTTTACAAACTAGAAATATGATCTTGATTTTCTGCAGATGAAGAATGAAATATTTGCTTTTCTTTTCTGCTATGTTCTTGCTTGTTGACTTTTGTTTGTTTGATATTGGATGATAAAAATGTGTTCTGCTTCTGCTGCTTTTTAAACAATCCACCGAATAGAAAATAGCTGGTATGACAATCCTTTTGAACTAGCAAGACTTTCGGTAAGACTATCCATTTCCAGTAGAACTTTCGGCAAGACTATTGTTAGAACTAGCAAGACAATCAGAATGAACTAGCAAGACAATCCTCCTCCTAGTGTAACTTTCGGTAGGACTATCTAAATGGCTTGGAAAGACTTTCGGTATGACAATCCAATTGTCATACCAGTTCAAATATTTGTCTTGCTGATTTAATCTTGAATATTAATTCAAAATCATTTCTGAAAAATGCATAATATTAATTCAGAATTAATTAACCAATTAATTCAATTAATCAATAAATTAATCTTTGCAGATATAATTTATTTTCTTAATTAAATTATATGACTTAATTAATCAATAGAGAATTAATACTAATCTTGAGCAGCAACCATTCTTCTGCAAATCTTCTGAATATCACTGAAAATTATGAATCAATTCCACCACTTCAATGTTGACACTCGATGTACTGTCTGGTTCATGAGTGACTAACTTCCGTGACGTTTCTTCATGTCTTGACTTTGACACTTTGATTTTTTTCAGATTAAATCCTTGTAATTATCTGATACCCTGACGAGATCTTTGTCACTTGATTAAATCCACACTCTTGATTTATATCAATGAGGCATGATCAATTTCTTGAACTTCTTCCAGTGAATTAATTCCTCAAGTCTGTAGATGAACCTTATTTCTGAATCCTTTGACAGATATTACTTTGCGAGATCTCTTTGACGGTAGATCCACTATTTACTTATTATATTCTTATTTGAGTTGAGTTAAATCCTCGAATATACAAATAGGCCTATGACATATGACTTACAATCTCCCCCTATTTGTTTGTTAGACAATAACACACAAATACCTAAAGGATAACTCAACTAACAAATAAGAAAAAGATATAAACAGAAATGCAAAGTAAATAGTAGAAAAGTTATGGATGACATTTAACCTTTTCCAGATTCCAAATAGATGTTCCTCTAGACTGAACATATCTTCAAGTAGTTACATCTTCATTTGTACAACCACATTTCCTGTTGAGAAGCCCATATCTCTCTTGCTTCTCCCCCTATGAGAATCAACTGATTAAAGAAGATCACCTTCATTTACCACCTCTCCCGTACAATAGGATCCGCAGATAAAAGCCAATGGTACTCCCCTTTTGAAAACAGCTTCTTCCCTTACTAGAAAATCACCTTGTGTTTACCACCTCTCCCGTACAATAGGATCCGTAGTTACAAACAACAATGGTATGGTGTAGTGTACATGTAGGATCTTTTTCTTCCTCCCTGCTATTTCTCCCCCTTAGTTGAGAAATCCTCCAAACTATTACTTAAGCTTTTATCTCCCCCTTAAAGAAAGAATGTATGCCGTTGTCTGAAGGAGTTCTCATATTCACTTGGTTGGAAAAGAAATAACAAGTAGTTTCTCTTTCTTCCTCACTGTGAGTGTGTGATTCTGTTTAGTGTACCTCACATGTGTTTCACTCTTCTCTCCACTCGTGTTTACACTCATTCTCACAAGTGTATCACTCCACTCATAGCTCCAAAAATCAGCTGTACCTGCAAGGAAAATCACCTTAGCCATCCTTAAGGAGATCATAGGTGGTGCAATGGGAGTTCACAAATCCCCATCCTTGTTAAACTCGTCAGATGAATCTGAGTCATAATCTACAAGTTGCTAGTTTCCCTTTTAGGGTTCCAGATTTGAATTCTGGGAAGGTAAACAATGATCCAAAGAATTTAGCATAAAGATCAAGGTTCCCTTCTAATGTCTGTGAAGACATTTCCTTGTGACTCATCAGGTAATATCTGAATCATTGTCAACAAGTTGCCGATCTGCACCAATGTCAGATCCACTATCCGCAGATGCATCCAGGGGATTTAAGCCTGGGGAGGTAGATACTGACCACTGACATATGGCTTTTGGATCAGTATCCTCTCCTAACACCTGTAAAGGCAATTGGTCCATTAACGAACCTTAAACAATCGAATCTGACCTTAAAATGGTCGAAACTCTTGTTTCCGTCAACTCATCCTTTGTGTGTGTAACATCTCCTTGTGCATCAATAATTGTTTATATTTGAAGTGGTGACACTACATCGGATGTCTTGGCCGACAGGCTAAATTCAATAGACGCACCCTGTTGAGAGAATGAATCTAGTAACTGTTTTTGTGCCTTTTCAGCCATTACATCTTTTTGAGAAGATGTATGGGGGCTAGCAGTTGTCTCGGTTTAAATACTACGCATCTATGTAGGAGACAGAGCTACTGGGTTGACTACAGAACCTTCCTTATGTGGTGCACTAAGGCACTATCTCCCTCACGCTCATTCATACTACATTTAGTGGTAAGAGAGTGTTGGTTGGTTCTGTTTCTGTGTTTGTCTTTTACAGTCTGGGATAGATGTTGTGGGTTTTCAACCTCATGACTGTCAATGAAAGAACGTCATTGGAGACTGAACCTGTATCACAGAACATATGGTAATAGAGAGAAAATGATTTACAATAGTGATTTCAAAAGATTTTACATGACATAAGAAATCACTAATGTATAAAGAAGTTTGAGTTCAATGATAGCATTATCAATATATCACTGCACATGTAAAATAATATGATTATGCCTAGTGATAAGAGAGTTATAAATATGACGACTCTACTAGTTCATTTTAAACAATAACTTCAGTTAGAGTGCCATAACATGTTCTTGACGATTGCTTGAGTAGTACACTAGTTCATACCAACCTGAAGTGAGATTGTGAAGAAGAGATTACACAGTCCAATAGATCTGCAGCTGCAAAGTCCATGAACTGTGGTGCATTGACTTCCTCTTTTGACTCACCAACCAGGAGTACACTTGTACACATCTTACTAGAGTCCAATTCCAAGTGTAATGTGCAGCAGGTGCCTGATATGTCGTAATATTCTCAAGTCTCGTCACTGGTGCTATATGTTAGATGATGCTTCCTGATAATAAACTAGCACACTATACAAAATTTTCAATGATAACATTCCCAGCTTGCAAACAGCCATATCCCTCGGATAAACCTTTGCTGTTATCTCCAAAGGTAACCATGGGGCCAGCTTTCTCAACCACATTTGATAGCAGGGCTCTATCTCCGGTCATATGTCTTGATGATCCACTGTCAAGAATCCACACTACCGGTTATACCTGTTTAATGCCCTGCACTACAAATGGATTAGACCTTCTTCGGAACCCAAACTTGGTTGGGCCCGGCATACTTGTAGAATTGTCCTTTGTCAGGCAAAATAACATTTTTAATTTTAACTGTCTCAACTTTCTCAATGACTGAACATTTGACCTTGTAAACATCCTTAACAAATTTCTGTTTAAGCTTAGGCACAAATGTCTCCTTTCTAGCCTTAGAAGGACTGGCAGTCTTAGACCTATCATGCTTCTTGTTATTCACATGCTAACGAGGAGTAGTCTTATCATTAGAAACATGATTACCATTAAAATAAGCATATATAATATTAAAAGCACAAGACATACAATTAGAAACACCACATGCTTTATGAGAGTGATTAACAGCAGGCAATTTATGCATGGTAGACATGGCATTTTTGTTATCCAACTCATGTGTGTCTGAGTTAGTCTCAGTTGCTTTCACAACTTTGACTGGAACTTTTGACACACTTGACTTGGAAATAACCTTCTCATTAGCAAGATCTTCAGCACGTATTTCTTCTTGAATAACAGAAGAGGTCGCATCAAATAGTTCAGCAATTGATGGTTTATAGAGGGGTTCATCAACACCCTTAAGCACATGTGGTACTTCCCTCCCTTTAGCACAGACACGAGGAGGGGAGTTTATGCCTAATTCTCCAATAGCAACATTGTAATCATAACCTATTCCAGATGTTTGGTTAACAGATTGCTTACTGTAGAACTCTTTAGCCTTCGAACAAGAATTGAAGTAGGCTCTAACCTTAGTCTCAAGACCGGTGATCTTGTCTTTGAGAATAGTTTCGAGTTTTCTATAACAGTCAACTCTATTCTCTAGAAAAGATACTTGTTCTTTTAATTTGTCTTGATTAATGTGCACAAGTCTTAATTCATTGACCTCTTTCTCAAGGTCTGTGATCTGTAAACTTAACAGTTCATTATCACGACGTGCACAATCTAAGTTACCTCTTAGATGATAAACTATTTCAGCATCAGAAAGTTTTACCTCTATTCTTGACGATGAAGCTTTTCCATCAATAGCCATAAGAGCAAGATTTCCTTCATCTTCATCTTCACTGTCAGTATCATCCCAGCTTCTTCCCTTTGCCAGATAAGCCCTTTCAGAGTTCTTTCTTACTTGATTTGGCTTCCTACATTCTGTGGCAAAGTGTCCCAACTCATTGCAGTTATAGCATCTAATGGTGCTCCGATCAACCATCCATGTTTTGTATCCACCACTGCTGGTGTTAGAGGATGAAGATCCACCTTTCTGGAATTTGTTGTAGTTGGACTTGTACTTAAGCTTGGGATTCCTCTTGAATCTGACATGGGAGAATCTCTTGATAATTTGGGCCATTGACTCGTCTTCCAATTGCTCCAGCTCTTCCAAGGAATAAAAATCATCACTTGATTGATTTGTAGTAGGAGGATCATATTCTGCTACTAACATATTTTCCTCAGCCTTGGAACACTGTACCATTCTCTCCAATTGTTGAGATTGTTGTTGTTGTTGACCTTCAGCTACAAGTGCAGTAGATGTGCTGACCATTCTATCTTTCCCGTAGACTTCCTTTTGCTGAATCTGCTCCAACTCATAGGTTTTCAACACACCATAGAGTCTATCCAAAGAAATCTCACTCAGATCTCTAGCTTCTCTAATGGCAGTGATTCTATGTTCAAGATGAGTTGGCAGTGTTAAAAGAAACTTTTTGTTGACTTCCCTGATTGAATAATATTTCCCATTTATGTTCAGGTTGTTGATCAACGCATTGTACCTCTCAAACACTTCAGTAATTCCTTCTCCTGGATTTGATTTAAAATATTCATACTCAGAGGTTAGGATCTCCAACTTGTTCTCCCTAACTTGCTCTGTGCCTTCATTAATCACCTCAATAGTTTCCCACATGTGTTTGGAATTTTTACAGTTCATCACATGTCTGTTCATCAAGGGATCAAGGAAATCAATTAATATTAATTGAAGGCTGGCATCCAAGGAGGCTTCATCTTTTTCAGCAGGAGAAAAATCCTCAGGATCTTTAGGATAGGTTCTGGCTTTGGTGATCACAACATCATCTACAATCACCTCTGGTTCAATAACCATCGGAGTTCTTATCCCCTTCTTTAACAAGTTTGAATATTTGGGATTTGCCACTTGTAAAAATAAGAGCATCTTCTTCTTCCACATAATATAATTCTCTTTATCAAATTGTGGAATTTTAACGGTTCCAACTTTTTGTGAAGTCATTATGAATTTTTGAATGAATAAAAATTCAAGGAGTTGAAAAATCACAAAAGTCTAGGATCTTGATTTGTTCGTTAATCAGAAGGCTCTGATGCCAATTGTTAGGTCCCAATGTGTTTGTAGAAGGGGGGGTTGAATACAAACAGTACCGAATAATCGAATTAAATGCGGAATAAAAAATGTGAAACAAAATTCAAGTTAAATAAAAATATTATTAAACTTGAAAGGTGTTACAACAACTGTATCGATTACAAGGAATTAATCTCAAATTAATTATCACAAATTTAGAATAAATTCGACATAAACTTTTTCTATTTTTGCAATAATTAGAATCAAATGCTAAACGCGATTTGAGATTAAGTTCTAGGGATTTTGATCCGCTAGATTGTTACACAAGAACAAGATAAATAATTCTAGTGGTTTGGATTTAACTTTACAAACTAGAAATATGATCTTGATTTTCTGCAGATGAAGAATGAAATATTTGCTTTTCTTTTCTGCTATGTTCTTGCTTGTTGACTTTTGTTTGTTTGATATTGGATGATAAAAATGTGTTCTGCTTCTGCTGCTTTTTAAACAATCCACCGAATAGAAAATAGATGGTATGACAATCCTTTTGAACTAGCAAGACTTTCGGTAGGACTATCCATTTCCAGTAGAACTTTCGGCAAGACTATTGTTAGAACTAGCAAGACAATCAGAATGAACTAGCAAGACAATCCTCCTCCTAGTGTAACTTTCGGTAGGACTATCTAAATGGCTTGGAAAGACTTTCGGTATGACAATCCAATTGTCATACCAGTTCAAATATTTGTCTTGCTGATTTAATCTTGAATATTAATTCAAAATCATTTCTGAAAAATGCATAATATTAATTCAGAATTAATTAACCAATTAATTCAATTAATCAATAAATTAATCTTTGCAGAAATATAATTTATTTTCTTAATTAAATTATATGACTTAATTAATCAATAGAGAATTAATACTAATCTTGAGCAGCAACCATTCTTCTGCAAATCTTCTGAAAATCACTGAAAATTATGAATCAATTCCACCACTACAATGTTGACACTCGATGTACTGTCTGGTTCATGAGTGACTAACTTCCGTGACGTTTCTTTATGTCTTGACTTTGACACTTTGATTTTCTTCAGATTAATTCCTTGTAATTATCTGATACCCTTACGAGATCTTTGTCACTTGATTAAATCCACACTCTTGATTTATATCACTGAGGCATGATCAATTCTTGAACTTCTTCCAGTGAATTAATTCCTCAAGTCTGTAGATGAACCTTGTTTCTGAATCCTTTGACAGATATTACCTTGCGAGATCTGTTTGACGGTAGATCCACTATTTACTTATTACATTCTTATTTGAGTTGAGTTAAATCCTCGAATATACAAATAGGCCTATGACATATGACTTACAGAGTTTGTTGGTGAGTATGGTGTTTCAGAGGCTTCTATTATAAGAGATTTTGGCTGTGACTCCACATTTATTGGAGCCACATCAAACTGAATTTGAGAAAGTGCAGGGACTGTGTCTTTAGCACCAGTTTGCACTGTGTGTGTGCCCTGTGCATCCCCAGTGGTTTTGGATTTCTTCTTTCTTGTGTAAGTTTGGGGTGAGCTTGTGTCCCTATCCCTTTTGGCCTGTGCTTTTGGCTGAGAGCTTTGTTCAATAGCCATATCCCTTTGGGAGGATGTAGCTAGAAGTGAGCTTTTGTCCTTTTTAAGCACTGCAGTTTGTTGGGAAACTGCAGTGTGGCTAGGCTGGGATTCACTCAACTCTCCAACCTTATCCTTGGGGTTTCTTTGATGTTCACCCCTTCCCTCACCTAACTGACCCTCCTTCACACTCCCCTCTTTGGCTTTGGTGGATTTTTCAACTTGTACCTTTTGAGAGATACCAGAGGGGGTTTTCTTTGACTTGGATTTAGAAATTACAGTTGTTTTGGCAGCTTTGGTAGGCAACTGTTTGGTCATGGTCACAGTTGTCATAGCTACTCCTAAACTCAAAGAAATTGAGGAGATTGGAATAGTTGAGGGTATGGATGAACTTACCTCACTTACCTGAGGTGTCTGCATTACAGGAAAATAGAACATTGGCACATCCCTATGATGGTTGGCTCTGTTCAAATTTGCAATGATTCTTCTCTCTTGAACCCAACAAGCCAATTTGTTGTTTGGGTTCTCAAGTACAATCTCTTGACAAAGATGGTTAGCCAATAGCATGAAAATCTAGCATAATATACATTCTTTCCCCTTTTGGCTAACTCACCTAGTTTAAAACCTAACTCATACAAGACAAGGTCACTGAAATTGTAAAATTTATCTGTAACTAGCATGTATAGCATGTTAAGCATGGAAATGTTCACAGAATCAAAATTACTGATTTTTTCAGAGAAAACTTTAGTCACAACATCACACATGAAACTCCATTCCTTCCTAAGACCTAATCTTCTAATATCACTTAGCTTAGTAGTAGGAAGTGCATAATGCATGGAATTAAGCATATTAATAATATCAGTGTCATTGTGTGGTGAAGTTACATTATCATCAGGAATTTTGAAACATGATTTTATCACATCACTATTGATACAGAACTCATTACCTTTGATAGTTAGAGTGATGGTTTTGTCAGTAGAGTTGTAGATTGCAGTGGTCCACATCTCTTCAACAACTTCACAGAAAATTGTGGGTGATTCAAGCACGGCATAACTTAACTTACAGTTCTTCACAAAGTCCATCATCTTGTGATAGTCTTCTGATTGCTGAATACCCTTATTGACCAAAGCAGTGAAGTTGTTCTTCTCATAAATGAACCCAGTCTGAGATATAATCTTTACTACAGGTGCCATTGTTAGAGAATGAAAGCTTGAAGAGAAAGAGAATATTTGCTTGAGAGAGAATGAAATAAAAGCAGTTGAATTTGAGAATGATAAAAGAAAATAATTGAAATGAAATAAGCTTTTATACTCTCTCAAAAACAACGGACAAAAATAATAAAGAAGAGTAAATTAACCAATAGAAATTGCCTAAAATAGCCGTTTTAAAAATAAACTGTAAAAATTCCACCCATTATCCGTCGTGTAATGCTTACAAACTGTAAGTATACTCGATGGATAATGTTCAGGGAATTAACGGTTAAGATTTAGACAATTCGACGGATGAGGATAAACTGTTATCCGTCGAGTTTTAAAAGGTTCCAGAAAAGTAATTGATTTTTATTTGCAAATAGTATATCGACGGATGACTCAACTCGATGGATAATGGTCATCCGTCGAGATGCAAATTTTGACTTAGCCAAAATTTCATCCATTACTAAAAAATCAGCTAAATTTCTGGCTACTTTTCAACTTGCAAAATAACTCAGATAAATTCAAGAGTAATTAAGCATACCTAACTCACTTACCAACCTTGAAAAGGTGGATTCGTCCAGTGGCTTGGTAAAGATATCTGCAAGTTGCTTCTCACTTGGAACAAAATGTAACTCTACAGTACCATTCATTACATGTTCCCTTATGAAATGGTACTTGATGTCTATGTGCTTTGTCCTTGAATGTTGCACTGGATTTTTAGTGATGGCAATTGCACTTGTGTTATCACAGAAAATAGGAATCCTCTCAACTTGCAAACCATAGTCTAGCAATTGATTTTTCATCCATAAAATATGTGCACAACAACTGCCAGCAGCAATATATTTAGCTTCAGCTGTAGAAGTAGAAACTGAATTTTGCTTTTTACTGAACCAGGACACAAGCTTGTTTCCTAGAAATTGACAAGTTCCTGTTGTGCTCTTTCTGTCAATTCTGCAACCTGCATAATCTGCATCTGAATAACCAGTTAGATCAAAACCAGAATCTCTAGGATACCAAATGCCAAGTTTTGGTGTTCCCTTGAGATATCTGAAAATTCTCTTAATAGCTATCAAGTGAGATTCTCTAGGATCAGCCTGAAATCTAGCACATAAACATGTAGCAAACATTATATCTGGCCTACTAGCTGTTAAGTACAGAAGTGAGCCAACCATGCCTCTATAGCTTGAAATATCCACAGACTTTTCAGTAGTGTTTAATTCAAGCTTAGTTGCAGTGGCCATGAGAGTTTTTGCAGATGTGCAATCCATTAGATCAAACTTCTTTAAAAGATCAAAAATATATTTAGTTTGAGTAATGAATATTTCATCACTAACTTGTTTAACTTGTAAACCAAGAAAGTAAGTTAGTTCTCCCATCATACTCATTTCATACTTACTTTGCATCAGTTTGGCAAACTTTTTACAAAGTTTCTCATCTGTAGAGCCAAAAATAATATCATCTAAATAAATTTGGACAAATATGCTAGAGCCATTAACATTTCTGAAAAATAAAGTTTTATCTACAGTACCTCTTGTGAAGTGATTTTCCAAAAGGAACTTTGATAAAGTGTCATACCAGGCTCTAGGTGCTTGCTTCAGTCCATAAAGTGCTTTCAGTAGATAAATAACATATTCTGGAAAATTTGGATCTTCAAAGCCAGGAGGTTGACTAACATACACTTCTTCCTCCAAATCTTCATTCAGAAAGGCACTTTTGACATCCATTTGATAGACTTTGAAATTGGCATGGGCTGCAAAGGCTAAGAAGATTCTGATGGCTTCAAGTCTTGCAACAGGAGCAAAAGTTTTATCAAAATCTATTCCTTCTTGCTGACAATAACCCTTAGCAACCAATCTAGCTTTATTCCTGATTACTATGCCATTTTCATCCATCTTGTTTCTGAATACCCACTTGGTGTCTATTGGATCTTTTCCTTTAGGCTTGGGTACCGGCTTCTATACTTTATTCCTTTCAAATTGGTTTAGCTCCTCCTGCATAGCTAAAATCCAATCAGGATCTAACAAGGCTTCTTCTACCTTCTTTGGTTCTTCCTTTGACAAAAAGCTGTTGTATAGACATTCTTCCTGAGTTGCTCTCCTTGTTTGAAATCTAGAAGAAACATCACCAATAATCAGTTCAAAGGGGTGATCTTTTGTCCATTTCCTTGGTTGAGGTAGATTAGCTCTAGATGAAGAGACCTCAATGTTGTCTTGATATGTGATTGAGTTTTGATTGCTAGAAACTCCCCCTGATTTTGTGGATCTCTGATTTGAGAAAAGGGTACTTTCTATGGGTGATCTACCTTGACTTCCTGCTCCTTTTGATAACCCGACGGATGGTGAATTTTGAGTACCGACGGATGAGGCAGGTTGTCTTCCGACGGATAACACAGATTGCCTTCTGACGGATGAAGCATTATGCAACTCGATGGATGTTGAGTTTTGTGCTTCATTGGTGGTAGATTTATCTGCATTATCCTTAGGCACTGTTTCTTGATCACTCTCATCATCACTTTTATCACTGACCATCTCAACATTGTCGAATTTGAGGCTCTCGTGATAATCTCCATCTTTCAGTCCTTCAATCATTTTATCATGAAACACAACATGTATAGATTCCACAACAATGTTGGTTCTTAGATTGTAGACTCTATATGCTTTACCAACAATATATCCAACAAAAATTCATTCATCTGTTTTAGCATCAAACTTCCCATTTTGATCAGTTTGATTTCTCAGAATATAGCATTTACAGCCAAAGACATGAAGAAAGTTTAGAGTTGGCTTCTTGTTCTTGGACAATTGATAAGGAGTCATGCATCTTGCTTGATTAATCAGAGAGATGTTCTGAGTGTAGCATGTAGTGTTTACAGCTTCAGCCCAGAAATATGTTGGTAATTTTGATTCTTCAAGCATTGTCCTTGCAGCTTCAATAAGTGATCTGTTCTTCCTTTCTACTACTCCATTCTGTTGTGGAGTCCTTGCTGCTGAGAACTCATGTAAGATTCCATTTTCCTCACAAAATGCTCTCATGACATGGTTCTTGAACTCAGTTCCATTGTCACTCCTGATTCTTCTAACTTTGAAATCAGGATGATTGTTAACTTGCCTTATGTGATTGATGATGATTTCACTAGCCTCATCTTTAGACTTTAGGAAATATGTCCAAGAGAACTTTGAAAAATCATCTACAATTACTAGGCAAAATCTTTTCTTCAAAATTGACAATACATTGACTGGTCCAAACAAATCCATGTGAAGCAATTACAGAGGCTCTTCAATTGCTGAATCAAGTTTCTTCCTGAATGATGCTTTGATCTGCTTCCCCTTTTGGCAGGCATCACACAGTCCATCCTTTGTAAACTCCACTAGAGGAATGCCTCTTACTAGTTCTTTCTTTACCAGCTCATTCATGGTCTTGAAGTTTAAATGGGATAGCTTCTTGTGCCATAGCCAACTTTCATCTTGACTTGCTTTACTGAGAAGACAAGTTACAGATTCTGCTTTAGTTGAGTTGAAGTCAGCTAGGTACACATTTCCTCTTCTCACACCAGTGAGAACCACTTTGTTGTTTTGATTATTAGTCACAACACAGGCTTCTTTATTGAAGGTTACTGAGTTGCCTTTATCACAAAGCTGGCTGATACTCAACAGATTGTGTTTGAGACCATCCACTAAGGCAACCTCTTCAATGATGACATTATCCTTTGAAATCAAGCCATATCCCACTGTATAACCCTTGCTGTCATCTCCAAAAGTAATACTTGGGCCAGCTCTCTCCTTAAACTCTGTGAGCAGGGTAGAATCACCAGTCATGTGTCTTGAACAACCACTATCCAAGTACCAAAGATTCCTTCTGTTTCCCTGCACATATCAAAATCAAATCAAGTTGATTTTGGTACCCAAGTTTCCTTGGGTCCTGCCTTGTTAGCTTTCTTCTTCTATTTCTTAGGTCTTAACTCATTTGACTTAGGAATTTCAGATTCTTCCTTAGTCATTTGGGTTGGGCCTTTGAAACCATTTAATGCAACAGAATTATCATGCATATTATGGCTAACAGGAAATGACATGCTTGGTGCAAACATGTTATTCCAGTAAGGCATGCTAAATGGCATTTGAGACATATTGTATACAGCATAATATGGATTAGGTGTAAATGGCATATTAGCAAACTGTGCATTCATATTCTGTGTAGGCATAGCATTAACAGGCATGGGAGGCATGGCATTTATGTTGGGAAATTGAGACTGAACAGACATGGGAGTAGGCATGATAGATTTGTAATTAACAGACAAATGATTTACACTACCACACTTGACACAGATTTTTCTAGGAGCATATTTATCAGGTGTGTAGTTATTGTGTTTGTTAATCCCTACTTTACCATTCCTATTGTTTTTCCTTTTAGTCTCTGTTTTTACCTCAATTTTCTCAAGTCTGTCACTTAACTGTTTGACAGTCATGTGGCCAACATTAGCCTTTTTCCCTTTCTTAGCTTGACTTGACTCTCCTGAAACAAAGTTCTTGGAAACAGACCCATACTTTTCATTTAGCTTGATTAATTTGGCTTTGGTAATTGGTTTGCTTACAGCCGACGGATGAGGATTTTCATCATTCGAATGATAACACTTTTTGTTATCCGACGGATAGTCCTCATCATCCGTCGAGTCTACATCTGTCAACAATCCATCTACCAAAATAGGTTCTAGTTTCTCTTTATTCTTCTTCCAGGCTTCATCACAAAAAGACTCAATTCCTTGAACTTTGGTGATTTGAGCATGAACATTCCTGGATGTTTTCCATGCTTTAATCACATCTTGTTCACGCTCGAGCTGCTTCTTCAAAATTTCTTCCTTTTTCAAGGACTCAGTTAATTCCTCCTTAGCAATCTTACACTCAATTTTTAGTTTCTCAAACTCAACAAACTGAGACTCAAGCACATTATTCCTCTCACTTAAAAACAAGTTGTTTTCTTTGATTTTAGCATTTTCTTTAGTGAGAGACTTAAGTGTAACACGCAAATGATACAATTTTGTAGACATGTCATTTATGGCATCATTACACTCAGCTTTAGATAAATGTGCAAGGTTTGTAGTGATTACCTGATTGCTTGAGGAACTTGTCTCTGTTTCATCAGACTTGGCCATTAGGGCTAGATTGACATAGCTGACATCTTCATCTTCATCCAAACCATCTGCTGCCCGGTCATTTTCTTGTGTAATAAAAGCCCTTTCCTTTTGTTTGAGTAGATCAAAGTATTTTTGCTTATAATCCACGGACTCAAACCTTTTCTTACTGGAATCTGACTTTCTACACTCATTTGCAAAATGCCCTGCCAAGCCACATTTGAAATATTTGAATTTTGACTTATCCACCATGTTTCTATTTGGCTTGGCTGCTCCAAAGTTCTTCTTAAACTTGAGCTTGGCAAATCTCCTTGAAAGAAATGCTAGGTGCTCATCAATGTCCTCCATGTCATCTTGGCTCAATGATTCTTCACTTTCTACAGCTAGCCCCTTACCCTTATTCTAACAGACCTTTGAAGTTGATTCTACAGCTTCCATCTTCACATCCTTCTCCTTTTCCAGAACAGCAACTAGTGCAATAGATCCTCCTTTCTTCTTTCCTCTCTCCATTATTTCATCCTGCTCTATTTCAAGCTCATAGGTCTTCAGAATGTCATACAGTCTCTCCAAAGTAAACTCCTTATAATCTTGTGAGTTTCTCAATGAGACTGTCATTGGTTTCCATTCCTTTGGAAGAGATCTGAGAAATTTCAGATTGGAGTCTTTAGTCTGATAGACTCTTCCATGCAACTTAAGAGCATTTAGTAGTTTTTGGAATCTACTAAAAATGTCAGTGTGTGACTCACTTTCTTCATTGTGAAAATGCTCATATTGCTGAATCAGGGGCTGCATTTTATTTTCTCTTACTTGCTCAGTGCCATCACAAATTATCTGTATTGTGTACCAAACTTCCTTGGCAGTTTTGCAGTTAATAATGTTATCAAACATGTTTGCATCAACTCCATTGAACAGAATGTTCATGGCCTTTTTATCTTTCCTGACTTGTTCAATGTCAGGATCAGACCATTCATGCCTTGGCTTTGGAACAGATGGCTCGTTTCCTATTGCAGCTCTCATTGGAACATGAGGGCCTCTTTCTATGCAGTCCACATAGGCCTCATCTTGAGAAAGCATATGAAGATGCATCTTTACCTTCCAAAGATGGTAATTATCTTTATCAAGAAAAGGAATCTTGACTCCAACATCTTTCTTGTTCATCTTGCTGAATCGTTTTGATCTTTAAACTCTTTGTAGATTAAGAGTTGGCTCTGATACCAATTGTTAGTCCCTTAACAATATAGCAAGAATTACAGAAGGGGGGTTGAATGAAATTCTTGAACCTTTTTCTTGAAATAAAAATGTTCAACTCGAATATAGATATAATGTTTTGATTAGCACAATGCGGAATAAAAACTTAATGGAATCAAAACATAAGTAATTAAAAACAAGAGTCTTTAAAAACTTTCTGGTGGATTTAAACAATTCCACCAGAGATATATATAATATATCGAGAGGGCTCTATGTGCAGGAATGCTCACAGTTGCTTACAAATGGAACTACTGAGAATATAGGAAATGCTAATGATTCTGCTTACAAAGATTTCTCTGTTTTTGTGTTTCTCAGCTATCTCAGTTATTTTTCTATTTGCTACTCTCTTGGTTTATATAATACCAAGATTACAAAGTCAAAAAGACTGAACAAATATAAAAACTATCAGTCTTAAGCTTTGCTGCTTTTCGTCCTCTATTACCCAGTTAATGGGCTTCCACAGTGTGTTTGTATACATCTCGACGGCTGTGTGTCAGCTTTCACTGTTTAACTGCTGTTTGAATTCTTCATATGATCATCCGTCGACTTTCAGAACGTTCGTTGATGGTTTAATTGATCATCTGTCGACTACTATATTAAACATCCGTTGATAGTCATTTGATCATCCGTCGATGGCTTTGTTAATCATCCGTCGGTAGCTATTTTGGCACTTGACTCTATTTCACTTATGCAGAATTACAAGACATCATTTATGTACAATTAATCAACTTATTCTGCATATCTAGTTAAAGTTAACGTGACTTATATGCTACTACAGATTCTATACAAAGGTGCATACATAATTGTGCTACAAACTTATTATTACATAAGCTACTCACTCGATGGATAATAAGTTAATCATCCGTCGGGACTATAGTGAGTCATCCGTCAGGACTATAAGTCTTATCCGTCGTGTGCTACATAATTTCACTAAGTAAAATCTACTTAGATGTTTTGTTTATGAAATCATCAAGTACACAACATATGCACAACAATATCTGTTTCTAGAGATGTTATTTTTCATGAACAACACATTCCTTTTTCATTTAAAATCTACTGCACCCCCACTGCAATTTTCTTGCCTGTGCAAACAAATTATTCACCTTTTATTCATGATGAACTCCCATCTATTTTTATTCACACAAATTATTTTCATGATTTTTCTCCTCCATCTGATAACATTTCATCTTATTCCTCCATTCCATCTGATGACATATCTCAGTCTGATAGTACTTCTTCTACTCCTGCAACTCTACATACTGATAATGTGTTAGGAAGAAGTACCAGAATAGTTAAACCACCTGACATCTATAAAGATTACATTTGCAACATTAGTCATGTACCAGACACTTCTCCAGTTGATCATTGGTGCAATCTGGTTTTCTATCATCATTTACCAACTTCAATTTTCAGTTTTTTTTTTCACAAACTGATACTTTAGTAGATCAAGAACTTATTTAGAAGCGTCCAAAGACCCTAGATGGGTTGATGCCATGCACAAGAAACTTGATGCCTTACATAAAAATCATACCTGGAACCTGGTTCCATTACCAGCTGGCAAGAAGGTCATAGGGTGTAAGTGGGTTTATAAAATTGAACTCAAGGCCAATGGGACTGTTGAAAGGTTTAAGGCATGTTTAGTAGCGAAAGGGTATAATCAAAAATGGGGCATAGACTTCTTAGAGACTTTTTCTCTAGTTGTGAAAATGGCCATTATTCGATGTCTCATTGTTGTTGTTGCACATAACAATTGGTCATTATCTCAGTTGGACGTCAATAACGCGTTTCTACACGGTGACCTTTGTGAAGAAGCTTACATGCTGGTACCAGATGGATTTCCAAATCCTTTAAATCTAGTATACAAACTTGTCAAATCCTTGTACGGTTTGAAACAGGCTTCCCGTCAATGGTTTGCCAAGTTGGTCGGGGCACTCAAGCATAAGGGTTTCTTACAGTCTAAGAATGATTACTCTTTGTTCGTGAGATATAATGCTCTTGGTCAGGTTGTTATAGTCGCTATCTACGTCGATGACATAATCATAACAGGTAGTGATGCTACTGGAATACAAGATTTAAAGCAACATTTAGATGATATTTTTAGCAACAAGGATCTGGGACAACTTAGTTTTTTTCTTGGCATTGAAGTCGGATACAGGTGTGATGTAATTACATTATCTTAAACAAAGTTTGCTAAGGAATTATTGTTAGAAGCTGGTATTGTTGAATACAAGACTGTAGTGACACCATTGCCTCTAAACTTGAAATTACAGGCTGATGAAGGCGAACCATTTGCTGATCCAACTCTATATAGGTGTTTAGTTGGGAAGTTAAACTTTTTAACTCATACTCGTCCTGATTTGGCATTTACAGTACAACACCTCAGTCAGTTTTTACAGACACCTAGAGAAGCACATTTTAAGGCTCTACAACATGTTTTGAAGTGTGTGGCTTCTACTGTTCATCAAGGTATATTACTTAATGCTGGAGCTACTCTTACATTGCAAGGGTATTCAGACTCGGACTGGGGAGCGTGTGTCAACACAAGACGGTCAATTACGGGGTACATAATGTTACTTGGCAAATCGCCAATCAGCTGGAAATCTAAAAAGCAAAGCACTGTTTCTAGGAGTTCTTCTGAGGCTGAATATCGAGCCATGTCCAGTGCAGCAGCAGAAATTACTTGGCTAGTGCGTTTATTAGAAGAGCTGGGAATCAAAAATCTTGCACCAGTAACATTGAACTGTGATAACCAGAGTGCTGCTAAGAATCTAGTTCAACATGAACGGACTAAACATATAGAAATAGACATTCACTTTACTAGAGATAAAGTGATGGAAGGTCTGTTACAACTGGCCTACATTCCTACTGAATTGCAGATTGTTGATACTCTTACCAAGGTGCTTCCATCTGCTCAGTTCAACACACTTCTCACCAAACTTGGCATGACTGATTGCGAGCCAGGTTTGAGGGGGGATGATAAGACTGGTGCTAAGGAACATGGTAAAACTGAGAGGATTAATTCTCACAGTTAGTTATAAAAATAACTACCTTGATCTCCAGCTCACGTGACAGGTCATCATGATAGTCAATCAAATATAAATGTAGAACAGAGAAAACAAGTATAAGTTAGTGAATCAAGATGTCTCTCTCAATCTCTCAAAAACTCTCAATCTCTCTCTTCTTTCTCTCTCACAGATAGTAGTCATCTCTTTCACGAGATCTAATGTTCTAAGATCTTGTATTTAGTAAGGGGTAATCAGTGATGCTTAAGTGTTTGTTTCATTGTGTAAACGATTGAATTAGATGTTGAAATACAAAGTAAGTATTCTAGTCTTTGTTCAAGACAATTGAGTAATCAGAAAGTTTTGTTGATGAATTCTAAGATGTAGCTCCGAAGGGGTCACTTTGACTTTGCATAATTTGCATAATATGAGCACAAATAACTACAGCAGGTTGATAAGTTGCCCGGAGGAATGTCCCAGTGACCGCAATGGCTACGGGACTTGTCTGCCTAGAGCTTTACAAGGTTCTGAATGGAATGCATAGAGTGGAGGCCTGATTTTCGCAACACATTTGCAAAGCTGGCTTATACCTTTGTCTTCCATGGCGGAGCCTGTCCCTCGTTAAGCACTAGATACGAGTTGGTCTATATGGACTTTCAAGGATAATTCTTCGGAGCTTCTTCTGTGGTTTTCCCATAGAAAAATGCTAGAGGTCCGGAAAAAAAAAATCTTGGTTGAGTACTCCTGAAACTAACTATAAACACCCGCTAAAAAAAACTTGAAAACGGATAATTGTATTGAAATCCTCAACAGTATTAATGTCACAAATACGAAAGCAGAGCTCACAACCCGAAAATATCAGGCACAAGTGGTTTGTATTCCAAATAAAGATTGAGAAGCTCAATCTTAATCAAAGAAGCTGGAACACACAATTTACTGGATCAAGCTGAAACAGGGGAACCATGGAATGTCAGCTTTGCCTTACATGGGAATAGGCTGAACCGTCAGTTGAAACAGCTTATTATCCTTATTTCTACCATCTTGGCCAGCAAATCCATCACTGTTACAGTAAATGTAATGAGCTGATCTACCAGCATTTAACATTATCGCAACAAAAGACCGTGGCAATGGCATGTCACGTACTTGACAAACATTTATCTCTCTCCATTTCTTCCTCATTAAAGCCCGCATTTCAGTTTGTGCAACTTCTTCAGTAGTTCCAGTATGACACTGGATTGACTTGGGGACATCTCCTCTCGCTAACTCGTCCTAAACAATATCGATTTTTGTGAATTATCGTTAATATGTCAAAGTAAACAGATGATATTTATCGTTATGTGTATTTGCTTATGTTTTTGTGTATGATAATGATTTTCATACCTGAGGAAGTTCCATAATCATCAACTTTTCGACATAGTATTCCTGATGAGTGTAATATATCAGGCATTCCCTCTAGAAACTCGAATGTTTACTTTTTCTAATTGGATTTGCCGATCAAATGTAAGATTGAATTGTAACGCTAGGTAGTGTTATCGACACTTTCCCGTTCTTCAAGTACCCTTCCAGTGTTGGTGTATATCCACTATGATACCACCGTGCCTCCACCAGGTAACTTTTCACCAGATCAATCCACTAATAAGGATGAATTGTTAGGACAATTACTACATTTGTTAAGAGATGAAACTAATACACGAGTTAGGATAAACGAAGTTAGGATCATTATTACACTACATGTGTTAAGAGACGAAATTAGTAGAAAGTAAGTACACATATAATAATGATTACCACTTTTTTAAGTGTGGCAGAACATCAATGTTCTGTTCCCTGAAAATGTGGTAAACAATCTCATTTACGGAGTTGTAAAGCGCAAGAAAGCCGAACCTCATGTAGTCCGGAAGAAGTTGTATAGAATTTATATCCCACCTACATTATCAAATGTCTCAACTGATGTTAAAATTGAAGATCACAAGAAAATTGCACTGGGAATAGTATACAAGTACCGCAAACCTTTCAATGGCCTCAGTGAAGAGTTCAAGTTCATGCACATTACCAATTAACATCATATATGTCATCTATAACTGAGATCAGTTGTATTGATTTACCTAATTCTATTCTGCAATACGCAAATTGTAACATCATATTATGCATTTTGGTAGAATTTTGGAATGCAAGCTCTTCAAGGCTTTTAATCGGTTCCTTTTAAATTAGATATACTTGAACTAAGCATCTTTTATTTCTTCTTGGACATCTTGAAAGTATCATGCCGCAATGTTGATGTTTTTTTTTGGTTTATACGAAATTTCTTTGATCAAGTTAATAGACACCATCTCTCTGTCCCAAGTACTTTCAAGATGTCCAAGAAGAAATAAAAGATGCTTAGTTCAAGTATATCTAATTTAAAAGGAACCGATTCAAAGCCTTGAAGAGCTTGCATTCCAAAATTCTACCAAAATGCATATAAATCGTCTCATTTAGATGACACGCTTGGAAATCACAATAAACCAACCACAAAAATATTTTTTTAGAAATAAGATGGACGGAAAGCAGAAAGCAGTAGCTGCTCGTATCTACCAAGATTTGGAACTTCCATCAGAGCTCTCATCGGACAATAACAACGATACAATTCTTATTTACGTACCAGGTAACTTAAATTCGTGTAAGATCATGTTGGGACTTTTCTATGACATCCTAAGGTTTTAGACGAACCGGCATTCTAATATGTTTTCATTCACTTCATAAAACTTAATAAGCTCGTAGCTGCAGTTTTGCTGGTAGATCAAAATAAAAAGAGGTATCTCAACTTAACTTTACTGCAGGTTTTCAGAAGGAGCAGCTGAGAGTTCAGTTAAGTAAATCAAGAGAGCTGATAGTTAGCGGAAAACGTCCAGTTGGAGATAATACCTGGCAGTGCTTTAGGAAGACAATAGAGGTGTCTCCAAATTGTGACGTGGAAAGAATCACTGCTAAGTTTAAGCTTGAGGACCAGATACTTTACATTATACAACCGAAATTGATTGCTTCAAAAAAGAACGAAGATGACGAGAAACTAGAAAAGGGTGCTGCAACTCTAGAATCTCGGAAGCCTGTTGATGAGAAGAAGCAGCCAAATATAGTGAAAGATGAAAGCATACAAAAGCCTGATGTAGTGACTAATCCAAATTTGAGTACATACGAAACAGACAATGCTGCAGCAAGTGGTGAAACTGCTCTTAAGAAGGTGAAAGAAGAGGCAAGTATTGATGGGAAGAGGGGAGAATCGAGTGATTACAAGCCTTGGGACCCTAGACATGATTTTGAAAATGCCTTAAAAAAGGCTACGACTGACAAGAAGAATGACGGGGATGTAGCTGAAGACGACAAGTTGAAAGGAACTACAAATCAGAAACACGAACCTGATTCAGACAACTTGGCCTGTAAAATGAATGAAAGAGCCAACAAAGGTCTTGGGTTGGCAACAACTGTGAAGGTGCCAAAACAAGTGCTTAACTTAGTATTGGCTGTGTTGTTGGCAATTGCACTTGGCCTGTACGTGAAAATTTCCGCAAGCTTTTGGGAGAATGATGAAAACTGAGAAAACATGTAATTGTACTCTGAGTCTCTGACCAATATACAATCATGTCATAATATATTGATGACATCAGTGAATAAAAGGATTTGACAAAATTGTGAAGCATCAAAACAGGAAACCAACTTTAATATTTCTAGAGATTGTTCGCAACTTTAAATGCTAGAAATTCAGCAAAAACTTTAGAAAGAGTTTTTAGGTTCCGGGGGAAGGTTTTCTAGGAGCCTTGCCTCAACGCTAGCAAGAACATCAGCTAGAGGCGGTTTCAGGACCCTAAGAATGGGTTCTAGGCACCTAGTAATCGACAAGGAACATGACTAGTTTTTGACCAGCCTAAGCCTACGTTATTGGTTGTTGCACTTTCATGTAAACCTTTCAGCTTGTATCTTGAAAAAAAATACTGAACAAAGATTCACAAAATTTCTATAGATGAAACTGAGACAAACATAATGTAACACAAGAAATAATCTGATACACTGACAACATAAGTGAATAAACGTTTAATAAATTTCTGCACAGTTTTGTTTTGATAAACAAAATATTGCGTGAAATATTATCTTCCAGAGTTTAGGTTGGGCACTGATGGCAAGAAAAAGAAAAAAAAGATATATTAATTGAGCAACCAAGAAGAGAATCAAGAAATGCAACAAGTCTGGGGTTTAGATAAACTGAAACAGAACATCAGCAGTCTAAAAATTAGGTGATGTAGAACAGATTATCCTCCACCTGCCTATAACTCATTTACTAAATTTATGGAGAAGACCTTCGTCGGATAGAAAAAAATAGTCAATTATAAACTCATCTAATTAGGTAATTCCAAGCTCACAGCAACCCACTGGTCCTCCGCAATAGGTAGGAGAACTGTGCCTTTTGGAAAGTCTATATCGGGAATGCTTGTGTACACTCTGAATCTGTTGCAGAGAAAGTAGCTTTCAGCTCTATTAAATTTCTTCATGTTAGGACCCCCAATTGAGAGAGAGGAAAGATCAGGAGGCGTGATGATAGATGATTGTTCTCCTGTGGGTAACAAACACATTGATTCTGGCGAGATGTACGAGTCTTCGTTAACAGTTGTATTGTCCATGTCTGCTGAAGCTGGAGATTTGATAAACTTCTGTGAGCTACTGTTAAAATATTCTGGCAAACTTTCAGCAGGAGACGCATCATATTCATCTGTAAAAAAAAACTTTCTTATCTTCAAGAAACTAATGCAATTATATACAACTTTTGTGCTATTCATTCAGAGGCTCAGAGCAACCTACCAACATAAAAATCATGATTTAATTGTCGGAAGATGTTACCTTTTTCTTGAATACACTGTTCCATATTTTTTGCATTCTGAGTTAGATGCAGGGGACGATCAGATTTGAAATTTCCATGGGCACTGACGGAAGTTGGAATTACTGACCCAGGCTTGACTTCCAAAGCTTCAAAGGCTGAGGAAGAAGATGAGCTATTAGCAGTTCGACTTCTTTTACCTGAATAACAAGGAATTTAGTGTAGTTGTAGTGCTCTGAGAAAATTAAAAAATAATGTATATATTTATGTGTTAAAAGCGTGTTAGCCATTAGCCAACCAAGAGTACACTTGCACAAATGGAATATAATAATATTCGAACATTAAAACTGTCCATTGTCCATTCCTCAATGCCTTTATATCAGGACCTCACCAAATGAAAGGAATGACAAGGTCACAAGAAGCCATTTAGCGTTGGAGACTGCCTTCATGGCCAAGACAAACTCAAACTATACTTGTTTTGGGTATTAAATCACACTAAGCAAAAATTAAATTCTTATATCTGTCCACTAAATGGTGCTAAAAAAGATTAACATCAATGCCTGGTATCTACGTTATAAAAAAAATTATAAAGAGATTTAGGAATCCACATGCTATTAAGAAAGGCTGGCCACATGATTTACCAGAAACGTAAAGAAGACTCCATATATCTGTACAATTTTTCATATGTTGTTGAAATATAATGATAAGATAAATGCCTCTAATCAGGGGTGGGGACGATAACTAGATCTATACAAGCTTTCTCGCAAACAAGCAATACAATAACTGATTACGCACATATACGAGGACAAGTGTCTGATGGTAAATTGGAAATAATGAATCATTTAACATAACATAAGGCTGTTTCTATAAACACATGGACTACATACATATGAAAGTAGTGATACAGTAACTAGTACATTTTAAGTTATAAGATTGAAGCAAGCACAGTTAAAAAAAACTAGTGAGATAAATCCACTTACGTTCCATTAGAGCATTGTAAGCAGCCCTTGCAGCACTGGATTCTGCTTGTTTCTTGGATTTTGCTGCTGTGCCTTGAAAGTTTTCTCCTTCTACTTCCACAGTGGATATGAAAGATGGATTGTGAGGTTCACAAGAATTTTCAGTTTTATATACTGGCAAAATGAAACCTTCGCTTTGAGCTAGCTCTTGTAAAATGTTCTTGTAAATTGGAGACTCGTTCTGGAAAATAACAGCGACATGAAACATTAACACTCCTGGCAAAAGAAAATCTACACAACTAACATGTGAAAATACGATATAACAGAGAGCCGGCTGAATTCAAATCACTAGCATGGAGAACTTGCCTCTTCAAAGGTATCAGCCGTAAATGAAAGAAGAGCAACCTGTGCGGCAGCATGCTCAGCTTCCTTCAATGTCTTATAAGACCCTGGACTTTCATAAGGCTGTCCCTCAACAAAAACTGAGGCCTTGAAGGAAGGGGCATGAGGCGGGCCTTCCTTTTTACTTGAATACACTGGCATACGAAGTTTATTTCTTTGAGCATAAGTCTGCAGCATCATCTTGTATTGATTTACCACATCTACAGGCATGATGCAAGAGTAAGAGTACTTCCCAATAGTGACAAGAGACAATAAGATAGTTGAGATTTTTTTAAAAAAAAAGAAGAATTTCAAAGTTAGCAAGATACTAGATACACGTATTGGCGCGTTTAAACATGAATTCGAAATGCTTCTGTTACAGACCTAGACAGAGAAGCATCAAAGGATCTCCGACTAATATTGTCGGTACAAACGATCACTTAAGTTTGTGTTTGATAGTGCCAGATTCTATATGGGAGAAACAGAAACAGTTGATGTTTGATTCAAAACAAGTAAATTTTATGTACACAAGAGGTAGAAATCTTAACAAAAAATACTATTAATTCAGAAAATGTTGAAGATTTCTTCTCACTGTGCAAGAGTAAAACAGATTATGTGATCAGCACTGAAATATGTAGATTTGCAAGCGAAACGAATGTCAACTTTAGCATGCATGCATGGGTTTATAGAAGCATTACACGTGCCTAATTCTTATTTAAATTTCGACATATTTTCCTGATACAACCAGGATAAAAGAAAATTATAACAAACATATAAATGACATTTTGGTTTAAAAAAGCACTAAGATTTCAGCATTCAAGTTGAAAAAAAAGTACAGATTCTAGTGTTTATGTCAATTATGTGTTTCCCTTTCTGTTGCAATAAAATTTAAGCTGAGGAAAACAATTACAGGAGGTGAAGATATTACATCAACAATTCAACAAAGTGCCATTAAGGACTGACTAAGTATAATACTACTGATGCGAGTCGTCATGGTTCAGAACAGAGTGATGCACTTGTGATATAAGATTCTAACTTTGTGCATCAATACATCTATAAAAGTTCTCTTTCCCCAACTATAAATTCAGTCTTCCCTAATTAAACTAAAAATTGAAGGTATAAAGGAAGTTCTGGGAAAAAATTGAAAGAACACAAACTTCATGCTAATTTTTTGTATTGTGGACTGTGGTTCAGAAAACATACATGTATAAATACAAAAAAATTGTGAATGCAAAGGAAGAATAATTATATATGTCATCTTTCTTGATTATGAACATAAAAAACTTCAGGCTAAAGATTTATGTTGTGGATTCCAAAGGTAAAAAAAATTAAAGTATAAACAAAAAGTTAGATGCAAGGGAAGAATGAGTATAGGTATGTCAACCGTTCTTAAATTCCTTAGCATTTGACTGCAATTTTCCAGCCTGATGTATTTCAGTCCCCTGTCTTCCAGTTTTAGTTTCCCCTCTTGATTCTGAGATAGAAAGACAAGAGAATGACACATTATAGTAACATAAAAATTTCTGAGTGAAAGTTATTATATATGAAACAAAGTTATACTTATAGGCATAATGTCTTATTTTTCAATAGGTAAATGGTTTTTTTGTAAACAAGAAACACAGAGACTGATAATTTAGGAACAAACTGAACTTCGAAAAAGAGTATATAAAGTTATAAACTTCAGGAGAAACAATAAACGGAAAATGATTGCTATAAAGATTTAAACATGCTTGAATGCATATTTTGGTAATATTCTGCATTGTGAGAATGGATAGAAGATGCAGAATCTCAATCTATAGAAGAAAAACAATCCCCCTCGTATTCTTTTCGTTTTTTCTTTAAATTTGGAAGCAATGGGCTATGGTCAGAGAGGCTATTTCCAATAGTCCCCGGGCTTTTGCGAAGAAATCTAGAGAAGTAATGAAAGAAATTGAAAATTAATAGGATATTCAAACCATTCCTCAATTTCGAAGATTCTTAAAAACTCTGGATACATAGAGTGCACCCAAATTCCAAAAGTAGGCATATCAAAAATCTGATTAAAAGATAAACATACACCTTTTTGAGAACCAGATAAACATATACCTATATCATAAGCACTTCCCAAGTACTAAAATCACACAGAGTATTAAATATGCCATACTTCATCCACTTATTTTCCCTTTTTGATTAAACAAGAAAGCAAGGATTCTTTGGTCACCCAACGAATCCCTGTGTTACCACGCACCCCCATATTGGGGAGATACTTGGATGCTCAAAAATCTCAAATAAATTCATCTTTTCCACAATTTGTACTAAATACATAATTGTTTTTTGTTTAAATTCTAGCATTTTAGATGCTTATATCATGTATTTCATTCAATTTGCATATAGTTATTAGATTTGTTAATAAATTATATAGTGCCTTATCCCCACACCTGAATACCAATATTATTTAAATTGCCAAAACCATGTATCTCCTTATTACGCACCCGTATAGCCATGAACAAACAATGCAACATTTCATTCAAACATTAAACAGTATTCCCAACAACAAAACAAGAAGCTACTAATATTTTCAAACACTAAACATAAAAAAAATATTAACCAATATATTTAAAAAAAACAACAAAATTAAACCCAACAAAGAGGGCTTAAAAGAATGTATACCAGAATTAGTGAAGTGATGAACAGCAAGCCTAGCAGCATCGTTGTGGGCATCTTTAGAAGAAGAAGAGTCATTAGTTGTGTCAAAGGTGACACCATTAACAACAACTGAAGCTTTAAAAGATGGGTTATGATCTTCTCCTTCTTTTACATAACTATATTTAGGCAATCCCCATCTCTTTTTCTGACACATTTCTTGAAGCTTTGTTTTGTACATTTTTTTTACTAATGAAAAGACACCACAGTTTGGGACTTGAGTTTAGATAGTTCTGTACTTATGTTCTGTCTCTCTCCTGTGTATTATATGTGTGTCTATATACTTATAATTTGGAAAAATAAAATTGGTGTGACTGTTTGTGTACTTTTTATCAACCAAAAATAAACATTGATTGTAGTACTTAATGGCTAATGCAACAGAATGTGTATGTTTGACTGTGTGTGTAATTTTAAATTTGGACAAAATAAATTTTTATTTTCCTTTTCGTTTTCACTATATATTATGTTTGTGTGACATATTTTCATAGAGTGTCGTTTGTTTCGTCAACTTTTATATTATTTAAGAACTTGAATTTTTCTGTAATTAAATTACAACTTATAAGTACAAATTTCAAGTTAATTAAAATATACTCACTCCAAGGCAAATTAGTGGTTATATTTGATTTTTACGCGTATTTTAAGGTAACTTGACCGCATATTTCCGTTAAGAGTTTTTTGCAGTTTGTTGGCCTTTACTATAATTAAATCGCACGGAGATGGCTAAATAAATATTCGTGCCATTTTGATGGCTAAATACACAATTATTGAGCGTTATGTGGGCTCCGTGTCCCTTCCGTTAGCATATGTTTAACTCCGTTAGTAGATTATCATTTTAATAATAAAAGTGCAAGGATATATATGTAAATACAAAATGTAAAAGATAAATTTAATTTTTCTCCTTGTATCTGCTTCTTTCTTGAATCTCCAGCAAAACCCATTTCAGGTACACCCTGAATCTTGTATTCATATGTGTGTCTAGTCCTTAAACAAATCTGTAATCCGTTTAAACAGTCTATTCTTCGTATCTTCATACAAGAGTTCAAAATCAGGGACGAAGAGAAGCTCTCACCCTTGCATTAAGATCGAAAGGATTTTATCTCTGTGCTTCTGATTATTTGCTTGATTGAAGGGTGCTTTAGTGTAGGTGAATTTGTGTGGGAGTGGGATTTATTGGTAGTTTGAGTGGTTTCGAATTTTGTACTGGGAGAGAATTCCTTTGTGGCTTGATTTTCGGTCGAGTGCTGCAGATTTGTGATGAGATTATGATGTTCTTTGCTTGTGTTTTCTTGAGTTGGTATTTTTTGAGGAGGCTACAGAGGGTAGTAGTAAAAGTTGGGGTCTTTTGCTTTTGGATTTTGTTTATGGTGGTTCAGTTGTTAGTAAATCAGGATGGTTGAAGTTTGAAATTTTATTGTTGATGGGTTTTGGTGTAGAGTTTTTGGTTTTGCTGTATCATCTTGGGGGGTTGGTTAGTAGGTGCTCGAAGTTAGAGAGAGGTTGGACTGGAGTTTATCTATTTTGGGGTGTTAGTATCTAGTTGGGGGAGCATAGAGGTGAGGCGGTAAATGAAAGTTTCTGGTGCAGAGTGTCTCATATTGAATGGGTGCTACGAATTTTAGACGGGTGGAAGATTTTTATTCGGTTGCATTGTGATAATGTTTTGCCTCCTGTGTGTTGTCTTTCAGATTGCCAGGGTTCGTTTCTTTGGAATAGTTCTTCTAATCAAGAGAGAGTAGTTTTAGTCTGTAATTTGCTGCTCAGAGTGAAATCTTCAGTTTCTGGGATTTTATTTGCGCTGGTTTTTTACTCGGACGGAGTTCTTGTTCGTGCAGGAGCTGTTTTCTCTTGGTTGGGTTGTGCTCTGATGTGTGTGTGGTCTGAGTGTGTGTGTATGTGTGGGTGTTCGTGGGGAGGGGGTGAGTTTTTCTCAGGGTTGGCTTGTTGTCCTTGGGTGGGGTCTTTGACTTGGGTCTGTTAGGTGGTTGTTTGGGTGGTGCAAATGTTGTAGAAAGAGGGTGGTGGGTTTTTATTTTTGTTGGGCTGGGTTTAGTAGTTTGGAACAGGGTGTAGTTCTCGGGTTTTGTCAGGGTAGCTCGAGGAGGAGGGGTTGCTTTTGCTGGTCTGGTTGCTTGGGTCTTTTCCAGATAATAGGTTTAGGATTAGTCTGGGTGGTCGGGACTCTTGGGAAGCTGGGTAAGGGTAGTGGATTGTTGTTGGGGTCGAATTTGAGGGGGGAAGATAGTGATTTTGTGAGGGTGTGGCAGCACGATTTCATCTTAGTACAACATGGGCGTTCTCTGTTCTAGTTTTTCTTGCCGGAATGGAGGACTTTGTTGTGCTTTTGTCATTCGGTAGTCCAGGAAATTTCTTGTGGAGTCTATTGATTTGGGATGCTGCTTGGGTTTGGCTTCATAAACTTCAAGTGCCGAAAATACCCCTGCAGTCGTTATAATCTAACTGTGAAACTAACGGAAGGGTCGCGGAGTACCCAAAACGCTACGTAATTTTGCATTTAGCCATCACAATGACACAATTATTAATTTAGCCATCTCCGTGCGATTTAATTATAGTACAGGCCAACAAAGTGCAAAAAAGTCTTCCGTTAATTATTTTTAAATTATTTTTAAATAAAAATTTAAATCTAAAACTTTCATTCATGAAAAAAATTAAAAAAATAATTAAAGAATATATATGATCAATATACCTTAAATTACATGCAAAAGTAAAAAATGACCACTAATTTAGGATGCATGTGTTTGACTTATTGATATAGGTGTTAATTTTGGCAAATAATTAGTGTTGTTATATTAACTAGCTAAGTAATTTGTGTGACTCTAGCTATCTGCCCATGTTTTCTAATAACTAAAATCCAAGAAATTTTAAGTTATGTAATTAGGTTAAATCGAAACAAACTAAGCCATTATTTCTGAAAACACATCATTCATGCCTGAAATATACAATTACACCAGCCTGCCCTGGGCCCCCACGGAAGCTGACCTACCCGAAACTCGGCTAAACTTAAAATTTTAGTAAATTTTTTTAATAAAAACACGATTTTGTTAAAATCATTAAAAAAAGTTACTTTGAGCCCCGGCTACCCTCTAAAAATTAGTATTTGTTCTCCTGGTTCCGCCACCACAGCCTTTTACGGAACGGAACCCCCTTATAAGATTACACATTACATTACACATATTAAAAGCTTCAACCAGCCTACAGCTGACAAAGGGAAATTATAATTTTAATATTAGCTTTTACTACCAGATCTACATTTTTCTAGTGTAGTATGCCCAAAACTAAACCCTTATATATTTCTGAAATCACTTGGTTACGAGGAAATGGGTACGAAGGTGCTTGGCAGCAGCAACCATGTTACTCAAAGCAGGATTAACTTCAGAGTACTTGCGTGTCTTGAGGCCACAGTCGGGGTTAACCCAAAGAACATTGCTCCCAAGGACTCCAAGCGTTTTGTTAATCCGTTCAACAATTTCCTCCTTAGATGGGACTCTCGGTGAATGGATATCATACACGCCCGGGCCGATACCAGCACTGTATTTCACTCCGTCACGAAACACTGAAAGAAGTTTTTGATCTGATCTGGAATTCTCGATAGTTATAACGTCAGCATCCATGTTGATGATTGAGTGGATGATTTCATTGAAGTTGGAATAGCACATGTGTGTGTGGATCTGTCCATAGAAATTCAAAGTTAAAATGAAACTTAATACAATCAACATCAAGTTCAATGCTTAGGCAGGGAATATCATGTTAACTCACGATAAGAGAACATGTTATCCTCTTTTTTACCCATTTTATGCTATTAATGACAAGGTGCATCAGAAAAGAACTCCACCACTAGTACAAGTGAGCACGGAACAAGCAGTAATATCATCTAATTATAAATGCGAGCAGCTAATAACCTGGGTAGTGTCTTTAACCCCAGCATTAGTTATCCTAAAGGAATGCACAGCCCAGTCCAAGTAAGAAGCTTGTTCATCCTTCCTTAAAGGCAAACCCTCTCTTAAAGCAGCCTCGTCAATTTGAATGATATTAATGCCAGCTTTCTCAAGATCTTCCACTTCTTTCTTGATGGCCAGTGCAATCTGATAGCAGGTCTCAAACCTAAAAATAGGCAAAGTATCTTGTAAGAACTTTATGTCTATTCTCCAATTATCTATATAAAAAATATTTATTATACCTGGGTTGGTCATCTCTAACAAAAGACCAATTTAGAATTGTGACAGGACCTGTAAGCATACCCTTCACTGGGCGCTTGGTCATACTCTGAGCAATCGAAGACCAGAAAACAGTCATTGGTTTTGGACGGGTAACATCTCCATATATGATAGGTGGTTTCACACATCGAGAACCATATGATTGAACCCATCCATTTATGGTGAATGCAAAACCAGATAACTGCTCCCCAAAGTACTCGACCATGTCATTTCTCTGTGCATTTTTGAAAGATTTGTTAAAGTAATATTGTTAAAAAAAACCTATGCCTGCAGCAGGTGGAGATAAGTCTCACCTCTGGCTCTCCATGTACTAATACATCAATGTCTAGCTCTTCCTGGAGCTTGACTACTTTGTTAATTTCACCCTTCATAGTATTGACATACGCTTCCTCTGAGATCCTATATAGGAATTGTGTGCATAAAAAGACAGTGGTAGGAGCAAGTCAAAAAAAATATGGTCGCCGGACTCACTTATTCGCCTTATATTCACGTCTAACTTTTCTGAGCTCCATGGTTTGAGGGAAAGATCCAATAGTAGTAGTTGGAAGTATTGGTAGATTCAGCTTCTTCAGCTGAGCCTCCAACCTAGCAGTCACACTTGTACCTCGACGGTGATCAGAACCCTTCAGCGTGGCAGTCTATGCAAGCACAGAACTTCAAATTTGATCAACATCATAACAGACAACAGAGGCCATACAATTATCAAAAGGTGGAAAGTGGACCCCAACAAACACTTACAGCCTTTTGAACAGCTTCATCAGTAACTCTTTTAGAAGATTTTCTTGAAGCCAGAGCAGCACTGTTAGCAGTGAAGAATGCCTAGAGAGTTGATATTAACAGAGTAAAATCATGGTGGGGCCTTAAGTATAGTAGGAAAGGTGTATAATCTTTGATTTTATAATTCTTTTCTGCATCAACATATATGTGTAACATCTGTAAAATGAATTACGCTTGGTATTTCAAATGTTTTTGCATCCTGTAATGCTGTTACAAATTACAAAGGACGAGCAAAGAAACAACTTTCAGAACTTTTCACAAATATTAAGGCACGGTGCTAGTAAATGATATATATGAAAGAAAAACTAAAAATACTTAAATTTGGAGGTGGAGAGAGAGTCTCCACATGTACATTGCTCCAAGATCTTACCCAGTGGTTGATTGGTAATCTACAAGATCAAGGTGCGAGTTATGCAGCTAATAGGTTGATGAATGAACAATTATCATCCACATATCCTAAACTGACATGACTTCTGAGCCTACAACTATAATGCTTTTGGTATGCATTATTGCTTGCTCTGTGTGAGCATTTCTGTGTCTATATTCGTTCAAACAGATTCTTCTAACTCATCTACATAAAATATTTCGTTTGGTATTTCTGTTGGGTATATATAACAGGCACTTGTATTAAATGGATGAGAAGCTTGATAATAACAATAAATTCATAAAATAATTCCGAGTTTGACCAATAAACATGGTTGTGACAAATGTAGATTTTGAATCCTAACAAAAGTCATCTTGGCTATATGGCAATGGATCAATTAATAACCTTTATTAATAAACGAAACCCCCTTCCAAGTGCTACTTTGGTTTCACTAATTTTTTGGTTCCACCACCTTTTGGTTTCACATGATTCATGTTATAACTCTCATGTATTATTTTTATCCTTTTTTACTCTTATACGACTTATAATTCTATATGTATTATTTTTACCCGTTTTTTGAATTTTATAAGCTATCCTTTTTTTTATAAGTTTGAATCCTATTTTTAATTATGTTTTAATATAAATAGGTTCATATATTGGCCCAAATAAATAGGTTCCGAAAAATATAAATCACGATCAAGTAAATAGGTCATGTGTTTGAATTGGAATATTTTAATTTAGAATATTTTAATTTGTTGTTAGAATTCCTTTTTAATAAAATAATATGGATATTATAAACACTGTATTTTGGTTTCACACCTAAAAAATAATAAAATTGTTCAAACCATATTATGATTACAATTATATTTCCGTAGAACTCTAAATTATTTTTTGACAGGGTACTTGCTTTTATCTTAATAGCCGTATTTTGGTTTCACTCTTAGATTTCTATTTCATGTAGAGTATAGATTGTAGAAATCATACTATAATTATGATATTTCTATTTTTCGTAGAATTCTTTTTTACTATTTATTAAAATAATAATAATATGAAATCATTTATACATCCCTTCTATATATAATAGGAGAACAAAATGATAATATTCATGAGATTAAAAAGGAAAGAATGCCCAAAATACACTACTTTCCAGCTCCAACTGCCCAAAATGCCTGTTGGCGGCACGTTCCTCCCAAAATACCCATTGATTACATATTCAAGACATGCGTATTAAAGTTTTTAAAAAATAACAAAAAATATGCATCACATACATGCGTATTTAAAAAAAATTAAAGAGATACGCATTCCAAGAATGCGTATTCACTAAATTACAAAAGTGAATACGCATTCCTGTAATGCGTATTCTTTGTTATTTTTAAAAAAAAGTGCATATGCATGTCTAGAATGCGTGTTCAACGGGTATTTTGGGCGGACACTCCCGCCTATTGGCATTTTGGGCATTTGCCCCCCAAATGGTGGGTATTTTGGTTTTTCACCCATTAAAAAGTCTCATTGAAAAGACTAAATTACCCATGTTTTTAATATTTATATAAAAGATGTGGTTTATGAGAATCGAACTCGAGATATTTCATTCACCTACACAACCTCATAACACTACACCATATTGTCATATGTGCTTTTTATCATACACATAATATGTAAGTATGCTAAACGAATATTTTATTTAATCTTAAAGATAGTTACTTGAATTCCGCAAAAAAAAGATAGTTACTTGAATGTTTGTACAGTTAATTTTAAATAAATTTCAGATATAAAGTTAGGCATAGTACATAAATGAATTATTATCTTATTTATTAATTATTTTTTTGTTTGAAAATATATCTCATATATTTTAACACGTTTTTTATTATAAAAATTAATTAAAATGTACATATATAATTTTTTTAAAAATATTGAAAATAGAATAGCTTATATATAGATAATCTATATTCTCTTCTATATATAATAGAAGAACAAGGTGATAATATTCCTGATATTAAAAAATCTCATTAAAAAGACTAAACTACCACTGTAACAATAGAGTAAATAAAAAACTAATATTTTCCCATACATACATACGTTGGATTTTAAAAACTAATATTTTTTATTAAAATCAACTTTAATATTAACAGTAATGTAAATTTTACATTATTGTATATTATGATTGCAAGTCATTCTGACTTCAGTTATGCATTTTTTATCTTTTTAAATTGAGTAAGTTAATTGTAAATTAGTAGTGAACTCGGTAATAATATAGAAAAGTACATATAGTTTATTTAAATAAAATTCAAAATTTTTGGTCAACTCTGTATTCAACATATATGTTAATTTTTAGCTTTTTATTTGTAAACATATTAATGGCATTCTACAGATTAAGTATAATCGTTTCGTTTTAAACGTAACTACCCAGTTTGTATTCATTTATTAAATAAAAATTATAAAACACAAACAAGAATATATATATTTTGCATAATGAGCTATATTGGAAACGTTGTGTAATTTGGTAATGTCTTGTATGAAAATAATACACATTGATAAACAATCAATTTGTATTTGATATACGTTAGACATTGTATGAAATTTACAAATAAGAAAACAACTAAGAGCAACTCCCACAACCTCCCAGCATTTTCACTACAAATAATATAAATAAATGAGCTCCTAATTATTTAGAAGCCAAAATCAAAAAATTTCTCCAACAATTCTCCTTAAACTCACTCTCTATCTATCTTTTTACTCATTAAAGTCATTTATGTTAAATAGACGGGTAAAAAAAATATAATATAATAATAATTGAGGGGGTATTCACTCCTAAAAGTGAGGAAGCATTCGAAACTCCAAATGTTAGAGGGGGGACAAGGAGCATGTTGGAGAGAAATTTTATCTCCATTTCTTCAAAATTTGACTTAAAGCCTATATAAGGAATATAGTGTTGGAATTGCTCTAACAACATTATAATTGCATAATGCATAAAAAAACTCTAGAAAATGACCCGTGCCTCGCATGGGTTATTATGCTAGTTGTTATTAATAAGGGAATCCATCTTTTAAGGGGTACTTCGGTTGAACCCCTTTTCGATTTCACGAACTTTTGGTTTCACCACTTTTTAAATCTTAGTATAACTCTAAATATATCATTATTTTTTTTATTCCTATATGACTTATAATTCTATATGTAATATTACCCATTTTTGATTCTTATATACCACGTATTATTATTATTTTTATATAAATGAAACCATATATACATTGTAATTTCTAGATTCATACCTATAAAATTCTATTTTAGCACCAAATAAAAGTGTATATATACATAAAGAATATTTTATTACAAACAAATATGCGATCACAAACTATATAAAAACACAAATCCAACTAACAATAAGAAATATAATATTCAATTACTTAGTAATGTTGATTTAATATTTTGTTAAATTGTTGCTTATTGTTTGGCTAAAGTTTCGATATAAAATGTTAGTTATATCTTTTCGGATAACAAAGACATAAGGTTGAGTTTGTTGTTCAAATAAAATTTGAGTTAATGAAAATTACATATAATTTCAAAAAAATATATATAATAATAGTACAATTTTATTTATTATATATTTTAATTATAATTTAGAATTAATTTCTATAATCATTATTATGTTGATCTCGGCCCGTGCTTGGCACGAGTTATCAACTAGTAAAAGATAATGGAGGATTTCAAGTACCATATCTAGTGACAGACAGCGTCAACATTATAATCAAGTTCAACTTTCAGTTTCAAATGCCAATGAAATAACATTAAAAGGTGGTGCGCTTTTTTTTTGGGGGGGGGGCTGATGATATGGGATTACCTATAATAAATTAGTGAGCACAAATACCCAAACTTTTATCAAATTGTTAATAAAGTTGCTAAAGAGAAATTTGTCAGGTTTATTATTATGGAAAAGGAGAAAAAAAGACCTAGATAAAGGGCCCTGAAATACCTCTTCTTTGTTCCCAGTCAACGCGTTTGTCAATGCATTGACTTCGACTACTTTTTGCTCAGCAAATGCAAGCCATGACTTGATCTCTTCATCTAACATAGTCTCACTGGTTTTATCAACAGCAGTGTGAAGAAGAGAGCAAGAAGTAGAAACTATAAGATTTCCTGTAGGAAGGTAACATATTAATACGAGCAATTCCCAAGTATGACTACAAGGCTTCCAACAAAATTAAATATAACTTTCAGCAAACTACAAGGCTTCCAACAAAATTAAATAAAACTTTCAGCAAACAATCCAGCACTTTTTGGAGTCATACGCTATTCCAGATAGATCACAATTTACCTTATCTACAAGAAAAGGGGTCACCCACTTAGGTGGAGGAACTGATAATGAAGAGACCTGTCTGGTGGAGTCTGAAGGCCAGTGGGTGCAACAGATGAGGAAACAAGATGTTTGACTTGGTCTTCTGAACATGAGTACTATAAAGGTGATCCTCGTAAAATCAAATGTATGTAGTCACTGTATATCGGAAATTCTTTCTCTGAGATATTTCTCATTTTTTACCTTTCCCATACAAATAAAAAGGGAATATTCTTATGAACAGACTTTTACCAACAAGTTTAACAGATTCACCTACGATGCCTAAAATATCGGAAGTGTACTATGCTACCATACACCAATCAAGGTTGACAGAGAGATTTGACTCCAGAGAGTTGAGTCGGACGGTTAGAGGGGAAATGAGGAACTGGTGACTGGACAAATATGCTTTTAGCAAAGGACTTGTTAGCCGTCACTCTTGTGCATGCTTGAAAGAATTATATTTCTCAATATCCCTAAAATGCTATTTTTTACAGTACAAGTAAATGCCCCATGTCAAGGTATATAAAACACTGTATATGCAGGGAAGGTAACTACCTTTTCCCACCAAGCCCTCGAGAGACTGCAGGGTACGAAGGGAGGCAGTAAGATCATTAGCCCATATATTTCGTCCGTCAACCACTCCAGCAAAGAGATACTTTCCTGAAGGGAATCCACCCTTAACCCAATCGATGGTTTTTGATCCACGAACCAAATCAAACCCGAACCCTGTAACAGCTTTCAATGATGTAATTGTTTTATATGCCTCTACCGGAAGATCAGCGAAGTAACTCTCAACAAGAACATTTAGACCAGACAGTGACGACTCCAGCTCAGAGTAGGCCTGAGTAAATGCTTCCAATTTGTCTGAATCGAGGTCCATGACAAGTGTGGGCTCATCAAACTGAACCCAGGTAACACCAGCTTTTTTTAATTCAGACACAACTTCCCTGTGAAGTATGCATGAATATATAGTAGCATACGAAGTTTATTAATTTTATTAAAAAAACAGAGAGATGTAAAAAATGCACATCTTACTTGTAGATGGGTAAAATTTCATTGACTAGTGAGAGAGGGGAAAAAGATTTCTCAACACCCTTTGCTGGTTTTGATAACAACAAATATGAAACAGGGCCTACAAGGACCGGAATTGTCTCAACCCCAAGCTGAACAAGATAAAGCATGAACATCAGTAAGATTTTTGAGTTGGTGGCAGAATGAGAACAAAACTACTGAACGTCAGAATCAGAAAAGCTTGAGAACAAACCCACACTAATACTCCAAAATATATTAGTGAAAAGATGGCGGCATTTGAAAGACTGAGATATCCCGTGTGTGATTATTTTACTAATTGACCCATAAAATTCCTGACTGGCTACGTCCACATCCTTATGTATGACTGCTATATGTTTTCCTTTTATTTTTTTTCTCAAATAGAGGAGCAATGATATCCAACCCGATTATTCCAAAATTATTTCCAAGTGATACGTCTAATGGCTATATATGTGCAAATAGTGGTCCCAACATATGCAGGAAACCTTTCTTATATCAGGGAAGGTCACTCACATGCACTAAAGGGTCCTCAAGTCTATAAATCAGGAGTTGCTCTCTTCACTACAAGTCTCCTTTTCTAGTTACTAGTAGTACACGTAACAACGTGCCAGAAATTCCAAAACTAAGGTATGAAAGAAGACTTAATTATCTAGAGTAAACAGCATAGTCGGAGCCAGTGTTCAGTGACGAAAATAACTTACAGCCTTAGCTTCTTTGTATTCTTGCACTGCTTTATGAGATGCATAGGAGAACTTTACATCCGGTCCTAGTTCAGGAACAATGAAATGGCTGCCATTCATTGTGTGTGTGAATAAATATATAATGAGACAAGGATGAAGTAATAAAAAAACAAAAAACTCGGAAGCTCACTAGAATGTGTGAATTAAGAGATCAAATCCATCACTTACTAATTAGTATCAAACCATTTTGTCATTTCCATAGCAGGAACTGAGGCATTACCTCTGGCCATCGAGAAGTAAACATCAAACCCAATCTCACCTCCATTCCAACTGTATCTAGGAGGAACGGCCCCAAGCATAGCAGTGGTGTCCAACACTTGATCGTAATACGAGAATGTATTGCTTGGAATATACTTTATCCCTACCTCAGCCATTTGCTTCCAAATAGATGCCCTAAGATCAGCTGCAACCCTCTTTAACTCCTCGGCACTACTCTTCCCATCCCAGAAAGATTCCAATGCAAACTTGAGCTCCCTCTTGGGACCGATTCGAGGATATCCAACAATGTGAGATGCCATTGTTCTGTACCAGATGCCGTACAAATATTAAATTAAAAGTAAGACCAATGCAAGTACAGCCAATGCCTTCTGTAAACTTAATTTCTAAAAAAGAACTAGTTTATTGGACTTCCTTCAATATCTAGCTTGTTATACTCGTCACATCACACAATAAATAATTATAATAAAGCAACCTTAAATTATGGTACCATAAATTTTTGATATCGGCAAAATGCATTAAGAATCTAATATCATATTCTTAATTTTACATCAGCATAGTTGTCATTCGTCGTTCCAATGGTTCCTAGAAATTTTAACTCAAGCCTAATTACATCAGTATAATTACAAAAGCTCATTCCTACTTCCTGCTCAAAGTACTTCACAAATTTCAACCAATACCTATACCCCACCTCATTCAATCAAATTAATTATGATTTTGCAAACACATATAGAAACCGGAAATTAATTCCAAATGTTTAAGTACACTAATTCTCAATTCTAAAATTGAGTTTCCGAATGAGCATAGTATTAAAATACAATATACAATCCTGTTAAAAATTCCTCCTAATACCTATAACACTCACACTCACTCCACCACTCCTATTAGGAGGAGGTCTTAACTCTTAATAGGATTGTATATTATACAATTTTGTTAAATTCCTTTTCACAAGGGCAGGTAACTTAACAAAAATCCTATTAAGAACTCCTCCAAATAATAATAAAAACACACCATGTTGTTGTTGGTGTTAACAAAAGCTCTTAGTAGTATATTATATTAGGAGGAGGAGGTGTTAATAGGATTGTATAATATATAAAAATTACGAGAGGCTTTTGTTAACTTTGGGGTTTTAAGAGAGCGGGTAAATGAACGTACCTAAATCGAAAATTGGAGCGAAAGGAGGTGAGTGAGTAAGGAGGACTACAAGACATCCTGGAGCATACCGGGAATTGTACAAGCCCTGGAAACATAGCTGAAACTTGTCTCATCGTCGCTGTATGTATACTTTTACTTATGCTTGCTTGTTTCCATAGTAGTAGTCTACTATACTTACGCAGCTTGTATGTATTCTGGTTGCAGCAATGTAGCATCCCCCCGTTTAAGCATTTACCCCTCTCAATGAAATTCCCTACCCACCTGCTTGTACCTTTTTTCTTATTGCAAACATTTGTTTTTTATAAAAAAATGATTTGTTTATATTGGAATCCCCAATATTTAACATATCCAATGTAACGTATGATTTTATTTAAAATTGAAAATTAAGTGTAACAATGAATATATTGTAAATCGTATAGAATTTTTTTTATATTTTTTTGTATTGTGTGTAGTAACATATTTGGTCCTAATGTTTTCTTAATTTTTATTTTTATTCACAAAAATATTTTTTCGTGAAAATTATAATACAAATGTGTTTTCATGTATCATTCATTGGTATTCTTTATTATTTTTTATATAAGGGTAATGGCATATATGTTAAATATTAAATTAAATTACTCCGTGTAATTTTAGTTCATTTTTTTATCTAAATAATTTTGGTAAAGAAATAATTGAATTACTTCCTTCTTACAAATTTAAATAAGATATTAAATTGAAAAGTTTGAAAAAGGTAAATTAATGAAAAGTTAAATATAGGTAAAAGAAATAGCAATGGGTTACTTTAGTCTAAAATAATATTAAGACGTGCATAAATAACAATAGGTGTGCATAAATCACCAAACTTTTAGTAATTCTTTACGTAAACTTTTGATTTGTCGATATTTCCCGTTATCTACGTAGACTTTTGACTTGTCGATATCTTTAATTCTTTATATGAAGATTTGGCTTATCAGTATGTCTAGATCTCTACATGAAGAGATGATTTGTCAATATCTCCAGTTCTCTACATGGACTTTTTGACTTGTCGATATCTGAGTTCTCTACATGCAAATTGACTTGTCGATATCTATTAGGACTTCTTTACAAGTCATTTTAGACTTCTCGATATTCCTTGATATATGACTTGTCGATGTTTTACTTGGAATATGTTATGCAAGATATGCATGTACTATAACAAGACTAAGTCAAATTGACAGCCCTAAAAATTAGTTATATGATAATCTAAGTTTGCATTTTGTATTGTATTAATTGAGTCTGTAAGAGTGTCAATAGATTAGAATGAAGTATTTTTCTGTAAACAGTTTCAAGCCTAAGAATAAATTCTAGAAGAAGATCTTGAAGATCATGCCTCAGAAAAAATGTGAAGAAGGTTGAAGTTGAATAAATCTGTTTTGGGAAAAATATTCTAAGTCAAGATATATACAAGTCACAGATCAAGTCATATAGAGAAGTCATTCAAAAACTTGATAATGACTTATCGAGAAGTCCAAAATAGCTTATAGAGAAGTCTCAGAGATATCGACAAGTCAAAATGAAGATATGAAGATTGAAAATATCCACAAGTCATTTCTACATTAGAGAACTCAGAGATATCGACAAGTCAAAATGAAGATATGAAGATTATAGATATCGACAAGTTAATTGTACATGCAAAGACTTGAAGACCTCGACAAGCAAAGCTCGTTCGAGAACTCAGAGATCTCGACAAGTCAAGTTCATATTCGAGAACGCAGAGATCTCGACAAGTCAAGATCACACTCGAGAACTCAGAGACCTCGATGAGTCAAAACATGTGTAGAGAACTTAGAGATCTCGATAAGCCATTATACTTATCAAAATGTCAGTTCTCTATGGTTCAAACTGGAGATCTCGATATAACCCTCAAGTACAACATGCAGACCAGTTAAAGTTCCAAGACTGTCAATCAGCGAATAAATCAATCACTGATTTGAAAAGTCTACAAAAAGCAGCTTGAAGAGTACAAGATCAAAGGCCAAGATTAACTGACAAAGTAAACTCATAGACATGCATGATTTGTAAAGATACATTAAGCCGAAAATAGAAAGTATTAGTTAACATAAAGTAGGGTTTAGTACAGGCTCTTGCATGCTGTGTAAAACATGTGTTTACTGTTCTATATAGTAAACAGTGGATGTTTTGTTTTAAGTTTTAACAAACAGATCTAGATTTTTTTGTAAATCTCTCAAGAAAGAAGTTGAGTTCTTTATCAACAAAGAACCCAGAAATTTGTAGCAAGACATACTTGATTTTAATATAAAATTAAGTGAGTTTTGAAGATAGTGTGTTTATGTGCATGTTTTACCATTTCTGTTAAAATACTTTATCTCTACAAATTAGATTATTTTGTTCACCATATACATAACATTTTAAAAAGCTTAAAAATAATTCAAAACACATTCACCCCCCTGTGTTGTATTCATTACCTAACAAGTGGTATCAAAGCAAAATATGAAAGCAAACAGATTAAACATCTTGGAAGAATGAATACACAGAAGCTTAGCATTATCAAAATCCCTACCTTTGACAGATCTAACTATGTATTATGGAAAAGGAAAATTATGCTTTTTATAAGGATGGTCAATCCACTATATGTTTAGATTCTCAAGAATGACCCTTCCACCCCAATGGAAAGAGTTGAGGAATCTACAGATGGAGATAGGGCTGAACATAAATTAGCCAAACCGACCGAAACCGTCCAATCTAAACCGAATTTTACGGTTTACTAACAGTTTGGTTCGGTTATGGATTGGCATTTTAAAAATCAAATTTTTTCGGTTTGATTTCGGTTTTTACCTCCAAACCGACCGATATAACCGAACCGAACCGAATATTTAAATTAAAACATTAATATACTTATATTAGTAAAGTGTAATTAATAATAAAATTATTATGTACAACATATGTGTAAACTAGAACATATAAAATAACTAATCATAATATATTTTATTCTAAGATATAAATATTTATGTATGTGTTATGTTTTCACTATTTTTATTTTTATTCAATAAGAGCATAAAAATTGGTCGCATCTTTTTCGTGTTCTTGCCTTTTTTATTTTTCAAAGTCATTATTTTTATATATTCTTTTTGAATATTATTACAATAGAAAATATATTCTATAATATGATACAAAATTTCGATTCTTATTTACAAATTCAAGTTTAATTTAATTTCTAACTTTGTTTTATAGGAAAAATGGTTTAAACCAAAACCAAACCGAACCGAACCGTTTTAAACGGATTGATTTGGTTTGGTTTTTTCACATAACGGTTTGGTTTCGGATTGGATCTTAGGGAAACCGCTAATTTCGGTTTGGTTCGGTTTCCAAACCGTCCAAACCGACCGATGTTCACCCCTAGATGGATACATGGTCATTCCATCTCATTATGCTCCTAGGGTTCCCTCACAGTACACTGAAACTGAAAAAGAGAAATTCTTTCTGGATAGTGACTTGCAACTGATCTTAATGGAATCACTTGACAATGTAATGTACAATAACATTATCAATTGTGACACATCCAAACAAATCTGGGAGAAGATAGAAATTCTATGTGAAGGAACAGAGGAAGTTAGGTCAAACTAAAAAAGGATTTTGGTATCTCAGTATGAAGGTTTTATGGTTAAACCAAAAGAAGGAATCACTGAAGTTTTTGAGAGGTTCAATAAGTTGATAAATGACTTGCAGCTACATGATAAATATTATGAGGCTGAGGAGGTTAACCTAAAGTTCCTGCTAGCTCTTCCTGACCATCTTGAATAGAAAATATCAGCTATTAGAGAAGGAAGAGATCTAAGCAGAATGATTTTGGAAGTTCTATATGGAATCTTGAAAACTTATGAACTTGAGATGTTGCAAAGAAAGTCATTGAAATCACATCATGGACATGTTGTTGATGGTTTCAGTGCTTTGATTGTACATGACAGAGAAGAAAGTTAAGATGAGCAAGATAATCAAGTTACAATTATTCAATTTATGGAACAAAAGAACAAAGGACCTCATAAGCAAGTTGGGTTGGAGCTGGAGAAAGATGAATACTACACCTTGGATGAGCTAGATGAAATGGACCAGTCCATGGCTTACTTGGCTAGGAAATTTTCCAACATAAGAGTCAAGAAGCCAAGGTTTTTCAAAGGCAATGGACAATCTTCCAACAGTAACAATTGGAAACCAAAAGCTTAGTATAATTTAGCTAGCAAAGGTGGCTACAAAATAGGATCTGTGGACAGATCAAAGATAAGGTGCTTCAACTGTGATGAGTTGGGTCACTTTGCTACTGAATGCAGGAAGCCCAAAAGGGTGAAGAAGGATAAAGCTTACTTGAAACTGGAAGCAAAGTATGAAGCTCTCTTGAAGAAGCAGTCTAGAAAAGCCTATATTGCAGAAGGAAAGAGTTAGGATGACACTGATAATGATGATGAGGATGAAGAAGTTGGAACCTATGCACTAATGGCTTTTGAGCATGGAGAAGCATCCAATTCAAAATCAGAGGTACCAACTCTAACCACTATTAATTTAAATGATAATCAATATAAGGAGACTGTGGAAAAGATTAGTGTAGAGATGCTTCATATACACACTAGCATGGTAGCAGCTATTGAGGAAGTCAGTAGGCTAAAAAAAGCTAATGAGAAGTTTGAGGGTGAGAAGTAAAAGTTGGATCTACTGCTTGAATCAGTCAAGAAAGAAAATGAATATCTGAAAAACAAGTTGAAGTGTGTTGCTGAAATTGAAGTTGTGTTGAGGGAGAAGCTGGAAAAGAATGAAGTAAAGTTAAAGGCCTTCAGGAATGCATCTGATTTGGTTGGTCAGTACCATGAGAAGAACAAGCCACATGCTAACATATCTATTGGTCTTGATTATGATGCTTTGAACAGAAACAAGAAAGCTATAGGTGGTAAAGGAAAAGCAACTGAAAATGAAGATGTCCCAGCTATGCTGAGAAAGGTTGGTTCACATATGTTCAAAGCATGTGAAGTAGACTTCAGTGAAGAAGAGTTGATCATAAAGCAAGAAATTGATGATGAAGACAATAAAATGAAAAATGCAGAAATAACTCCAACTTCCACAGTTGAAAAGAAACCCATGGTCAACCAAGATTCCAAGACACATGTCAAGGAAGTAAGAACTGAAGATGCAAGAAAGAAGAAGAAGAATAAAAATGTGAAGATTGGGATAAAAAAAGCAACAACTTTGCATTTGTTGCAGATGCTCCAAGGAAACAATGTCAAAAATGTGGCTCTGCAAATCATCTAACTCACCTTTGTAAAAAGGTTGTTAGCAAGCCAGTAGAAGGACCATGCAAGTATAATGAAGCAAATGCAAATGATTCTTACTCATTATGTGACAAGTTTGATTGCATCCCTTGCAACTTGAAAGTGATGAAAATTTGTCATAAGCTGAGAGTAGACCTCAAAGAAGTAAATGTTGGGTCTGCATCAAAAAAGGAAAATGCACAACATTCCATGAACACTATTCTTTCTGAAACAACTCATTATAATTCTTCTCATTTCTGGTTAACATAAAAAAAGTACCCAACACTGCTTGGGTTGCTAAATACACTTAATCCTCATTGTATGCAGGGCAAAAGGAATAAAGTCATATGGATCATAGACAGTGGATGCTAAGACACATGACAGGTGATATGGCTCTGCTATCACAATTTGAGGAGAAGGTTGGCCTTAGTGACTTTTGGAGACAACAACAAAGGTTTCATAATGGGATATGACAATTTGATTTATGGAAATTTTGTCATTGAAGATGTAGCACTGGTAGTTGGTCTTGAAGTGAGTCTTCTTAGTGTCAGTCAATTTGTAGACAAAGGATTCAAGGTTTCATTTGACAAAGGAGAATGCACTTTTATCAGCAAAAAGACTGGTGATGTTGCTCTTAAAGGACCAAGAAAGGGAAGCTTATTTATTGCAGATTTATACTCAGTAAATAAGGAAGGAGTTTGTTGCTTCTACATCAAAGCATCTGTAGAGCAAAACAAACTATGGCATAAAAAGCTGTCTCACTTAAATTTCAAGGCAATCAACACTCTAGTCAAAAAGGAGTTAGTGAGAGACATGCCTAATCTGGAGTTTGCTCAGAATGAAGTTTGCAAAGCTTGTCAAAAGGGAAAAATGAAGAAATCAAGTCACAAAAGTAAAACTGTGAATTCTATAAGTGCACATGTGCAACTTATTCACATTGACTTATTTGGACCAGTTAATGTCCTATCAATTTCAAGAAAGAGATATGCACTTGTGATGGTGGATGACTACTCAAGATATACATGGGTAGAATTTATATGAAACTCCACACATCATAATTGAACACATCAAGAAGATTGAGAAGCAAACTGAAGATCAGAATTGTGTGAAAAGATTGAGGAGTGATAATGGAACAGAATTCAGGAATGCAACCTTAACTGAATTCTACAAAGATAAGAGTATTGTTCAAGAATTCTCAGCTGCTAGAACACCTCAGCAAAATGGGGTAGTTGAGAGAAAGAACAGAACACTAGTAAAAGCTTCTAGAACAATGCTGCAAGATGCCAAGTTGCCAACAAGTTTTTGGGAAGAAGCTCTGAACACCGCATGCTACACTCAAAACAGATATCTCATTAACAAGAAACTTGGCAAATCACCATACTCAATCTTGTCTAAAAAAAGGCTACCGTAAAGCATCTTCATGTGTTTGGAAGCAAGTGCTATGTTTTGAAGGACAACTCTGATTATGTGGGAAAATTTGACCCTAAAGTTTTTGAGACAATTTTTCTGGGACATTCATTGGAGAGAACTGCCTACAAAGTCTATGTGATTGAACAGAAGAAAATTATGGAAAGCACAGACATTACTTTTGATGATGACAAATGTCCAGGCTTGGAATGCATTAGTGAAAATAAAGCTGAGACCCTACAATTTGAAAATCTCAAAATTGATAGTGATTTTGAGGATGATGTTGAAGTAAACACAAATCACCGAATAGATGAAGAGTTAACTGAACAAGTGAATCATGAAAATGGAAGCTCATATCAAACACCTGAATTTGATAGCACAAACTCAGGGGGAGAAAGAGAAGAAAATTTTGGAAGTCATGCCAATGATGAAGAGGAAGCAGAAAACACAAGTCAGCAAACTCACACAAGGAAATGGGATAGGAGTCACAATGCAGATGCAATTATTGGTGATCCCAATACTGAAGTGAGGACTAGAAGTGCAACTGCAAATGAATGTCTTCATGCATGTTTTTTGTCTCAAGTTGAGCCTAAGAAAACTGATGAAACCCTACTTGATCCTGATTGGATATCTGCTATGCAAGAAGAACAAAATCAGTTTGAAAGAAACAAAGTTTGGAAATTGGTTCTTGCACCAAAGAACAAGAGTATAATTGGAACAAAGCGGGTGTTCAGGAACAAAGTGGATGAAAATGGAATTGTCACCAGAAACAAAGCAAGGTTGGTTGCAAACGACTACTCACAGGAGGAAGGAATTGATTATGATGAGACCTTTGATCCATTTGAAAGACTTGAAGTAATAAGTATCTTTCTTGCATTGGCTGCACACTCCAATTTCAAGGTGTATCAAATGGATGTGAAGAGTGCTTTTCTTAATGGTGAGTTGGAAGAAGAAGTTTATGTGCAAGAGCCACCTGGCTTTAAAGATCCATAATTTCCAAATTTTATATACAAGTTATTCAAGGCTCTCTATGGACTAAAACAAGCACCTAGAGCTTGGTATGACATACTGTCATAATTTTTGATTAAACATAGATTCACTAGAGGTACTATTGATAAGTCTCTCTTCTACAAGAAGAATGATGATGATATGATCCTAGTTCAGATCTATATGGATGATATTATCTTTGGTTCTACAAATGAAAAGCTTTGTCAAAGATTCTCTAGGATTATGTAGAATGAATATAAAATGAGTATGATGGGGAAATTGAGTTACTTTCTTGGACTTCAAGTCAGTCAAATAAGTGATGGAATCTTCATCAGCCAAACCAATTATGTCAAGAATTTATTGAAAAAGTTTGGTATGATTGATTGTTCACCTGCATCTACACCTATGTCTACAATTACAAAGTTGGATGAAGATAAAAAGGGCAAAAGTGTAGATATCTCAAGATATAGAGGAATGATTGGATCTTTGTTGTACTTAACTATAAGTAGACCAGACATCATGTTTGATACATGTCTGTGTGCAAGATTTCAAGCCAATCCAAAGGAATCACATTTGATGGTTGTGAAGAGGATTTTCAGATATTTAAAGGGGACTCCAAACTTGGGATTATGGTATCCTAAGGGAACAGGTTTTGAAGCCGTTGGATACACATATGCAGATTTTGTTGGATGCAGGGTTGACAGAAAGAGTACTAGTGGAAGCTGTCAATTTCTTGGACAAAGACTTGTATCATGGTATAGCAAGAAACAACAATATGTGTCAACTTTCACAGCTGAAGTTGAATACATAGCTGCTAGAAGTTATTGTGCTCAAGTGCTTAGGATTAGAAATCAGTTAATACATTATGGCCTAGTGTTACACAAAATTCCAATTATGTGTGACAATACTAGTGCTATATCTATTGTGGTCAATCCAATTAATCATTCTAGAACAAAACATATTTATATAAGGTATCATTTTATTAGAGAACATGATGCTAATAGTACCATTGAGCTTATTTTTGTTCCAACAGAAAAACAATTAGCTGACAATTTTACTAAACCTTTGGATGAAGCTACTTTCACTAGACTTGTATGTGAAATTGGAATGCTTAATTCTTTATCATGAAGGCAAGAACTCAACTAATATTTTGCAACAGATTAATTTCTAAAAAATCAAAATTCATTTGATTTATTGGAAATTAACTGAAATATGAACTATAAATATTTCAGACTTCTCTGCATATTTATTTTTCATTTTATTTTTATTAACTTGGAATTTCTCAAATTCTAAGTAAGTTGTCACTTTGTTATTTCATATGGTCAATATATATAAATGATAAAAGATAGAATTAAAATGCAACAAAAGTATATAGAGAACCGAGTTCTCGATAAGTATAAATGACTTCTCGATAAGTCATTTTGTGACTTCTCGAATAAATTCTCGATAAGTCAATTTTGGACTTCTCGAATGGACTTCTCGAATGGTTGTTTTGATTTCTTGAATGAGTTCTCAATAAGTCTTTGTTAGACTTCTCGTGAAGTTATTATGACTTCTCGAAAGAGTTCTCGAATGAGTCATTAATAGACTTCTCAAATGGACATCTCGATAAGTCACTTTATGACTTATCTATAAGTCACTGTAGAAATCTCGAATGAGTAATATTGAGATCTCTACAAGTTTATTTAAACTTATCTTTAACTCATACTGAAATAATTTAATTAATAAATTATTTTCAGAATAATACTTTTGAAATAGATTTATTCTAAATTTATATTGACTTAATCATTAAAATTTTGGAATATATCAGTCCAATTTGGACACATTGAGTATTTATTTGACATCTCGACAAGTCAATTTTAGTTCTCTAAAAGAGTAAATTAAAATAACTTATCGATATGTAATTCTCTTCTCAAAATGACTTCTCGATAAGGAAATTTTAAACATTTATTTTTTAGTTCTCGATAAGTCATTTGCTTTTACAATAAATACTCAAACATTTATGCATACAGTTCTTTACGCTTTCGAGAACTCTAAGTGACCTATAACTCTCAAATCCAAACCGATTTCTCTCTCGTTTCGAACTCTTTATCTTAATTCCCTCTTACCCACTAAACCTCATATACTAATCAATGGCATCAAACACTATCGTACCCTTTATCCCAAAGGAAACCAATTTTTTTGCATTCGTAGATGCAAATCAGGCTCCTGAAGCTTTCAAAAGTTTTGTGAAGTTTATGTCAGAAACATACCTTGTAGGGGCTCTTACTGCAAATCCCATACTCTACTTGGATGTTCTAAGGGATTTCTGGACTACGGTTGTGACTAGGACAGTGGTGCATGACAATCAGGCTACATCAATTTTTTTAAATTGTTCAATCAAGGGCCAACATGTGGAGATTTCTGAGGGTGATGTCAACATGGCTTTGGGCATCCCTACTGACAAGCTGGTGGAGGTTCCAACTCATGAGGAGCTTTATGAATTCATGGACTTCATCAATTATTCTGAACATATTAACTTGGCAAGCCTGAATAAAAAGAACCTAAGAAGGGAATGGTCCTATTTATTTGATTCAGTAATAAGGGCATTCACCTGCAGAAAGTTAGGGTTTGATTTAGTAAAGAGTCTGCACAAACACTTGAAAAAATTCAAGTGTATGAAAGGAGACATAAGGATGGCACACACAAGAAGAGCACATCACTTGAAGCTCTCTTTTCTATTCAGGGGGAGCAGCCAACACTCCAATATGAGATTTAAAGTCTAATTTCTAAAATTTCTTCATCCTATACTCAAACACTTGAATCCAATTCTCAAGTGTTGCCAACCTCATTGACATGGTTCTAGAAACCATGCTCACCACCCAGGAATTATATTTAGTTGGCGAAAGGCTACATGTTGGGGTAGACCTTGATGACAGCAACACAAATGTTAGTCGCTAAACACGCGCTAATAATACACGCAAGTATACGCGTTCGCAAGTAATATAGAATTATTTCTAGTTCATTCCCACAGAGACTGGATTTGGTTAACTAATTAATTTATGCACTTATGCAACAATGATATGGCTATTATTCAATGCTAAGATGGATAACAAATTGGGATTGTTTTATAACTAAGAATTAAACTAACAATTATAACTAAGAGAATAAGAATGGTTTGATTAATATATATGACAAGCATGAGATTCTAACTTCATTAAATACTTCATTCAATAGCCTTTTCGTTCTTAACCTTAGCATGTAATTGTGATGACACTAATCAGATAACACGAAGCTGATAAACGCCAACTTTCGTTGCACAAATACCATACTACCAGACATCCACAAAAGAGATAGAAGATGAATAAATACCAATTATATTAAGACCCTATATGTCTATAAAATTTGACAACATAAAGGCTTAACGCACAACTTATCTATCATGATTAAACATGGCAAGTAAGATGGTTAAAATTACCTATGAATCATGCATAACAAATACATGAACCTATGCTAGCATGCAAGTTCTAAATCCTTAAATTCACTTTCGCTTCATTAAGAATTAACAAGCTATCTTATAAGTTCGCGACGCTCATAAGACGAATAAGCACAACCAATACTAGGTTATCATACAATCACCACACACTAAGGTATCGAAATAAATTAACTAAAGAAATGCATAAATAAATCCGCTAGAACCCCACGATAACGATTAGCCCATAATCGGACTCATCATCAATGTGGGTTCCGATGAAAGCATAATATAATAAACGTAGTCTTTATACTGAATAAATAATAAAACCAAGTACGAAACAAGAGTAAGATTTACGAATAAGAAAACTAGCATCCAAGTTACAACTTAGAACAAAGATTCACAAGTAAAAACAAGATTTTCTTCGTCTTCGTTGAATCGTGCTAACACAGTCTTCTTACGACTCTCCTTGTGCTCTAGTATATCCGTCTCTCTAGAAAATATCCTTTATTTAAGTTTATATAGCAGTCCATGCAAGATAGAAGTCCTCCAATTGTAAATCAACTAGAATCAGGATTCTGGGATCCCCACCCGGCGCGGCCGCTGGATTTCTGACAAATAGGCGCGGCCGCACGCTTGACCAGCGCGGGCGCGCCGTGCTTCTGGAAAAACTTCTGAATTTCTTTAATTCCTGCTGCAATCGAGTTGGCTTCCGGAGCTTTATTCTCCGGACATCATCTTAACACCATATTAGTACTAAAACAATGCTAATTCACCTGATTCTTAGAATAATGCCTGAAATGCAAAAACACTAGAAAACACATTAAAACACCAACAACTTGAGTACATTTACACCAATTCAAAGCTTTACGTAGCGTAATAAAGTATCATAAATTCCACTCAACATACCCCCAAACTTGAATCGATGCTTGTCCTCAAGCATAAACAGACTCAAAGAACAAGAAATAAAAATGCATGAATGCAACTAAATGAATGCAACGATCCCAATAGAATAACTAAACCAATCAACAAGCAACATCTCAACAAATGCAATTACTCGCATAAAGATCAATCAAACCTCACAAATCAATCTACAAACCAGAGACGTGCGTGTGTGCAACTGCTTACAGATATACTATCGCCACTAGATCAATAATCATGACTCACTACTCATCAAGGCAATCTCAAGGTTATAAACAGAATAAAAGCTAGACTCAAAATAACTTATAACACTTCAATTCTTATATTGGAGTTTTATATGGATTAATGCTTTTATTCAAACAAAACCACACACTTATGCTTATTTGATCGTGCAATGAGTGAGGTCCACAAAAGACTTATACAATAATACCCATGTAGCGAGCGTTAGGTTAGCGGATTCCAGACTATAAAAGCCTTAGGTCACTAGGCATAAAGTCCCCTAAGAACTTAATAACTCAAGTACCAAAGAGCCCACTCGAGATCAATTATACATAACACTTATTTTTTTTCTTTTTTTGTTCTCTTTTTTTCACAATTTCTGAACGAGTGTGTTTCGCTCCATCTCGTTCAACCCTAGACTACTCATATAAATATGAGCCGACTACTAGCCATTTGACACCTAGCCAACACCACTAGCAATGGAATCCAATTTTTCTCCAATTTTTAAATATCCATGTCTTTTATTATTAAGAGAATATCCTAAATTCTAATTATAAACAAGCGATTAAACCTCAACAAACAAACAAACCATGATCATGATCTAGCACTCAAGCAACCTATAAGACTTAGTAAAATACAGTTGTCTCTAGCATGCAAATCAACTCGATAAGACTTAACATCACTAAATACGACATCACTACACTACCATTAATATCACAAGTCAATCAGAAAAATTATCTACGGGATCATTTTATTATACAAATGCATGAACTATATGAACAAACTACTATAAAAACTACCAAAAATAAAAAAAAACTACATGGAAAAATATGCAACTATATGAACTAAACTATCATGAATATGCAAACTATATGCGACTCATACAAAACATATTCCTTCAACTACTACCCCCAAACTTAAAATATTCACTGTCCTCGGTGAAGGTAATAGTAAGGAATCAGGCATACCTAATCCGAATCAGGATCCTCACCCTCAATGGGTGGAGTGTCAGGTGTGTCCGGAGGTGGATACATGGAATCCTTACCAAATACTGGCCACTGGATGTCAACACCGGTGGCTCTGAAAGCTGTCCCCAATGCCTGGGTGAGATCACGTGCAAACCTGTTGTGGATGTCATGCATCACATCCATCCTCCTAGCCAGACGCCTATACTGCGTCATGCTCATGCCAGCTCCAACATCAGCTCCTTCCTCCTCCTCATGTGCCTGCTGCGATGGCCCCGCCTCATCTCCTAGCTGAGATCTCCAAGCAGTCTTGTTCGTCTGGGTGGCCCCAGCAGCTGGCCTCCCACCAGGTAGATGGTCAAAAGTATAACCAAGCCCCTTCAGATCGGGCTTGCCTCCATCCCACTCTTGCATTGTAGCCAAAGTAGTGCTGTCAATAGGAGCACTCGAGATCTGCAACTGCTCATGTGTTGGGCAATGAACACTAACTGCCACACATAATTTCATCACAAAGGACGCATACGGTATAGACCCCGTGGTACTCCCCCTCAAGAAATTCAGAATACCCTGATAAATCACCATCCCAAGATCCATATAATCTCCCTGAAGATTGCCCCACAACAGCCGTGCATGCTTCACAGTAATCTCATACACATGCGAAGATGGCATGATGTTTGCACAACTAAACGCGTTCCATGCACGGGAAAAAACCTGTTCATGCTGAAAGCCGGGAATATATAGTACTCAGTAGTGCCCCTCTTGATCTTCCAGTGTATATCAGGTATGTATAGTGTAGCAATAATAATATCCAGATCAAAGTCCTCTAGAGTCTTATCATTCCAAGTGTCCTGACTGGGCTTCCTCGCGGGCTGCTCAATCACTCTCCTAATAGCATCAACACTATACTCCACAGTCATCCCTCGCACCATCGTGAAGCCATTCTTCTCAGCCTTCATGTTCGCATAAAACTCGTGAACAACACTCAAGGGCACAACAGCGGGTGCCTCGCAAAAAGGAACCCAACTAATCTCCAAAATCATCTCCAACAACTTACCATCCTTCCCCGATGTCTAGAAAACCTCGCTCCTTGATGATAGGCTTCGAGAGAAGCCTCGTATACTCCGCTTCAGCCTCGGGAGTAGAAAACCTCGGCCTCACATCACCCGCACTAGAAGAATCGGTGGTGATGCTGCTTACTTGTGTTCTTTGTCTCTTGGGTGCCATTGGAATTGAGTAGAGAGAATAAGAGTTTGTGTTTGAGAGATAATTTGTGTTTGAGAAATTTGTGAAGTGGTGAAGAAGTTTGTGTATAAGTATATGTATATATAGGTGGTGAAAAAGAATTGTATATGGAATAGAAGTGAGATTTGATTATGGGAATAGTGGGAATAATGGGTTTGATTTGGAGAGGGAAATTTGGGATGTGGGAGAGTTAAATTCGGGTAGTAATTGATTTTGTATCAAAAATCCCGTTTTTCCTCTTCAAAACTGTTGTTTTTTATTTTTCTGACTCGGGACCTCAGCACAGGCGCGCGCTAAGACAGCGCGGGCGCGCTTTACTTCTGCCAAATCGGCGCGGCCGTGCACTAGATTAGCGCGGGCGTGCCGTGTCTCTGTAATTTCAGCGCGACCGCGTGCTAGATCAGCGCGGCCGCGCTTGGCTTCTGAAGTTGGCCCTGAATTTTTCTGTTTTTTTGATTTTTTTGTGATTTTCTCTTTTCTTTTTGCTTCCTCTACTTACTAATGTACAACAAACTTGGGTTGCCTCCCAAGAAGCGCTTGCTTTATGTCATTAGCTTGACGTAGAAACTCGAGATCAAACGGACAATAAAACGACACTAACCACCTCGCGGTTTGCCGTGTCACCATAGTAATGCTTCAACCTCTGACCATTTACCTTGAATACTTGGCCCAGATCATTCTCAAAAATTTCCACCGCTTCATGTGGAAACACAGTTTTGATTATGATGGGCCCTGACCACCTTGACTTCAACTTACCAGGAAAAAGATGGAGACAAGAGTTAAACAAAGGAACTTGTTGCCCCGGAACAAATGATTTAAGCACTAGACCCCTATCGTGCCACCTCTTGACTTTCTCCTTATATATTTATTATTCTCATAAGCTTGAAGTCGAAACTCATCGAGCTCATTTAACTGAAGCATCATCTTCTTACCAGCTGCATCCAAATCCAGATTCAATTTATTCAAAGCCCAATACACCTTATGCTCGAGCTCCACAGGCAAATGACACCCCTTACCATAAACCAACTGAAAAGGCGACATTCCCAATGAAGTCTTATATGCTGTTCTATAAGCCCAAACAGCTTCATCAAGCTTCAAAGACCAATTTTTCCTCGATGGACACACAATTTTCTCTAAGATGCGCTTACTCTCTCTGTTAGATACCTCAGCTTGACCATTCGTCTGAGGATGATAAGCCGTAGCAATGCGATGATTCACATTATACCTTTTTATCATAGCAGTGAACTTGCGATTGTAAAAATACGACCCCTCATCACTGATTATGACTCTTGGAGTTCCAAACCTTGTGAATATCTGTTTGTGAAGAAAATTAAGTACCGCCTTCACATCATTCATTGGCAATGCCTTAACTTCAACCCATTTCGACACATAATCAACCACCAACAAGATATACTGATTGTTACAAGATCAGACAAATAGCCCCATGAAGTTAATTCCCCAAATATCGAAGACTTCAACCTCGAGAAGCACATTAAGAGGATCTCATCCCTCTTAGACATATTACCCACACGTTGACATCGATTACATTTCAAAATGAACTAATGAGCCTCTTTAAACAAAGTTGGACAAAAGAAACCTGCTTGAAGAATAAGAGTTGTTGTCTTTTCTCCATCATAGTGTCCTCCATAAGCCGTTGAGTGGCAGTCTCGCAAGATCCCCCCGTTTCGCTGTAAGGAATACATCTCCTGATGATTTGGTCAGCTCCTTGATGAAAAAGAAACGGCTCATCCCACATATACCACTTCACTTCATGCAGAAACTTCTTCTTTTGAGCGTATGATAAGTCGTGAGGCATGATGTTACTCACAAGCTAGTTCACAATGTATGCAAACCACGGTTCTTCCTCTTGCACTCCAAACAGCTGCTCATCGGGAAAAGACTCATTTATCAATGGCTTGTCCAATGAAGTAGCATTAGGGTTCTCTAAACGCGAGAGATGATCAGCAACTTGATTTTAAGTCCCTTTTTTGTCCTTGATCTCTAATTCAAATTCTTGAAGCAAAAGAACCCATCTAATCAATATAGGCTTCGAGTCCTTCTTCGAGACGAGATAAAGAATTGCAGCATGATCAGTGAAAACTGTCACTTTAGTCCCAAGTAGATAAGATCAAAATTTCTCAAAACTATAGACAATAGCCAAGAGTTCTTTCTCCGTAATAGTATAATTCAGTTGAGCACTATTCAAGGTCTTACTAGCGTAGTAGACCACATGAAATATGTTGTTCTTTCTCTGCCCAAGAACTGCTCCAACTGCATAGTCACTTGCATCGCACATCATCTCAAAAGGTTCATTCCAGTCAGGTGCAGTTATGATAGGTGCCATGATTAAACTCTTCTTCAATATCTCAAAGCAGCAAGACACTCATCATCAAACTTGAAAGGGACATCTTTCTCTAGCAAACTGCATAATGGCTTCGAAATCTTGGAGAAGTCCTTGATGAACCGCCTATAGAAACCCGCATGACCAAGAAAACTGCGAATTCCCTTAACAGAAATTGGCGGAGGAAGATTTTCAATGACCCCCACCTTGGCTTTGTCCACCTCAAGACACTTACTAGAAAACTTGTGCCCAAGAATAATGCCATGTCGCACTATAAAGTGACATTTCTCCGAATTGAGAACCAAGTTGGTCTCAACGCACCTCTTGAGAACATGTACAAGATTTTACAAGAATTCATCAAAAGAATCGCCAAATACAAAGAAGTCGTCCATGAACACCTCCACATTCTGTCCAATCATATCAGAAAAGATGGCCATCATACATCTCTAAAATGTGGCTGGTGCACCACAAGACCAAATGAAACTCGTCTGAAGGTGAAAGTACCAATTGGACAAGTGAAGGTAGTCTTCTCCTGATCTTCCGGAGCGATACAAATCTGATTATAACCTGAATAACCATCCAGAAGACAGTAATACTCGTGACCGGCCAATCGGTCAAACATCTGGTCAATGAAAGGCAGAGGGAAGTGATCCTTCCTCGTGGCCTTTTTCAGCTTCCTGTAGTCCATACAAACTCTCCATCATGTAACTGTTCGAGTAGGAATGAGCTCATTCTTCTTATTAGCAACAACTGTGATACCTCCCTTTTTTGGTACACACTGAACTGGACTCACCCAAGAACTGTCAGAAATGGGATAAATAATCCTTGCAACTAGCCACTTAAGAATTTCCTTCTTCACTACTTCCTTCATGATTGGATTAAGTCTTCTTTGCTGCTCGACCGTAGGCTTGCTACCTTCCTCTAGCAGAATTTTATGCATGCAATAAGAAGGGCTGACTCCCTTAATATCCGTTATGGTCCATCCAATTGCCAATTTGAACTCTATTAGAATCCTCAAAAGCTTCTCCTCATCGCTACCTGAAAGGTCAGATGCAATAATAATAGGCAAAGTAGATGCATCACCTAAAAACGCATACCTCAAATGTTCAGGTAAAGGCTTAAGCTCAAGAGTAGGAGCTTCCTCAATAGATGGCTTGAGGCATTTAGGAGCTTTGTTTAATTCCTCCATTCCAAGAAATTCAATAGGCATATCAATCTTCCTCTTCTAGGGAGAAGCATTCAGATATTGCAATTGCTCTTCACCTTCGTCATCCTCACTATCTGAATTTCCCAATAAGGCCTTCTCTAAGGCATTAAACCTTAGCAATTGATCAAGTTCTGAAGTAACCACTAAATCGACCAACTCTACTTTTAAGCACTCCTCATTTTTGTAGGAAATTTTATAGCATTGAACACATTAAAAGTTACATCCTGATCCAGCACTCGCATTATAAGTTCACCCTTCTGCACATCTATCAAGGTTCGGCCAGTTGCCAAGAAAGGTCTTCCCAAAATTATGGGAATCTTTTTATCATCCTCGAAATCAAAAATTACGAAATCAGCAGGGAAGATGATTTTATCAGCCTTGACCAAGACATCCTCCACAATTCCTCGCGGATATGTAATAGAACGGTCGGCCAACTACAAAGTCATATAAGTCGGTTTTGGATCAGGCAAGTTTAACTTCTTGAAGATTGATAAAGGCATCAGATTGATTCTTACTCCCATGTCACATAAACATCTGTCAAAAGACACTTTTCCAATAGTGCATGGAATAGTGAATGTAATAACCCCAAAATTTTGAACTTTTTTGTAACCCTTATGAATAGTGTTTTTGCTGATATTGCTGAATAAGAAAACTTTTCATGCCACACTATGTAAGGGTTCTTTTATTGTTATTCTGAGATCTTATTAGCACTCTATATGATATATAAGTGTATGTAAAGATCGTCAGAATCCAAATTCAAACACTTTGATTTTTCTCGAAAATCCACCAGATACCGAAAGAATTGAGTATAAGGTAACATGATAAAAAGGATTTAAATTCAAGGATTATAAGAAGGGATCATAAAAGGAATATAATGTATTGAGAAAGGTAAAGGAAACCCAAGTAATAAGATCCCGGGTATGATCCCTCAAACGATAAACGAAAACGAAAGTTAAGCGAACCGTATAACAGATCAGCGGTCATTAGCCAAGTAATTAGAAGCTAATCAAAGAGGTTAGTGAGGATGATGTCATCAAACCAATAAGAAGAGGACAAGTGTGGGAGGATGACATAACATGATGACCTAAGCATGACCAAAGAGAAGTGTGTTGTTGGTTGATTAAGAGCTACACAAAATTCACCATGGTTAAAAGTAATAAATCAAAACAAAAGCAAGCAACCAAGCAAAACAAATCACAAAATCACAAAAACACAAAGTTGACTTCATTTTCTTCAAGAAAGCTCTCGGCCTTTCTCTTTTTTTTCAAGAAGAAAAATTCAAAATCCAAGATCCAAGCCTTGTTAATTAGTGAGGTAATTATCTAATACTCCTTATGCATAGATATAGCTATCTTATAAGTTTGAGCTTCAAATTCATTCACAATCTCTTCCTAAAATTCATGGAATAAGAGGGTGAATAGTGTTTTTCAAGAACTTAAATTTTTGTTCTTGAGTTTTTGTTTAGATTAAGCTTGGGTAAGGACTTTCAAGGGTGATTCCAAGCTAATTAGTTACTCCCACTCACAAGGAAGGTATAATCTCTTAACCTAGCTTTGTTATTGAATGTTAAGAGCTTAATATGAGTATTATAGTTCATAAGAGGCTTGATTGTTGTGTATGTAGAGATTAGTTGGTTTTGTGATGTTTTTGGAGTTGTAAACCTTGGTTATTAGTTAAAGAACTTAAGAATAGTTTTAGTTCATGTTTGAGATTAATATAAAATGGAAAAACTTGAGGTGTTGGGGCTGTTGTAGTGATGTATGGATGAAATTTGGTTGTATGGTTGAATTGTGGTTGGTTTGTGGTTGATTTGGAGTAGAATAAATATTGGTAATCGCGTAAACATAGCTGTCGTAATGTCTGATTTACTTTAGACTATTTTTGTTCTTAACATCAGGACCCGAGAACTCACTGTTACGTTTTGACCATTGCCATGATTAGAAAGTTCATGTTCCGAGCTTCCTTTTGATATGTGGTTCGTTTGAATCCGATATACGGTTTAGGAGAAACGACCATTTTAAGTAACGGTGTTTCGCGAACGAACCATTACCACTCGCCTTACTTTGAAACATAGGTTAAAGACCTTAAAGGACTAATTTGTAACACCCCCAGATCCGGGGTCAGGGATCCGGGTCGTCACGGTCTTTCTTTGCACAATATCACTTAACTGAATTAATAATAAATAACCTCATGCTGTGACCCCACACTAACACACCACAACCCGTTATAGTCTCAGAGATGAAATTGAAATAAGTACAAGTCTTTGAATCCATAATTTAAAAGTTATTACAACCCAAAATGATTACTTGATAAGTTTACAATTAATTGCCATTATCTACCACAAGTTATAATTATACATAATTGATTCCCAAAAGTAGAAGGTCTGATCTACAGATAGATCTACCTATGCAGCTATAACAGCTATGATCTCAACGGGAATGCGCGGGGCGCTTCCCACGCTCTTGCGCTGGGTCTGCTTGATTCTGGCCATCTTTCCTAACTGTTGTTGTGTGATGAAGAAATAAAGTAAGAGTGAGCATTACAGCTCGCAAGATAATATATAGTGTAAACAATAATGCAAGTATCTAAAAGGATAACTTACTAAAATCCTTTATCAAGTGTAAGATAATTACTTACTGGATATAAGCAAAAACAAGGGATGAAGTTACCAAATACTTCACTATACTTATATCATTTATAAAGCTACTTGAACTACCACTGTTCAAAGTATAATGAGCTTTCAACAGTTCATCACATAGATGAGACTACAAGACAAGATTTGAATAGATTAAATCTTTGATGTATTATTGAATGAAATGAAGTTATGATATACTTCATTAAGTCCCGATATATATATCCACATATATATCACTTTATACATTTCCTGAAAACCTCTGTCATGTAAAGTATGAACAGAGTTTGTAACATCCAATGAATTTTTGGAAAGGAAAAGAATTGTGGCATAAACCCGGTATCTTGCTGATCAGGCAAAGATACCAATAAGTAACCTTTTCTACTAGTAGATGGACAAATTCCCCACTGGTCATCACCCTGGTCGCAATAAGACCTTATGCTGGACTGCCACTCAGCCACTTACGCATTTGATGGACTCCCACTGAGCCACTTACACTTTCATGGATGCCCACTGAGCCCATGTTGCTTATGCCGACTCGATAGATGGACTTACTTCCCGAACGGTGGGTAAGTAATCAATTCATTTACCAAAACAGCAACCTTGTTGCGAATATAAAATACACCACAGAGCCGGATCCCTCCGGTTTTGAGCGAGTATTTAAATCCCCTTTAAAAGGAAGATCTTAAATATAAAAATGAGTTTTGGGATCCGCTCTAACTTTTAAAAATCATTTTGAAGACTCGAAAACACTTTAAAGAGTGTTTGGAGTAATGCTGATTTAATAAAGTAAATCAGTCCCAATATATTAGAAAATATCTGAATATTATTATTTAAATAACATTCCCATAAAGAATAATATTTATAAAAATAATTGAAGTAGAAGTTGTAAAACTTATACTTGAAATGAATAGTAAATAACCAAAGATATACTTATACGAAAGTAATATCTTTATTTGAATAATCAAAAGTAAGTTTGATTATCGACACATTATTCTTTAATAAAATAAAGAATATTATTCAGTAAATAATCGGAGTCATAGGTCCTCAAATGAATATTCAAATAATATTCATTAATAAAATAGACGGAGTCATAAGTCCTCGAATGAATATTCAAAATAATATTCATTAATAAAATAGACGGAGTCATAAGTCCTTGAATGAATATTCAAATAATATTCATTAATAAAATAAAGTTATCGAATAAACCTTATTCGGTTCATAGTTTTTGAAAACTATATATATCTATATATATATATAATATACTCGGGAACATCGACTCCCGATTTTAGAAAATGTTCACCTTTGGGTCCCCTATCCTCAGGGTATACGCAACTACTGCTTATCTCTAGCATAGGTATTATGCAACTATAAGCATTTGAACCAACAGATATATATCAAGATTACGAAACAGATATGCATATATACCATATCACATGCTCCAATATATCGCAAGAATTTGCTAATAACAATCATGCATCTATCACAAGATAATGCATATACACATATACATCACAACAACAGTTATACGGGTAGAAAACTTGCCTGAGCGACTGGGGGTTACAAATGGCTTGGGACAAGTCTGGTAACCTATAAGCAACATATAAGTTGGAATTAAACCAAAGTCACTTATGAATCTATACTTTAACCAATTTAGACTCTAACGCTCGCTTTGCGCTTACTGATTCTCTTAAGTCGCTCGAGTACCCTCGGCTCCACCATTTTTAATAAATTAACCATTACGAGTTTTAAGGCGATTCTTTCGTGAGTGTCTTACCAACTGCCTATTACACTTTACATAAATGTTTCATACTCCAATTAGTCCTTCAAGGTCTTTAACCTATGTTTCAAAGTAAGGCGAGGGGTAATGGTTCGTTCGCGAAACGTCGTTACTTAAAATGGTCGTTTCTCCTAAACCGTACATCGGAATCAAACGAACCACATATCAAAACGAAGCTCGTAACATGAACTATCTAATCATGGCAATGGTCAAAACCTAGAAGTGAGTTCACGGGTGCTAATGTTAAGAGCAAAAATAGTCTAAAGTAAATCGGACATTACGACGGCTATATTTACGCGATTACCAATTTTATTCTACTCCAAACCAATCCACAATCAACCCACAATCACAACCCAATCAAAACTCCATCCATACTTCACCATAACAGCCCCAACAACTCAAAATTATCAATTTATACTATTCTCAAACATGAATTTAAACTATACTTAAGTTCATTAATCAATACTCCAAGAATTACAACTCCAAAACATTACAACACCAACTATCCTCTACATTCACAACAAACAAGCCTCTCATGAACTATAACAACATAACTAAACGTAATACTCAAGTAAAGTTAGGGTTTGGAGGGGTTATACCTTCCTTGAAGAGTGGAGAATCAAGTAACTAGCTTGGAATCACCCTTAAAAGTCCTTATCCAAGCTTAATCTAAACAAAAACTCAAGAACAAAAATTTTAGTTCTTGAAAAACACTATTCACCATCTTCTTCCATGATTTTTAGGAAGAGATTGTGAATGATTTAGGAGCTCAAACTTATAGGATAGCTATATCTATGCATAAGGAGTCTTGGATAATTACCTTGCTAATTAACAAAGCTTGGAACTAAGATTTTGAATTTCTTGCTTTGAAGAAGAAGAAAAAGCCGAGAGCTTTTTGGATGAAGAAATGAAATAATTTTATGTTTTGGTGAAATGATTTGTTGGTTGGTTGATTTTGATTTGTTTTGTTTTGTTTTCTTACCTTTTACCATGGTAACTTTTGTGTGGTTCTAATTCAACCAACAACACACTTGCTTTGGTCATGCTTATGTCACCATGTGATGTCACCCTCCCACCTTTGTCCTCTTCTCATTGGTTTGATGATATCATCCCCACTAATCTCTTTGATTAGCTTCTAATTACTTGGCTAATGACCGTTGATCTGTTATACGGTTCGCTTAACTTTCGTTTTCGTTTATCGTTTGAGGGATCATACCCGGGATCTTATTACTTGGGTTCCCTTAACCTTTCTCAATACATTATACTTCTTTTATGATCCTCTCTTACAATCCTTGAATTTAAATCCTTTTTATCCTGTTACCTTATACTCAATTCTTTCGATATCTGGTGGATTTTCGGGAAAAATCAAAGTGTTCGGATTTGGATTCTGACGATCTTTACATACACTTATTTATCATAAAGAGTACTATTACGATCTCAGAATAACAATAAAAGAACCCCTACATAGTGTGGCATGCAAAGTTTTCTTATTCAGCAATATCAGCAAAAACACTATTCATAAGGGTTACAAAAAGTTCAAAATTTTGGGGTTATTACAGTCTCCCCTTCTTAAAAGGATTTCGTCCCGGAATCAAATAGAAAATAAATGGGGGTACTTTTCTAGCATTGCGCTCTCTAGCTCCCAAGTTAATTCTTCCACATTATGATTCTACCATAGCACTCTGACTAGCTTGATCACTTTGTTCTGAAGCACCTGCTCCTTCTTATCCATAATCTTTACTGGTTTCTCCACGTAAGTTAGATCTGGTTGCATATCCACATGCTCGTACTCCACTATGTGTCTGGCATCCCGATGATACTTCCTTAGCATTGACACATGGAACACATTATGAACTTGTTGTAGGTTCGGGGGTAAGGCTAGCTCGTAAGCCAACTTCCCAATCCGTCTTAGTATCTCAAAAGGTCCAATGTATCTTGGGCTTAGTTTTCCTTTCTTTCCGAATCTCATTAACCCTTTCCAAGGGGATACTTTTAGTAGTACTAAGTCTCCAACTCCATACTCCTTGTCCTTTCGGGCTAGGTCTGCATATTTCTTCTGTCTGTCTTGGGCTGCTACCAGCCGTCCTCTGATGAAATCCACTATGTCTTTGGTCCTTTGGACCACTTCGGGTCTGAGCATCTTCTGCTCTCCTACTTCATCCCAGTATAAGGGAGATCGACACCTTCTTCCGTACAGGGCCTCATAAGGCGGCATTCCGATGCTAGCATGAAAGCTATTGTTATAATAAAACTCGATCAACGGCAAGTGATCATCCCAACTTCCTTTAAAGTCTATTGCACAGATTCTCAACATATCCTCTAGTGTCTGGATGGTCCTTTCACTCTACCCATCTGTCTGGGGATGGTAAGCGGTGCTCATATTTAACTTGGTCCCCGCACATTCTTGAAAGCTCCTCCAAAATCTGGAGTTGAACCTGGGGTCTCGGTCTGAGACAATGGACGCTGGGACTCCATGTCGCGTCACTATTTCCTTAAGGTAAATGTCCACCAGTCTATCGACTGTGTATCTCTCATTGATAGGAATGAAATGAGCTGACTTTGTCAGTCGGTCTATAATCACCCATATGGCATCATGGTTGGCTTTCGTCCTTGGTAAACCGACAACAAAATCGATGGCTATCTGTTCCCATTTCCATTCGAGAATCTCCAGGGGTCGTAAAAGTCCACTGGGTCTCTGGTGCTCTGCCTTTACTCTTTGGCAAGTCAAACATTTGCTTACCCATTCTGCTACGTCCCTCTTCATATTGGGCCACCAGTAATATTCCTTCAAATCCCTATACATCTTGGTGCTTCCCGGGTGAATGGAATACCTTGAACTATGGCTTTCATCCAAAATCTCATCTTTAAGCTCTTGAACGTTCGGAACCCAAATCCGGTAGGAGAACCTCATTATCCCTTTATCATCTTTCTCAGTATGGATCTCTTCTCCAGTCATTGACTCTCTGCCTTCATTCATTATTTTCTCTTGGCACAATCTGATCTTTTCCAATAACTCTGGCTGCATTGAGATCTCAAACAGCTTTTCAGTTCCGGTTCCGGTTACCTTTACTTCTATTTCCATTCTCTCAAAATCCTTTATCAATTCTTCCGAAGTCGTTATCATTCTGAGTCTTTCCTTTCTACTAAGGGCATCAGCCACCACATTGGCTTTCCCCGGATGATAGAGAATCTCACAATCATAGTCCTTGATTAGCTCTAACCATCTCCTCTGGCGCATGTTGAGCTCTTTCTGCGTAAATATGTACTTGAGGCTCTTATGGTCTGTGAAAATCTCGCACTTCTCTCCATACAAGTAGTGCCTCCAAATTTTTAGGGCAAAAACTATTGCCGCGAGCTCAAGGTCATGAGTAAGATATCTAACCTCGTATTCCTTCAGTTGTCTCGACGCATACGCAATCACATTACCGTGCTGCATAAGCACACACCCTAATCCTTTGTGCGACGTGTCACTATATATCACAAAATCTCCTTTTTCATCGGGCAATGCCAACACCGGGGCCGTTACCAACCTTTTCTTTAATTCCTGAAAACTGTTCTCACATTTCTCCGTCCATTCAAACTTCTCTATCTTACGAGTAAGTCGTGTCAAAGGGGCTGTGATCTTCGCAAAGTCCTGTACAAATCTACGATAGTAGCCGGCCAATCCTATAAAACTCCTTACCTCTGTGGGTGTGGTTGGCCTTTCCCAATTTGAGACCGCCTCTATCTTGGAGGGGTCGACCAATACTCCTTCTTTATTGATCACATGTCCTAAAAACTGTACTTTATTCCACCAGAATTCACACTTCGAGAATTTGGCATATAACTGTTCCTCTCTGAGTATTCCTAGAGTTATCCTCAAATGCTCTACATGTTCTGCCTCAGTCCTTGAGTAGATTAAAATATCATCGATAAAAACTATCACACACTTGTCCAAGTACTTCTTAAATACTCTGTTCATTAAATCCATGAAAGCCGCTGGGGCGTTGGTTAATCCAAAGGACATTACCAAAAACTCATAGTGCCCATACCTGGTACGCAACGCTGTCTTGGGAATATCTTCGGGTTTAATCTTTAGTTGGTGATATCCAGTTCTCAGGTCAATCTTGGAAAAATAAATAACATCCTTTAGCTGGTCGAACAGATCGTCTATTCTAGGTAACGGGTACCTGTTCTTTATGGTTAGCTTGTTCAACTCTCGATAGTCGATGCACAGCCTCATGCTCCCATCCTTCTTCTTAATAAATAACACTGGTGCTCCCCACGGAGACATACTGGGTCTTATCATACCCTTATCCAAAAGTTCCTGCAATTGGGTAGCTAATTCCTTCATTTCTAATGGGGCTAACCGGTAAGGTGCTTTTGAAACTGGCGCCGTCCCTGGGGCCAGCTCAATAGCAAATTCAATCACTCTATCGGGTGGTACTCCCGGAAGGTCTTGTGGGAATACGTCTTCAAATTCGTTGACTACCGGAATATCTTGTAAGTTGGCCACCTCCTTCTGCGTGTCCACCACATAGGCTAGGTAAGCCTCATTTCCTTTTCGTAGCATCTTTTAGGCCTGGGCCATAGTCAAAAATTTCTGTGTCTGCCTATTTCCTCTAAATATAACTTCTTTCTTTCCTGGGATATTTAACTTAACTTTCTTCCCCTTACAGTCTATCTGAGCATCATTGCTAGATAGCCAGTCCATTCCCAAAATTACATCAAACTCCCCTACTTTAAAAGGAATCAGATCAACACTAAAAGATTGCTCCCCTATGCTTAACTCACAGGCGGGGTGAATCTGGTTAACAGGAATAATTTCATGATTGGCTATTTCTACTTGTAAGGGTTCTATCAAGGGTTCAACCTTAAGTCTTAACTTACGCACAAGGTCCTTTGATATAAAAGATTTAGTTGATCCCGAATCAAATAAAATGTTTGCACTGACTGAATTTAGAGAAAGGGTACCTGCTATCACATCTGAGTCTTTCATAGCATCCTGGACTGTCATGTTGAAAGCCCTCGCAGTAGGTGGCTTATTGGAGGCAGCCCTGCTGGCTCCTGAAGCTGCTGGTTTGTTCATTGGGCATTCCCTCTTCCAATGACCCGGGCGTCCACACTGATGACAAGTGGTGGTTGGAATGACAGCAGGGGTTGATGAAGGGCACTTAGTTGAATAGTGACCCTCTCGACCGCACTTAAAGCAGGTTATTGGCTTTCCTTTATACTCCCCAGTATGCATCCTTCCACAATTGTTACAGGCTGGCAATGGGGGTCGAGACTGGTTGGAATAGGACATTCTTGACTTCTGGCCGCTCTGGCTCACATTCACGCTCATTGGCCGCTTAAACCCAGTGTTCCGTCCCGGTAGGGACACTACTCCTCGATTAACTCTAGTTGGGAAGCTCCTTCCCGCGAAACCTCCACCCATGCTCATACTTTTCCTCTTTATTCCCTTCTTCTCTCTTTCCTTTAGCATCTGTTCACTTCCGGCTTCTACAATTGTTGCCTTTTGCACCAGAGTGGCATAATCAGTAAGCTCAAGGATTGCCACCCTATTCTGAATCCACGGTTTCAGTCCCTGCTGAAACCTCCTAGCTTTCTTTTCCTCGGTACTCACAAACTCCGGCACGAACCTTGATAACTCAGTAAATTTTGCTTCGTACTCTGCTACGGATAAGTTATTCTGCTTTAGCTCCAAGAACTTGAGCTCCATCTGGTTCTCCATAAACCTCGGGAAATACTTTCCCAAAAACAACTGACTGAACCTCTCCCAGGTTATGATAGCATCTGTCTCCATATTTTTCTTGGCCTCCCACCAGTAGTTGGCCTCTCCTTTAAGAAGGTAGGTAGCAAATACAGTCTTCTGTGCCTCATCGGTACTCAGAATCTCAAAGGATTTCTCCATTTCCTTCAGCCATGCCCTTGCCTCAACTGGGTCGGCTGATCCGTGGAACTCAGGGGGCTTAAGGGACTTAAAAGCCCTGAAAGAGTTTGCCACAGCATTGTTATTTCCTTGAGGGGGTGGGTTGGGTTGACGTTCCAAGTTCTGCCTTAGTAGTTGCATGAACTGGCCCATGGGATCCATGCCTGGGTTTGGTACTGGTTGCTCAACCTCAGTTTCTCCTTCTTCAGACTCTATCTCAAATCCCTCAACATCATATGTTTCCTCTTCCACTTCATACAGGGAGTCATCATGTTCCACATAATCCTCATCTTCCTCTTCACTGTGTTCTTGGTTCCTACCGTCCTGGTTATGGCTTCCCTGGTCCTCAGATCCAGGGTTCGCCCTAGTTCCAATCTTTCTTGGCGGCATGATACTGATAAATATTTGGGAAATTCCATGTTAGGTCACAATCATAAACAACATTGTGCCTTGCACAGTTCTATAATGGGGAGAATGTATCTCACAATTCTATTATATTATGACAGTTCTAATAAGAAGTGCAGTAATAACAATGATAAAAACAGTGATCTCGTCACTAAGGAACTGAACTGAAAGGAAACAAATATATACATAATGCGAGAAATACATAGTTTGATCTGGTCAAAAGTACAACAGTGCTACAACCATCTGTCCCAAAAGTGATACACAATAGTCTATCTGTCTAGTCAAAAAAAGGGATGCTATATACAAGTCAACTATCCCGGAAAATTGGCTCTTACTAAGGCCTCGACTAACTAGACAACTAGACTATCACATCGTCAGTCCTGAATCATACACCGGAGCGGGTAAGCTCCCATACCCTTTCCATCGCACGACGGAAGATATAGTCGGCCTGCCGCCTGGAGATCCTACCATGCTTATCCCTCTGGAGCGATCTGAGTCTCGCTCGGGACGTGAGCTATATCCCCGTCAGCTCCCTCCTCAAGGATTGGGGTATAGCAGCCCTAGTCTCATAAGCCCGGGTACGCCTACCGGCCCTCTCCGCATCCAACTCCCTCTTGGCCTCATCCAGCCGGGCCTCAGCAACAGCCACTCGGGTCCTCAATACATGCTGAACATAGTCGTGGGCTAACAAAGACTGCCTATGGGCAGGGTCGAGAGGTGGTGAATCCGGAGCCGCTGGGGGTGACTTCTCGGTCTGCCTAGGCTCGGAAGTATGGGTTTCTGAGCTGTCATCAAAGGGGATCCAAGATAGTGGTGGAGGGGTAGGAGCTCTGACCACTGGGAGTGTGGGTAAAGGGGTACTAGTGTACACTACCATAGCTCCGACACGCTACTCAGCTACTGGGACCTCATCCGGGTCCTCCTCATCTGAAATAGCAATGACCTCTGTCTCTGACTCCTCTGAGGGGTCCTCCTCATCCTCCTCCATCTCAGGCTCCTCCTGATCCTCGACATCTAGCAGTGCCTCATCATGCTCACACTCGAACATCTCAGGGTCCTCTATCTCATGTGCCTACACATTAAACGAGCTAAGTTACTATCATAATACTTATAAGGGTTCCCGTAAGGGTTTTAACTTGTCAGCGCTACTTTAAGTAGTCCGACCATGAACTTGGCAAGAGTTCTTATTATCTTTGTGAGTTTATTATTATATCGTCGCATCATCTCTGAGGTTTATAAAGCTTAGCTCTGATACCATTTCTGTAACACCCCCAGATTCGGGGTCAGGGATCCGGGTCGTCACGGTCCTTCTTTCCACAATATCACTTAACTGAATTAATAATAAATAACCTCATGCTGTGACCCCACACTAACACATCACAACCCGTTATAGTCTCAGAGATGAAATTGAAATAAGTACAAGTCTTTGAATCCACAATTTAAAAGTTATTACAACCCAAAATGATTACTTGATAAGTTTACAATTAATTGCCATTATCTGCCACAAGTTATAATTATACATAATTGATTCCCAAAAGTAGAAGTTCTGATCTACAGATAGATCTACCTCTGCAGCTATAGCAGCTATGATCTCAACGGGAAGGCGCGGGGCGCTTCTCACGCTCTTGCGCTGGGTCTGCTTGAGTCTGGCCATCTTTCCTAACTGTTGTTGTGTGATGAAGAAATAAAGCAAGAGTGAGCATTACAGCTCGCAAGATAATATATAGTGTAAACAATAATGCAAGTATCTAAATGGATAACTTACTAAAATCCTTTATCAAGTGTAAGATAATTACTTACTGGATATAAGCAAAAACAAGGGATGAAGTTACCAAATACTTCACTATACTTATATCATTTATAAAGCTACTTGAACTACCACTGTTCAAAGTATAATGAGCTTTCAACAGTTCATCACATAGATGAGACTACAAGACAAGATTTGAATAGATTAAATCTTTGAAGTATTATTGAATGAAATGAAGTTATGATATACTTCATTAAGTCCCGATATATATATCCACATATATATCTCTTTATACATTTCCTGAAAACCTCTGTCATGTAAAGTATGAACAGAGTTTGTAACATCCAATGAATTTTTGGAAAGGAAAAGAATTGTGGCATAAACCCGGTATCTTGCTGATCATGCAAAGATACCAATAAGTAACCTTTTCTACTAGTAGATGGACGAATTCCCCACTGGTCATCACCCTGGTCGCAATAGGACCTTATGCTGGACTGCCACTCAGCCACTTACGCATTTGATGGACTCCCACTGAGCCACTTACACTTTCATGGACGCCCACTGAGCCCATGTTGCTTATGCCGACTCGATAGATGGACTTACTTCCCGAACGTTGGGTAAGTAATCAATTCATTTACCAAAACAGCAACCTTGTTGCGAATATAAAATACACCACAGAGTCGGATCCCTCCGGTTTTGAGCGAGTATTTAAATCCCCTTTAAAAGGAAGATCTTAAATATATAAATGAGTTTTGGGATCCGCTCTAACTTTTAAAAACCATTTTGAAGACTCGAAAACACTTTAAAGAGTGTTTGGAGTAATGCTGATTTAATAAAGTAAATCAGTCCCAATATATTAGAAAATATCTGAATATTATTATTTAAATAACATTCCCATAAAGAATAATCTTTATAAAAGTAATTGAAGTATAAGTTGTAAAACTTATACTTGAAATGAATAGTAAATAACCAAAGATATACTTATACGAAAGTAATATCTTTATTTGAATAATCAAAAGTAAGTTTGATTATCGACACATTATTCTTTAATAAAATAAAGAATATTATTCAGTAAATAATCGGAGTCATAGGTCCTCAAATGAATATTCAAATAATATTCATTAATAAAATAGACGGAGTCATAAGTCCTCGAATGAATATTCAAAATAATATTCATTAATAAAATAGACGGAGTCATAAGTCCTCGAATGAATATTCAAATAATATTCATTAATAAAATAAAGTTATCGAATAAACCTTATTCGATTCATAGTTTTTGAAAACTATATCTATATATATATAATATACTCGGGAACATCGACTCCTGGTTTTAGAAAATGTTCACCTTTGGGTCCCCTATCCTCAGGGTATACGCAACTACTGCTTATCTCTAGCATAGGTATTTTTGCAACTATAAGCATTTGAACCAACAGATATATATCAAGATTACGAAACAGATATGCATATATACCATATCACATGCTCCAATATATCGCAAGAATTTGCTAATAACAATCATGCATCTATCACAAGATAATGCATATACATATATACATCACAACAACAGTTATACGGGTAGAAAACTTGCCTGAGCGACTGGGGGTTACAAATGGCTTGGGACGAGTCTAGTAACCTATAAACAACATATAAGTTGGAATTAAACCAAAGTCACTTATAAATCTTTACTTTAACCAATTTAGACTCTAACGCTCGCTTTGCGCTTACTGATTCTCTTAAGTCGCTCGAGTACCCTCGGCTCCACCATTTTTAATAAACCCACAATCAACCCACAATCACAAACCAATCAAAACTCCATCCATACTTCACCATAACAGCCCCAACAACTCAAAATTATCAATTTATACTATTCTCAAACATGAATTTAAACTATACTTAAGTTCATTAATCAATACTCCAAGAATTACAACTCCAAAACATTAGAACACCAACTATCCTCTACATTCACAACAAACAAGCCTCTCATGAACTATAACAACATAACTAAACGTAATACTCAAGTAAAGTTAGGGTTTGGAGGGGTTATACCTTCCTTGGAGAGTGGAGAATCAAGTAACTAGCTTGGAATCATCCTTAAAAGTCCTTATCCAAGCTTAATCTAAACAAAAACTCAAGAACAAAAATTTTAGTTCTTGAAAAACACTATTCACCATCTTCTTCCATGATTTTTAGGAAGAGATTGTGAATGATTTAGGAGCTCAAACTTATAGGATAGCTATATCTATGCATAAGGAGTCTTGGATAATTACCTTGCTAATTAACAAAGCTTGGAACTAAGATTTTGAATTTCTTGCTTTGAAGAAGAAGAAAAAGTCGAGAGCTTTTTGGATGAAGAAATGAAATAATTTTGTGTTTTGGTGAAATGATTTGTTGGTTGGTTGATTTTGATTTGTTTTGTTTTGTTTTCTTACCTTTTACCATGGTAACTTTTGTGTGGTTCTAATTCAACCAACAACACACTTGCTTTTGTCATGCTTATGTCACCATGTGATGTCACCCTCCCACCTTTGTCCTCTTCTCATTGGTTTGATGACATCATCCCCACTAATCTCTTTGATTAGCTTCTAATTACTTGGCTAATGACCGTTGATCTGTTATACGGTTCGCTTAACTTTTATTTTCGTTTATCGTTTGAGGGATCATACCCGGGATCTTATTACTTGGGCTCCCTTAACCTTTCTCAATACATTATATTCCTTTTATGATCCTCTCTTACAATCCTTGAATTTAAATCCTTTTTATCCTGTTACCTTATACTCAATTCTTTCGATATCTGGTGGATTTTCGGGAAAAATCAAAGTGTTCGGATTTGGATTCTGACGATCTTTACATACACTTATTTATCATAAAGAGTACTATTACGATCTCAGAATAACAATAAAAGAACCCCTACATAGTGTGGCATGAAAAGTTTTCTTATTCAGCAATATCAGCAAAAACACTATTCATAAGGGTTACAAAAAGTTTAAAATTTTGGGGTTATTACAGTCTCCCCTCCTTAAAAGGATTTCGTCCCGGAATCAAATAAAAAACAAATGGGGGTACTTTTCTAGCATTGCGCTCTCTAGCTCCCAAGTTAATTCTTCCACATTATGATTCTGCCATAGCACTCTGACTAGCTTGATCACTTTGTTCTGAAGCACCTGCTCCTTCTTATCCATAATCTTTACTGGTTTCTCCACGTAAGTCAGATCTGGTTGCATATCCACATGCTCGTACTCCACTATGTGTCTGGCATCCCGATGATACTTCCTTAGCATTGACACATGGAACACATTATGAACTTGTTGTAGGTTCGGGGGTAAGGCTAGCTCGTAAGCCAACTTCCCAATCCGTCTTAGTATCTCAAAAGGTCCAATGTATCTTGGGCTTAGTTTTCCTTTCTTTCCGAATCTCATTAACCCTTTCCAAGGGGATACTTTTAGTAGTACTAAGTCACCAACTCCATACTCCTTGTCCTTTCGGGCTAGGTCTGCATATTTCTTCTGTCTGTCTTGGGCTGCTACCAGCCGTCCTCTGATGAGATCCACTATGTCTTTGGTCCTTTGGACCACTTCGGGTCTGAGCATCTTCCGCTCTCCTACTTCATCCCAGTATAAGGGAGATCGACACCTTTGTTAGGTCCCAATGTGTTTGTAGAAGGGGGGGTTGAATACAAACAGTACCAAATAATCGAATTAAATGCGGAATAAAAAATGTGAAACAAAATTCAAGTTAAATAAAAATATTATTAAACTTGAAAGGTGTTACAACAACTGTATCGATTACAAGGAATTAATCTCAAATTAATTATCACAAATCTAGAATAAATTCGACATGAACTTTTTCTATTTTTGTAATAAAAAGATTCAAATGCTAAACGCAATTTGAGATTAAGTTCTAGGGATTTTGATCCGCTAGATTGTTACACAAGAACAAGATAATGATTTCTAGTGGTTTGGATTTAACTTTACTAGCTAGAAATTGTGATCTTGAATTTAGCAGATGAAAAATGGAATGTTTCAGAGGCGGCTGCTTTTTCTTTCTGTGTTCTTGTTTTGTGTTCTGTGTTGGATAATGTGAATGAATGTTTCTGCTTCTTTTAATCAAATCAGCCGAATGAAATGAACTGGAATGACAATCCCATAGCTGGTAGGACTTTCGGTGAGACTATCCTTTGAACTAGCAAGACAATCTCAACAGCTAGCAAGACTTTCGGTATGACAATCAAATGAACTAGCAAGACTATCAGAATGAACTAGCAAGACTATCAGAATGAACTAGCAAGACAATCCTCCTCCCAGTGTAACTTTCAGTGAGACTATTGAAAATGGCCTGGCATGACAATCGGTATGACAATCCTGATTGTCATGCTAGTTCATTTTCAATTGTCTTGCTGATTTAATGCAGATTTTAATCCAATTAAAATTCTGAAAAACCTTAATATTAATTCAGAATTAATTAATCAATTAATTCAATTAATCAATAAATTAATCTTTTCAGATATAATTTATTTTCTTAATTAAATTATATGACTTAATTAATTAATAGAGAATTAATACTAATCTTGAGCAGCAACCATTCTTCTGAAAATCACTGTCAATTATGAATCAATTCCACCACTTTAATGTTGACACTCGATGTACTGTCTGGTTCATGAGTGACTAACTTCCGTGACGTTTCTTCAAGTCTTGACCTTGATACTCTTGATTTTCTTCAGACTAAATCCTTGTAATTAATTATACTCTGACGAGATCTCTGTCACTTGATTAAATCCACAATCTTGATTTATATCACTGAGGCATGATCAATTTCTTGAACTTCTTCCAGTGAATTAATTCCTCAAGTCTGTAGATGAACCTTGTTCCTGAATCCTTTGACATATATAACTTTGCGAGATCTCTTTGACGGTAGATCCACTATTTACTTATTACATTCTTATTTGAGTTGAGTTGAATCCTCGAATATACAAATAGGCTATGACATATGACTTACAATCTCCCCCTATTTGTTTGTTAGACAATAACACACAAATACCTAGAGGATTCCTCAACTAACAAATAAGAAAAAGATATAAAAAGAAATGCAAAGTAAATAGTAGAAAAGTTTTGGACTAAATTTTACATTTTCCAGATTCCAAGTAGATGTTCCTCTAGACTGAACATATCTTTAAGTAGTTCCATCTTCATTTGTACAACCACATTTCCTGTTGAGAAACCCATATCTCTCTTGCTTCTCCCCCTATGAGAATCAACTGATTAAAGAAGATCACCTTCGTTTACCACCTCTCCCGTACAATAGGATCCGCAGATAAAAACCAATGGTACTCCCCTTTTAAAAACAGCTTCTTCCCTTACTAGAAAATCACCTTGTGTTTACCACCTCTCCCGTACAATAGGATCCGTAGTTACAAACAACAATGGTGTGGTGTAGTGTACATATGTAGGATCTTTTTCTTCCTCCCTGCTATTTCTCCCTCTTAGTTGAGGAATCCTCCAAACTATTACTTAAGCTTTTATCTCCCCCTTAAAGAAGGAATGTATGCCGTCGTCTGAAGGAGTTCTCATATTTCACTTGGCTGGAAAAGAAATAACAAGTAGTTTCTCTTTCTTCCTCACTGTGAGTGTGTGATTCTGTTTAAGTGTACCTCACATGTGTTTCACTCTTCTCTCCACTCGTGTTTACACTCATTCTCACAAGTGTATCACTCTTCTCTCATAGCTCCATAATCCAGCTGTACCTGCAAGGAAAATTACCTTAGCCATCCTTAAGGAGGTCACAGGTGGTGCAATGGGAGTTCGCAAATCCCCATCCTTATTAAACTCGTCAGATGAATCTGAGTCATAATCTACAAGTTGCTAGTTTTCCCTTTTAGGGTTCCAGATTTGAATTCTGGGAAGGTAAACAATGATCCAACGAATTTAGCATAAAGATCAAAGTTCCCTTCTAATGTCTGTGAAGACATTTCCTTGTGACTCATCAGGTAATATCTGAATCATTGTCAACAAGTTACCGATCTGCACCTATGTCAGATCCACTATCCGCAGATGCATCCAGGGGATTTAAGCCTGGGGAGGTAGACACTGACCACTGACATATGGCTTTTGGATCAGTATCCTCTCCTAACACCTGTAAAGGCAATTGGTCCATTAACGAACCTTAAACAATCGAATCTGACCTTAAAATGGTCGAAACTCTTATTTCCGTCAACTCATCCTTTGTGTGTGTAACCTCTTCTTGTGCATCAAGAATTGTTTATGTTTGAAGTGGTGACACTACATCGGATGCCTTGGCTGACAGGCAAAATTCAATAGACGCACCCTGTTGAGAGAATGAATCTAGTAACTGTTTTTGTGCCTTTTCAGCCATTACATCTTTTTGAGAAGATGTATGGGGGCTAGCAGTTGTCTCAGTTTAAATACTACTCATCTATGTAGGAGACAGAGCTACTGGGTTGACTACAGAACCTTCCTTATGTGGTGCACTTAGGCACTATCTCCCTCACGCTCATTCATACTACATTTAGTGGTAAGAGAGTGTTGGTTGGTTCTGTTTCTGTGTTTGTCTTTACAATCTGGATAGATGTTGTGGGTTTTCAACCTCATGACTGTCAACGAAAGAAAGTCATTGGAGACTGAACCTGTAACACAGAATATATGGCACTATAGAGATAAAATGTATTTAAGATGTATAATGAATGAAAATTATACATTTAATCTTTTGAGAGTAATGATGTACAATAGTGATTTCAAAGGATTTTACATGAAATAAGAAATCACTAATGTAGAAAGAAGTTTGATTTTGTTTTTTTTTAATATGAATGAGTTTTTGATAAAACATTGATCACTTAGGGTAAAGTCTAAGTAATTCTCATTCATGTCAAAAGCTTATAAATATCTGCAACATAATGTTAACAACATATCATTGACCGATACTTGTCAAGTACTTTAGATACTAATTGTTATGTTGCATAAACAATATATCACTGCACATATAAAATAATATGATTGTGCCTAATGATAAGAGAGTTAAAAATATGACGACTCTACTAGTTCATATTAAACAATAACTTCAGTTAGAGTGCCATACCATGTTCTTGACGATTGCTTGAGTAGTACACTAGTTCATACCAACCTGAAGTGAGATTATGAAGAAGAGATTGCATAGTCCAATAGATCTGCAGCTGCAAAGTCCATGAACTGTGGTGCATTGACTTCCTCTTTTGACTCACCAACCAGGAGTACACTTGTACACATCTTACTAGAGTCCAATTCCAAGTGTAATGTACAGCAGGTGCCTGATATGTCGTAATATTCTCAAGTCTCGTCACTGGTGCTATATGTTAGATGATGCTTCCTGATAATAACCTAGCACACTATACAAAATTTTCAATGATAACATTCCCAGCTTGCAAACAGCCATATCCCTCGGATAAACCTTTGTTGTTATCTCCAAAGGTAATCAGTGGGCCAGCTTTCTCAATCCACATTTGATAGCAGGGCTCTATCTCCGGTCATATGTCTTGATGATCCACTATCAAGAATCCACACTACCGGTTACACCTGTTTAATACCCTGCAACACAAATGGATTAACCCTTCTTCGGAACCCAAACTTGGTTGGGCCCGGCATACTTGTAGAACTGTCCTTTGTCAGGCAAAACAACATTTTTAATTTTAATTGTCTCAACTTTCTCAATGACTGAACATTTGACCTTGTAAACAGCCTTAACAAATTTTTGTTTAAGCTTAGGCACAAATGTCTCCTTTCTAGCCTTAGAAGGACTGGCAGTCTTAGACCTATCATGCTTCTTGTTATTCACATGCTGACGAGGAGTAGTCTTATCATTAGAAACATGCTTACCATTAAAATAAGCATACATCATATTAAAAGCACAAGACATACAATTAGAAACACCACATGCTTTATGAGAGTGATTAACAGCAGGCAATTTAAGCATGGTAGACATGGCATTTTTGTTATCCAACTCATGTGTGTCTGAGTTAGTCTCAGTTGCTTTCACAACTTTGACTGGAACTTTCGACACACTTGACTTGGAAACAACCTTCTCATTAGCATGATCTTCAGCACGTATTTCTTCCTGAATAACAGAAGAGGTCGCATCAAATGGTTCAGCAATTGATGGTTTATAGAGGGGTTCATCAACACCCTTAAGCACATGTGGTACTTCCCTCCCTTTAGCACAGACACGAGGAGGGGAGTTTATGCCTAATTCTCCAATAGCAACATTGTAATCATAACCTATTCCAGATGTTTGATTAACAGATTGCTTACTGTAGAACTCTTTAGCCTTCGAACAAGAATTGAAGTAGGCTCTAACCTTAGTCTCAAGACCGGTGATCTTGTCTTTGAGAATAGTTTCGAGTTTTCTATAACAGTCAACTCTATTCTCTAGAAAAGATACTTGTTCTTTTAATTTGTCTTGATTAATGTGCACAAGTCTTAATTCATTGACCTCTTTCTCAAGGTCTGTGATCTGTAAACTTAACAGTTCATTATCACGACGTGCACAATCTAAGTTACCTCTTAGATGATAAACCATTTCAGCATCAGAAAGTTTTACCTCTATTCTTGATGATGAAGCTTTTCCATCAATAGCCATAAGAGCAAGATTTCCTTCATCTTCATCTTCACTGTCAGTATCATCCCAGCTTCTTCCCTTTGCCAGATAAGCAATTTCAGAGTTCTTTCTTACTTGCTTTGGCTTCCTACATTCTGTGGCAAAGTGTCCCAACTCATTGCAGTTATAGCATCTGATGGTGCTCCGATCAACCATCCCTGTTTTGTATCCACCACTGCTGGTGTTAGAGGATGAAGATCCACCTTTCTGGAATTTGTTGTACTTGGACTTGTACTTAAGCTTGGGATTCCTCTTGAATCTGACATGGGAGAATCTCTTGACAATTTGGGCCATTGACTCGTCTTCCAATTGCTCCAGCTCTTCCAAGGAATAAAAATCATCACTTGATTGATTTGTAGTAGGAGGATCATATTCTGCTACTAACATATTTTCCTCAGCCTTGGAACACTGTACCATTCTCTCCAATTGTTGAGATTGCTGTTGTTGTTGACCTTCAGCTACAAGTGCAGTAGATGTGCTGACCATTCTACCCTTCCCATAGACTTCCTTCTGTTGAATCTGCTCCAACTCATAGGTTTTTAACACTCCATAGAGCCTGTCCAAAGAAATCTCACTCAGATCTCTAGCTTCTCTAATGGCAGTGATTCTATGTTCAAGATGAGTTGGCAGTGTTAAAAGGAACTTTTTGTTGACCTCCCTGATTGAATAATATTTCCCATTTATGTTCAGGTTGTTGATCAACGCATTGTACCTCTCAAACACTTCAGTAATTCCTTCTCCTGGATTTGATTTAAAATATTCATACTCAGAGGTTAGGATCTCCATCTTGTTCTCCCTAACTTCCTCTGTGCCTTCATTAATCACTTCAATAGTTTCCCACATGTGTTTGGAATTTTTACAGTTCATCACATGTCTGTTCATCAAGGGATCAAGGGAATCAATTAATATTAATTGAAGGCTGGCATCCAAGGAGGCTTCTTCCTTCTCAGCAGGAGTAAAATCTTCAGGCTCTTTTGGATATGTTCTAGCTTTGGTAATCACAACAGCATCTACTATCACCTCTGGTTCAATAACCATCGGAGTTTTTATCCCCTTCTTTAACAAGTTTGAATATTTGAGATTTGCCACTTGTAAAAATAAGAGCATCTTCTTCTTCCACATAATATAATTCTCTTTATCAAATTGTGGAATTTTAACGGTTCCAACTTTTTGTGAAGTCATTATGAATTTTTGAATGAATAAAAATTCAAGGAGTTGAAAAATCACAAAAGTCTAGGATCTTGATTTGTTCGTTAATCAGAAGGCTCTGATACCAATTGTTAGGTCCCAATGTATTTGTAGAAGGGGGGGTTGAATACAAATAGTACCAAATAATCGAATTAAATGCGGAATAAAAAATGTGAAACAAAATTCAAGTTAAATAAAAATATTATTAAATTTGAAAGGTGTTACAACAACTGTATCGATTACAAGGAATTAATCTCAAATTAATTATCACAAATCTAGAATAAATTCGACATGAACTTTTTCTATTTTTGTAATAAAAAGATTCAAATGCTAAACGCAATTTGAGATTAAGTTCTAGGGATTTTGATCCGCTAGATTGTTACACAAGAACAAGATAATGATTTCTAGTGGTTTGGATTTAACTTTATTAGCTAGAAATTGTGATCTTGAACTTAGCAGATGAAAAATGGAATGTTTCAGAGGCGGCTGCTTTTTCTTTCTGTGTTCTTGTTTTGTGTTCTGTGTTGGATAATGTGAATGAATGTTTCTGCTTCTTTTAATCAAATCAGTCGAATGAAATGAACTGGAATGACAATCCCATAGCTGGTAGGACTTTCGGTGAGACTATCCTTTGAACTAGCAAGACAATCTCAACAGCTAGCAAGACTTTCGGTATGACAATCAAATAAACTAGCAAGACTATCAGAATGAACTAGCAAGACTATCAGAATGAACTAGCAAGACAATCCTCCTCCCAGTGTAACTTTCAGTGAGACTATTGAAAATGGCCTGGCATGACAATCGGTATGACAATCCTGATTGTCATGCTAGTTCATTTTCAATTGTCTTGCTGATTTAATGCAGATTTTAATCCAATTAAAATTCTGAAAAACCTTAATATTAATTCAGAATTAATTAATCAATTAATTCAATTAATCAATAAATTAATCTTTTCAGATATAATTTATTTTCTTAATTAAATTATATGACTTAATTAATTAATAGAGAATTAATACTAATCTTGAGCAGCAACCATTCTTCTGAAAATCACTGTCAATTATGAATCAATTCCACCACTTCAATGTTGACACTCGATGTACTGTCTGGTTCATGAGTGACTAACTTCCGTGACGTTTCTTCAAGTCTTGACCTTGATACTCTTGATTTTCTTCAGACTAAATCCTTGTAATTAATTATACTCTGACGAGATCTCTGTCACTTGATTAAATCCACAATCTTGATTTATATCACTGAGGCATGATCAATTTCTTGAACTTCTTCCAGTGAATTAATTCCTCAAGTCTGTAGATGAACCTTGTTCCTGAATCCTTTGACATATATAACTTTGCGAGATCTCTTTGACGGTAGATCCACTATTTACTTATTACATTCTTATTTGAGTTGAGTTGAATCCTCGAATATACAAATAGGCTATGACATATGACTTACAACCTTCTTCCGTACAGGGCCTCATAAGGCGGAATTCCGATGCTAGCATGAAAGCTATTGTTATAAGAAAACTCGATCAACGGCAAGTGATCATCCCAACTTCCTTTAAAGTCTATTGCACAGATTCTCAACATATCCTCTAGTGTCTGGATGGTCATTTCACTCTGCCCATCTGTCTGGGGATGGTAAGCGGTGCTCATATTTAACTTGGTCCCCGCACATTCTTGAAAGCTCCTCCAAAATCTGGAGTTGAACCTGGGGTCTCGGTCTGAGACAATGGACGCTGGGACTGCATGTCGCGTCACTATTTCCTTAAGGTAAATGTCCACCAGTCTATCGACTGTGTATCTCTCATTGATAGGAATGAAATGAGCTAACTTTGTCAGTCGGTCTATAATCACCCATATGGCATCATGGTTGGCTTTCGTCCTTGGTAAACCGACAACAAAATCGATGGCTATCTGTTCCCATTTCCATTCGGGAATCTCCAGGGGTCGTAAAAGTCCACTGGGTCTCTGGTGCTCTGCCTTTACTCTTTGGCAAGTCAAACATTTGCTTACCCATTCTGCTACGTCCCTCTTCATGTTGGGCCACCAGTAATATTCCTTCAAATCCCTATACATCTTGGTGCTTCCCGGGTGAATGGAATACCTTGAACTATGGCTTTCATCCAAAATCTCATCTTTAAGCTCTTGAACGTTCGGAACCCAAATCCGGTAGGAGTACCTCATTATCCCTTTATCATCTTTCTCAGTATGGATCTCTTCTCCAGTCATTGACTCTCTGCCTTCATTCATTATTTTCTCTTGGCACAATTTGATCTTTTCCAATAACTCTGGCTGCATTGAGATCTCAAACAGCTTTTCAGTTCCGGTTCCGGTTACCTTTACTTCTATTTCCATTCTCTCAAAATCCTTTATCAATTCTTCCGAAGTCGTTATTATTCTGAGTCTTTCCTTTCTACTAAGGGCATCAGCCACCACATTGGCTTTCCCCGGATGATAGAGAATCTCACAATCATAGTCCTTGATTAGCTCTAACCATCTCCTATGGTGCATGTTGAGCTCTTTCTGCGTAAATATGTACTTGAGGCTCTTATGGTCTGTGAAAATCTCGCACTTCTCTCCATACAAGTAGTGCCTCCAAATTTTTAGGGCAAAAACTATTGCCGCGAGCTCAAGGTCATGAGTAAGATATCTAACCTCGTATTCCTTCAGTTGTCTCGACGCATAGACAATCACCTTACCGTGCTGCATAAGCACACACCCTAATCCTTTGTGCGACGTGTCACTATATATCACAAAATCTCCTTTTCCGTCGGGCAATGCCAACACCGGGGCCGTTACCAACCTTTTCTTTAATTCCTGAAAACTGTTCTCGCATTTCTCCGTCCATTCAAACTTCTCTGTCTTACGAGTAAGTCGTGTCAAAGGGGCTGCGATCTTCGCAAAGTCCTGTACAAATCTACGATAGTAGCCGACCAATCCTATGAAACTCCTTACCTCTGTGGGTGTGGTTGGCCTTTCCCAATTTGAGACCGCCTCTATCTTGGAGGGGTCGACCAATACTCCTTCTTTATTGATCACATATCCTAAAAACTGTACTTTATTCCACCAGAATTCACACTTCGAGAATTTGGCATATAACTGTTCCTCTCTGAGTATTCCTAGAGCTATCCTCAAATGCTCTGCATGTTCTGCCTCAGTCCTTGAGTAGATTAAAATATCATCGATAAAAACTATCACACACTTGTCCAAGTACTTCTTAAATACTCTGTTCATTAAATCCATGAAAGCCGCTGGGGCGTTGGTTAATCCAAAGGACATTACCAAACACTCATAGTGCCCATACCTGGTACGGAACGCTGTCTTGGGAATATCTTCGGGTTTAATCTTTAGTTGGTGATATCCAGTTCTCAGGTTAATCTTGGAAAAATAAACAACATCCTTTAGCTGGTCGAACAGATCGTCTATTCTAGGTAACGGGTACCTGTTCTTTATGGTTAGCTTGTTCAACTCTCGATAGTCGATGCACAGCCTCATGCTCCCATCCTTCTTCTTAACAAATAACACTGGTGCTCCCCACGGAGACACACTGGGTCTTATCATACCCTTATCCAAAAGTTCCTGCAATTGGGTAGCTAATTCCTTCATTTCTAATGGAGCTAACCGGTAAGGTGCTTTTGAAACTGGCGCCGTCCCTGGGGCCAGCTCAATAGCAAATTCAATCACTCTATCGGGTGGTACTCCTGGAAGGTCTTGTGGGAATACGTCTTCAAATTCGTTGACTACCGGAATATCTTGTAAGTTGGCCACCTCCTTCTGCGTGTCCACCACATAGGCTAGGTAAGCCTCATTTCCTTTTCGTAGCATCTTTTAGGCCTGGGCCATAGTCAAAAATTTCTGCATCTGCCTATTTCCTCTAAATATAACTTCTTTCTTTCCTGGGATATTTAACTTAACTTTCTTCCACTTACAGTCTATCTGAGCATCATTGCTAGATAGCCAGTCCATTCCCAAAATTACATCAAACTCCCCTAATTTAAAAGGAATCAGATCAACACTAAAAGATTGCTCCCCTATGCCTAACTCACAGGCGGGGTGAATCTGGTTAACAGGAATAATTTCATGATTGGCTATTTCTACTTGTAAGAGTTCTATCAAGGGTTCAACCTTAAGTCTTAACTTACGCACAAGGTCCTTTGATATAAAAGATTTAGTTGATCCCGAATCAAATAAAATGTTTGCACTGACTGAATTTAGAGAAAGGGTACCTGCTATCACATCTGAGTTTTTCATAGCATCCTGGACTGTCATGTTGAAAGCCCTCGCAGTAGGTGGCTTATTGCAGGCAGCCCTGCTGGCTCCTGAAGCTGCTGGTTTGTTCATTGGGCATTCCCTCTTCCAATGACCCGGGCGTCCACACTGATGACAAGTGGTGGTTGGAATGACAGCAGGGGTTGATGAAGGGCACTTAGTTGAATAGTGACCCTCTCGACCGCACTTAAAGCAGGTTATTGGCTTTCCTTTATACTCCCCAGTATGCATCCTTCCACAATTGTTACAGGCTGGCAATGGGGGTCGAGACTGGTTGGAATAGGACATTCTTGACTTCTGGCCGCTCTGGCTCACATTCACGCTCATTGGCCGCTTAAACCCAGTGTTCCGTCCCGGTAGGGACACTACTCCTCGATTAACTCTAGTTGGGAAGCTCCTTCCCGCGGAACCTCCACCCATGCTCATACTTTTCCTCTTTATTCCCTTCTTCTCTCTTTCCTTTAGTATCTGTTCACTTCCGGCTTCTACAATTGTTGCCTTTTGCACCAGAGTGGCATAATCAGTAAGCTCAAGGATTGCCACCCTATTCTGAATCCACGGTTTCAGTCCCTGCTGAAACCTCCTAGCTTTCTTTTCCTCGGTGCTCACAAACTCCGGCATGAACCTTGATAACTCAGTAAATTTTGCTTCGTACTCTGCTACGGATAAGTTATTCTGCTTTAGCTCCAAGAACTTGAGCTCCATCTGGTTCTCCATAAACCTCGGGAAATACTTTCCCAAAAACAACTGACTGAACCTCTCCCAGGTTATGATAGCATCTGTCTCCATGTTTTTCTTGGCCTCCCACCAGTAGTTGGCCTCTCCTTTAAGAAGGTAGGTAGCAAATACAGTCTTATGTGCCTCATCGGTACTCAGAATCTCAAATGATTTCTCCATTTCCTTCAGCCATGCCCTTGCCTCAACTGGGTCGGCTGATCCGTGGAACTCAGGGGGCTTAAGGGACTTAAAAGCCCTGAAAGAGTTTGCCACAGCATTGTTATTTCCTTGAGGGGGTGGGTTGGGTTGACGTTCCAAGTTCTGCCTTAGTAGTTGCATGAACTGGCCCATGGGATCCATGCCTGGGTTTGGTACTGGTTGCTCAACCTCAGTTTCTCCTTCTTCAGACTCTATCTCAAATCCCTCAACATCATATGTTTCCTCTTCCACTTCATACAGGGAGTCATCATGTTCCACATAATCCTCATCTTTCTCTTCACTGTGTTCTTGGTTCCTACCATCCTGGTTATGGCTTCCCTGGTCCTCAGATCCAGGGTTCGCCCTAGTTCCAATCTTTCTTGGCGGCATGATACTGATAAATATTTGGGAAATTCCATGTTAGGTCACAATCATAAACAACATTGTGCCTTGCACAGTTCTATAATGGGGAGAATGTATCTCGCAATTCTATTATATTATGACAGTTCTAATAAGAAGTGCAGTAATAACAATGATAAAAACAATGATCTCGTCACTAAGGAACTGAACTGAAAGGAAACAAATATATACATAATGCGAGAAATACATAGTTTGATCTGGTCAAAAGTACAATAGTGCTACAACCATCTGTCCCAAAAGTGATACACAATAGTCTATCTGTCTAGTCAGAAAAAGGGATGCTATATACAAGTCAACTATCCCGGAAAATTGGCTCTTACTAAGGCCTCGACTAACTAGACAACTAGACTATCCCATCGTCAGTCCTGAATCATACACCGGAGCGGGTAAGCTCCCATACCCTTTCCATCGCACGGCAGAAGATATAGTCGGCCTGCCGCCTGGAGATCCTACCATGCCTGTCCCTCTGGAGCGATCTGAGTCTCGCTCGGGACGTGAGCTCTATCCCCGTCAGCTCCCTCCTCAAGGATCGGGGTATAGCAGCCCTAGTCTCATAAGCCCGGGTACGCCTACCGGCCCTCTCCGCATCCAACTCCCTCTTGGCCTCATCCAGCCGGGCCTCAGCAACAGCCACTCGGGTCCTCAATACATGCTGAACATAGCCGTGGGCTAATAAAGACTACCTATGGGCAGGGTCGAGAGGTGGTGAATCCGGAGCCGCTGGGGGTGCCTCCTCGGTCTGCCTAGGCTCGGAAGTATGGGTCTCTGAGCTGTCATCAAAGGGGATCCAAGATAGTGGTGGAGGGGTAGGAGCTCTGACCACCGGGAGTGTGGGTAAAGGGGTACCAGTGTACACTACCATAGCTCCGACACGCTACTCAGCTACTGGGACCTCATCCGGGTCCTCCTCATCTGAAATAGCAATGACCTCTGTCTCTGACTCCTCTGAGGGGTCCTCCTCATCCTCCTCCATCTCAGGCTCCTCCTGATCCTCGACATCTAGCAGTGCCTCATCATGCTCACACTCGAACATCTCAGGGTCCTCTATCTCATGTGCCTACACATTAAACGAGCTAAGTTACTATCATGATACTTATAAGGGTTCCCGTAAGGGTTTTAACTGTCAGCGCTACTTTAAGTAGTCCGACCATGAACTTGGCAAGAGTTCTTATTATCTTTGTGAGTTTATTATTATATCGTCGCATCATCTCTGAGGTTTATAACGCTTAGCTCTGATAGCATTTCTGTAACACCCCCAAATTCGGGGTCAGGGATCCGGGTCGTCACGGTCCTTCTTTCCATAATATCACTTAACTGAATTAATAATTAATAATCTCATGTTGTGACCCCACACTAACACATCATAACCCGTTATAGTCTCAGAGATGAAATTGAAATAAGTACAAGTCTTTGAATCCACAATTTAAAAGTTATTACAACCCAAAATGATTACTTGATAAGTTTACAATTAATTGCCATTATCTGCCACAAGTTATAATTATACATAATTGATTCCCAAAAGTAGAAGGTCTGATCTACAGATAGATCTACCTCTGCAGCTATAGCAGCTATGATCTCAACGGGAAGGCGCGGGGCGCTTCTCACGCTCTTGCGCTGGGTCTGCTTGAGTCTGGCCATCTTTCCTAACTGTTGTTGTGTGATGAAGAAATAAAGCAAGAGTGAGCATTGCAGCTCGCAAGATAATATATAGTGTAAACAATAATGCAAGTATCTAAATGGATAACTTACTAAAATCCTTTATCAAGTGTAAGATAATTACTTACTGGATATAAGCAAAAACAAGGGATGAAGTTACCAAATACTTCACTATACTTATAACATTTATAAAGCTACTTGAACTACCACTGTTCAAAGTATAATGAGCTTTCAACAGTTCAACACATAGATGAGACTACAAGACAAGATTTGAATAGATTAAATCTTTGAAGTATTATTGAATGAAATGAAGTTATGATATACTTCATTAAGTCCCGATATATATATCCACATATATATCTCTTTATACATTTCCTGAAAACCTCTGTCATGTAAAGTATGAACAGAGTTTGTAACATCCAATGAATTTTTGGAAAGGAAAAGAATTGTGGCATAAACCCGGTATCTTGCTGATCATGCAAAGATACCAATAAGTAACCTTTTCTACTAGTAGATGGACGAATTCCCCACTGGTCATCACCCTGGTCGCAATAGGACCTTATGCTGGACTGCCACTCAGCCACTTACGCATTTGATGGACTCCCACTGAGCCACTTACACTTTCATGGACGCCCACTGAGCCCATGTTGCTTATGCCGACTCGATAGATGGACTTACTTCCCGAACGTTGGGTAAGTAATCAATTCATTTACCAAAACAGCAACCTTGTTGCGAATATAAAATACACCACAGAGTCGGATCCCTCCGGTTTTGAGCGAGTATTTAAATCCCTTTAAAAGAAAGATCTTAAATATAAAAATGAGTTTTGGGATCCGCTCTAACTTTTAAAAATCATTTTGAAGACTCGAAAACACTTTAAAGAGTGTTTGGAGTAATGCTGATTTAATAAAGTAAATCAGTCCCAATATATTAGAAAATATCTGAATATTATTATTTAAATAACATTCCCATAAAGAATAATCTTTATAAAAGTAATTGAAGTAGAAGTTGTAAAACTTAAACTTGAAATGAATAGTAAATAACCAAAGATATACTTATACGAAAGAAATATCTTTATTTGAATAATCAAAAGTAAGTTTGATTATCGACACATTATTCTTTAATAAAATAAAGAATATTATTCAGTAAATAATCGGAGTCATAGGTCCTCAAATTAATATTCAAATAATATTCATTAATAAAATAGACGGAGTCATAAGTCCTCGAATGAATATTCAAAATAATATTCATTAATAAAATAGACGGAGTCATAAGTCCTCGAATGAATATTCAAATAATATTCATTAATAAAATAAAGTTATCGAATAAACCTTATTCGATTCATAGTTTTTGAAAACTATATCTATATATATATATAATATACTCGGGAACATCGACTCCTGGTTTTAGAAAATGTTCACCTTTGGGTCCCCTATCCTCAGGGTATACGCAACTACTGCTTATCTCTAGCATAGGTATTTTTGCAACTATAAGCATTTGAACCAACAGATATATATCAAGATTACGAAACAGACATGCATATATACCATATCACATGCTCCAATATATCGCAAGAATTTGCTAATAACAATCATGCATCTATCACAAGATAATGCATATACATATATACATCACAACAACAGTTATACGGGTAGAAAACTTGCCTGAGCGACTGGGGGTTACAAATGGCTTGGGACGAGTCTGGTAACCTATAAACAACATATAAGTTGGAATTAAACCAAAGTCACTTATAAATCTTTACTTTAACCAATTTAGACTCTAACGCTCGCTTTGCGCTTACTGATTCTCTTAAGTCGCTCGAGTACCCTCGGCTCCACCATTTTTAATAAACCCACAATCAACCCACAATCACAACCCAATCAAAACTCCATCCATACTTCACCATAACAGCCCCAACAACTCAAAATTATCAATTTATACTATTCTCAAACATGAATTTAAACTATACTTAAGTTCATTAATCAATACTCCAAGAATTACAACTCCAAAACATTACAACACCAACTATCCTCTACATTCACAACAAACAAGCCTCTCATGAACTATATCAACATAACTAAACGTAATACTCAAGTAAAGTTAGGGTTTGGAGGGGTTATACCTTCCTTGGAGAGTGGAGAATCAAGTAACTAGCTTGGAATCACCCTTAAAAGTCCTTATCCAAGCTTAATCTAAACAAAAACTCAAGAACAAAAATTTTAGTTCTTGAAAAACACTATTCACCATCTTCTTCCATGATTTTTAGGAAGAGATTGTGAATGATTTGGGAGCTCAAACTTATAGGATAGCTATATCTATGCATAAGGAGTCTTGGATAATTACCTTGCTAATTAACAAAGCTTGGAACTGAGATTTTGAATTTCTTGCTTTGAAGAAGAAGAAAAAGCCGAGAGCTTTTTGGATGAAGAAATGAAATAATTTTGTGTTTTGGTGAAATGATTTGTTGGTTGGTTGATTTTGATTTGTTTTGTTTTGTTTTCTTACCTTTTACCATGGTAACTTTTGTGTGGTTCTAATTCAACCAACAACACACTTGCTTTGGTCATGCTTATGTCACCATGTGATGTCACCCTCCCACCTTTGTCCTCTTCTCATTGGTTTGATGACATCATCCCCACTAATCTCTTTGATTAGCTTCTAATTACTTGGCTAATGACCGTTGATCTGTTATACGGTTCGCTTAACTTTCGTTTTCGTTTATCGTTTGAGGGATCATACCAGGGATCTTATTACTTGGGTTCCCTTAACATTTCTCAATACATTATATTCCTTTTATGATCCTCTCTTACAATCCTTGAATTTAAATCCTTTTTATCCTGTTACCTTATACTCAATTCTTTCGATATCTGGTGGATTTTTGGGAAAAATCAAAGTGTTCGGATTTGGATTCTGACGATCTTTACATACACTTATTTATCATAAAGAGTACTATTACGATCTCAGAATAACAATAAAAGAACCCCTACATTGTGTGGCATGAAAAGTTTTCTTATTCAGCAATATCAGCAAAAACACTATTCATAAGGGTTACAAAAAGTTCAAAATTTTGGGGTTATTACATAATTGGAGTATGAAACATTTATGTGAAGTGTATTATGCAGTTCCTAAGGCACTCGCGAAAGAATCGCCTTAAAACCCTTAATGGTTAATTTATTAAAAATGGTGGAGCCGAGGGTACTCGAGTGACTTAAGTGAATCGTTAAGCGCAAAAGCGAACGTTAGGGTCTAATTGGTTAAAGTATAGATTCATAAGCGACTTTGGTTTAATTCCAACTTATATGTTGTTTATAGGTTACCAGACTCGTCCCAAGCCATTTATCACCCCCAGTCGCTCAGGCAAGTTTTCTACCCGTTATACTGTTGTTGTGATGTATACATATGTATATGCATTATCTTGCGATATATTGGAGCATGTGATATGGTATATATGCATGTTTGTTTCGTAATCTTGATATAGATTGTTGATTCAATTGCTTATAAGCTGCATAATACCTATGCTAGAGATAAGCAGTAGTTGCGTATACCCTTAGTATAGGGGACCCAAAGGTGAACATTTTCTAAAACCGGGAGTCGATGTTCCCGAGTATATCTATGATTATTTAATATTCATTTCAAGTATAAGTTTTAAAACTTCTACTTCAATTATTTTTATAAAGATTATTCTTTATGGGAATATTATTTAAATAATAATATTCAGATATTTTCTAATATATTGGGACTGATTTATTTTATTAAATCAGCATCACTCCAAACATTCTTAAAAATGTTTTCGAGTCTTCAAAATGATTTTAAAGGTTAGGGCGGATCTCAAAGCTCATTTTTATATTTAAGATCCTCCTTTCGAAGGGGATTTAAATACTCGCTCAAAACCTGAGGGATGCGGCTTTGTGGGGTATTTTATATTCGCAACAAGGTTGCTATTCTGATAAAAGAATTTTTGATTACTTACCCGACACTCGGGAAGTAAAATTCTTGGAACAAGTTAATCCATTAACAGGCATCGCCTGGGGAATATCGGTGAGTTTTCCTTTCCAACTAGATACGACTTCTTGGTGGAGCCGTATCAACAAGTTTCTACTTGGGGAAAGTGGGGACGAGCTTTACGTTTCAGAGTCATGGATTTCATCTGAACTAGGAGTGGCGTAAGTGGTCGAGTGGTGCCGGCCCAGCCTTATTATATTGGCCCAAATGGCCCGGAAGTTCCGCTAAGACGATACATTCCTTAGGAGTCCAGTGTTCGATTGACAAGTAAATCCGACAGGTTCTCCTCTACATGTAGAAAATGGTGGGGTTGCACCACTGCGACTGATCATCGTAAGTGGTCTTCCTGGCGCGACAAACTACCGTAATGAGTTCATCATCCAGTTGGATATTTCTGCAACACTACCCGGAGCATTTGCGATCGAAAGGCTACGAATGGGTGATTGTCGAAGCATTGACAAGGGTCAAACAGTTATAATGGTATTTCCATTGAATGAAGTATCTCATAACTTCATTTCCTTTAAAAATTAATTCAAAGATTGAATCTATTCATGTCTTAACTTGTGGTCTCATCTATGGGATGAACTTTTGAAACTTATTATAATTTGAACAGTGGTAGTTCAAGTAGATTTCTAAAAATGGTATAAGTATAGTGAAGTAATTGGTAAATTCATCTTCCTTTAAGCTTATATCCAGTAAGTAATTACCTTACACTTGATAAAGGATTCTAGTAAGTTATCCATTTAGATACTTGCATTATTGTTTACACTATATATTATCTTGCGAGCTGTAATGCTCACTCTTGCTTCATTTCTTCATCACACAACAACAGTTAGGAAAGATGGCCAGACTCAAGCAGACCCAGCGCGTGGAAAGCGTCCCGCGTCTTCCCGTTGATGTTGTAGCTGCTATAGCTGCAGAGGTAGATCTATTGGTAGATCAGGCATTCTACTTTTGGGAACCAAATATTGTATAATTATAACTTGTGGCAGATAATAGCAATTAACTGTAAACTTATCAAGTAATCATTTTGGGTTGTAATAACTTTTAAATTGTGGATTCAAGGACTTGTACTTATTTCAATTTCATCTCTGAGACTATAACGGGTTGTGGTGTGTGTTAGTGTGGGGTCACAGCATGAGGTTATTTATTATTAATTAAGTTAAGTGATATTGTGGAAAGAAAGACCGTGACGACCCGGATCCCCGACCCCGGATCTGGGGGTGTTACAGAAATGGTATCAGAGCTAAGCGTTATAAACCTCAGAGATGATGCGACGATATAATAATCAACTCACAAAAATAATAAGAACTCTTGCCAAGTTCATAGTCGGACTACTTAAAGTAGCACTGACAGTTAAAACCCTTACGGAAACCCTTATAAGTATCATGATAGTAACTTAGCTCGTTTAATGTGTAGGCACATGAGATAGAGGACCCTGAGATGTTCGAGCGTGAGCATGATGAGGCACTGCTAGATGCCGAGGATCAGGAGGAGCCTGAGATGGAGGAGGATGAGGAGGACCCCTCAGAGGAGTCAGAGACAGAGGTTATTGCTATTTCAGATGAGGAGGACCCGGATGAGGTCCCTGTAGCTGAGGAGCATGTCGGAGCTATAGTGGAGTATACTGGTACCCCTTTACCCTCACTCCCGGTGGTCAGAGCTCCTACCCCTCCACCACTATCTTGGATCCCCTATGATGACAGCTCAGAGACCCATACTCCCGAGCCTAGGCAGACCGAGGAGGCACCCCCAGCGGCTCCGGATTCACCACCTCTCGACCCTGCCCATAGGCAGTCTTTGTTAGCTCACGGCTATGTTCAGAATGTACTGAGGACCCGAGTGGCTGTTGTTGAGGCCCGAATGGATGAGGTCAGGAGGGAGTTGGATGCGGAGAGGGCGGGTAGGCGTGCCCGAGCTTATGAGACTAAGGCTACTATACCCCGATCCTTGAGGAGGGAGCTGACGGGGATAGAGATTACGTCCCGAGCGAGACTCCGATCGCTCCAGGGGGACAGGCATGGTAGGATCTCCAGGCGGCAGGCCGACTATATCTTCCGTCGTGCGATGGAAAGGGTATGGGAGCTGACCCGCTCCCGTGTGTGATTCAGGACCGACGATGGGATAGTCTAGTTGTCTAGTTAGTCGAGGCCATAGTAAGAGCCAATTTTCCGGGATAGTTGACTTGTATATAGCATCCCTTTTTCTGACTAGACAGATAGACTCTTGTGTATCACTTTTGGGCAGATGGCTGTAGCACTATTGTACTTTTGACCATATCAAACTATATATTTCTCGCATTATGTATATGTTTGTTTCCTTTTAGTTCGGTTCCTTTGTGACGAGATCACTGTTTTTATTACTGCACTTCTTATTAGAACTGTCATAAAATAATAGAATTGCGAGATACATTCTCCCCATTATAGAATTGTGCAAGGCACAATTTTGTGTATGATTGTGACCTAACGTTGAATTTCCCAAAAAAAAAAAATTATCAGTATCATGCCGGCAAGAAAGATTGGAACTAGGGCGAACCCTGGATCTGAGGACCAGGGAAGCCATAACCAGGACGATAGGAACCAAGAACACAGTGAAGAGGAAGATGAGGATTATGTTGAACATGATGACTCCCTGTATGAAGAGGAGGAGGAAACATATGATGTTGAGGGATTTGAGATAGAGGCTGAAGAAGGAGAAACTGAGGTTGAGCAACCAGTACCAAACCCAGACATGGATCCCATGGGACAGTTCATGCAACTACTAAGGCAGAACTTGGAACGTCAACCCAACCCACCCCCTCAAGGAAATAACAATGTTGTGGCAAACTCCTTCAGGGCTTTCAAGTCCCTTAAGCCCCCTGAGTTCCACGGATCAGCCGACCCAGTTGAGGCAAGGGCATGGTTAAAGGAAATGGAGAAATCCTTTGAGATTCTGAGTACCGATGAGGCACAGAAGACTGTATTTGCTACCTACCTTCTGAAAGGAGAGGCTAACTACTGGTGGGAGGCCAAGAAAAATATGGAGACATATGCTATTATAACCTGGGAGAGATTCAATCAGTTGTTTCTGGGAAAATATTTCCCGAGGTTTATGGAAAACTAGATGGAGCTCAAGTTCTTGGAGTTAAAGCAGAATAACTTATCTGTAGCAGAGTACGAAGTGAAATTTACTGAGTTATCAAGGTTTGTGCCGAGTTTATGAGCACCGAGGAAAAGAAAGCTAGGAGGTTTCAGCAGGGACTGAAACCGTGGATTCAGAATAGGGTGGCAATCTTTGAGCTTACTGATTATGCCACTCTAGTGCAAAAGGCAATAATTGTAGAAGCCGGAAGTGAACAGATGCAGAAGGAAAGAGAGAAGAAGGGAATAAAGAGGAAACGTATGAGCATGGGTGGAGGTTCCGCGGGAAGGAGTTTCCCAACTAGATTTAATCGAGGAGCAGTGTCCCTACCGGGAAAGAACACTGGGTTTAAGCGGCCAATGAGTGTGAATGCGAGCCAGAGCGGCCAGAAGTCAAGAATGTCCTATTCCAACCAGTCTCGACCCCCATTTCCAGCCTGTAACACTTGTGGAAGGATGCATTCTGGGGAGTGTAAGGGAAAGCCAGTAACCTGCTTTAAGTGTGGACAAGTGGGCCACTATTCCCATAAATGCCCTTCGTCAGCCCCTGCTGTCATTCCAACCACCACTTGTCATCAGTGTGGACGCCCGGGTCATTGGAAGAGGGAATGCCCAATGAACAAACCAGCAGCTTCAGGAGTAAGCAGAGCTGCTTCTAATAAGCCACCGACTGAGAGGACTTTCAACATGACAGTCCAGGATGCTATGAAAGACTCAGATGTGATAGCAGGTACCCTTTCTCTAAATTTAGTCAGTGCAAACATTTTATTTGATTCGGGAGTAACTAAATCTTTTATATCAAAGGACTTTGCGCGTAAATTAAGACTTAAGGATGAACCCTTGATAGAACCCTTACAAGTAGAAATAGCCAATCATGAAGTTATTCCTGTTAACCAGATTCACCCCGCATGTGAGTTAGGCATAGGGGAACAATCTTTTAGTGTTGATCTGATTCCTTTTAAATTAGGGGAGTTTGATGTAATTTTAGAAATGGACTAGCTATCTAGCAATGATGCTCAGACAGACTGTAAGGGGAAGAAAGTTAAGTTGAATATCCCAGGAAAGAAAGAAGTCATATTTAGAGGAAAGAGGCAGACGCATAAATTTTTTACTATGGCCCAGGCCAAAAGGATGCTACGAAAAGGAAATGAGGATTACCTAGCCTATGTGGTGGACACGCAGAAGGAAGTGCCCAACTTACAAGATATTCCGGTAGTCAACGAATTTGAAGATGTATTCCCACAAGACCTTCCGGGACTACCATCCGATAGAGTAATTGAATTTGCTATTGAGTTGGCCCCAGGGACGGCGCCAGTTTCAAAAGCACCTTACCGGTTAGCCCCATTAGAAATGAAGGAATTAGCTACCCAATTGCAGGAACTTTTGGATAAGGGTATGATAAGACCCAGTGTATCTCCGTGGGGAGCACCAATGTTATTTGTTAAGAAGAAATATGAGAGCATGAGGCTGTGCATCGACTACCGAGAGTTGAACAAGCTAACCATAAAGAACAGGTACCCGTTACCTAGAATAGACGATCTGTTCGACCAGCTAAAGGATGTTGTTCATTTTTCCAAGATTGACCTGAGAACTGGATATCACCAGCTAAAGATTAAACCTGAAGATATTCCCAAGACCGCATTTCGTACCAGGTATGGGCACTATGAGTTCTTGGTAATGTCCTTTGGATTAACCAACGCCCCAGCGAATTTCATGGATTTAATGAACAGAGTATTTTAGAAGTACTTGGACAAGTGTGTGATAGTTTTTATCGATGATATTTTAATCTACTCAAGGATTGAGGCAGAACATGCAGAGCATTTGAGGATAGCTCTAGGAATACTCAGAGAGGAACAGTTATTTGAAGTGTGAATTCTGGCGGAATGAAGTACAGTTTTTAGGACATGTGATCAATAAAGAAGGAGTATTGGTCGACCCCTCCAAGATATAGGCAGTCTCAAATTGGGAAAGGCCAACCACGCCCACAGAGGTAAGAAGTTTCATAGGATTGGCCGGCTACTATCATAGATTTGTACAGGACTTTGCGAAGATCGCAGCCCCTTTGACACGACTTAATCGTAAGACAGAGAAGTTTGAATGGACGGAAAAATGCGAGAACAGTTTTCAGGAATTAAAGAAAAGGTTGGTAACGGCCCCGGTGTTGGCATTGCCAGACGGAAAAGGAGATTTTGTGATATATAGTGACGCGTCGCATAAAGGATTAGGGTGTGTGCTTATGCAGCACGGTAATGTGATTGCGTATGCGTCAAGACAATTGAAGGAATACGAGATTAGATATCCTACTCATGACCTTGAGCTCGCGGCAATAGTTTTTGCCTTAAAAATTTAGAGGCACTACTTGTATGGAGAGAAGTGCGAGATTTTCACAGACCATAAGAGCCTCAAGTACATATTTACACAGAAAGAGCTCAACATGCGCCAGAGGAGATGGTTAGAGCTAATCAAGGACTATGATTGTGAGATTCTCTATCATCCGGGGAAAGCCAATGTGGTGGCTGATGCCCTTAGTAGAAAGGAAAGACTTAGAATGATAATGACTTCGGAAGAATTGATAAAGGATTTCGAGAGAATGGAAATAGAAGTAAAGGTAACCGGAACCGGAACAGAAAAACTGTTTGAGATCTCGATGCAGCCAGAGTTATTGGAAAAGATCAGATTGTGCCAAGAGAAAGTAATGAATAAAGGCAGAGAGTCAATGACTGGAGAAGAGATCCATACTGAGAAAGATAATAAAGGGATAATGAGGTACTCCTACCGGATTTGGGTTCCGAACGTTCAAGAGCATAAAGACGAGATTTTGGATGAAAGCCATAGTTCAAGGTATTCCATTCACCCGGGAAGCACCAAGATGTATAGGGATTTGAAGGAGTATTACTGGTGGCCCAACATGAAAAGGGACGTACCAGAATGGGTAAGCAAATGCTTGACTTGCCAAAGAGTAAAGGCAGAGCACCAGAGACCCAATGGACTTTTACAACCCCTCGAGATTCCCGAATGGAAATGGGAACAGATAGCCATGGATTTTGTTGTCGGTTTACCAAGGATGAAAGCCAACCATGATGCCATATGGGTGATTATAGACCGACTGACAAAGTCAGCCCATTTCATTCCTATCAATGAGAGATACACAGTCGATAGACTGGTGGACATTTACCTTAAGGAAATAGTGACGCGACATGGAGTCCCAGTGTCCATTGTCTCAGACCGAGACCCCAGGTTCAACTCCAGATTTTGGAGGAGCTTTCAAGAATGTGCGGGGACCAAGTTAAATATGAGTACCGCTTACCATCCCCAGACGGATGGGCAGAGTGAAAGGACCATCCAGACATTAGAGGATATGTTGAGAGTCTGTGCAATAGACTTTAAAGGAAGTAGGGATGATCACTTGCCGTTGATCGAGTTTTCTTATAACAATAGCTTTCATGCTAGCATCGGAATGCCGCCTTATGAGGCCCTGTACGGAAGAAGGTGTCGATCTCCCTTATACTGGGATGAAGTAGGAGAGCGGAAGATGCTCGGACCCGAAGTGGTCCAAAGGACCAAAGACATAGTGGATCTTATTAGAGGACGGCTGGTAGCATCCCAAGACAGACAGAAAAAATATGCAGACCTAGCCCGAAAGGACAAGGAGTATGAAGTAGGGGACTTAGTACTACTAAAAATATCCCCTTGGAAGGGGTTAATGAGGTTCGGAAAGAAAGGGAAACTAAGCCCAAGATACATTGGAACTTTTGAGATACTAAGACGAATTGGGAAGGTGGCTTATGAGCTAGCCTTACCCCCGAACCTACAACAAGTTCATAATGTGTTCCATGTGTCAATGCTAAGGAAGTATCAATGGGATGCCAGGAACATAGTGGAGTACGAGTAGGTGGATATGCAACCAGATCTGACTTACGTGGAAAGACCAGTAAAGATTATAGATAAGAAGGAGCAGGTGCTTCGGAACAAAGTAATCAATCTAGTCAGAGTGCTATGGCAGAATCACAATGTGGAAGAATCGACTTGGGAACTAGAGAGCGCAATGCTAGAAAAGTACCCCCATTTATTTTCTATTTGATTCCGGGACGGAATCCTTTTAAGGAGGGGAGACTGTAATAACCCCAAAATTTTGAACTTTTTTGTAACCCTTATGAATAGTGTTTTTGCTGATATTGCTGAATAAGAAAACTTTTCATGCCACACTATGTAGGGGTTCTTTTATTGTTATTCTGAGATCTTATTAGCACTCTATATGATATATAAGTGTATGTAAAGATCGTCAGAATCCAAATTCAAACACTTTGATTTTTCCCGAAAATTCACCAGATACCGAAAGAATTGAGTATAAGGTAACAGGATAAAAAGGATTTAAATTCAAGGATTATAAGAGGGGATCATAAAAGGAATATAATTTATTGAGAAAGGTTAAGGAAACCCAAGTAATAAGATCCCGGGTATGATCCCTCAAACGATAAACGAAAATGAAAGTTAAGCGAACCGTATAACAGATCAGCGGTCATTAGCCAAGTAATTAGAAGCTAATCAAAGAGGTTAGTGAGGATGATATCATCAAACCAATAAGAAGAGGACAAGTGTGGGAGGATGACATAACATGATGACCTATGCATGACCAAAGAGAAGTGTGTTGTTGGTTGATTAAGAACCACACAAAATTCACCATGGTTAAAAGTAATAAATCAAAACAAAAGCAAGCAACCAAGCAAAACAAATCACAAAATCACAAAAACACAAAGTTGACTTCATTTTCTTTAAGAAAGCTCTCGGCCTTTCTCTTTTTTTTCAAGAAGAAAAATCCATAATCCAAGATCCAAGCCTTGTTAATTAGTGAGGTAATTATCTAATACTCCTTATGCATAGATATAGCTATCCTATAAGTTTGAGCTTTAAATTCATTCACAATCTCTTCCTAAAATTCATGGAAGAAGAGGGTGAATAGTGTTTTTCAAGAACTTAAATTTTTGTTCTTGAGTTTTTGTTTAGATTAAGCTTGGGTAAGGACTTTCAAGGGTGATTCCAAGCTAATTAGTTACTCCCACTCACAAGGAAGGTATAATCTCTTAACCTAGCTTTGTTATTGAATTTTAAGAGCTTAATATGAGTATTATAGTTCATAAGAGGCTTGATTGTTGTGTATGTAGAAATTAGTTGGTTTTGTGATGTTTTTGGAGTTGTAAACCTTGGTTATTAGTTAAAGAACTTAAGAATAGTTTTAGTTCATGTTTGAGATTAATATAAATTGGAAAAACTTGAGGTGTTGGGGCTGTTGTAGTGATTTATGGATGGAGTTTGGTTGTATGGTTGAATTGTGGTTGGTTTGTGGTTGATTTGGAGTAGAATAAAAATTGGTAATCGCGTAAACATAGCCGTCGTAATGTCCGATTTACTTTAGACTGTTTTTGCTCTTAATATCAGGACTCGATAACTCACTGATAGGTTTTGACCATTGCCATGATTAGGTCATGTTACGAGCTTCATTTTGATATGTGGTTCGTTTGAATCCGATATACGGTTTGAGAGAAACGACCGTTTTAAGTAACGGCGTTTCGCGAACGAACCATTACCACTCGCCTTAGTTTGAAACATAGGTTAAAGACCTTAAAGGACTAATTGGAGTATTAAACATTTATGTGAAGTGTATTATGCAGTTGGTAAGGCACTCGCGAAAGAATCGCCTCAAAACCCTTAATGGTTAATTTATTAAAAATGGTGGAGCCGAGGGTACTCGAGCGACTTAAGTGAATCGTGAAGCGCAAAAGCGAACGTTAGGGTCTAATTGGTTAAAGTATAGATTCAGAAGCGACTTTGGTTTAATTCCAACTTATATGTTGTTTATAGGTTACCAGACTCGTCCCAAGCCATTTATCACCCCCAGTCGCTCAGGCAAGTTTTCTACCCGTTATACTGTTGTTGTGATGTATACATATGTATATACATTATCTTGCGATATATTGGAGCATGTGATATGGTATATATGCATGTCTGTTTCGTAATCTTGATATAGATTGTTGATTCAATTGCTTATAAGCTTTATAATACATATGCTAGAGATAAGCAGTAGTTGTGTATACCCTTAGTATAGGGAACCCAAAGGTGAACATTTTCTAAAACCGGGAGTCGATGTTCCCGAGTATATTATATATATATATATTTATATATATATATAGATATAGTTTTCAAAACCATGAATCGAATAAGGTTTATTCGATAACTTTATTTTATTAATGAATATTATTTTGAATATTCATTCGAGGAATTATGACTCCGTCTATTTTTGTAAGTCATATGTCATAGCCTATTTGTATATTCGAGGATTCAACTCAACTCAAATAAGAATGTAATAAGTAAATAGTGGATCGACCGTCAGAGAGATCTCGCAAAGTAATATCTGTCAAAGGATTCAGAAACAAGGTTCATCTACAGACTTGAGGAGTTAATTCACTGGAAGAAGTTCAAGAAGTTGATCATGCCTCAGTGATATAAATCAAGATCGTGGATTTAATCAAGTGACAGAGATCTCGTCAGAGTATCATTAATTACAAGGATTTAATCTGAAGAAAATCAGAGTATCAAAGTCAACACATGAAGAAACGTCACGGAAGTTAGTCACTCATGAACCAGACAGTACATCGAGTGTCAACGTTGAAGTGGTGGAATTGATTCATAATTTTCAGTGATTTTCAGAAGATTTGCAGAAGAATGGTTGCTGCTCAAGACTAGAATTAATTCTCTATTAATTAATTAAGTCATCTAATTTAATTAAGAAAATAAATTATATCTGCGAAGAATAATTTATTTATTAATTGAATTAATTGATTAATTAATTCTGAATTAATTTTAGGAATTTTCAGAAGTTTAATTGGTTTAAAAACAGTCTTAAATCAGCAAGACAATTGAAAATGAACTAGCATGACAATCTGGATTGTCATACCGATTGTCATGCCAAGTCATTTCAATTGTCATACCGAAAGTTACACTAGGAAGGAGATTGTCTTGCTAGTTCAACTGATTGTCATACCGATAGTCATTGTAGTTCAATCAGATTGTCTTGCTAGTACAATTGAAAGTCCTACTGAAAGTCTTGCTGAGCCAAAGAGATTGTCCTACCGATTGTCATTGCAGTTCAAGTAATTTTGTTGGATTGCATACAAAAAGAAAAAGAAGCAGAAGACATTCACTCACTGAAAAATACAAGAACACAGCAGCCGCCTAAGAAATATTTCATTGTTCTCTGCTGAAATTCAAAGATCAATTTCTAGATTGCAAAGTTAAATCCAATCAACTAGAAATCTTTATCTTGTTCTTGTGTAACAATCTAGCGGATCAAAATCCCTAGAACTTAATCTCAAATCGCGTTTAGCATTTGATTCTAATTATTGCAAAAATAGAAAAAGTTCATGTCGAATTTATTCTAGATTTGTGATAATTGATTTGAGATTAATACCTTGTAATCGATACAGTTGTTGTAACACCTTTCAAGTTTAATAATATTTTTATTTAACTTGAATTTTGTTTCACATTTTTTATTCCGCATTTATTCGATTATTTGGTACTGTTTGTATTCAACCCCCCCTTCTACAAACAAATTGGGACCTAACAATTGGTATCAGAGCCTTCTGATTAACGAACAAATCAAGATCCTAGACTTTTGTGATTTTTCAACTCCTTGAATTTTTATTTATTCAAAAATTCATAATGACTTCACATAAAGTTGGAACCGTTAAAATTCCACAATTTGATAAAGAGAATTATATCATGTGGAAGAAGAAGATGCTATTATTTTTACAAGTTGCAAATCCCAAATATTCAAACTTGTTAAAGAAGGGTATAAAAACTCCGATGGTTATTGAACCGGAGGTAATAATAGATGGTGTGGTGACTACTAAAGCTAGAACCTATCCAAAAGAGCCCGAAGATTTTACTCCTGCTGAGAAGGAAGAAGCCTCCTTGGATGCCAGCCTTCAATTAATATTAATTGATTCCCTTGATCCCTTGATGAACAGACATGTGATGAACTGTAAAAATTCTAAACACATGTGGGAAACTATTGAGGTAATTAATGAAGGCACAGAGGAAGTTAGGGAGAACAAGTTGGAAATCCTAACCTCTGAATATGAACATTTCAAATCAAATCCAGGAGAAGGAATTACTGAAGTGTTTGAGAGGTACAATGCGTTGATCAACAACCTGAACATCAATGGAAAGTATTATTCAATCAGGGAGGTCAACAAAAAGTTCCTTTTAACACTGCCAGCTCATCTTGAACTTAGAATCACTGCCATTAGAGAAGCTAGAGATCTGAGTGAGATTTCTTTGGACAGGCTCTATGGAGTGTTAAAAACTTATGAGTTGGAGCAGATTCAACAGAAAGAAGTCTACGGGAAGGATAGAATGGTCAGCACATCTAATGCACTTGTAGCTGAAGGTCAACAACAACAACAATCTCAACAGTTAGAAAGAATGGTACAGTTTTCCAAGGGTGAGGAAAATGAGTTAGTAGCAGAATATGATCCTCCTACTACAAATCAATCAAGTGATGATTTTTATTCCTTGGAAGAGCTGGAGCAATTGGAAGACGAGTCAATGGCCCAAATTGTCAAGAGATTCTCCCATGTCAGATTCAAGAGGAATCCCAAGCTTAAGTACAAGTCCAACTACAACAAATTCCAGAAAGGTGGATCTTCATCCTCTAACACCAGCAGTGGTGGATATAAAACAGGGATGGTTGATCGGAGCACCATTAGATGCTATAACTGCAATGAGTTGGGACACTTTGCCACAAAATGTAGGAAGCCAAAGCAAGTAAGAAAGAACTCTGAAAGGGCTTATCTGGCAAAGGGAAGAAGCTGGGATGATACTGACAGTGAAGATGAAGATGAAGGAAATCTTGCTCTTATGGCTATTGATGGAAAAGCTTCATCGTCAAGAATAGAGGTAAAACTTTCTGATGCTGAAATGGTTTATCATCTAAGAGGTAACTTAGATTGTGCACGTCGTGATAATGAACTGTTAAGTTTACAGATCACAGACCTTGAGAAAGAGGTCAATGAATTAAGACTTGTGCACATTAATCAAGACAAATTAAAAGAACAGGTATCTTTTCTAGAGAATAGAGTTGACTGTTATAGAAAACTCGAAACTATTCTCAAAGACAAGATCACCGGTCTTGAGACTAAGGTTAGAGCCTACTTCAATTCTTGTTCGAAGGCTAAAGAGTTCTACAGTAAGCAAGCTGTTAATCAAACATCTGGAATAGGTTATGATTACAATGCTGCTATTGGAGAATTAGGCATAAACTCCCCTCCTCATGTCTGTGCTAAAGGGAGGGAAGTACCACATGTGCTTAAGGGTGTTGATGAACCCCTCTATAAAGCATTAATTGCTGAACCATTTGATGCGACCTCTTCTGTTATTCAAGAAGAAATACGTGTTGAGGATCTTGCTTATGAGAAGATTATTTCCAAGTCAAGTGAGTCGAAAGTTCCAGTCAAAGTTGTGAAAGCAACTGAGACTAACTCAGACACACATGAGTTGGATAACAATAATGCCATGTCTACCATGCATAAATTACCTGCTGTTAATCACTCTCATAAAGCATGTGGTGTTGCTAATTGTATGTCTTGTGCTTTTAATATGATGTATGCTTATTTTAATGGTAAGCATGTGTCTAATGATAAGACTACTCCTCGTCAGCATGTGAATAACAAGAAGCATGATAGGTCTAAGACTGCCAGTCCTTCTAAGGCTAGAAAGGAGACATTTGTGCCTAAGCTTAAACAGAAATTTGTTAAAGCTGTTTACAAGGTCAAATGTTCAGTCATTGAGAAAGTTGAGACAATTAAAATTAAAAATGTTGTTTTGCCTGACAAAGGACAGTTCTACAAGTATGCCGGGCCCAACCAAGTTTGGGTTTCGAAGAAGGTCTAATCCATTTGTAGTGCAGGGCTTTAAACAGGTGTAACCGGTAGTGTGGATTCTTGACAGTGGATCATCAAGACATATGACCGGAGATAGAGCCCTGCTATCAAATGTGGATTGAGAAAGCTGGCCCCTTGGTTACCTTTGGAGATAACAGCAAAGGTTTATCTGAGGGATATGGCTGTTTGCAAGCTGGGAATGTTATCATTGTAATTTTGTATATTGTGCTAGGTTATTATCAGGAAGCAGTATCTAACATATAGCACCAGTGACGAGACTTGAGAATATTACGACATATCAAGCACCTACTGCACATTACACTTGGAATTGTACTCTAGTAAGATGTGTACAAGTGTACTCCTGGTTGGTAAGTCAAAAGAGGAAGTCAGTGCACCACAGTTCATGAACTTTGCAGTTGCAGATCTATTGGACTATGCAATCTCTTCTTCACAATCTCACTTCAGGTTGGTATGAACTAGTATACTGCTCAAGCAATCGTCAAGGACATGGTATGGCACTCTAACTGCAGTTACAATTTTATATGAATAAGTAGAGTCGTCATATTTATAACTATCTTATCACTAAGCATAATCATATTATTTTATATGTGCAGTGGTATATTGTTTATGCAACATAACAATTAGTATTTAAAGTACTTGACAAGTATCGGTCAATGATATGTTGTTAACATTATGTTGCAGATATTTGTAAGCTTTTGACATGAATGAGAATTACTTAGACTTTACCCTAAGTGATCAATATTTTATCAAAAACTCATTCATATTGAAAAACAAAATCAAACTTCTTTCTACATTAGTGATTTCTTATTTCATGTAAAATCTTTTGAAATCACTATTGTAAATCATTTTCTCTCTATTACCATATATTCTGTGTTACAGGTTCAGTCTCCAATGACTTTCTTTCATTGACAGTCATGAGGTTGAAAACCCACAACGTCTATCCCAGACTGTAAAGACAAACACAAAAACAGAACCAACCAACACTCTCTTACCACTAAATGTAGTATGAATGAGCGTGAGGGAGATAGTGCCTTAGTGCACCACAGAAGGAAGGTTCTGTAGTCAACCCAGTAGCTCTGTCTCCTACATAGATGAGTAGTATTTAAACCGAGACAACTGCTAGCCCCCATACATCTTCTCAAAAAGATGTAATGGTTGAAAAGGCATAAAAATAGTTACTAGATTCATTCTCTCAACAGGGTGCATCTATTGAAATTTTGCCTGTCGGCCAAGGTATCCGATGTAGTGTCACCACTTCAAACATAATCAATTCTTGATGCACAAGGAGAGGTTACACACACAAAGGATGAGTTGACGGAAACAAGAGTTTCGACCATTTTAAGGTCAGATTCGATTGTTCAAGGTTCGTTAGTGGACCAATTGCCTTTACAGGTGTTAGGAGAGGATACTGATCCAAAAGCCATATGTCAGTGGTCAGTGTCTACCTCCCCAGGCTTAAATCCCCTGGATGCATCTGCGGATAGTGGATCTGACATAGGTGCAGATCGGCAACTTGTTGACAATGATTCAGATATTACCTGATGAGTCACAAGGAAATGTCTTCACAGACATTAGAAGGGAACTTTGATCTTTATGCTAAATTCGTTGGATCATTGTTTACCTTCCCAGAATTCAAATCTGGAACCCTAAAAGGGAAACTAGAAACTTGTAGATTATGACTCAGATTCATCTGACGAGTTTAATAAGGATGGGGATTTGCGAACTCCCATTGCACCACCTGTGACCTCCTTAAGGATGGCTAAGGTGATTTTCCTTGCAGGTACAGCTGGATTATGGAGCTATAAGAGAAGAGTGATACACTTGTGAGAATGAGTGTAAACACGAGTGGAGAGAAGAGTGAAACACATGTGAGGTACACTAAACAGAATCACACACTCACAGTGAGGAAGAAAGCGAAACTACTTGTTATTTCTTTTCCAACATAGTGAAATATGAGAACTCCTTCAGACGACGGCATACATTCCTTCTTTAAGGGGGAGATAAAAGCTTAAGTAATAGTTTGGAGGATTCCTCAACTAAGGGGGAGAAATAGCAGGGAGGAAGAAAAAGATCCTAAAAATGTACACTACACCACACCATTGTTGTTTGTAACTACGGATCCTATTGTACGGGAGAGGTGGTAAACACAAGGTGATTTCCTAGTAAGGGAAGAAGCAGTTAGGGGAGTACCATTGGTTTTTATCTGCGGATCCTATTGTACGGGAGAGGTGGTAAAACGAAGGTGATCTTCTTTAATCAGTTGATTCTCATAGGGGGAGAAGCAAGAGATATGGGCTTCTCAACAGGAAATGTGGTTGTACAAATGAAGATGGAACTACTTGAAGATATGTTCAGTCTAGAGGAACATCTACTTGGAATCTGGAAAATGTTAAATCTCATCCAGAACTTTTCTGCTATTTACTTTGCATGTATGTTTATATCTTTTTCTTATTTGTTAGTTGAGTTATCCTCTAGGTATTTGTGTGTTATTGTTTAACAAACAAATAGGGGGAGATTGTAAGTCATATGTCATAGCCTATTTGTATATTCGAGGATTCAACTCAACTCAAATAAGAATGTAATAAGTAAATAGTGGATCGACCGTCAGAGAGATCTCGCAAAGTAATATCTGTCAAAGGATTCAGAAACAAGGTTCATCTACAGACTTGAGGAGTTAATTCACTGGAAGAAGTTCAAGAAGTTGATCATGCCTCAGTGATATAAATCAAGATCGTGGATTTAATCAAGTGACAGAGATCTCGTCAGAGTATCATTAATTACAAGGATTTAATCTGAAGAAAATCAGAGTATCAAAGTCAACACATGAAGAAACGTCACGGAAGTTAGTCACTCATGAACCAGACAGTACATCGAGTGTCAACGTTGAAGTGGTGGAATTGATTCATAATTTTCAGTGATTTTCAGAAGATTTGCAGAAGAATGGTTGCTGCTCAAGACTAGAATTAATTCTCTATTAATTAATTAAGTCATCTAATTTAATTAAGAAAATAAATTATATCTGTGAAGAATAATTTATTTATTAATTGAATTAATTGATTAATTAATTCTGAATTAATTTTAGGAATTTTCAGAAGTTTAATTGGTTTAAAAACAGTCTTAAATCAGCAAGACAATTGAAAATGAACTAGCATGACAATCTGGATTGTCATACCGATTGTCATGCCAAGTCATTTCAATTGTCATACCGAAAGTTACACTAGGAAGGAGATTGTCTTGCTAGTTCAACTGATTGTCATACCGATAGTCATTGTAGTTCAATCAGATTGTCTTGCTAGTACAATTGAAAGTCCTACTGAAAGTCTTGCTGAGCCAAAGAGATTGTCCTACCGATTGTCATTGCAGTTCAAGTAATTTTGTTGGATTGTATACAAAAAGAAAAAGAAGCAGAAGACATTCACTCACTGAAAAATACAAGAACACAGCAGCCGCCTAAGAAATATTTCATTGTTCTCTGCTGAAATTCAAAGATCAATTTCTAGATTGCAAAGTTAAATCCAATCAACTAGAAATCTTTATCTTGTTCTTGTGTAACAATCTAGCGGATCAAAATCCCTAGAACTTAATCTCAAATCGCGTTTAGCATTTGATTCTAATTATTGCAAAAATAGAAAAAGTTCATGTCGAATTTATTCTAGATTTGTGATAATTGATTTGAGATTAATACCTTGTAATCGATACAGTTGTTGTAACACCTTTCAAGTTTAATAATATTTTTATTTAACTTGAATTTTGTTTCACATTTTTTATTCCGCATTTATTCGATTATTTGGTACTGTTTTTATTCAACCCCCCCTTCTACAAACAAATTGGGACCTAACAATTTTATTAATGAATATTATTATTTTGAATATTCATTCGAGGACTTATGACTCCGTCTATTTTATTAATGAATATTATTATTTTGAATATTCATTCGAGGACTAATAACTCCGTCTATTTTATTAATGAATATTATTATTTGAATATTCATTCGAGGACTTATGACTCCAATTATTTACTAATTATTATTTTTTATTTTATTAAAGAATAATGTGTCGATAATCAAACTCACTTTTGATTATTCAAATAAAGATAGTACTTTCGTATAAGTATATCTTTGGTTATTTAATATTCATTTCAAGTATAAGTTTTGAAACTTCTACTTCAATTATTTTTATAAAGATTATTCTTTATGGGAATATTATTTAAATAATAATATTCAGATATTTTCTAATATATTGGGACTGATTTATTTTATTAAATCAGCATCACTCAAAACATTCTTAAAAATGTTTTCGAGTCTTCAAAATGATTTTAAAGGTTAGGGCGGATCCCAAAGCTCATTTTTATATTTAAGATCCTCCTTTCGAAGGGGATTTAAATACTCGCTCAAAACTTGAGGGATCCAGCTCTGTGGGGTATTTTATATTCGCAACAAGGTTGTTATTCTGATAAAAGAATTTTTGATTACTTACCCAACACTCGGGAAGTAAAATTCTTAGAACAAGTTAATCCATTGACAGGCATCGCCTGGGGAATATCGGTGAGTTTTCCTTTTCAACTAGATACGACTTCTTGGTGGAGTCGTATCAACAAGTTTCTACTTGGGGAAAGTGGGGACGAGCTTTACATTTCAGAGTCATGGATTTCATCTGAACTAGGAGTGGCGTAAGTGGTCGAGTGGCGCCGGCCCAGCCTTATTATATTGGCCCAAATGGCCCGGAAGTTCCGCTAAGATGGTCCATTGCTTAGGAGTCCAGTGTTCGGTTGACAAGTAAATCCGACAGGTTCTCCTCTACATGTAGAAAATGGTGGGGTTGCACCACTGCGACTAATCATCGTAAGTGGTCTTCCTGGCGTGACAAACTTCCGTAATGAGTTCATCATCCAGTTGGATATTTCTGCAACACTACCCGGAGCATTTCGATCGAAAGGCTATGAATGGGTGATTGCCGAAGCATTGACAAGGGTCAAACAGTTGTAATGGTGTTTCCATTGAATGAAGTATCTCATAACTTCATTTCCTTTAAAAATTAATTCAAAGATTGAATCTATTCAAGTCTTAACTTGTGGTCTCATCTATGGGACGAACTTTTGAAACTTATTATACTTTGAACAATGGTAGTTCAAGTAGATTTCTAAAAATGGTATAAGTATAGTGAAGTAATTGGTAAATTCATCTTCCTTTAAGCTTATATCCAGTAAGTAATTACCTTACACTTGATAAAGGATTCTTGTAAGTTATCCATTTAGATACTTGCATTATTGTTTACACTATATATTATCTTGCGAGCTGTAATGCTCACTCTTGCTTCATTTCTTCATCACACAACAACAGTTAGGAAAGATGGCCAGACTCAAGCAGACCCAGCGCAAGCGCGTGGGAAGCATCCCGCGTCTTCCCGTTGATGTTGTAGCTACTATAGCTGCAGAGATAGATCTATTGGTAGATCAGGCATTCTACTTTTGGGAACCAAATATTGTATAATTATAACTTGTGGCAGATAATGGCAATTACCTGTAAACTTATCAAGTAATCATTTTGGGTTGTAATAACTTTTAAATTGTGGATTCAAGGACTTGTACTTATTTCAATTTCATCTCTGAGACTATAACGGGTTGTGGTGTGTGTTAGTGTGGGGTCACAGCATGAGGTTATTTATTATTAATTAAGTTAAGTGATATTGTGAAAAGAAATACCGTGACGACCCGGATCCCCGACCCCGGATCTGGGGGTGTTACAGTGAAGCTTCATGGATCCTTAAGCTTCGGAGGCAACTTCTGTTGCAGCACATCACTGCATTCTTCCGTGAGAGCGATAGTCTCTAAATCATCTAACTTCCCTTTTCTGAGAGAGTGTACCTTTCATAAACTTTGCGTAACTAGGCATCTGCTCAAGAGCCTCAGCGAAAGGTATGTTGATATGAAGTTTCTTGAACACCTCCAGAAACTTCTCAAATTGCTTATCCAGCCTTTTCTTATACGGCCGCTTAGGAAAAGGCGGTGGAGGATAGATCTGTTTCTCCCCTGTATTACCCTCAGGAGGACTATGCTCAACAGTAGTCTTCCTTGGCTTCACTTCTGCTTCATGTTGCTCTACTTCTTCTTCAGCCCCAGCTTTTTCATTCGAAACTTGAGTCTGTTCGGGATTCGCAACCTTTCCAGACCTCAAAGTGATTGCCTTCACCTGCTCCTTAGCTTCCCTCTGTTCTAGCACTTCAGTGTCTCTAGGTAATGTACCAGGTTGACGATTAAGCAAGGCATTGTCAATTTATCCAATTTGATTCTCCAAGGTCTTGATAGAAATAATTTGACTCCTGCACATAAGCTTCAACTCCTTTAATTCAGATTTTATATATGCTTGTTGCAGCTGAAGTTGCTGCCTTGGCGCATATTACGGTTGCTGAAAACCTAGGGGGGTTGTACTACTTAGCTGGGTATTGCTGATAAGGCTGTTGAACCGCATTCTGAGCGTTGCTCCAACTAAAATTAGGATGAATGCAGTTGTTGGGATGATAAGTGGTTGGCACAGGTTGCTGCGATCGCTGAAAATTGCTCACGAACTGAGCTGATTCACTAGAAATAGCGCACTGATCAGTCTCATGGGCACCGGCACAAAGCTCAAAGACACTAGTGATTTGATTAACTCTATAGTTAGTCAAAGTGTCCACCTTCATCGTTAAAGCCTTAAGTTGGGCAGCTATAGCAGTTGCTGCATCCAACTCCAGAATTCCTGCTACTTTTCCCTGAGTCAGTCTCTGGGAAGGATTCTAATATTCGTTAGAAACCATCAGTTCAATCAATTGATAAGCTTCATTGTAGCTTTTAGCCCACAAGGCTCCTCCTGATGCTGCATCGAGCATGGGTCTAAACGTAGCACCCAATCTATTGTAGAAACAGTTTATAATCATCCAATCAGGCATGCCATGGTGTGGGCACTTCCTTAGCATCTCCTTATATCGATCACAAGCCTCACACAGAGATTCACCAGTTTGCTAAGCAAACTGAGTAAGAGCATTCCTGATTGCAGCAGTCTTCGCCATAGGGAAGAATTTAGTGAGAAAATTTTGAGCAAGATCCTCCCTAGTGGTGATAGACCTTGGTGGTAGAGAATGTAACCATAACTTCGCTTTATCCCTTAGAGAGAATGGGAAGAGTCGTAGCTTGATAGCATCTTCTGTCACACCACTGAACTTGAAAGTGTCGCAGATCTCAATGAAATCCCTAATGGGCATGTTGGGGTCTTCAGTAGGAGAACCCCCAAACTGAACTGAGTTATGTATCATCTGAATCACGCTTGACTTGATCTCAAAAGTATTAGCCGAGATGGCTGGCCTGATGATGCTTGACTGGATATCATTGATCTTAGGCTGAGAATAGTCCATCAAAGCCTTAGAAATTTTTGCTTGATCCCCCATCACTACTAAAACTGGTTCCTCTACTTTCTCTTCTTCTTCTATCTTCTCTTCGTCTCAAAAACTTCCCTTCGAACCACTATAACTTCTTCCACGACTTTATTCAGAGTTCTCTGTTTGTCGTTAAACATGCGCTAATAATACACGCAAGTATAGGAGTTCGCAAGTAGTATAGAATATTTTCTAGTTCGTTCCCACAGAGACTGTATTGGTTAACAGTTAACTAATTAATTCACACACTTAAACAACAATGTATGGTTATTATTCAATGCTAAGACGATAACAAAGTGGGGATGTTTATAACTAAGAATTAAACTAATAATTATAACTACGGGAATAAGATGGATTGAATTAATAATTATGACAAACATGGGATTCTAACTTCATTAAATACTTCATCCAATAGTCTTATTGATCTTAACCTTAGCATATAATGGTGATGACACTAATCAGATAACACGAAACTGATAAACGCCAACTTTCGTTGCGCGAGTACCATACTACCAGACATCCACAACAGAGATAGAAGTTGAATAGACACCAATTATATTGAGACCCTATATGTCTATAGAATTTGACAACATAACGGTTTAAGCACACGTTATCTATCTTGATTACATAGGGCAAGTAAAATGGTTAAAATTACCTACGAATCATGCATAACAAATACATGGACCTATGCTAGTATGGAAAGTTCTAAATCTTTAAATTCACTTTCACTTGATTATGAATTAACACACTATCTTATAAGTTCGTGACGCTCATAAGACGAATACGCACAACCAATACTAGGATATCATACAATCACCACATACTAAGACATCAATCAATTTAACTAAATAAATCCATAAATAAATCCGCTAGAACCCCACGATAACGATTAGCCCATAATCGGACTCATCATCAGCGTGGGTTTCGATGAAAGCATGGTATATAAGATGTAGTCTTTATAACGAATAAATAAAACCAAGTACAAACAAGAGTATAGGTTCAACAAAATAATAAACGAGCATCCAAGATTACAACTCAAAACAAAGATTCACAATAATAAACTAGATCGTCTTCGCCTTTATTGAATTGTGCTATAGGTCTCTTGTCGTCTTCTCTTTGTGCTCTGGTAAGTCCCATTATTAAAAAACAATCTTGAGTTATCAATATATAGCAGTCCAATCAGCCCAGGAGTCCAGAAAACAAAATTGCAATAGAATCAGGATTTTATTATCCCGACACGGCGCGGCCGCGCGCTTCATTGGCGCGGCCGCCCTGGCTTCTTGTACTTCGGCGCGGCCGCGTGCTTGATCAGCGCAGGCGCGCTGGCCTTCTGCCAAAATTGACTTCTTCCATTTTTTCTTGCAGATTCGAGCCGGTCTTTGCGAGCTTTTATTCCAACACCACCTAGACACTATATTAGCACCAAAACAATGCTAATTCACCTGATTACCTAGATAATGCCTGAAATGCAAAAACACTAGAAAACACGTTAAAATACTTAACAACTTGAGTATAAATGCACCAATCCAAAGCTTATATAGCATTATAGAGTGTCATAAATGCCACTCAACATACCCCCAAACTTGAATCGATGCTTGTCTTCAAGCATAAACAAACTCAAAGAACAAGAAATAAAAATGCATGAATGCAACTAATATGAATGCAATGATCCCCATAGAGTAACTAAACCAACCAATTAGAAACACCTCAGCAAATACAATTATTCGCATAAAGATCAATCAAATCTCTCAAATCAACCTACAAACCAGAGATGTGCGTGTGTGCAGATGCTTATAGATATACTATTGCTTCTAGATCGGCAATCATGACTCACTACTTATCAAAACAATCGCAAGTTTATAAATAGAATAAAAGTTAGACTCAAAATAACTTATAACACTTCAATTCTTATATCAGAGTTTTTATGGATTCATGCTTTTATTCACAATAACACAACACAAGTATGCTTATTTGATCGTGCAATGAGCGAGGTCCACAAAAGACTTATACAATATTACCCATGTAGCGAGTGTTAGGTTAGCAAATCCCAGACTATAAAAGCCTTAGGTTACCAGGCACAAAATCCCCTAAGAACTTAATAACTCGAGTACTAAAGAGCCCACTCGTGATCAATTATACATAACTCTTATTCTTCTTTTCTTTTTTTACTTTTTCTTCTTTTTTTTCACTTTTTTTTTACAAATTTTTGAATGTGTGCATTTCGCTCCATTTCATTCAACCCTAGACTACTCATATAAATATGAGCCAGCTACTAGCCATTTGAAGCCTAGCCTTATTCACAACTAGCAATGAAATCCAATTTCTCCAATTTTTAAATATCCATGTCTTTTATTATTAAGAGAATACCCTAAATTCCAAATATAAACGAGCGACTAAACCTTGACAATCAAACAAATCATGACTATGATCTAGCACTGTAGCAACCTATAAGACTTAGTGAAATACAAGTGTCTCTAGCATGCAAATCAATCTAAAAATACTCAATATCACCAAACACGACATCACTACACTAGCATCAATATCACAAATCAATCGAAAAATTGTTTAAGGGATCATGTTATAGTACAAATGCATGAAACTACATGAACAAATATCATAAACTACCAAAAATAAATAAAAAAACTACATGGAAAAATATGCAACTATATGAATTAAACTATCATGAACATGCAAACTATATGAGACTCACACCAACTATATTCCTTCAACTACTACCCCCAAACTTTAAATATTCACTGTCCTCAGTGAAGGTAATAGTAAGGAATCAGGTATACCTACCGTGAATCAGAATCCTCACCCTCAACGGGTGGAGTGTAAGGCGTGTCTGGAGGCGGATACACTGAATCCTCACCAAAAACTGGCCACTAGATGTCAACACCGGTGGCTCTAAAAGCTGTCCCAAGTGCCTGCATGAGATCGTGTGTAAATCAACTATGGATGTCGTGCATCACATCCATCCTCCTCGCGAGATGCCTATACTGCATCGAACTCAAACCAGCTCCCATATCTGCTCCTGCTGCCATCTGCTGCTGCTGCGATAAACCAGCCTCATCTCCATATTGAGCTCTCCAAGCCACTCTACTTTCCTGCTGCGTACCACCAACATACATCTGATCGCGGGGCACACCCCTTGGCAGATGATCAAACATGTAACTAAGCCCCTTAGGATCGGGCTTTCCTCCTCTCCACTCCTGCATGCTGTGGAGCGTAGAACTATCAATAGGAGTACTGGGAAGCTGAAGTTGCTCATGTGCTGGCCAATGAACTCCAACCACCACGCACAACTTTGTCACAACTGACGCGTACATAATAGCACCTGTAGTACCTCCCCTCAAGAATCTCAAAATCCCCTGATGTATCACCATCCCCAAGTCAATGTAATCACCCTGCAGAATACCCCACAACAGACGAGCACGCTCCACAGTAATCTCATGCACATGCGAAGACGGCATGATGTTAGCACAAATAAAGGAGTTCCAAGCCCGTGCAAACCTGTTCATGCACGACACCGGGAACGTGGAGTAATCAGTAGTGCCCCTCTTGAACTTCCAATGAGTCTTAAGCACACAAAGAGTAGCAACGATGAGATCCAAATCAAAGTCCTCCTAAGTCTTATCATTCCACATGTCCTGACCCACCTTCCTTGCGGGTTGCTCAATCACTACCCTGATAGCATCAGCACTGTACTCTATAGTCCTCCCCCTCACCACCGTGAACCCATTCTTCTCCGCCTTGGCATTTACATAGAACTCCCTCACAACACTCATGGGCACAGTAGCGGGAGCCTCACAAAAAGATACCCAGCCCATCTCGAGAATCATCTATAACAGCTTACCATCCTTCCCTGATGACAGAAAACCTCGCTCCTTAGCAATAGGCTTCGAGAGAAGCCTCGTGTACTCCTCCTCATCCTCAGGAGTAGAAAACCTGGGCCTCACACCACCCGAAGATGAAGAATCGGTGGTGCTGCTGTCAACTTATGTTCTTTGTCTCTTGGGTGCCATCGGGATTGAAGAAGAAAGAATAAAATCTTAAGTGTTTAAAGAGAATTTGTGTTTGAGCATTTGTGAATTGGTGGAGAAGTTGTGTGTAAGTGTATGTATTTATAGGTGGAGATGTGTGAATTTTATAAGGAATAGAAGTGGGAATTGATTCTGGGAATCGTGGGAATAATGGAATTGATTAGGAGAGGGAATTATGGGATGTGGAAGAGTAAAAATCGGGTTGGAATTGATTTTAGAGTAAAAGTCCCAATTTTACCTTGATAAACTGCTGAAATAATTTTTTTTAGCACAGGACCCGGCGCGGTCGCGCGCTAGGACAGCGCGGGCGCGCTCACTCTCTGGAAATCTGGCGCGGCCGCGCGCTAGAACAACACGGGCGCGCTTGGTTACTGGAAAAATGGCGCGGCCGCGCACTTGTTCAGCGCGGGCGCGCCCAGCTTCTGTAGTTGGCCCTGAATTTTTTCCTTTTTCTGGTTTTTTATGTTTTTCTCTTTTCTTCTTGCTTCTTCTACCTACTAATGTACAACATACTTGGGTTGCCTCCCAAGAAGTGCTTCTTTTACGTCGCTAGCTCGACGTAGACTCTTGTGATCAAATGGATAATAAAATGACACTAACTACCTCACGGTTTGCCGTGTCACCATAATAATGCTTCAACCTCTGACCATTTACCTTGAAATCTTGGTCCGGATCATTTTCAAAAATTTCCACCGCTCCATGTGAAAACACAGTTTTGACAATAAACGACCCTGACCATCTTGACTTCAACTTACCAGGAAAAAGACGGAGACGAGAGTTGAATAAAAGAACTTGTTGCCCCGACACAAATAACTTGAGCACTAGACCCCTATCATGCCACCTTTTGACTTTCTCCTTATACATTTTATTGTTCTCATAAACTTGAAGTCGAAACTCGTCAAGTTCATTCAATTGAAGCATCCTCTTCTTTCCAGCCGCATCCAAGTCCAGATACAACTTCTTCAAAGCCCAATATGCCTTATGCTCGAGCTCCACAGGCAAATGACACCCCTTACCATAAACCAACTGAAACGACGACATTCCCAATGGAGTCTTATATGTTGTTCTATACGCCCAAACAGCTTCATCAAACTTCAAAGACCAATCCTTCCTTGATGGACACACCACTTTCTCCAAAATACGCTTGATCTCTCTGTTAGATACCTCAGCTTGACCATTTATCTGAGGATGATAAGTCGTAGCAATGCGATGATTCACATTATACCTTTTCATCATAGCAGTGAACTTGCGATTGCAAAAATACGACCCCTCATCACTGATTATGACTTTTGGAGTTCCAAACCTTGTGAATATCTGTTTGTGAAGAAAATTAAGTACCACTTTCGCATCGTTCGTTGGCAACGCCTTGACTTAAACCCATTTCGACACCTAATTAACCACCAACAAGATATACTAATTGTTACAAGATGAGAAAAATGGCCCCATGAAGTCAATTCCCCAAACATCAAAGATATCAACCTCGAGAAGCACATTAAGAGGCATCTCATCCCTCTTAGACATATTACCCACACGTTGACATCGATCAGATTTCAAAATGAACTGATGAGCATCTTTAAACAATGTCGGCCAAAAGAAACCTGCTTGAAGAACACGAGTTGTTGTCTTTTCTCCATCATAATGTCCTCCATAAGCCGTTGAGTGGCAATCTCGGAAGATCCCCCACGTGTCGCTGTAAGGAATACATATCCTGATGATTTGGTCAGCTTCTTGGCGAAAAAGAAATGGCTCATCCCACATATACCACTTCACCTCATGTAGAAACTTCTTCCTTTGAGCATAAGATAAGTCGGGAGGCATGATATTACTCACAAGGTAGTTCATAATGTCAGCAAACCACGGTTCTTCTTCTTGCACTCCAAATAGTTGCTCACCGGGAAAAGACTCATTTATCAATGTCTTATCCAATGAAGTAGCATTAGGATTTTCTAAACGCGAAAGATGACCAGCGACTTGATTTTCAGTTCCTTTTCTATCCTTGATCTCTAGTTCAAATTCTTGGAGCAAAAGAACCCATCTAATCAATCTAGGTTTCGAGTCCTTTTTTGAGACGAGATATCAGATAGTGGCGTGATCAGTCACCTTAGTCCCAAGTAGATAAGATCGAAATTTCTCAAAACCATAGACAATAGCCAAAAGCTCTTTCTCTGTAGTATTATAATTCAGCTGGGCACCATTTAGGGTCTTACTAGCATAGTAGACCATATGAAATATGTTGTTCTTCCTCTGCCCAAGAACTGCTCCAACTGCATAGTCACTTGCATCACACATCATCTCAAAAGGCTCATTTCAATCAGGTGCAGTTATGATCGGTGTCGTGATCAAACTCTTCTTCAATGTCTCAAAAGCTGCAAGGCACTTGTCATCAAACTTGAAAGGAACATCTTTCTCTAACAGACTGCACAAAGGCTTGAAATTTTTGAGAAGTCTTTGATGAAACGCCTGTAGAAACCCGCATGACCAAGAAAACTGTGAATTCCCTTAACGGAATTAGGTGAAGGAAGATTCTCAATGACCCCCACCTTGGCATTACCCACCTCAAGACCCTTACTAGAAAACTTGTGCCCGAGAATGATGCCCTGTCGCACCATAGAGTGACATTTTTCGCAATTGAGAACTAGATTGGTCTCAACACACCTCTTGAGAACATGTCCAAGATTTTGCAAGTATTCATCAAAAAAATCGCCAAAGACTGAGAAGTCGTCCATGAACACCTCCACATTCTGGACAATCATGTCAGAAAAGATGGTTATCATACATCTCTGAAATATGGCTGGCGCCCCACACAGACCAAAAGAAACTCGTCTGAAGGAGAAAGTACCATGTTAGATATATTTGAGATGTCATGTCTAATATGATTTGTGTTTAGTTTTCAGAACTTAACAATAGGACATATCAGAACTTACTGAAATCAGAACTTACTGAAGTCAGAAGTTAATATCAGAACTTAAGGCGTCAGAAGGTATATATCAGGACTTAAGTGCGGGAAGACTTCAGATAAGGAATGTGGCTGATTTACAGGAGAAGATCTGGACTAAAGCAAAAGAAGATATGCATGAAGAGTTAGAGGACTAGAAGACTTGTAGAAGATATCTGATTGATATATTTTAGGAGACAGAATTATATTCCATATCAATTAGAATATAATTTGTAACTGTGTACTATATAAACACAGCTTAGGGTTTACACTATATGTGTTATCATTATCGAGAAACATTATTCATTGTAACCTAGTAGCTTTTAGTGATATTTGTTCATCACTGAGAGAGAACAACAGTTCATATTATAACAAAGTTTATTTGAAAATACTTGATCTTTGTTACATACTTGTGTTGAAATCGATTTAACTGTATAAACACTAAATTCAACCCCCTTCTATAGTGTTGTGTGACCTAACAAGTGGTATCAGAGCTTTTCTGTTAACACACATACAGTAAAGATCCAAACAATTATGTCTAAAGAAACACAAACCCCAACTAAGCCCACCAAAACTCAAGAAACTCAAAACACTCAAACCCACAGTCGATATGAGAATATTAGAGTTCCCATACTGAGACCTTCTGAGTATCCCATATGGAAAGTGAAGTTGGCTATGTTTCTGAAAGCTATAGATCCAAAATACCTTGACAGATTTAATGAAGGACCATATAAGTCTACCAAGCTCTCTGTTGTAGTTGCTGATCAACCGGCAAAGTCCATACCAAAGTCCATGCCAAGGATGCAAGGGTAAGGCATTTGCTGCATAGTGCCATTGATAATGTCATGTCAAACAGGGTAATTGGATGCAATATTGCAAAGGAGATATGGGATGCTTTGGAGACAAGATGCCAGGGAACTGATGCAATCAAAAAGAACAGGAGGACTATACTCACTCAAGAGTATGAGCACTTTGACTCAAAAGCTGATGAGTCATTAACTAACTTATATGACAGGTTTATCAAACTCTTGAATAATCTATCACTGGTGGACAAGGAATATGATCTTGAAGATTCAAATCTAAAATTCCTTTTAGCTTTTCCTGAAAATTGGGATTTGAAGTCTACTATCATAAGAGACAACTATGACCTTACTGAAACTACTCTTGATGAAATGTATGGTATGCTCAAGACTTATGAACTTGAGATGGATCAAAGGAGCAAGAGGCATGGAAGAAAGTCAAGGACAGTTGCTCTTAAAGCTGAGGAGGAATCTCCTAAAGTGGTTGCCTCAAAGAGGGGCAAAGGAAAGGCTCTGATCATAAAGTATGATTCAGAGTCATCAAATTCTGATGATGATGATTCAGAAACTGAAAGTTTACCTGAAATGGATGTTGATGCAGAGATGATGCAGCTGTGTGCTCTTATGGTGAAGGGTATCACAAAGATAGCCTACAGGAAATTCACAAAGTGCAAGAAGTTTCCAGGAAAGGTGGAAGTTCTGATAAGAAAGGATTCAGAAAGTCTGAAGGCAAAGGAGGAAAGTCTAACAGAGAAGACAACTCAAATGTCAAATGCTACAATTGTGGTGAAAGAGGCCACATATCTCCTAACTGCAAGAAAGGAAAAAGTGAAAAAGGCAAGGCACTTGTCACAAAGAAGAAAAGCTGGACAGACACTTCAGATTCTGAAAATGAGGTGAACTATGCCTTGATGGCAAATGCTGATAGCAGTACTGAAACTGCTGAATTGAAGGTACCTCAAACAACTTATGCTTTTCATACTGATGATATTAATGAGTTGAGATTATATCTTAAAACCATGTTCATTAGTTATAGAGATCAGACTTTAACATCTGAAAGATTGACATCTGAAAATCTTGCTTTTAAAAACAGAAATGACTATTTAGAAAATGAGTTAGTTTTTCTTCATCAAACTAAGAAAGAAAGAGATGATGCTTTATATGTTAGAGATGAAGTCTTAAAATTGAATGAATCTCTAAAAGCTGACTTAGAAAAGGAAAGAGAGATTATCAGAAGTTGGACTAATTCTGGCAGAACAACTCAGAATTTACTAAGTAGTGGAAACTGGAAAGAGGGATTAGGTTATGGAGATGATAAAAGTGAGAAAGGAACTGTGCAAATTGAGCCAATTGTTGTTAAACAGACTGCTAAGCCAGAGGTAAATCTTGTTAAGTTTGTAGCAAAAACTGTAAAGTCTGATTCTGAAAAGATGAAAGAATCTAGGACAGAAGTCAAAGAAAAGTCAACTTCTGACAAATTAAAACAGGATAAACCAGCTGCAGTAAACATAGGCTTAATGATAAAGAAGCAGCTTAAGCATAAGCTGAAAGAGATTAAAATTTTGAACAAGGTAAAGGAAGCGAGGAAAAATAGGAATGGAAAGGAAGGTGTGAATAAAAGCAACAATTATATGCATGTTCCTAATGCTCCTAGAAAGAAATGTTATAACTGTGGAAACTCTAATCATCTTGCTTCTTTTTGCTGGAAAAATAAAGATAAAAACTCTTTACCTCCTAAATCAGGAGTTAAGAGTCAGTCTGTTAGGTTTAAACCACAAAATCCTTGTTTTAATTGTGGTAGTTTATGGCATTCCATTTATACTTGTAAGGAATATCATAGTTTGTACTATGATTATTATCAAATAAAACCTTCTTTGAAGAAAGTTAGTGTATTTCCTTCTAGTGTAAATTCTGATGCAAAGTCTGATATAAAGTCTGATAAACAGCATGTTAGCATAAGCTCTGAAATTAAATCCGCTGCAAATGCTAACAAACTTAAAAAGACCAAAGGATCCAAGCAAGTTTGGGTCCTTAAAACTAACCAATAGTGGTCTTTCTGTTTGCAGGGCAATAGGAAAAACATCCTAGTTCTGGACAGTGGATGTTCAAGACATATGACTGGAAATAAAGCCCTGCTATCAGACTTTGTGGAGAAAGCTGGCCCAGGACTTTCTTATGGAGATGACAACATGGGAAAAACTCTGGGATATGGCAATATCAATCTTGGGAATGTCATCATTGAAACAGTAGCTCTTATCTCAGGACTTAAACACAATCTGCTAAGTGTGAGTCAAATCTGTGACGGAGGTTATCATGTGGATTTATTTGAAGAACACTGTGAAGTTGTAAGTAATTCTACAGGCAAAGTAGTTCTGAAAGGTTACAGCCATTGTAACATATATGAAGCCAGACTTTCAACAAACTCTGATGGCTCAACAATCTGTCTATTGAGTAGAACATCAATTAAAGAAAGCTGAAATTGGCACAAAAGACTCTCTCATTTAAATTTCAACAACATAAATGAGCTAGTAAAGAAAGATCTTATGAGAGGACTGCAAAAATCGGTATTTGCTCCTGATGGCCTTTGTGATTCATGTCAAAAGGCAAAACAAAGAAAATCTTCATTCAAGAGCAAAAACTGAATCCTCAATTCTTGAGCTTTATCACTTACTGCATGTTGATCTATTTGGTCCAGTAAATGTCATGTTAATTGCAAAGAAGAAATATGCTATGGTTATAGTGGATGAGTTCACAAGATACATTTGGGTGTATTTATTGCACAAGAAGAATGAAACTGCATCTACTCTAACTGATCATGTCAGACAGCTGGATAAGTTGGTCAAAGATTTTGTTAAAATAATAAGAAGTGATAATGGCACTGAGTTCAAGAATTCAATCATGGAAGAGTTCTGCAAAGAGCATGGAATTAAACAGGAATTTTCTGCACCTGGAACTCCACAGCAAAATGGAGTTGTAGAAAGAAAGAACATGACTCTCATTGAAGTTGCACGAACTATGCTTGATGAAGCAAAGTTGTCAACCTACTTTTGGGCTAAAGCTGTGCAAACTGCTTGTTTTACACAGAATGCTACACACATAAACAAGCATGGAAAAACACCATATGAGATGGTGAAGAAAAAGAAGCTAAATCTGAAATACTTTCATGTATTTGGATGCAAGTGTTTTGTTCTTAAGACTCATCCTGAACAGCTATCAAAATTTGATCTAAAAGCTGATGAAGGAATTTTTGTTGGATATCCACTTTCCACAAAAGCCTTCAGAGTCTACAATTTAAGAACAAGGGTTGTCATGGAATCTATCAACGTATCTTTTGATATTAAAAAGATTAATGGACTTGAAGATTTCAATGATCATGATCAGTTGAGATTTGAAAATGAAGATTTAAATTCTGATGCTGTAAATTCTGATGGCTTAAATCATGATCTTGTAAGTTCTGAAGGGTTAAATTCTGATGTCATTGAAACTGTGGTAACTACTCCAAGAGAAAATGCACCTGTTCAGGGGGAGCAAGCTGAAGATCCTACCACAAATCAAGACTCTCAAGAAGCATCAAAACCTGTCACTGGCTCTTCAAGTTCTGATTCATCAAGTTCTGATGAGCCAAATTCTGATAATTCTGAAAACTCTGATTCTTCAAATCCTGAAGGATCCAACTCAAATTCTGAAGTCTCAGAGAGCATATGTACAGGGGGAGCATCAGAAAAGGCTGAGGGAGACATCATGGATCATGGGGGAGGATCCAGTTCTAGAGAACAACTTCCATCTGCAAGGAAGTGGACTAAGGCACATACACCTCACTTAATAATTGGAGATCCTGAAGCAGGGTTCAGAACTAGAACAACAACATCAAATGAATGTCTCTATCATTCCTTTCTATCTCAGACTGAATTAATAAAAGTGAATGAAGCTCTTCAAGATGTTGATTGGGTGCAAGCAATGCAGGAAGAGTTAAATGAATTTGAAAGAAATAAAGTCTGGACCCTAGTGCCAAGACCAAAGAACAGATTAATTGTTGGCACAAAATGGTTGTTCAGAAACAAAACTGACAGTGATGGCATAATTACAAGAAACAAAGCAAGGCTGGTTGCTAAAAGCTACTCTCAACATGAGGGTATTGATTATGATGAAACATTTGCCCCAGTTGCTAGATTGGAAGCCAAAAGAATCTTTTTGGCTTATGTTGCTCACAAGAAGTTTAAAGTCTTTCAAATGGATGTGAAAAGTGTTTTTCTCAATGGAGAATCGGAAGAAGAGGTATATGTTGAACAACCTCTAGGATTTGTAGATCCAAAATTTCCAAATCATGTCTACAGACTTGACAAAACACTTTATGGCCTTAAGCAAGCTCCAAGAGCACGGTATGAGACTTTAGCTCAATTCCTTCTAGAAAGTGGATTTAACAGAGGCATAATTGATAAAACACTGTTCTACCTCAACCATGGAAAGGACTTACTTTTGGTACAAATATATGTTGATGATATCATCTTTGGTTCTACAAATGTCAAACTCTGTGAAAGGTTTGCAAAGCTAAAGCAATCAAGATATCAAATGAGTATGATGGGAGAACTGAGTTATTTTCTGGGACTTCAAGTCAAGCAAAATGAAGAAGGTACTTTCATAAATCAATCTAAGTACACCAGAAATTTACTCAAGAAATTTGGAATGCAAGATTGTTCAACTGCATCCACTCCCATGGCCACTGCAACCAAGTTAGATAAAGATACTAGAGCATTAGTAGATATTACTAACTATAGAGGTATGATTGGCTCTTTACTCTATTTAACTGCAAGTAGACCCGATATTATGTATGCTACCTGTCTTTGTGCAAGATTTCAGGCTAATCCAAGAGAACCTCATCTAATAGCTGTGAAAAGAATTTTCAAGTATCTCAAAGGTACAGCTGATCTAGGATTGTGGTATCCTAGAGAATCAAATTTTAAGCTAATAGGTTACTCAGATGCAGATTTTGCAGGATGCAAAATAGACAGGAAAAGCACTAGTGGAAGCTACCAATTTCTTGGAGGCAGATTGGTTTCTTGGTTTAGCAAGAAACAGAAATCAATTTCCACATCAACTGCAGAAGTAGAATATATTGCTGCAGGAAGCTGTTTTGCACAGATTCTTTGGATGAAGAATCAGTTACTGGACTATGGGTTATAATTTTCTAAAATACCTATTTACTGTGATAATCAAAGTGCTATTGCTATGATAGGTAATCCAGTTCAACACTCAATGACAAAGCATATCAGCATTAGGTACCATTTTATAAGGATAAATGTGATGGAAGGTACAGTGGAATTGCATTTTGTTCCAACAGATCAACAACTAGCAGATATCTTCACAAAACCACTATGTGAAGCTACTTTTACAAGACTGGTAAATGAACTTGGAATGTTTTCGGGTTCTTTCTCAAAATCTGCTTAGTTTTTGTTCTCATGCATCAGACTTTATGATCAGTGTTTACAGATTGTCTTATCTCTATGTAATCTCTGCTTAAATTGTAATATATTAAATACTGATTGTTATCTGATGTGATTCTATATACTCTAATAGTGTTTTGAATGTTCCGTGACAATTCAATCCAATGAGGATTATTGTGCTAGATGCTGGCCTAGTAGTCTTTAACATACTGGAAATCCCATGTTTGAATTAGTTGTTTATGTGGAAATTCATTAACACAAGCAAATTCTGATTTTGAACTTAGTCAAATTTACTTTGTGTATCTTATTACTAAGTCACAAACTAGATTCTTGCTTCTTATCTGTCAAATTCTGATGTCAGTAAATCTTAAGGATGAACCACATGCTTGATAAGCCTCACTTATCTGAAGAAAAGAAAAGAAAAGAAAATTGAAGTCAGGTACTCCTTTGAGATCTAGAGTAAATATGTGGAAGGGAAGACCCAAGTGAATTGCTGGTATTAAGTTATATGCATTAGAAAAGCAAAAAAAAATTCTTGGTGACTTTTCACATTCTCTGATTACTGGAAAAATACTCTGATAATAGCATAAATTTTGATAGCAGTTGTGACTCACTTACACTGAGAAGCCACTGTAAGAAGAATGTTAAAAGATGCATAAAATGAGCATAAACAGTTGAGGTGGATTCTTGCATAAATTTATTCTATAGTAGACTTCATTATTAATTACAGATTTTAAGCACTTTTCTTAGTTATGTCTTATTTCTAAGATGTACTGAAGTTTATCAGACTTTAATCTTTATTTGATATTTTGCTAATGCACACACCCTCACTCCATATGAATGATGAAAATAGCTGTGGTGATTAAGTTGTTTTAGGCAAACAGTTAAGTGTCATTTGCATAAATTCTGAGGACAAGTTCTGATGAAAGTTCTGATGATTAAACTCTGAAGAAACAAGTCAGTATTTGTATGAAGAATCAGAGAAACAAACATTCACTTTCTGAGTACAAAAGCCATATTCTGATGACCATTAAATTATGATAATAGTCAAGTTCTTATGCAAATCCTGATGGAAACTTTGATGCTTACGTGGCATTATTTATTTTCTTGACTTATTTATGGTAAATACTGTAACGGTCATATTTTATCAGAATATATTTAAGTGAGATAAAAACAGTCATAATCATTTGGTTAGTGGGAAACGTGTTTTCCTTGAAAAACTACATGTGCATAATAATTACTGCTTATTTATCGTGCCCACTAACTCCTGCTTTAACTATTTACTGGCTGACAGGTATAAAGTGTCTGTTTTACTTCCAAAAAGAGTTGTTGAGTAGAGAGAGTATAAATATGGGAGTTAAAAGATTTTACAATCTTTTACCTACTTTCTAATTCTTTTCTTATCTCTATCTAATATTCTCTGAAGTTCTAATTTTTTTTCACAGGCATTTTATCAAATACTTTGTGTACACACTACTCTTACTTGATTTTTCACAGAAATGGCACCAAAGGACATCATTTTCAATGGAGCCAAGTTTGTTCCTAACAACTACTTGGCTATTCTTAGCAAGGATGAAGCTCCATCAGATCTTCACTTCATTCAGGACTTTCTTGCTAACAGCAAGATTGGGTATGCATTGACCCAACCTCAATCACTTTCAGGAACGCAGGTACTGGAGTTTTTGAGGAGTGGTGTTTAAGATGATGGTGGAAAAGTTGGGTCCCCAAGCATCATATTTACAATAGGGGAAGATGAATACTTGGTTACCTTATCAACTATTCGACAGACTTTACATCTTCCAGAAAACTGTGTCAACAGTTCAGCAGTTGAGGAGCCAGCTCTTCAACAGATGATGGCCAATCTGGGTTATGAAAAATCATTGTCCAAGATGGGACAACTGAAGAGGTCATACATAAGGAAGGAGTGAATTTTCTTCTTTGACTATATATCCAGAACTTTTGCAAACAAATGTTCAAACTTTGATACAATTCCAATCCTTAGTCAGCAAATTGGGTATGCTCTAATTACTCAATCTCATTTTGATTATGCTAGTGTTGTACTAGGTTTTATAGGTGATAGGATGACAGAAGATAGAAATACAGTTTATTTTGCTAGATTCTGTCAGCTTTTATACAATTTCTGTTGTTCTGATGCACCTCAGAATTTTAGTGAGTCAATTCCACCATTTAAACTTGTTAAAAGAGCTTTTACTGATTTATTATCCATTGATAATAAGAAGGTTGTACTAAGACCCCTCCAAATTCCACAGTCAGTCAAACAGGTCTTAGTAAACTCTGATCCAAACACCTATACTACCATATATCCTGATGTCCAACCATCCCAACCTCCATCAGCACCTACACAACCTACCACTTCTCAACCTCAACCTCAACCAACTCAACCAACCATCAGAACATACTTCCAACCAGCTCAATCCAAACAATAACAACCATTTGCTGCATCAAGATCCAAACCTTCTAGAACAAAATATGTTCCTAAATCTCCACCAAGGAAAAGAAGGATGATTCTAAGGGATGAATCAGATGAAGAAGAAGCACGGGTTCATGCATCAGAACCTGTGACACAAGAAGCTGAAGGGTCAACCCATCAGAAAAAAATACTGAAGCTGAGGGTTCTGGTAATTTGAAGAGGAAAAGAACTGTAAGTTCTGATGCTGCTGAAGCAACTCCTTCACTATCAAGGAGATTAAAAAAAATGAGGGCAGGAAGGCACATGTCTAAGCCTCCATCTGAGGATACTGAAGAAGCTGAGGAAGGGGATCAAGAATCACTGATCTCATCAGAACCTGTTGTAATTGAAGCTTTGTCATCCCCAACTCAAGCTCAAGACACTATTCCAAATACAGTGCTCACACCTCTTGTCTCTCCAATCAAAGCTACAGATAATGTTGAAGACCAAGACATAAGTTCTGAAATAGATATTCAAAATCTGAATATTCCAACTGTTCTTTATCTGAAAGCTCCAATAGCAGCTCAGCCATCTACAGTTAATTCTCCAATCTTACAAGCTAAGATACCATCTACACCAATTCTGGAGATAAATTCTGATGATCAGAATTTAGATGAAGTTGTTCCAGAATCTCCTAGAGCCTCACATACTCTTGTGTTATCAGAGGAGAATGAGTCTTCTTCAAGTTCTGGAGATAGTGTTTCAGTAGATACTCCAGCTCCTACTCTTGGAAATGAGGCACTTATAAGTTTGTTGAAAAGAATGCTCCTATTCCTTGGGAAGAAACAAACAGAGGGGTTGAGTGGACCAAGAAGTGGAATGAATCTGATTTCATTCCAAGCTCTAAAGTTCTGACAGAGCACATTACCAAAGCTGATGAGCTGATGACAAATTTTGATTTCAAGACTCAACTCAAAGTCACATGTAATAACCCCAAAAATTTTGGACTTTTTGTAAACCTTATGAATAGTGATTTTGCTGATTATGATGAATAAGAAAACTTTTCATGCCACACAATGTAGCAGTTCTTTTATGGATATTCAGAGGTCTTATTAGTACTCTATATGGTATATAAGTGTATGTAAAGATCGTCAGAATCCAAATCCGAACACTTTGATTTTTCCCTAAAATCCACCAGATACCGAAAGAATTGAGTATAAGGTAACAGGATAAAAAAGATTTAAATTCAAGTATTATAAGAGGGGATCATAAAAGGAATATAAAGTATTGAGAAAGGTTGAGGGAACCCAAGTAATAAAATCCCGGGTATGATCCCTCACACGATAACGAGAACGAAAGTTAAGCGAACCGTATAACAGATCAGTGATCATTAGCCAAGTAATTAGGAGTTAATCAAAGAGGTTAATGATGATAATGTCATCACACCAATAAGAAGAAGACAAGTATGGGAAGATGATATAAGTGGATGACATAAGCATGACCAAATGGGAATGATTTGTTGGTTGATTATAAGCCACACAATTTTTACCATGGTAACAATTTAATTAAACAAACAAAAGGAAGTAACCAAGCTAAACACCACACAAATCATTTAATCAAACTAGAAACATTTTTACTTCACTTTTTCTTCCCTTGCTCTCGGCCAAAACCAGAGCAGCAACTTAAAACTACCATATCTCCTTCAATACTCACTCAAATGTTGTGTTCTATAGCTCGTTAGAAAGGTATTGAGATGGCCTACAAATCTTGTTCACAAGTCGCGTCCAAATAAGTATGGTAAGACCCTCATTTTTACAGTTCTTTAAATAGGACTTTTAGAAACTTCAAAACCTAACTTTGTGTTCTTGATTTCTTTGGAAATATCAAGCTTGTAGGAGGTTAGATTAAGGCTCCCTAAGGCTTCCTAGCAACTTAACACCTACCAAGGAAGGTATCAACTTCAAACCCTAGCTTTGATTTTATGATTCCATTAAGTTTTATTGAAGCATTGTTAGTATTAAGGCTTGATCTTTGATTATAAGTAGTTTTGGTGGATTTGTATTGGTTTTGAATATTGGGTCTTTGATTGGTTGGATAAATTGGGAAAACTTGGAGTTGGGGACTGAGTTTGTAGTATGATGGTTGAATATTGTTGTATTGGTGGTTGTGAGTGAATTGATGATAATTTAGAGTGTTAATTAAATTGGAAATCGCGTAAACATAAACGTCATAATGCCCGATTTTCCTTAACTGTTCTGTTCTTAACTTTAGGACCCGTGAACTCAGTGAAAGATTCTAACCTTTGCCATGTTTAGTTAGCTCATGTTACGAGCTTCGTTTTGATATGTGGTTCGCTTGAATCCGATGTACGGTTTAGGAGAAACGACCGTTTTAAGTAACGGCGTTTAGCGAACGAACCATTACCCCTCGCCTTACTTTGAAACCTTGGTTAAGGCCCTTAAATGACTAATTGGAGTATGAAATAATTATGTAAAGTGGAATAGGCAGTTGGTAGGGTATTCGCGAAAGCGTTGCCTTAAAATTCGTAACGGTTAATTTATTAAAAATGGTGGAGCCGAGGGTACTCGAATGACTTATGTGATTTGTTAAGCGTAGAAATGACCATAAGCAAACGTTAGGGTTCAATTGGTTAAAGTCTAGTTTCTTAAGCGACCGTGGTTTAATTCCGGCTTATGTTGTTGTTCATAGATTACCGGACTCACTCTAAGCTTAAGTCTACCCCGGAGCACTCAGACAAGTTTTCTACCCGTTATACTGTTGTTGTGATGTAAATATATGTATATGCATTATCTTGTGATAAGTGCATGATTGTTATTAGCAAATTTTGCGATATATTGGAGCATGCTGATATGGTATATATGCATGTCTATTTCGTAATCTTGGTATCTAATTGTTGATTCAAATGCTTATAAGTTGCATAATACCTATGCTAGAGATAAGCAGTAGTTGCGTATACCCTTAGTATAGGGGACCCAAAGGTGAACATTTTCTAAACCGGGAGTCGATGTTCCCGAGTATAATATATACATATTTATATATATATATATAGTTTTCAAAACTATTAATCGAATAAGGTTTATTCGATAACTTTATTTTATTTAATGAATATTATTTTAAATATTTATTCGAGGACTTATGACTCCGCTTATTTTATTAAATGAATATTATTTTGAATATTCATTCGAGGACTTATGACTCCGCTTCTTTTATTAAATAATATTCTTTATTTTATTAAAGAATAATGTTTCGATAATCAAACTTATTTTCGATTATTCAAATAAAGATCGTACTTTCGTATAAGTATATCTTTGGTTATTTATTATTCATTTCAAGTATAAGTTTTAAAACTTCTACTTCAATTATTTTTATAAGGATTATCCTTGTGGGAATATTATTTAAATAATAATATTCAGATATTTTCTAATATATCGGGACTGATTTATTTTATTAAATCAGCATTACTCCAAACATTCTTAAAAATGTTTTCGAGTCTTCAAAATGATTTTAAAAGTTAGAGCGGATCCCAAAACACGTTTTCAAATTTAAGATCTTCCTTTCGAAGGGGATTTAAATACTCGCTCAAAAATCTGAGGGATCCGGCTCCGTGATGTATTCTTATATTCGCAACAAGGTTGTTATTTTGATAAAAGAGTTTTTGATTACTTACCCAACACTCGGGAAGTAAAATTCTTGGAATAAGTTAATCCATTAACAAGCATCGCCTGGGAAATATCGGTGAGTTTTTCTTTCCAACTAGATGCGACTTCTTGGTTGAGTCGTATCAACAAGTTCCTACTTGGGGAAAGGGGAGACGAGCTTTACGTTTCAGAGTCATGGATTTCATCTGAACTTGGAGTGGCGTAAGTGGTCGAGTGGCGCCGGCCCAGCCTTATTTATTGGCCCAAATGGCCCGAAAGTTCCTCTAAGACGGTCCATTCCTTAGGAGTCCAGGGTTCGGTTGACAAGTAAATCCGACTGTTCTCCTCTACATGTAGAAAATGGTGGGGTTGCACTACTGCGACTGATCATCGTAAGTGGTCTTCCTGGCGCGGCAAACTCCCGTAATGAGTTCATCATCCAATTGGATATTTCTGCAACACTACCCAGAGCACTTCGATAGAAAGGCTACGGCTGGGCGATTGTTGAGTGTTGGCAGGGTCGAGTTTTCAAAATGATGTTTTCATCAAATGAAGTATCTCGTAACTTCATTTCATTTTGATGATATTTCAAAGATTGATTCTATACAAGTTTTGTCGTGTAGCTTCATCTATGGGATGAACTATTTATACCTTGAACGGTGATAGTTCAAGTAGTATTCGGAAAAAGATATAAGTATATTGGAGTATCTTGTAACTTCATATTTTCAACTTATATCTAGTTAATGATTATTTTATGAATGACAAAGGTTTTCAGAAAAATGTTGAGACAAGGTTAGATATATGACATCACCTTGCAACGATATTTTTATACAGTTATAAACTGGAACTCTGTGTATATTATACATGTCAGAGGATTTCAAAGATTGTGAAAAGTATATATGTATATATATACTGAATATTTTGCGACTTGGTCGCGTTAAGATATTAACTTGGTTCAATTCTTCTTGACCAAGACTTTCATGAGTGTTATGAGAATGCTCATATATTGTTATTCATTATACATATTATTTCGGTGGGCTTGTTGATCACCCTTGCTTTCTTCTTTCATCACACAACAACAGATAGACAAGATGAACAGGATCAAGCTCCCAATTCGTGAGCGGTTAGGAAATGTTTCGCGGTTTCCTGTAGGCGTTGATGCCGTTGTAGCTGAGGTAGGAACTACCAGTAGGCTAGGCTTTCAACTTTTATTGTACCGGACTTATGTATCTATATGAATTGTAATAATGGCAAAGAAATGTAAATTTATTCAGAAACCCTCTTGAGGTGTAATGGCTTATAATGTGGAATAAAATGACTTGTGTTATTTTTGGTATTCATCTCTGAGACTATAACTTGTGGCGTTTGTGTGTATATTGTGGGGTCACAGTACGGAGTAGTTGATTGTTTATTAAGATTGGGTGTTATTAAGGGAAATGGAACTCATGACAACCCGGATCCCCGACCCCGGATTTGGGGGTGTTACATCACAGCTCTAAGTATCAAGTCTCTTCAAGGTCAACACTCTACAACTCATGAAAAGGTTGATAAACTTTTGGAAAAAGCTGAAAAGCTGGATATGGAGACCAAGCTTGATAAAAAGAGGTTTATCAGACCTATTTCTGAAAAAGTTGAAGCAACTGAGAAGATTCGGGAGAAGCAACAGGCCCAAATTACTGAGGTCCTGCAGAATCAAGCTTCTCAAAAAGCTCAACTGGATGAAATTCAATCTTCAGTAGAACTTCTTCTCTCTCTCCTATTACCTGATGATGCCAAAAAAGGGGAGAAGGTAGTTAAGTTCAAATGCTCAACCAGTCAGATACTGAAGAAAAGGGATAATAATGAAGATGACCAGGGAAACCCTAGCAAGGGTCAAGGTCAAGGGCAAAGCAGCAAGGTTTCTTCTAGGAAACTAATCTCTGATGCAAGCAAATCTTCTACTCAAAAGAAGACAAGTTCTGAAGCTGCTCAAACTCAAAATCTGATAGCAAGTACTGATAATCAAAATCTGATATCAAGTTCTGATGTTCTGATTCAAGGAGGAAGTAAAGACTCTCAGAAGTTTTTGCAAACTCTGAAGCTCAAGGGAAAGGAGACTACTGTCTACTACAAGGATCCCAAGATTCAGACACTTGATGAAGAGATTGCTAGAAGATTATTTCTGAAACATAATCCTGGAATGGATTTAGAAAATCTCAAGAAGGAAAAAGCTAGATTTAAAGCTGCGAAGACAAATCTAAAGTCAAAAGCTTCTGTTACAAAGAAACCTCCAAGGCCTAAGGAAAAAGGCATTGTGATCAAGGAGAAATCAAATATTGAGGCATCAAAGCCCAAGACTAGATCACAAACTGAGATTGATCCCAAAGATAAAGGGAAAGGAAAAGTTGATGAACCAATAAAGCCACAGGAGATGAAAATTCCTCAAATCCTGATGAAACTAGTGTGCAAAATGGTTCAAGTTTATGATGATATTGCTGATGAAGATGTTCAAACTCTGAATAGAAGGAAGATAACTGAAGAATCCAAGACAACCTCTGACAAAGCTCAAGTTGTTCAGAGTGAAAAACAGCAAGCTACAGAAGAAACAACAAGTTATGATAAAGTCATCAAGAAATCAACCTCTGATAGTGCTCAAGTTGATTTAGACAAAATGAAAGTTGTTGATAAAAAGAAACTTCTATGGAAGAATGTTAAACCATCAAATCCAAAAAAAAGCCAATTGTTATCTGATTTCATGACTGTTGGATTGAAATCCAGAGAAGCAAGAGACAGAGTTGGACTAGGTTTTGATGAAGCTAAGATCAAAATAGGAGTTGAAATTGCTACAAGAGATCCATTTTTGTTAACTAACAAACCCCTTGAAGATGTTACACAGAAACACCTTGATAAGGTTATCTTTGTTCAAGTGGTACTGGATGCTCATGACAAGTATAATGTCAAAGAAAATCTGATTCTATTTCTTGAAGATGGAAGGACATATCAAATGTCAGAATCAAATGTGCTGAATAAATCTCTGAAAGAACTTCAATTCTTTCATTATCTTTTAGAGATAAAGTCTGAGATTACCAGGAGATGGTCAAATTTCATTATGAAGACCATAAGAGATAAAGCAAGAATTTCTGGTTCAAGGGTTACATAATTCATTCCAAACATAGTTGAAGATGATGGAAGTGAAATTCCAATGAAGAAGGATTCTGCTAAACTTGAAGTCATTCTGAAAGAGAAATGTCTGTGCTACAATGAAGACTCTTCTCATCCAAGGGTAATTAGACTTGTTGATGGTTTGGAAAGAAACCATATCTCAGCACTTAGGACTGCAATCTACCAGATTGGAAGTCAGAATGAAGAATTGAAGCAAGTCAAAGCTACATTATCTCAAGTCCTGAGGAATAAAGTAGAAAAGCTGATATCAAACTTTGTCAAGAATCATTTTGGATTCAGATTGACTCAGTGAGATTGGTACAAGCTACAAGGACTGTAAGTTGTAGTTAGTTGTCCTATTAAACTCTTATTACATTTGTACTTAAAATGTTTTTGACATCATCAAATCTATTAACTTTTATATTTTTCATAATTTATAAGTTGGGGGAGATTGTTAGATATATTTTAGATGTCATGTCTAATATGATTTATGTTTAGTTTTCGGAACTTAACAACAGGACATATCAGGACTTACTGAAAAAAGAACTTACTGAAGTCAGAACTTAATATCAGAACTTAAGGCGTCAGAAGATATATATCAGGACCTAAGTGCAGGAAGACTTCAGATAAGGAATGTGGCTGATTTACAGGAGAAGATCTAGACTAAAGCAAAAGAAGATATGCATGAATAGTTAGAGGACTAGAAGACTTGTAGAAGATATCTGATTGATAGGATTAAGTCTTCTTTGCTGCTCGACCGTAGGTTTGCTACCTTCCTCTAGCAGAATTTTGTGCATACAGTAAGAAGGGCTGATTCCCTTTGTTATATATATTTGTGATGTCATGTCTAATATAATTTGTGTTTAGTTTTCAGATCTTACTTAACAGGACAAATCAGTACTTAACTGGAAATCAGTACTTATACTGAAGTCAGGACTTAAGATATCTGAACTTAAGTTGTCAGAACTTAAGTTATCAGGAGATAATATCATGACTTAAGGAGACGTTCAGATAAGGAAGGCGGTTGATTGAAAGGAAAGAAGATCAAGACAAATACAAGAAGAGATTTGCGTGAAGAAAGAATTCTATGAAGAATAGAATACTTGGAAGAAAAGATAACTGATTGATATATTTTAGGAAGCATAATTATATTCAATATCAATTAGAAGTTTATCATATAACTGTGTAGTATATAAACACAGACATAGGGTTTACACTATATGTGTTATCATAATCGAGAATATTATTCATTGTAACCCTAGCAGCTCTCGTAATAATTTGTTCATCACTGAGAGAGTACAGTTCCATATTATAACAGAGTTTATTATGTTGAATAAAATCTGTTTAGTTACTTGTGTTCTTAATTCGATTTGATTATGCTAAACACTGTATTCAACCCCCTTCTACAGTGTGTGTGACCTAACAAGTGGTATCAGAGCAATCTGTTAACACAAAAACAGAAAAGATCCAAAAACAATCATGTCTGAAGAAACACAAACTCCAACCAAGACCACCAAAATTGAAGAACCTCCAAAGACTCAAATCCATTATCGATATGAGACTATTAGGGTTCCCATATTGAAACCATCTGAATATCCCATATGAAAGGTGAGGATGTCTATATTTCTGGAAGCTACAGATCCAGAATACCTTGACAGAATCAATGAAGGACCACATAAACCAACCAAGCTCTCTGTTGTAGTTGCAGATTAGCCAACACAGACAGTACCAAAGGAGAAAAGTGAATATACAGCTGAAGATATCTCATCTATTGCTAAGGATGCAAAGGTACGATATTTGCTGCATAGTGCCATTGATAATGTCATCTCAAACAGGGTAATCAATTGCAAGACTGCAAAGGAGATATGGGATGCCTTGGAAACAAGATGTCATGGAACTGATTCAATTAAGAAGAACAGGAGGACTGTACTCACTCAAGTGTATGAGCACTTTGACTCAAAACCTGATGAGTCATTAACTGCATTATATGTCAGATTTGTCAAACTCTTGAATGATCTGTCACTAGTGGACAAGGAATATGAACTTGAAGATTCAAATATTAAATTCCTGTTATCTGTTCCTGAAAGTTGGGATTTTAAGGCCACCACTATAAGAGACAACTATGTTCTTGATGAAATAACTCTTGATGAAATTTATGGGATGCTCAAGACTCATGAACTTGAGATGGAATAAAGAAGCAAGAGGAATGGAAGAAAGTCAAGGACATTTGCTCTTAAGGCTGAGGAGGATGTCCCCAAAGTAGCTGCCTCAAGAAAAGGCAAGGGAAAAGCTCTCATCACAAAGTCTGATACTGAGTCATCAAGTTCTGATAGTGATGATGACTCAGAAACTAAAAGCTTACATGAGATGGATCCTAATGAAAAGATGATGAAGCTGTGTGCTCTTATGGTGAAAGGAATCACAAGGATTGCATACAAGAACTTTAGAAAAGGAAAGAAGTTTTCCAGGAAAGGTGCAAGTTCTGATAAGAGAGGTTTCAGAAAATCTGAAGGCAAAGGAGGAAAGTCTGATAGAGGAGATTACTCAAATGCCAAATGCTACAAGTGTGGTGAGAAAGGCCACATATCTCATGATTGCAAAAAAGTGAAGAGTGACAAAGGCAAAACACTTGTCATAAAGAAGAAAAGCTGGACAGACACTTCAGATTCTGAAAGTGAGGTGAACTATGCCTTAATGGCAAATGCTGATAGCAGTTCTGATGCTGCTGAGTTAAAGGTACCTCAAACTACTTATGCCTTTCATACTGATGATATTACTGAGTTGAGAAGATATCTTAAAACCATGTTCATTAGTTATAGAGATCAAATTTTAACATGTGAAAGATTAACTTCTAAAAATCTTGCTTATAAAAAAAGGAATGATTATTTAGAAAAAGAGTTAGTCATGTTCCATCAAACTCAGAAAGATAGAGATGATGCCTTTTATGTTAGGGATGAAGTACTTAAAATGATTGAATCTCTAAAAACTGAGTTAGAAAAGGAAAAAGAGATTATCAGGACTTGGACTAACTCTGGCAGAACAAATCAGAATTTGTTAAGTAGTGGAAACTGGAAAGAGGGCATAGGTTATGGAGATGATAAGAATGATAAGGGAACTGTAGAAATTGAGCCTTTAGTTGTTAAACAAAAGCCAAAGGTAAATCCTGTTAAGTTTGTAGTTGTAAAGTCTGATATTGATAAATCAGAAGTTAAAGAGAAATTAACTTCTGACAAACCAAAACATGATAAGCCAACTGAGGTTAATATAGGCTTAATGACTAAGAAGCAGCTTAAGCATAAGCTGAAAAATGTTAAGAATGTAAACAAGGTAAAACCACCTAGGAAAAATAGGAATGGAAAGGAAGGTGTGAATAAAAGCAATGATTATAAGCCCGTTCCTAATGCTCCTAGAAAGAAATGTTATAACTGTGGAAACTCTAACCATCTGGCTTCTTTTTATAGGAAGAATAAGAACATAAACTGTTAGGTCACACACACACTGTAGAGGGGGTGAATACAGTGTATAGTACACTCAAATCGAACTTAAAGAACTTAAGTAACAGAAAACAAACTTTATTGAAATAATAAACTCTGTTACAGTATGGAACTGTTACCTCTCAGTGATGATCAAATATCACGAGAGCTGCTAGGGTTATATAGAATAATAACTTCGATAATGATAACACTTCTAGTGTAAACCCTATGTCTATGTTTATATACTACACAGTTACAAGATAATCGCTAATTGATATGGAATATAATTCTGCTTCCTAAAATATATCAATCAGATATCTTCTATTCCAAGTATTCCATTTTTCACGGAATTCCTTCTTCATGCATATCTCTTCTTATGTTTATCTCGATCTTCTTTCCTTTAATCAGCTACTGTCCTTATCTGATTGTCCTTTAGCACTTAAGTTCTGATATCTATCTTCTGATGATTATATCCTGATAATATAAGTACTGATATCCTTAAGTCCTGACTTCCAGTATAAGTACTGATCAACAGTTAAGTACTGATCTATCATGTTCACACAAGATCTGAAAGCTAAACATAAAACATATTAGTCATGACATTATCAAATATATCTAACAATCTCCCCCAACTTGTAAATTAACAAAATATACAAGTTAAACAGATATTTGATGATGTCAAAAACATTAAGTACAAATGCATGAGAAATAGACTAGATAACTACAACTTACAGTCCTTAAAGTTTTACCAATTTTAACTTCTGATAACAACTTCAATCTGTATAAATATCAGAATTTAAGCAGTTGTAGATCTTCGACTTGGCTTCATCATCTTCTGATCTCTCTGATGTCAGGAGTTGTTCTGAGATAGTTCTTCAACAAACATTTCTCAGCATATCTTAGTTCATCAATCATTCTCCTTTTAACACCTTTAAGCTCTGCAGTATCTTCACCAGTTTGAAAGATTGCAGCTCTGAGATCATTAATCTTTGCTTTCCTTAACTCCTGATCTAGTCTTATGACATAAGTTTTGTCAGATTCAAGATTGAATTCAAGTCCCTTAATACCAAGATACGTTCTGATATGTGCAGTATTAGGCTTCATATCAACAATATCACCATTGTGATCTCTGTACTTTGGAACATATCTGCTGTCAGACTTAACAGAATAAAGCCTTTTCTGTCTCTGAATCTGTTCTTTTAAGTAGTTTGCAGCAGTCTCTGTTATTCTGTCATCCACTTGAAGTAAGAAAAGTACATGCTCCAATTCTTCAAAATACTTCAAAGAAATGGCATTTTGTCTTATATGATAAACCCTACCATCTGTCATGAAATACAACATGATGTATTCTTTCAAGTAGGTATGGTAAACCATCTGTACAGATTCCAGTTGATTCAATCTCTCAGGAGTTGCTCCAATACCTGGTTCACTCAAGGAAGTTGGATCATCGGTAGTGTTGTGTACTCTTCTTTCATCAGCACTTCCCAATCCAGTTTTATCTCTAGCTTCCTTTCCAGTAACTACTCTTGCTTCAAAACCACTTGGAGTAGTCTTCAAAGATTGAGTCTGTTTTGCTTTAGTGAATCCTGGTAGGAGTATTTTAGATCTATTTTCTGATATCAAGTTAACTTGAGCACTGTCAGAGGTTACTTGCTTCTTCTGAATATCAGAACTTACAATTTCTTGACTCTGAACAACTTGAGCCATGTCAGAGGTTGTTTTAAGAACTTTTCTTGAAGTCAGAGCAAGATCATCTTTTCCATCAGTAATTTCTTCTTCCTCAGGAGGTACATAAGGCTTGATAGGTTCACCAACCTTTTCTTTACCCTTGGATCTTGGATCTATCTGTGGTTGTGATCTAGCCAAAATTTCTTCAGTATGTATCCTTTCTTTGATCACAATGCCTTTAGGTTTTGGAAGTAACTTTTTACCAGAAGCTTCAGATTTAGATGTGACTTTCTCTGATTTAAGTCTGGCTTCTTCTTCCTTTAAACTTTCCAAGTCCATCCCTAGATTTTCTTGAAGAAATAACTGTCTTGACATTTCCTCATCAAGATCTAGAAGTTCATCAGAACTTATCCTTTTACCAGCAGCAGAACTTATTCTTTTCCCAGTATCAGAACTTGTTCTGTGACTAGCTTGTCTTGATGTAAACCTTCTACCTTGACTATGACCTCTACCCATTCCAGAGTTTCCTTGGTCATCTTTTCCATCATCCTTTCCTTGCAGTGTCTTGTTGGTTTTGCATTTGGACTTAATTACCTTCTCCCCCTTTTTGGCATCAGCAGGTAATAAAAGAGAGATAAGTAGTTCCACTGAGGTCTGGATTTCAGTAAGTTACGATTGCTGAGAAGCTTGATTTGTCAGAATTTGATCAATCTGAGCTTGTTGCTTCTCTTGAGTTTTCTCAATATAAGCAACCCTGTCAATGGTAGGTTGGAAGAACTTTTTCTTATCAATTTTCCAAACTTGTTCCTGTTTGATAAAGTTCTCCTGAATCTTGTGTAGCTCTGCATGAGTGTTGGAATGAAGACCTTGTAGATGTTTAGTACTCAATGCAGTGACTCTAAGCTGGGTTTTAAAATCATCAGAATGTAACATTTCATCAGCTTTAGTCAAGTGCTCAGCAAGATGTAAAGCATTTGGAACACATGAAACTGAGTTCCATTCCTTAGTCCACTCCTGACCTGCAGGAGTTTCACTCCAAGGTACTGGTGCATCCCTGATAACAAACTCCTTTACCAGTTCAGACTTAGGAAGAGTCAGTGGAGGAGTATGTCCTGAAGGACCTGCTTCATCAGCATCTACAGTTGTAGCAGCCTCACCAGTATCTTCAACATTTGCAGCATCAGAACTTAGAGAATCAGTATCTTCTGATAAGACAACAGTGTGAGTAGCAATGGAGGCTTCAGCATCCTCTAATTGCTGATCTGATACTAAGTTCTGATCAATAGCCATATCCTGATGCTCACCTAAAATCTGATCATCAGCATCTTGATGCAGAGAAGGTGTTGGTGATAACTCAAGAGTTTGAACAGCATCAGTAACAGGTGTTGTGGAAGGATTATTTGCTGTTGGAGCTTCTAAGAAAAGTATTTCAGGCACAACCAGGTTCTGAATATCAATTTCAGCACTTGTGCCTGGATCAACAAGAGACACAGAAGGTGAATTAGCCTTGTCAGATACAGCTTCCTGAGATGGAGTTGATGGAGAAGAAGTGACTGGAGCAAATTCCTTGTCTTGTGAGATCAGAGATTCCTGATCCCCTTCCTTAGCTGCTTCCTCCTCATCATCTGAAACTGGCCTTTGTGCCCTCTGTTTCTTGTACTTCCTTGTTGATTTGGATTTCTTGGGAGTTTCAGGAACTGTCATACGTCTAAGCCTCTTGAGAAGCCTAGAACCCCCAATTGCAGAATCCTTCTGAGAAGTTGCCTTCTCAGCTTCATCTACCACAGGTTCTGAAGAAGGAATCTGATCCTCAGAATCTGATTCATCTCTCAAAGTAATTCTCCTCCTCTTTTGAGGTGTTTGAGGAACAGTCTTTGTTCTCTTTGGCTTAGAGGATGTAGGCTTCACAGTAGGTGCTGAAGAAGAAGGTTGAGCAGTCTGTGAAGTGGAGAGATAGGATTTGAGATAAGTTCTGAGGGTAGGTTGAGTAAAATGAGAGGTAGGTACTGAGGTTGATGGATTTTGGGTGGTTGGAGGTGGTTGAACATCAGAGTAAACATATCTATAGGTATCAGGATCAGCATTTACCAGGATCTGTTTTACAGACTTAGGAATCTGTAATGGTCTAACCATTTTCTTCTTAGTATCAGCATTTACCAGATCATTAAAGTACCTTTTTGCAACCTTAAAAGGTGGGGTTTGGGTGCTGACTAACTGAGGTTCATTAGTACAATAAGTGTAAATAAGTTGACAGAATCTAGCAAAATAAACAACATCTCGATTCTCTGTCATCCTATCCCCAATAAAACCAATTAAAGCAGTTGCAAAATCAAAATGAGTTTGATTGATAATTGCATACCCGATGTGCTGACTCATAATGGGAATAGCATCAAAATTCGAACATTTATTTCCAAAAGCTTTGGTGATGCAATCAAAGAAGAAACTCCATTCTCTTCTGATATTAGCCCGTTTCAACTGTCCAAGTTTCGTCAGACTCTTTTCATATCCCAATGCAGCCATAAACTCCCTAAGGGCTGAGTCCTCTGAAACTGAGAAAGTACAATCCTCTGGAAGATGTAAAGCCCTGCGTAATGTACCAGGAGTGACTACAAAAGATGAATCACCCACTTGGAAGATAATACTGGGAGTTCCACGGTTACCACCGTTATCAAAAATGCCAGTCCTCCAGAACCTCAGAACTTGTTGACTTGAAAATAATTCAGGCTGAGTTAAGGCGTACCCAACCTCACTATATGCAAGAAGATCTTGCACAAAGTGCAATTCAGATGGAGCTTCAGCATGATCAAGAATTGCAGCATAGTTGTTTGGAACAAACTTAGCTCCATCAATGATTAAATCCTTTGGTGCCATGTGAAAAATTTAGAGTTAAGTATGCCTGATAGGTGTTTGATATAATATCTGTATGAAAACAACGGAAATAGTAAAGTGAAGGAGAGTAAAAGTAAGAAGAGAGATAGAAGATGAAGAAATTAAAAAGATTAAAAAAATCTTCTCTCTGCTGTACTTATACAAAAAAAATATTACCGTTGGACACCCGTCAGACATGCAGTAATAACGGATAGTTACTGGGCTCGAGAAAACAGCAAATGACTTACCCATTTGCCGAGTTTCAAGGAAAAACTGTTCCATTTATCAAGGGAAACAATTCAAATTTTAACCCGTTATCACTGATTGAATTATTTGTCACTGCAACATTAATATTCTGAAAATAAATCATGTTAAAAATGACCGAGATAATGTTGATGAATAAGTGCTGACAGAGAATCAGAACTTAACTAAAAGTACAATTTAAATGGTCATCAGAATATCAATCAGGATTTATCAACACAAGATAAAATAACTCAGAGACACAATCTTGAAGTAAAAATAGTTTTCATTAATATATCAAGACAATACATTTATGAAATGGAAATTACATCAATACTTATACAAGATTTTCCCTAAGCTTCTAATCCTAACATCAACAGCTTTAGTCCTGGCTAAGAAGCCTGACAAAGCTGAGGATGAAGAAGAACATGAAGAAGACAGGATTAAGTCATCTTCCTCTTCCTATCTTCGACGAACAAGATGGCGAGTCGTATGATTCGCTCTTGCTGACGGATAGCTTCCCGCCTTTCCTCCTCCAGGCGCTCCAGATGGCGATGGTAATCCATCTCGAAGAATAGAAGGTGAGCCAGCACCTCCTGTGGGACAGAGTCCCAGATCTCCTCAGGAATGGCTGTTATATGCCACTCCTGCTGCCACTCGGCACAACTGAGCTCCATTGTGAAGGTTTGTGTGTTCAAAAACATGTTGTATCGAACCATTGTGTTTTTGACAGAAGAAGGAGGATAAGTGTGTGAGAAGAATGTGATGGAAAGACTGATGTGAAGTGGTTGCTTATATAGGCAAGAGAATGCCAAGAGACGCAAAGATATTTAATGCTGACAGGTAGAATTAATTCTACCTCGTCTCCCTAGACTTTGAAAAAGAATAACAGTCATTGGAAAGAGGAATCATGGTCTAGACCGCACAAGACACAAGAAACAGTGGACTGTTCAAGTACAAAACCATTAATCCTAATCATAGTGACTATTAATCTTCCACTTCAACATATTTGAGTACAAACTGAGACTGTTATCAAATTTTATTCAAAGATAAGCCAAGTAAAGGATTAGATTGAGAAATCAGAACTTAGACCTATACCAGAACTTAACAGTCATCAGAACATAATTTCTTAACTCGAAAAATGGAATGCCCATCTTAGTAAATACTCATACAAGTTCTGAGTTATGAACGTCAGAACTTAATTATCAGGACGTGTAACTTAGAACTTGTCCTCAGAATTTGTGCAATAATGACACAATGACTGTTTATCTAAAATAACAGAGACCACCAGAGAAATTTTCATCATTCAGATGGAGTGATTAGTGTGTGCATTAAGCTAAAAACAGACAAAGAGTAAAGTCTGATTCACTTCAGTATATCTTAGAAATAAGGCAAAACTAAAATTTTGCTAAAGATCTGTCATTGTCCTGAAACCTACTGATGAATGAGTTCATGCTTGAGTCCACCTCAACTGTTTTGTGCTCATTTTATGCATCTTTTGAAATTCTATTTTACAGCGGCTTCTCAGTGTAAGTGAGTCACGACTGTTTATTAGAATTTATGCTATTATCAGAGTATTTCTCCAGTAATCATAGAGTGTGAAAAGTCACCAAGAAAATATTTTGCTTTTCTAATGCATATTTACTTAATACCAGCAATGCACTTGGGTCATCCCTTCCACATTTTTACTCTAGATCTCAAAGGAGTACCTGATTTTATTCTTTGATCTTTTTGCTTTCTCTTTTGATAAGGGAGGTTTATCAGTACTTAGTACATTCAGCAGTTTTACTAGTATCAGAACTTAACAGATGAGTAGCATTATTCTAATTTGTGACTTAGTAATAAGATATACAAAGTGAACTTAACTAAGCTCAGTTATCAGAATTTGCTAGTGTCATAAGATTTCCACTGAAATAATTACTTCTTCCATGGAATCATTTGTTTATTGAAGACTACTAGGTCAGTTATCTAGCACAGTTATCCTCATAGGATTGAATAATTACTGAAACAGACATATCACTTATCAGAGTTTAGAAACATATATCAGACAACAGTCGGTACTTAAAGACATGTATCAATTAAGCACAGAATATACAATGAGATTAATTATGTAAATACTGAGCATAAAGTCTGAGAACACAGAACAAGACTAAGCAGATTTAGAGAAAGAAGCTGAAACCATTCCAAGTTCATTTACCAATCTTGTAAAAGTAGCTTCACATAATGGTTTTGTGAAGATATCTGCCAACTGTTGATCTGTGGGAACAAAATGCAATTCCACTGTACCTTCATCCACATGTTCCCTGATGAAGTGGTACCTGATGCTGATGTGCTTTGTCATAGAGTGTTGAATTGGATTACCTGTCATAGCAATAGCACTTTGATTATCACAGTAAATAGGGATTTTGAAATATGATAACCCATAATCCAGTAACTGATTCTTCATCCAAAGAATCTGTGCACAACAGCTTCCTACAGCAATATACTCTGCTTCTGCAGTTGATGTGGAAATTGACTTTTGTTTCTTGCTGTACCAAGAAACCAATCTGCCTCCAAGAAATTGGCAGCTACCACTTGTGCTTTTCCTATCAATTTTGCAACCTACAAAATCTGCATCTGAGTAACCTATTAGTTTAAAATCTGATTCTCTAGGATACCATAATCCCAGAGCAGCTGTTCTTTTAAGATACTTAAAGATTCTTTTTACAGCTGTTAAGTGAGGTTCTCTTGGATCTGCTTGAAATCTTGCACAAAGATAGGTAGCATACATGATATCAGGTCTACTAGCAGTTAGATAGAGTAGAGAGCCAATCATACCTCTGTAGTCAGTAATATCTACTGATTTACCGGTATCCTTATCTAGTTTTGTTGCAGTGGCCATTGGAGTGGATGCACTTGAACAATCTTGCATTCCAAATTTCTTTAGCAAGTTTCCGGTGTACTTGGTTTGACAAATAAAAGTGCCTTCCTCATTCTGCTTGACTTGAAGGCCCATAAAATAGCTAAGTTCCCCCATCATACTCATCTGATATCTTGACTGCATTAGTTTGGCAAAGTTCTTGCAAAGTTTGTCATTTGTAGATCCAGAAATGATATCATCAACATAAATCTGGACCAGAAGTAAGTCCTTTCCATGGTTGAGGTAGAACAGTGTTTTGTCTATTGTCCCTCTGTTGAATCCACTTTCCAGAAGAAACTAAGCTAAAGTCTCATACCATGCTCTAGGAGTTTGCTTAAGTCCATAAAGTGCTTTATCAAGTCTGTAGACATAATCTGGATGTTTGGTATCTATAAAACCTGGAGGTTGTTCAACATATACCTCTTCCTCCAATTCTCCGTTGAGAAAAGCACTTTTTACATCCATTTGAAAGACAGTAAACTTTTTATGAGCAGCATAAGCCAAAAATATCCTTATGGCTTCTAACCTAGCAACTGGTGCAAATGTTTCATCATAATCAATTCCCTCCTGTTGAGAATATCCTTTTGCAACCAGCCTTGCCTTATTCCTTGTAATTATGCCATCACTGTCAGTTTTGTTTCTGAATACCCACTTTGTACCAACAACAGATCTATTCTTTGGTCTTGACACTAGGGTCCAGACTTTGTTTCTTTCAAATTCATTCAACTCTTCCTGCATTGTTTGCACCCAATCAGCATCTTGAAGAGCTTCTTCTACTTTCTTTGGCTCAGTCTGAGAGAGAAAAGAATTGTATAGACACTCATTTGAAGTACCTGTTCTAGTTCTGACACCTGCATCAGGATTTCCAATTATCAAATCAGGTGTATGTGATTTTGTCCACTTCCTTGCAGATGGAATGTTTTCTCTAGAACTGGATGCTCCCCATGATCCATGCTATCTTCATTTTCATTTTCTGATGCTCCCCCTGAAACTATGCTCTCTGAGTTGGATTCTTCAGTATTTAGATTTTCAGCACTATCAGAACTTGGCTTATCAGAACTTGACGAATCAGAACTTGAAGAGCCAGATGCATGTTCTGATGTTTCTTGAGAAGTGGTAGGATCTTGAGTATGCTCCCCCTGCATAGGTGCATCTTCCTTTAACATAGTCACCACAGTTTCAATAACATCAGAGTTTAATCCGTCAGAGTTTGTAGTATCAGGACTTAGACTGTCAGGATTTTCAGTATCAGAATATGAGTCTTCATTTTCAAATCTCAGCTGATCATGGTCAACGAAATCTTTAAGACCAGTGATCTTCTTGTCATCAAAAGAGACATTGATAGATTTCATGACCACTTTTGTTCTCAAATTATAGACTCTGAAGGCTTTTGTGGAAAGTGGATATCCAACAAAGATTCCTTCATCAGCTTTTAGATCAAACTTTGATAGCTGTTCAGGATGAGTCTTGAGAACAAAACACTTGCATCCAAATATATGAAAATATTTCAGATTTGGCTTCTTTTTCTTCACCATCTCATATGGTGTTTTTCCATGCTTGTTAATGAGTGTTGCATTTTGAGTAAAACAAGCAGTCTGCACAGCTTCAGCCCAGAAATAGGTTGGAAGCTTTGCTTCTTCAAGCATTGTACGTGCAGCTTCAATGAGAGTTCTATTCTTCCTTTCAACAACTCCATCTTGCTGTGGAGTTCCAGGAGCAGAAAATTCCTGCTTTATTCCATGGCTTTTGCAGAACTCTTCCATTATCAAATTCTTGAACTCAGTGCCATTATCACTCCTTAAAATTTTCACAGAATCTTTGACCATTTTATCCAGCTGTTTGACATGATCAATCAAGATAGATGCAGTTTCACTTTTTGTGTGCAAGAAATACACCCATGTGTATCTGGTGAACTCATCCACTATGACCAACGCATACTTCTTCTTTGCAATAGACATGACATTTACTGGACCAAATAGATCAACATGTATAAGATGATAAGGCTCAAGAATTGATGATTTAGTCTTGCTCTTGAATGAAGATTTTCTTTGTTTGGCTTTCTGACATGAATCATAAAGACCATCAGGAGCAAATACTGTGTTTGGCAATCCTATCACAAGATCTTTCTTGACCAGTTCATTTATATTGTTGAAATTTAAATGAGAGAGTTTCTTATGCCAATTCCAGCTTTCTTCAATTAATGCTCTACTTAACAGACAGATTGCAGAGCCATCAGTACTTGTTGAAAGCTTAGCTTCATAAATGTTACCACGTCTATATCCTTTCAGAACAACTTTGCCTTTAGATTTACTCACAATTTCACAGTGTTCTTCAAAGAAATCAACATGATAACCTCTGTCACAGATTTGACTTATACTCAGAAGGTTGTGTTTAAGTCCTGAGACCAGAGCTACTTCTTTAATGATGACATTCCCAAGATTGATATTGCCATATCCCAATGTTTTTCCAATGTTGCCATCTCCATAAGAAACACTTGGGCCAGCTTTTATTCACACCTTCCTTTCCATTCCTATTTTTCCTAGGTGATTTTACCTTGTTTGCATTCTTGACATCTTTCAGCTTATGCTTAAGCTGCTTCTTTGTCATTAAGCCTATGTTTACTTCAGCTGTCTTTTCCTGTTTTAGTTTGTCAGAAGTTAATTCCTCTTTAACTTCTGATTTCTCATTATCATACTTTACAGTTACAAACTTAACAGGTTTTAACTTTGGCTTTTGCTTAACAACAGGCTTAATTTCTTCAGTTCCTTTATCATTCTTATTTTTTCCATAACCTAAGCCCTCTTTCCAATTTTCACTACTTAGCAAATTTTGAGTTGTTCTGCCAGAGTTAGTCCAAGTCCTGATTATCTCTCTTTCCTTTTCTAACTCAGTTTTTAGAGATTCATTCATTTTTAGCACTTCATCCCTAACATAAAAAGCATCATCTCTATCCTTCTGAGTTTGATGGAATAAAACTAACTCTTTTTCTAAGAAATCATTTCTTTTCTTAAAAACAAGATTTTCAGAAGTTAATCTTTCACATGTTAAGGTATGATCTCTATAACTGACAAACATGGTTTTAAGATATCTTCTCAACTCATTAATATCATCAGTATGAAAAGCATAAGTAGTCTGAGGTACCTTTGTTTCAGCAGCTTCAGAACTGCTCTCAGCACTTTCTTTATCAGCATTTGCCATCAATGCATAGTTCTCCTCACTTTCAGAGTCTGAAGTGTCTGTCCAGCTTTTCTGCTTTGTGACAAGAGCCTTGCCTCTGTCACCCTTTACCTTCTTGCAGTCAGGAGATATGTGGCCTTTCTCACCACAGTTATAGCATTTAACATTGGTATAATCTCCTCTGTCAGACTTTCCTCCTCTGCCTTCAGATCTTCTGAAATTCTTCTTATCAGAACTTATGCTTTTCCTGGAAAACTTCTTTCCCTTCCTGAACTTTCTGTATGCAATCTTTGTGATTCCTTTCACCATAAGAGCACACAGCTTCATCATCTCCTCATCAGCATCAGTCTCAGGCAAGCTTTCAGAATCTGAGTCATCATCACTCTCAGAACTTGATGACTCAGTATCAGACTTTATGAAAAGAGCTTTACCCTTGTCTTTCTTTGAGGAAGCTGCTTTGGGGAATTCTTCTTCAGCCTTAAGAGCAACTGTCCTTGACTTTCCTCCTTTCCTCTTACTTCTTTGTTCCATCTCCAGCTCGTGTGTCTTGAGCATTCCATAGATTTCGTCAAGAGTTGTTTCATCAAGATTGTAGTTGTCTCTTATTGTCGTTGCCTTCAAATCCCAGCATTCAGGAAGAGCTAACAGGAACTTAAGGTTTGAATCTTCAAGATCATACTCTTTATCAACCAATGACAAATCATTCAAAAGTTTAACAAATCTATCATATAAATCATTCAATGACTCATTAGTCTTTGAGTCAAAGTGTTCATACTCTTGAGTGAGTATTGTCTTCCTGTTCTTCTTGATTGTGTCAGTTCCCTGACATCTTGTTTCCAGAGCATCCCATATCTCTTTAGCAGTCTTGCAGTTGATTACCCTGTTTGACATTACATTATCAATGGCACTATGCAGTAAGTGTCGTACCTTAGCATCCTTAGCAATTGATGCTATGTCCTCAGCAGTATAATCACTCTTCTCCTTTGGTACGGTCATTGCTGCTTCACCTGCAACTACAACAGCGAGTTTGGTTGGTTTGTGAGGACCTTCCTTGATTCTATCAAGGTATTCTGGATCTGTTGCTTCCAGGAACATGGTCATCCTTACCTTCCATATGGGATATTCAGATGGTCTCAGTATGGGGACTCTGATGGTCTCATACCGACTCTGAATTTGTGTCTTCGGTGGTTCCTCAGTTTTAGTAGGCTTAGTTGGAGTTTCTGTGTCCGACATGATTGTGTTTGGATCTTTAACTATATGTATGTTAACAGATAGACTCTGATACCAATTGTTAGGTCACACACACACTGTAGAGGGGGTGAATACAGTGTATAGTACACTCAAATCGAACTTAAAGAACTTAAGTAACAGAAAACAAACTTTATTGAAACAATAAACTCTGTTACAGTATGGAACTGTTACCTCTCAGTGATGATCAAATATCACGAGAGCTGCTAGGGTTATATAGAATAATAACTTCGATAATGATAATACTTCTAGTGTAAACCCTATGTCTGTATTTATATACTACACAGTTACAAGATAATCGCTAATTGATATGGAATATAATTCTGCTTCCTAAAATATATCAATCAGATATCTTCTATTCCAAGTATTCCATTCTTCACGGAATTCCTTCTTCATGCATATCTCTTCTTATGTTTATCTCGATCTTCTTTCCTTTAATCAGCTACTGTCCTTATCTGATTGTCCTTCAGCACTTAAGTTCTGATATCTATCTTCTGATGATTATCTCCTGATAATATAAGTACTGATATCCTTAAGTCCTGACTTCCAGTATAAGTACTGATCAACAGTTAAGTACTGATCTATCCTGTTCACACAAGATCTGAAAGCTAAACATAAAACATATTAGTCATGACATTATCAAATATATCTAACATAAACTCCTTACCTTCAAAAATCAGGAGTTAAGAGTCAGTCTGTTAGATATAGGCCACAAAATCCTTGTTTTCATTGTGGTAGTTTATGGCATTCCATTTATACTTGTAAGGAATATCATAGTTTGTACTATGATTATTATCAAATAAAACCTTCTTTAAAGAAAGTTAGCATTATTCCTTCTAGTGTAAGTTCTGATGCAAAGTCTGATACTGTAAATTCTGATAAGAAAACTGTTAACATAAACTCTGATGCTAAATCCGCTGCAAATGTTAAGAAACTTAATAAGGCCAAAGGATCCAAGCAAGTCTGGGTCCTTAAAACTAATCATTAGTGGTCTTTGTGATTTCAGGGCAACATGAAAAACATCCTAGTTCTGGACAATGGATGTTCAGGACATATGACTGAAAATAAAGCCCTGCTATTAGACTTTGTGGAGAAAGCTGGCCCAGGTGTTTCTTATGGAGATGACAACATTGGAAAAACTCTGGGATATGGCAATATCAATCTTGGGAATGTCATCATTGAAAAAGTAGCTCTTGTCTCAGGACTTAAACACAATTTGCTGAGTGTTAGTCAAATCTGTGACAGAGGTTATCATGTGGATTTCTTTGAAAAACACTGTGAAGTTGTTAGCAAATCTACAGGCAAAGTTGTTCTGAAAGGATACAGGCATGGTAACATGTATGAAGCCAAGCTTTCAACAAGTTCTGATGGTTCTGCAATCTGTTTGTTAAGTAGAGCATCAATTGAAGAAAGCTGGAATTGGCACAAGAAACTCTCTCATTTAAATTTCAACAATATAAATGAACTAGTCAAGAAAGATCTTGTGAGAGGACTGCCAAAATCAGTATTTGCTCCTGATGGCCTTTGTGATTCATGTCAGAAGGCAAAACAAAGAAAATCTTCATTCAAGAGCAAGACTGAATCTTCAATTCTTGAGCCTTATCACTTACTACATGTTGATCTATTTGGTCCAGTAAATGTCATGTCTATTGGAAAGAAGAAATATGTCATGATCATAGTGGATGAGTTCACCAGATACACATGGGTGTATTTCTTGCACACAAAAAGTGAAACTGCATCTATCTTGATTGATCATGTCAAGCAACTGGATAAATTGGTTAAAGACTCTGTGAAAATAATAAGAAGTGATAATGGTACTGAGTTCAAGAATTTAACAATGGAAGAGTTCTGCAAAGACCAGGAAATCAAGCAGGAATTCTCTGCTCCTGGAATTCCACAGCAAAATGGAGTTGTTGAAAGAAAGAATAGAACTCTTATTGAAACTGCATGAACTAAGCTTGGTGAAGCAAAGTTACCAACCTATTTTTGGGTTGAAGCTGTGCAGACTGGTTGTTTTACTTAGAATGCAACACTTATCAACAAGCATGGAAAGACATCATATGAAATGGTGAAGAAAAAGAAGCCAAATCTGAAGTATTTTCATGTATTTGGATACAAGTGTTTTGTTCTTAAGACTCATCCTGAACAGCTATCCAAATTTGATCTAAAAGCTGATGAAGGAATTTTTGTTGGATATCCACTTTCCACAAAAGCCTTCAGAGTCTACAATTTAAGAACAAGGGTTGTCATGGAATCTATCAATGTCTCTTTTGATGATAAGAAGATTATTGGACTTGAAGATTTCAATGATCATGATCAGCTGAGATTTGAAAATGAAGTTTTAAATTCTGATTCTATAAATTCGGACAGTCTAAATCCTGATACTGCAAACTCTGATGGATTAAACTCTGATGTTATTAAAACTGTGGTGACTACGCCAAAGCAAGATGCACCCATGCAGGGGGAGCATATTGAAGATCCAACCATATATCAAGAAGCATCAGAATCTACAATAGGCTCTTCATGTTATGATTCATCAAGTTCTGATGGGCCAAGTTCTGATAATTCTGGAAACTCATGTTCTGATATTTCTGGAAACTCAAATTCTGAAGGATCCAACTCAGAGAGCATAATTTCAGGGGGAACATCAAAAAATGTTGATGGAGACAGCATGGATCATAGGGGAGCATCCAGTTCTAGAGATAACCTTCCATCTACAAGAAAGTGGATTAAAGCACATACACCTGACTTAATTATTGGAAATCCTGATGCAGGTGTCAGAACTAGAACAGCTACATCAAATGAATATCTCTATCATTCTTTTCTTTCTCAGACTAAACCAAAGAAAGTGGAAGAAGCCCTTCAAGATGCTGGTTGGGTGCAAGCAATGCAGGAAGAGTTAAATGAATTTGAAAGAAACAAAGTCTGGACCCTAGTGCCAAGACCAAAGAAAAGATCTGTTGTTGGTACAAAGTGGGTGTTCAGAAACAAAACTGATAGTGATGGCATAATTATAAGGAATAAAGCAAGGCTGGTTGCAAAAGGATACTCTCAACAGGAATGAATTGATTATGGTGAAACATTTGCACCAGTTGCTAGATTGGAAGCCATAAGGATATTTTTGGCTTATGCTGCTCACAAAAAGTTTACAGTCTTTCAAATGGATATGAAAAGTGCTTTCTTAATGGAGAATTGGAAGAGGAAGTATATGTTGAATAACCTCCAGGCTTTGTAGACCCCAAATTTCCTAATCATGTCAACAAGCTTGATAAAACACTTTATAGCCTTAAGCAAGCTCTAAGAGCATGGTATGAGACATTAGCTCAGTTTCTTCTGGAAAGTGGATTTAACAGAGGGACTATTGACAAAACATTATTTTATCTCAACCATGGAAATGACTTACTTTTAGTGCAGATATATGTTGATGATATCATTTTTTGTTCTACAAATGACAGACTTTGTAAGAAGTTTGCCAAGCTAATGCATTCAAGATATCAAATGAGTATGATGGGAGAACTTAGCTATTTTCTGGGCCTTCAAGTCAAGCAGAATGAAGAAGGAACTTTTATTTATCAATCTAAGTACACTAGAAATTTGTTGATGAAGTTTGGAATGCAAGATTGTTCAAGTGCATCCACTCCTATGGCCACTGCAACAAAATTGGATAAAGATACTGGTAAATCAGTAGATATTACTGATTATAGAGGTATGATTGGCTCACTACTCTATCTAACTGCAAGTAGACCTGATATCATGTATGCTACCTATCTTTGTGCATGATTTCAAGCAGATCCAAGAGAACCTCACTTAATAGTTGTGAAAAGAATTTTCAAGTACCTTAAGGGTACAGCTGATCTGGGATTGTGGTATCCTAGAGAATCAGACTTTAAGCTAATAGGTTACTCAGATGAAGATTTTGCAGGATGTAAAATTGACAGGAAAAGCACAAGTGGAAGCTGCCAATTTCTTGGAGGCAGATTGGTTTCTTTGTTTAGCAAGAAACATAAGTCAATTTCCACATCAACTGCAGAAGCAGAATACATTGTTGCGGGAAGCTGTTGTGCACAGATTCTTTGGATGAAGAATCAGTTACTGGATTATGGGTTAGAATTTTCTAAAATCCCTATTTACTATGATAATCAAAGTGATATTGCTATGACAGGTAATCCAGTTCAACACTCAATGACAAAGCACATCAGCATTAGGTACCACTTCATAAGGGAACATATGGATGAAGGTACAGTGGAATTGCATTTTGTTCCAACAGATCAACAACTAGCAGATATCTTCACAAAACCACTGTGTGAAGCTACTTTTACAAGATTGGTAAATGAACTTGGAATGGTTTCAGGTTCTTTCTCTAAATCTGCTTAGTTTATGTTCTGATACATCAGAATTTATGGTCAGTATTTACAGATATTACTATCTTTGTGTATTCTGTGCTTAAATTGAAATTTTCTAAGTGTTGATTGTTGTTTGATGTGAATTTTTAAACTCTGATAGTGATATGAATGTTTCTGTGACTACTCAATCCCATGAGGATAACTGTGCTAGATGCTGACCTAGTAGTCTTTAACATACTAAAGATCCCATGTTTGAAGTAATTGTTATGTGGAAATCTTTTAACACAAGCAAATTCTGATATTGAGCTTAGTTAAAGTTTACTTTGTGTATCTTATTATCAAGTCAAAAACTAGAATAGTGCTTCTCATCTGTTAATTTTGATGTTAGTAAATCTGATGGATGTACTAAGTGCCGATAAGCCTCACTTATCAAAAGAAAAAAAAAGAAATAAATAGCAGGTACTCCTTTGAGACCTAGAGTAAAAATGTGGAAGGGAAGACTCAAGTGCATTGCTGGTATTAAGTAATATGCATTAGAAAAGCAAAATAAAATTTTCTTGGTGACTTTTCACATTCTCTGATTACTGGAGAACTACTCTGATAACAGCATAAATTCTGATAAGCAGTGACTCACTTACACTGAAAAGCCACTGTAAAAAGGAATTTCAAAATATGCATAAAATGAGCACAAAACAGTTGAGGTGGACTCATGCATGAACTCATTCTATAGTAGACTTCAGAATAATGACAGATTTTGAGCAAAATTCTTAGTTATGCCTTATTTCTAAGATGTACTGAAGTGAATCAGACTTTACTCTTTGTCTGATATTTAGCTTATTGCACACACATACACTCCATATGAATGATGAAAATTATTGTGGTGATAAATGTTGTTTTAGATGAACAGTTTAAGTGTCAGTTGCATAAATTCTGAGGACAAATGTGATGGAAGTTCTGATGATTAAGTTTTGTTGAACCCATATTAGTATTTGTGTGAAGAATTACAGGAATAAACATTCACTTTTCGAGTAAAGGAGGCATATTCTGATGACTTTTAAATTCTGATAATAATCAAGTTATGATGCTGACGTGGTAGTATTTATTTACTTGGTTTATTTTTGGTCATTACTTGAACGATCATATTTTTACAGAATATTGGTTTGTGTGAGATAAATCAATCATAATCATTATGGGTTAGTGATTAGCGTGTATGTCTTAAAAACCTACATGTGCACAGTAATTGTTATTATTTTCCCGTGCTCATTAACTCCGACTTTAGATCGCTTAATGACTGTTATTATTACACATTGGTTTAGGGAGACGAGGTATCATTACTTTTACCTGTAACTATTCAATATTTTTTGCGTCTCTTGGTATTTTATTGGTTATTTAAACCAACTACTCATTCCAACCAATACATCTTTCATATTCTCACAAACTCATTTTTTTTAAACTCATCAATAACATGGTTCATTTCAACTTGCTCCTGAACTATGATACTTTTAATATCGAGTTGAGTTGTGATGATTGGCGACATGAGTGGCATGTAACTGTCATTCCTGAAGAGATCTGGAACTCAGTTCCACAAGAGGTTCATACGGACCTCTTATTCTTTTATATGGACTATCATCTCCATTGTGATCGTCTGGAAGAGGAAAGGAGAGAAGCTCTCCGTCAGCAAGAACGAATCATTCGTCTTGCAGTGCTCTTCGTCAGCAGCAAAAGAAGCTAGTTGTTAGGTCTTCTTAGACTAGGACTAAGGCTGTTGATAGGGCTGTAATTCGAGCCGAGCTTTTTTGAGCTCGACTCGAACTCGACTCGATTAACTCGGCTCGACTCGACTTGAACTCGTTATCGAGCTCGAGCTCGAACAAGATTTTAGGCTCGATTAAAAACTCGAGCCGAGCCGAGTTTTTTTGAACTCAACTCGAGCTCGACTCGATAAACTCGAACTCAAACTCGACTCCACTCGAACTCGAACTCGGTTATTTTTTTATATTTTATTAATATTTTTATTTTTTATATATGTTATTACTTATGTTATTAATATTACTTATGTTTTTCTATATTTTTATTTTTTTTCCATTAATATAACTTGATGCTATTTTTATTTGTTATTTACATGATTAATGATATTTTATTTTACTTATATTATTAATATGACTTATGTCTTTCTATATTTGTTATTTACATGATTGATATTTTCAACTGAATTAGATTTGTATTGCAACAATTATTAATATTTTATAGAAAAATAAGAATTTGTTAATTTGAAAGAGTAAAACAAAAAAGAATCAAGTTGGAGTTGAAGCAAGTAAAATTGTTATCGAGTTTCGTTTGATTTTATTTTAAAATAAAAAGGACAGTTATAAATTTTATATTAAATAATCTATTCAATATAGGGTTTCTATTTTTTTGTTTAAATCATGAATCTATAGTATCTTCGTTTATTTTAAATTCAAAAGTTATCATTTATTTCAAAATCTAACGGTCCTTTATAGTAATAATGTATTACTACTATATTGATATTTTATTATAAATTTGATTCGTACTTTTGATAGTTGTCTAAATTATAATTGAGATGTCAACTAATTAGATTTAAATTTACAATTTAGTGATAAGTTAATATGTATATTATACAACTATGATATAAATTACACCAAAAAAAGTTTTATTATGATGTATTGCTATTAATTAAAATTATTATTTTAATAATTGTTATTTATTAATGATTTAATCTCTATTGCGTACTTTTTTTTTAAAAAAGATAAAAATTACTTTTCTCCCCCGAGTCCCGACAATAATAAAATTATCATTTTACTTTATTTATCTTATATATAAGATATACAATATATAATATAGAAAAATAAGTACATTTTTAAGAAATATGAAGATAGAGTTCAACAAAATTAATAAAATAGATGGTTTGAAAAATTATACTAACAAAGGTGTTGTTATTTGTTTTCTAGTTTATACATGGATTTGAATATGTTGTTAGATTTACCTCAGAATACATGTATGTTATTTTGAACATTTATTTCTTGTTATTAATACTGAAACTAATGTTTTTAAATTATAAGTCAAAATTTCGAAATAGAAATATTTTTACGAAGGTAGAAATAAAACTCGAATAACTCGATAAGAACCCGATAACTCGAAAACATGTTAAAAACTCGATAAACTCGTAGGCTCAATAAACTCGATAACTCGAAAATATGTGAAAAAAACTCGATAAACTTGTTAAACTCGAAAACTCGTTAAAAAACTCGTTAAGTTCGAAAACTCGCGAACTGCTCGAACTCGGCTCGTGTATTACCCGAGCCGAGCTCGAACACACAATTCAGGCTCGATTATTTTCAGGCTCGACTCGATTCGATAAAAAAAGCTCGAACTCGACTGTAAAAAACTCGAACTCGGCTCGACTCGGCTCGAATTACAGCCCTAGCTGTTGATGTTAAGATTTTAATATTAGGTCTATCTTGTACTTTTGCATGTAATTGATAAATTTCATCAAATGTAATCATCTGATATGTGAATGAAATTTTATTTAATTGCAAGATTTGATCTTTGTTTCTCAAATTCTGTGACTGTGCATGTTTTAATTGCAATTTGTTACTCTTTACTTCATCAATTTTAAATTTTATCATGTGATGAATGTTTTGATTTAATAATGGTCAATAATAAATTTATATGATTTGAGAAAACATTGGAGGAACAGGTTCCTATTTCAAAACATGTTGTTGTAGAAGCTGAGAAGGTCTCTTCTCAGAAAGATACTGCAACTGGGAGTTCTCGGCCTCTCAAAAGGCTTAGAAAGCTAAATCCTGATGATAAAACTCCTACAGCGTCTCCACCCTTGAAGAAAATGAAAAACCAAAGAGCTCACAGGGACACAGTTGAGTCAGATTCAGAAGATGAGGAAGCAGCTAAGGAAGGGGGTCAGGAATCTATGATCCCAACAGAACCAATTGTTATAGAATCACTTCCTTCTGCACAACAAGAAACTGCTCAAGACAGAGTGTCTACACCTCCTGTGTCACCTATAATTGAACAAGTACATACTGAAGACCTAGGTACAAGTGCTGAAATTGATATTCATAACTTGATTGTGCCCGAGGTTCTGTACTTGGAAGCTCCAGCAACTCAATCACTCCACCAACAACACCAATTCAAGATGTTGATTTTAATGAAGATGTTCCAACTACACCAATATAGAATCTGGATGATGAAAATCAGACTTTAGATGGGCATCAAGATTTGGTTGTTGATCAGAACTTAGCTGCAGATCAGAATTTAGAGGATGATGTTGAAACCTCGATTGCCTCACTAACTGCTATTCTATTAGAGGATGCTGATACTGCTGGATCTATAAGTTCTGATGCTGATAATGCTGAAACTACTGGTAAAGCTGCTACTAATCTAGATGTTGATGCAGCTGGTCCATCAGGACATGCACCTCAACAAACAGTTAATAAAGCTGATTTAGTCAAGAAGTTTGTTAGAGGGGAAGCACCAGTACCTTGGAGTGAAACTCCTAGAGGAAAGGAGTGGACTAAGGAATGGAACACAGTTAGTTTTGTTCCTTCTGAAAAGATTCTTGTTGAGCATCTGGAAAAAGCTGATGAAATGCTGATAAATGATGATTTCAAGGCACAATTGAGAGTTACTGCATTGAGTACTAGGCACCTTCAAGGTCAACACTCAACAACTCATGCCAAGGTGAATAAAATTCAAGAAACCTTGATCCAGCAAGTTATGAATGTGAAACTTGAAAAGAACATATTTTTCAAGCCTGCCTTTGACAGAATTGCCTACATTGAGAAAACTCAGGAGAAGCAACAAACTCAGATTGATGAAATTCTAAAGAATCAAGTTCTCAGCAAACTCAACTCAATGAGATCCAATGCTCAGTGGAATTGCTTGTCTCTCTTCTTTTACCTGCTGATGCTAAAAAGGGGGAGAAAGTGATTAAGTCCAAATGCAAATCTATTCAGACACTGAAGGGAAAGGATGATGGAAATGATGACCAGGGAAACTCTGATAAGGGTAGAGGTCAAGGTCAAGGCAAAGGATTTTCATCAAGAAAAGCTAGAATTACAAGTCAAGGAATAAGTTCTGATACTGGGAGAAGAATAAGTTCTGATACTGGTAAAAGGATAAGTTTTGGTGAACATCTGGAACTTGATGAAGAAATTTCAAAGAAATTATTTCTTAAAGAAAATCCAAGAATGGACTTTGAGAGTCTAAAGGAAGAAGAAGCTAGACTCAAAGCAGAAAGTGTCAAGACAAAATCTAAAGCTTCTGTTGTTGAAAAGAAACTTCCAAAGCTTAAGGGTATTGTGATAAAAGAAAGAACAAATTTTGAGGCAACCAAAGCTAAATCATAAGTGGAAGTAGATTCAAGGTCCAAGGGCAAAGAAAAAGTTGATGAACCTGTAAAGGTTTATATGCCAGTGATGGATGAAGAAATAATTGATGAAGAAGATGCTAGTCTTACTCTGATGAAAAAGAATATTTCTCAAACAACCTCTGACATGGCTCATGTTGTTCAGAGTCAAGTGTTATTCCTAGTGGACTAACAATGAGATTTACAGAAGGGGGGTTGAATGTAAATCTCAAAACTTTTTTGAGTTTTGAGCAGTTTATGAAAGTTGTGTGTTCAAGAAGAACAAGTGTGTGAATTGCTTTAAGCTAATACAGACAGATATATATTCAAGCACAAATGTAAAGAACACAACAGACCTTAAAAACTTTTCTGGTGGATTTGTTGTTCCACCAGAGATGGTATTTTAGAAAATCTGTGATTAAACAATGTTGATCACAGCTGCATCCTAGTACAAACTAGATGAATTTTCTCTCAATATTTTTCTAAACAGCTCTGGAAAATCTCTCCTAATTACTAGCTTCTACTTGGTTTATATATTACCAAGTGTACAAGTGAAGAACAATATAAAATACAGTAATAAAATAAGATCTTCACTTGCTTCTTTTCCTGTTCACTCCAGTACTTTGTTGACTATTGCATCTTTGTACTAAAGAAGAACGGCTGCTTTTTCTGTTGTTCCTGAAATTCGGCTACCACATCTCAGTTGTCTCTATCAACCCATGTGCCTCTGTTTGAAAGTACAACTACCCCTTATCAACGGCTAATCATCAGAACATCCGTTGAAGCTTTCATCCGTTGATGCACTCATCCGTTGAAGGATGTTATCCGTTGATGACTTTATCCGTTGAAGCTTTAGAGACATCCGTTGAAGCTTAGCTTCTCATCCGTTGAAGGTCTTTAAGTCATCCGTTGATACCACTTCACTTATACAAAATTACAAGGCATGAAGTATTTACAATTGGCCTTCCTATCTGCATATCATCTAGTAGTCAACATGACTCATAGTTTCTCTCAACTTCCAAGAATTACATTTTAAATACAGAGACTGAAATATGCTACAACACTAGACTTATTTCTAAGTAAAGCTACACCATCAACGGATAGCCAAAGTGGTCTTATCCGTTGAGGCTACAGACACTAAATTTCTACTTAAGTATTTTGTTAAACATATCATCAAACTAATGCACATACATTCCTAACAATCTCCCCCTATTTATGTCTATAAGAACTGTAGGCATAAATTTAGGGTTAACTTGATGATAACAAAACACTTAACAGATATATGAATTGAAACTAAGTAGAAATTTAAAAATGCTGCAAAAGTGTATGTACTAGGAGGTAATTGAAGATTTACAGTGTTTCCAAGGACACTCCTTTAGTCTGAGCAAATCATCTTTTTCTTCTTTGTTCCCTGGTTCTCTTTCCCAGCCTTTTGTCATTTTCCTCAATTTGGAGTTGGAGTTGTCTGAAGAATTCAGCTTCATCTTCAACACTGACATCCAACTTAGATTGCATTTCTTTGAGAGTTTCATTGCTGGCAATCTTGAGTTGGTCTTCAAGTCTGAAAAATCTTCTGACTCCTTTATCATCTCTAAATTCCATCAACCAATGAGGTGATTTGTGAATTTTCATTTCCCTTTCTTGAATGAGTAAAGTCCTGGGTAAAGCATTGGGCTCCCTCCAAGTTTTCCTTATATTGGCTATCTTGTTGAGAATTTCAGTCTTGGCAGTTCTGGTAAAGCCAGAATCCTTTTGTATAGCTGAAAAGACTCTAATCAAGGTAGAGTAGCCTTCATCCAGAATCCTGTGGAGAGGCCATGTTCTTTCCCCAGCTCCTTTATATCTGAACACTAATCTCTCTGGTAGCTGTCTGTAGGCAGCTATTCCCCTTACATCCTCCAGCTCATCCAGATAGAGTTCAATGTCTGAAATTTCTTTTATGTCACAGATGTGAACATAATCATCTTTAGAAATGGGTGACTTAGGCTTAGGTTTTTGTTTTTGAGTGAATTTCTTAGAGGTTATGGGAGGTGTAGATTTTGGTTTTCTTTTCTGTTTCTTTGGTAGTGGAAGAGTGGTTAGAAAGGTAGGCAATTTGATAGTGTCCCAATCAATAGGTTCCTCTTTTGGAATGATTGGTTCACCATGGATGTTTATTGTGGGATCAGCAACAAGGGGTTCAGGTATGGAAGGTAGTGGTTTAGATATAGATTTGGTTACTTCAGTGTTATCTCCACTCCTTCTATGTGCCTTGGCCTTTCTTCTGTTTCCCTTCTGCCATTCCTCTCTTTCTTCCACACTCTCACCAAATATACTCCCTAAAACCTCATCTAGGTTTGTAGTCTTGTCTTCACCCCTGACTTCAATCCCTTTTTCTTTTTCAACTAGACTTGACTTTAGCTGTTGTTCAAGCTTTGCTTGTGCTCTTTTGTCAGCCTTTAATTGCTTGTCTTCTTCCTTCTTGGCTATTGAGAATTTGGGATGTCCTTGCATCACACATATGCTCTTTCCCTCTCTAATGATAATAGCTCTATTTCTCCTTACAGCCTCATCCATGGTCTTTTTGAGGTAAGCAATACTCCTGCCTAAAATCTTGTTCTCATCAGCTTTTGGAGGAGGAAAGTCCACTTCTTTTAAAGGATTCTTTGTTGAGTTCTTATTGGATCTTTCATTAGGCTTGAGAATTATAGCTTGTAGTTCTTTGGAAGAAGCTTCTCCATCCTTATGACTCCCTACTGGCATGAGCTCCATGTTGATTGGTTCAATTTTTGTGCTGTATTTCACAGATGTTGATTTGTCTTGTGTAGAACCAAACAACAGTTGCAACCTTTCATCAATTCTCCTCCTTTGTTCTTTCACTTGAATTTCAGCTGCTGCTAGCTGAATCAAATCAATTCCATCAGGCTTGCCCTTGATTTGAATGATTGGAGAAGTAGTGATGGCAGGAACTAGCACTTTAGATATGTTGACTTTTGTAGATGGCTCTCCTTCCCCTTCCCTTTGACTCTCCCCCTTTTTGTTATCATCAAGGAGAGGGGTCAAGCCTTGTGCTTTTGCCAGCTGCATTAGGAGACTGGTTTGAAATTGTTGATTGTGAAGAATGGTGGCCACAGAATCTTCAATAACTTGAACTCTGTCTTCTAACTTGGCCAACCGGTTTTCAGTAACAGATTCTTTCTTCAATCTCAAAACCAAGTCCTGCAATGTACCATAGGGCATGACTGAATCCAATTTTTCTGAAGTATAGGTTTTCAAGTCAGCAATATCCTTCCTGAGATCATCCATACTCAGATTCTGCTTCACTTGCTGCAGCTTCATGAGATGCAGTGAGTCCAGGTGAGCTTGAAGGATAGCCTTGATACTTGCATGTGAAGTATTCTGAATGGCCTGTTGAATAGTGTTGATTTGTTTGACTAAAGAGACATTGAATTCCCCTGATCTATACTCCTTAGTCAAGGCCCATTCAGGTAGATTTGGAATTGAACTAGGGCCTTCATCTCCCCCTAAGTTCATGCTTCCATCAAAAGAAATAGAGTCATCATCATCAGAATTTGCTCCAAATTCCTCAGATGGCTCACCAGCTGTAGAAGGCATTTTGTTAATGGCAGCTTTATCCCTTTGAAGAGATTCTGTTGTGTGCACTAGATGTAGTGACCTGGCTGCCTCCTCATTGCCCTGAGCAGCCAACAGTTGATAGGCTGTCACAGGATGAGTAAAAGTGTCAGCATCCAAGGAAATGTTATCAATTACAGCTTTGTAATGTTGCTGAAATTGTCTTTCCTTTTCAGCATCATTCACAATCATTGACTCATTAGCAATGGCTGGTTCCACCCTTGTATCTACTGTACCTGCTTTTCTCTCTTTTTCTCTATGTTCTTGCATCAGGGGCTCCCCCTGGCTCACACATCTCACTCCCTCACCTTCATCTACTAAGGTGGTACTCCACTCACTTACTTTTGCCATGCTGGAAGAAATAGCATGCATTTTTGAGCTCTCAATCTCTCCTTTTGCCTGGGAGCAACCCAGCCTCTCACTCAAATTGTCACTCCCTTCCCTCAATCCTAAGAGTGATTGCACAGTATTCATGTCTTCTACACTTGGAATTAATTCAGTTATTTGTGTAGAGACTGTCAACGGATGTGGAATATCCGTTGAAGTTGAAACTGATGTTATCAACGGATAACTGCTGTTAAGCTTATCCGTTGAAGAACAACCACTTGTCAACGGATGAGTGATATCCGTTGAAGAAGGAAAAGAAGTTGAAATTGAAAGTGATATAACTGTTGAATCTGTGTAGATTGATTTGAGATGTGGTGACACAGATCCTTCAATTATATCTGAAAGAATTTGCGGGTGATCCAACAAATCATCTAAGAGATGATGATCACCTGTACTTGAGTGGGGCTTCTCCCTGAGTTGTAAAGAGGGAGAATCAGGAATTGATGGGAATAACATATCCACATCCAGAGATGGTGATGAAGTGTTTGGTGAGTGATGTGTGATTATTATGAGAGAATGGGGCTGTGACTCCACATTTATTGGAGTCACATCAAACTGAGTTTGAGAAGGCATAGATACAGATGGATGTATCTGTGCAGTGTGTGCACCCTGTGTAGAAGATTGGGTTCTGGCCTTCTTTCTTCTAATAAAGGCTTTTGTTGGTGAGTGTTTGGCTTTAGTGTCCCTCCCTCTTTTGTTCTGTGTTCCTGGTTTGGAACTATTTTCAATAGTAACATCCTTTTGGGAGGATGCTACTAGGGATGTGCTAGATACCTTTTCAACCACCACAGCTTTTTGAGAAACTGTGGCTTGGCTAGCTTGGGAAGCACTCAACTTTCCTTCCTTATCCTGGGGGTTTCTTTGATGTTCACCCCTCCCCTCACCACTCACACCCTGTTCACTCACCTCAGGGTTAATAGTTGGTGTTACAACTGTTGTCTTTTGAGACACAACAGAGGTGGATTTCTTTGTCTTGGATTTTGAAAGTTTAGTTTTGGTGACCTTGGTAGAAATCTGTTGGGGCATCACAGATTTCATGGCCACACTAGAAGATAAAGAAATAGAGAGGTTGGAAGAAGTAGGAGTTGTAGAAGCAATTACCTCACCTACCTGAGGTGCATTCATGATTGGTAAATATACCAATGGCACACTGCTGTTAAGATCCATTCTCTTCAAGTCTGCAAGAACTCTTTTCTCTTGTGCCCAGCACTTGAGTTTATTATTCTCATTGATTATGACTAAACCTTCAGCAACATGGTTAGCCAATAACATAAAGAATCTAGCATAATAGATGTTATTAGGTCTATTAGCTTTGTTACCCAATCTAGTACCTAATTCTAGCATCACATAGTTGCTAAAGTTAAAATACCTATCAGAAACAAGCATATAGAGCATATTAACCAGAGATGAAGTTATGGCATCAAAATTACTAATTTTCCCAGAGAAAACCTTTATAAAGGCATCCCCAAGGAAACTCCATTCTTTCCTAAGGCCTTTTCTTCTAATACTCCCTAAATTAGCAGAGTTAAGAGAATAACCTATGGAATCTAACATGCTGGATACATCACTATCAGTGTGTGGTGTCATGGCATTGTTCTCAGGCAATTTAAAACATGCTTGTAAATCATCACAGTTAATACAGTGAGTTTTACCTTTGAGAGTGAAGGAGATAGTCATATCCATGGAGTTGAACTCAGCAGTTGTCCAAATCTCCTCAACTACTTCACAGAAAATTGTTGGGGCTTCCAGCATTGCATAGCTAAGTTTACAGTTTTTGATGAAGTCCATCATTTTGTGATAGTCTGAGTGGGCTTCATTCTTTTCTACCAAAGCTATGAAATTGTTCTTTTCATAGATGAACCCAGATTGAGACATAATCTTCACGACTGGTGCCATTTTTGTGAGTAGAAATTGCAGAGAATAACTTGAAGTTTTTGCAGAGAAAAAATGGTAAATGCTTGAAATTTCAAGAAAGCGTAAAGTAAAAATGAACAATCAGAAGGACTTATATGCTTTCTCAAATTAATAAACAAAAATATAAAAGAAAGATTTATCAATAAATATGCGTTAGTGAATTTCAGCCGTTTAAGAATAAACTGTAAGTATTCTAAAAACTACCTTTAAAACCAATACATACAGATGTATGTATGAGTATCAACGGTTAAGAGAATAGAATCAACGGCTGTTAAACACCTGAATCGATTGATGTGACATTTCAACGGATAAGGCAAATTGTCATCCGTTGAAAGGTACTTCAGTTTTATCCGTTGACGGATAAAAATTCCAGAAATGTATTTGTCTTTCAACGGATAATGACTATCCGTTGATAGAGCAATTTTGACTTTCAACGGATAGGGAACATCCGTTGATGGAATAAACTTTGTTAAAAGTCAAATTTGTTCTTAGCAACTAATATATTTCAGGCTTCAATTCAAATTGCAATAAAGACATGAATTTTAAGAGTAATTAAGCATACCTAGCTCACTTACCAATCTTGTGAATGTTGATTCATCAAGTGGCTTGGTAAATATGTCAGCAATTTATTGTTCACTTGGAACAAAATGTAGTTCCACTGTACCATTCATGACATGCTCCCTAATGAAGTGGTACTTGATATCAATATGCTTGGTCCTTGAGTGCTGCACAGGATTCTCTGTTATGGCTATGGCACTTGTGTTGTCACAAAAGATAGGAATTCTATCAACATGAAGTCCATAGTCAAGGAGTTGGTTCCTCATCCATAACACTTGAGAACAGCAACTTCCAGCAGCAATGTATTCAGCTTCAGCTGTAGAAGTAGAGACTGAATTTTGCTTTTTGCTAAACCATGATACAAGCTTGTTTCCCAGGAATTGGCTGGAGCCTGTTGTACTTTTCCTATCTATTTTGCAACCTGCATAGTCTGCATCTGAATAACCAATTAGATCAAAGCCAGATTCTCTAGGATACCAAATACCTAAATTTGGTGTACCCTTGAGATATCTGAAAATCCTTTTGATAGCAATTAAGTGAGACTCCCTAGGATCAGCTTGGAATCTAGCACATAGACATGTAGCAAACATTATATCTGGTCTGCTAGCAGTTAAATATAAAAGTGAACCAACCATGCCTCTATAACTTGTAATATCCACAGACCTTTCAGTCTTATTTAATTCAAGTTTGGTGGCAGTGGCCATGGGAGTTTTTGCAGATGAACATTCCATTAAGTCAAACTTCTTTAAAAGATCATAAATATATTTAGTTTGACTAATGAAAATTCCATCACTAACTTGTTTAACTTGTAAACCAAGAAAATAGGTTAGTTCTCCCATTAGGCTCATTTCATAATTACTTTGCATTAGCTTAGCAAACTTTTTGCAAAGTTTATCATCTATAGAGCCAAATATTATGTCATCTACATAAATTTGAACAAGTATACTAGAGCCATTAACATCCCTAAAGAAGAGAGTTTTATCAACAGTACCTCTAGTGAAGTGATTCTCCAAAAGAAATTTTGATAAGGTTTCATACCAGGCTCTAGGTGCTTGCTTCAGTCCATAGAGTGCTTTCAACAGATAATACACATAGTCTGGAAAATTTGGATCTTCAAATCCTGGAGGTTGACTTACATAAACTTCTTCCTCTAATTTCCCATTTAGAAATGCACTCTTGACATCCATTTGATAGACTTTGAAATTGGCATGGGCTGCATGGGCTAGAAATATTCTGATGGCTTCAAGTCTTGCAACAGGAGCATATGTTTCATCAAAATCTATTCCCTCTTGCTGAGAATAGCCTTTAGCAACCAGTCTGGCTTTATTCCTTATGATAATGCCATTTTCATCCATCTTGTTTCTGAATACCCACTTTGTATCAATAGGACTCTTGTTCTTTGGTTTGGGTACCAGCTTCCATACTTGGTTTCTCTCAAATTGGTTCAGCTCTTCCTGCATAGCTGATATCCAATCTGGATCCAATAGAGCTTCTTCCACTTTCTTAGGTTCCTCCTGAGACAGAAAACTACTATACAGACATTCATCTTGAGTGGCTTTTCTTGTTTGCACTTTAGATGATGCATCACCAATGATCAGTTCAAAGGGATGATTCTTGGTCCATTTCCTTTGTGGTGGAAGATGTACTCTAGATGAGGTGGCCTCAGTATTGTCATGATGTGAGACAGAGTGTTGACTAGTTGAAACTCCCCCTGAGTTGTTGGTCCTTTGCAGGGAACTTGGAGTTCTATCAACTGATGATGTAAATCGATTATCCGTTGATGAACTATGATCAACGGATGCTTCATTTTGTACTTCAACGGATGATGCACTATGTCTTTCAACGGATACTGCATTATTTTGTGCATTATCCAAGGGCATGTTTTGAATCCCTTTTGAAGTGTCATCTTCATCAGTCTCCTCTTCACTATCATCACAATATATCTCAATGTTGTCAAATTTGAGTCTCTCATTATGTCCTTCATCAGTTAGTCCATCAATCTTTTTATCATCAAACACAACATGCACAGATTCCATAACAATGTTGGTTCTTAGATTGTAGACCCTATAAGATTTTCCAGCTGAGTAACCAACAAATATCCCTTCATCAGCCTTTGCATCAAATTTCCCTTTATGGTCAGATTGATTCCTCAGTATAAAGCATTTACATCCAAAGACATGAAGAAAGTTTAGGGTTGGTTTTCTTCTCTTGAACAACTGATAAGGAGTCATGCCTTTAGCTTGATTGATCAAAGAAATATTCTGAGTGAAGCAGGCACAATTAACAGCTTCAGCCCAGAAATATGTTGGTAACTTTGATTCTTCAAGCATTGTTCTGGCAGCTTCAATTAAAGATCTGTTCTTTCTTTCAACAACCCCATTTTGCTGAGGTGTTCTTGGAGCTGAGAACTCATGCATGATTCCATTTTCTTCACAGAACAGCCTTAATGTCAAATTCTTGAACTCAGTTCCATTGTCACTCCTGATATTTCTAACCTTCAAGTCAGGATGATTGTTGACTTGCCTGATGTGATTGATAATGATTTCACTTGCTTCATCCTTTGATCCAAGAAAATAGACCCATGAGAACTTTGAGAAATCATCTACAATCACTAAGCAATATCTTTTTCTTGCAATAGACAATACATTGACTGGTCCAAACAAATCCATATGTAGCAGCTGTAATGGTTCATCAATTGTTGTTTCAAGCTTCTTTTTGAATGATGCTTTCCTTTGTTTGCCTTTCTGACAAGCATCACACAAACCATCCCTTGAGAATTCAACTAGAGGGATTCCTCTAACTAAGTCCTTTTTGACTAGATCATTCATTGTCTTGAAATTCAAGTGAGATAGCTTCTTGTGCCATAGCCAACTTTCAACTGTGCTTGCTTTGCTGAAGAGACAAGTAATGGATTCTGCATCTGTAGAGTTGAAGTCAGCTATGTACACATTTCCTTTTCTAACTCCAGTTAGAACCACTTTGTTGTCTTTCTTACTAGTGACAACACAGGCTTCAGAATTGAAGGAAACTGTATTCCCTTTATCACATAGTTGACTGATGCTCAGTAAATTGTGCTTGAGACCATCAACTAATGCAACTTCATTAATGATGACATTCCTTGTTGAAATCAAGCCATATCCCATAGTAAACCCTTTGCTGTCATCTCCAAAGGTTATGCTAGGGCCAGCTCTCTCCTTGAACTCTGTGAGCAGGGAGAAATCTCCTGTCATGTGTCTTGAACAACCACTGTCCAAGTACCATAGATTTCTTCCATTTCCCTGCACACCATAAAATCAATCAATTTGATTTTGGTACCCAAGTTTCCTTGGGTCCATTCTTGTTAGCCTTTCTCCTAGACTTCATTCCTCCTGCATCTTTAGACTTAGGTAAGTTTGAGTCAACCTTGGTCTTAGATGTAGTTGGTTGAGGTGTAGGGTTAGTCACAGAATCATTTAGCACATTTGTGAAATTATTAGGCATTGATTGTGCAAACATGTTATTCCACATGGGCATATTGTATGGCATTTGAGGCATACTAAATGCAGCAAGATAAGGATTGTTAAAATATGGCATGTTTACAGAATGTGCATAAGGATTTTGTTGAGACATAACAGGCATAGCATGCAGAGGTGATGCAGACATATTAGGCATAGAAGAGGGTACAGTTACGGGAGTCTTCTTAATGGATTTACAATTAGCAGATAGATGATTAACACTACTACAATGCACACAGCTTTTTCTAGGAGCATACCTATCAGGTGTGTAATTGTTGTGTTTATTAACTCCTACCTTCCCATTTCTGTTGGATTTTCTTTTAGATTCCTTTTTATCCTCAACCATCTTGAGCCTATTATTTAACTGTTCTAAGGTCATGTGCCCTACATTCACCTTACTGACATCTTTGGATGTGCTTGCTTCTTCTTTGACAAAGTTCTTTGAAGTTGAACCAAACTTTTTGTTGAGTTTCTTTAGATTCTCTCTTTTAGAAACATCTGCCTGTTTTGATTGAGGAACCTTCAACGGATGCTCCTTTTCTTCCTTCAACGGATAACTTTCATCATCCGTTGATTCCACATCCGTTGACAGCCCATCAATTAATTCCAGTTTCTTTTTATTTTTATCCCAGGCAGTTTCACAGAATGATTCAATTCCTTGGACCTTAGCAATTTGAGCACTTACATCCCTAGATGTCTTCCAGGCTTTAATCACCTCTTGCTCTTTCTCTAATTGATTGGAAAGTATTTCTACTTTCTTAACAGATTCAGCTAGTTCATTTTCAACAGATATACAATGCAACTTTGTTTTCTCTAGGTCAATCATCTTATCTTCTAACAGGGCATTTCTATTACTTAAAAACAGATTGTTCTCTCTAATCCTACTATTTTCTTTAGCAAGAGATTTAAGAGACACACGCAAATGATACAATTCAGTAGACATGTCATTAAAAGCATCATTGCACTCTTCTTTAGTAAGCTGTGTTAAGTCAGTAGTGATTACCTGATTGCTTGATGAACTAACTTCATTTTCTTCAGAATCAGCCATGAGAGCAAGGTTGACATACTCCACATCTTCATCCTCTTCATCTCCATTAGCTGCCCAGTCCCTTTCTTGAGTAATGAAAGCCCTCTCCTTTTGCTTGAGTAGATCAAAATATTTCTTTTTGTAATCTACTTGTTCAAATTTCTTCTTTTCAGAAGTTGGCTTTCTGCACTCACTTGCAAAGTGTCCACTTATACCACAATTGAAACACTTGAACTTGGATTTGTCCACAGTGTTTTTGTGAGGTTTAGTGGCTCTAGTGTTTTTCTTGAATTTCATCTTTGCAAATCTTCTGGACAGAAATGCAAGATGCTCATCAATACCATCTGAGTCATCTTGGCTGGAGTTGTCTTCATTTTCAGCAACTTGCTCTTTCCCTTTGCTTGATTCCTGATTTCTTATACCATCTTTGGAGTTTGATGTAGATCTCGCAGTTTCTTGTCTACATTTCCTCTCATCTTCAGCTACCAATGCAACTGAACTTCCTTTCTTTCTCCCCTTCTCCAATACCTCATCTTGTTCCAGCTCTAGTTCATAAGTCTTCAAGATTCCATACAATCTTTCAAGAGTGAAGTCCTTATAATCTTGAGAGTTTCTTAAGGAGACAGTCATGGGTTTCCATTCCTTTGGCAAGGATCTTAAAAATTTAAGATTTGAATCCTTCACCTGGTACACTCTTCCATACAGCTTCAATCCATTCAACAGCTTTTGGAACCTATTGAATGTTTCATTTAAAGATTCATTTTCTTCAAAATGAAAGTATTCATACTGTTGAATGAGAAGCTGCATTTTGTTTTCTTTCACTTGTTCTGTACCTTCACACAGTAGTTGAACTGTGTCCCAAACCTCTTTGGCAGTTGTGCAATTTATCACATTATCAAACATATCCATGTTAAGACCATTAAACAAAATGTTCATAGCCTTCTTATCCTTGTGGACTTCTTCTGTGTCTTCCATTGTCCATTCTGCTCTAGGTTTTGGAATGGATTGACCAACAGCAACTGTGGCTGTAGCAACTGTTGCTACTTTGTGGGGAATGTGAGGACCATTCTCAATGCAGTTTACATAACCTTCATCTTGGGAGAGTAGATGAAGGTGCATTTTCACCTTCCAATGGTGATAACTGTCTTTGTCAAGAACTGGGATCTTTACTCCAATATCCTTCTTACTCATCTTTGTTAGATTCCAAAATCTTTAAACTCTTTGTATGTCAAGAGCCTGCTCTGATACCAATTATTATTCCTAGTGGACTAACAATGAGATTTACAGAAGGGGGGTTGAATGTAAATCTCAAAACTTTTTGAGTTTTGAGCAGTTTATGAAAGTTGTGTGTTCAAGAAGAACAAGTGTGTGAATTGCTTTAAGCTAATACAGACAGATATATATTCAAGCACAAATGTAAAGAACACAACAGACCTTAAAAACTTTTCTGGTGGATTTGTTGTTCCACCAGAGATGGTATTTTAGAAAATCTGTGATTAAACAATGTTGATCACAGCTGCATCCTAGTACAAACTAGATGAATTTTCTCTCAATATTTTTCTAAACAGCTCTGGAAAATCTCTCCTAATTACTAGCTTCTACTTGGTTTATATATTACCAAGTGTACAAGTGAAGAACAATATAAAATACAGTAATAAAATAAGATCTTCACTTGCTTCTTTTCCTGTTCACTCCAGTACTTTGTTGACTATTGCATCTTTGTACTAAAGAAGAACGGCTGCTTTTTCTGTTGTTCCTGAAATTCGGCTACCACATCTCAGTTGTCTCTATCAACCCATGTGCCTCTGTTTGAAAGTACAACTACCCCTTATCAACGGCTAATCATCAGAACATCCGTTGAAGCTTTCATCCGTTGATGCACTCATCCGTTGAAGGATGTTATCCGTTGATGACTTTATCCGTTGAAGCTTTAGAGACATCTGTTGAAGCTTAGCTTCTCATCCGTTGAAGGTCTTTAAGTCATCCGTTGATACCACTTCACTTATACAAAATTACAAGGCATGAAGTATTTATAATTGGCCTTCCTATCTGCATATCATCTAGTAGTCAACATGACTCATAGTTTCTCTCAACTTCCAAGAATTACATTTTAAATACAGAGACTGAAATATGCTACAACACTAGACTTATTTCTAAGTAAAGCTACACCATCAACGGATAGCCAAAGTGGTCTTATCCGTTGAGGCTACAGACACTAAATTTCTACTTAAGTATTTTGTTAAACATATCATCAAACTAATGCACATACATTCCTAACATCAAGATGTAGTAAGTTCTGATATGACAGTGAAGCAAGCAACCTCTAACATAGCTCAAGTTGACTTGATATCAGAAGTTAAGGAAAAGGAAACCTCTGACAATGCTCATGTTAAACCTTCAAAGATACTCCTACCAGGATTCACCAAAGCTCAACAGACTCAACCTTTGAAGACTACATCAAGTGGATTTGAAGCAAGAGTTATTACAGGAAAGGAAGCAAGAGATAAATCTGGATTGGGTAGTTCTGATGAAAGAAGAGTACACAGCACTACCAATGATCCAACTTCCTTAAGTGAACCAGGAGTAGGAGCAACTCCTGAAAGATTGAATCAACTTGAATCTGTACAAATGGTTTACCATTCTGTTTTGAAAGAACACATCATATTATATTTTGTCACAGATGGTAGGGTATTCCAGATCAGGAAGAATGCTATTCCACTGAAGTATTTTGAAGAACTGGAACATGTTCTATTTTTACTTCAAGAGAAAAATAGATTAATAGATGGTGCTTCAGGTTATTTAAAGTCACAAATTCAAAGACAGAAGAAGCTTTACTCTGTAAAGTCTGACAGCCCATACTGTCCCAAGTACAGAGATCACAAAGGTGATATTGTTGAAATGAAGCCTAACACTGCTAAGATCATAACTACTTTTCTGGGTTATAAGGCTATGGAATTCAATCTAGAGTCTAACAAAGCATATCTGATCAGACTTGATCAGGACATAAGGAAAGCTAAAATAAATGATCTCAGGGCTGCTATTTTTCAAACTGGTGAAGATACAGCTGAATTGAAAAATGCTAAAAGGAGGATGGTCAATGAACTTGAATATGCTGAGAGATGCCTTTTGAAGAACTATCTCAGAACAACTCCTGACATCATAGAGATCAGAAATTGAAGCCAAGTCGAAGATCTACAACTGCTTAAATTCTGAAGTGTATACAGACTGAAGCTGATATCAGATCTTAAGGATGGTAAAGCTGAAAGGACTGTAAGTTGTAGTTATCTAGTCAAATTCTCATGCATTTGTACTTAATGTTTTTGACATCATCAAATATCTGTTAAACTTGTATATTATGCTAATTTTCAAGTTGGGGGAGATTGTTAGATATATTTGTGATGTCATGTCTAATATGATTTATGTTTAGTTTTCAGATCTTACTTAACAGGACAAATCAGTACTTAACTGGAAATCAGTACTTATACTGAAGTCGGGACTTAAGATATCAGAACTTAAGTTGTCAGAACTTAAGTTATCAGGAGATAATATCAGGACTTAAGGAGACGTTTAGATAAGGAAGGCGGCTGATTAAAAGGAAAGAAGATCAAGACAAATACAAGAAGAGATTTGCATGAAAAAAGAATTCTATAAAGAATAGAATACTTGGAAGAAAAGATAACTGGTTGATATATTTTAGGAAGCAGAATTATATTCAATATCAATTAGAAGTTTATCTTGTAACTGTGTAGTATATAAACACAGACATAGGGTTTACACTATATGTGTTATCATAATCAAGAATATTATTCATTGTAACCCTAGCAGCTCTCGTGATAATTTGTTCATCACTGAGATAGGACAGTTCCATATTCTAACATAGTTTATTGTGTTGAATAAAATCTGTGTTGAGTTACTTGTGTTCTTAATTCGATTTGATTGTGCTAAACACTGTATTCAACCCCCTTCTACAGTGTGTGTGACCTAACACCCTTGATATCTGCTATAGTCCATCCAATTGCCGACTTGAACTCTCTCAGAATCCTCAAAAACTTCTCCTCATCACTACCTGAAAGGTCAGATACAATGATAACAGGTAGAGTAGATGCATCATCTAAAAACGCATACCTCAAATGTTCAGGTAAAGGCTTAAGCTCAAGAGTAGGAGCTTCCTCAATAGAAGGCTTGAGGCATTTAGGAGCTTTGTTCAATTCCACCATTCCAAGACATTCAAAAGGCATATCAATTTTCCTTTTCTATGGAGAAGTATTCAAATATTGCAATTATTCTTCCCCTTCGTCATATTCACTATCTGAATTCCCCGATAAGGCTTTTTCTAAGGCATCAGACCTTAGCAATTGATCAAGTTCCGAGGTGACGACGGAATCGACCAACTCCACTATTAAGCACTCCTCATTATCAGTAGGGAATTTCATAGCATTGAACACATTAAAAGTGACATCCTGATCCATAACTCGCATGGTGAGCTCACCCTTCTGCACATCTATCAAAGTTCGGCCAGTCGCCATGAAAGGTCTTCCCAAGATTATGGGAATCTTCTTATCCTCCTCGAAATCAAGAATTATGAAATCAGTAGGAAGGATGAGTTTATCAACCTTGACCAAGACATCCTCCACAATACCTCACGGATATGTAATAGAACGGTCGGCTAATTACAAGGTCATATAAGTCGGTTTAGGATCAGGTAAATCCAACTGCTTGAAAATTGACAAAGGCGTCAGATTGATGCTAGCTCCCAAGTCACATAAGCATCTATCAAAAGACACTTTTCCAATAGTACATGGAATAGTGAAGCTTCGTGGATCTTTAAGCTTCGGAGGCAACTTCTGTTACAACACATCACTGCATTCCTCCGTGAGAGCGACTGTCTCTAAATCATCTAGCTTCACCTTCCGAGAGAGAATACCTTTCATAAACTTTGCATAACTAGGCATCTGCTCGAGAGCCTCGGCGAAAGGTACGTTGATATGAAGTTTCTTGAACACCTCCAGAAACTTCTCAAATTGTTTTTCTAGCTTGTTCTTCTGCAACCGCTTGGGAATAGGCGGTGGAGGATAGATCTGTTTCTCCCCTGTATTACCCTCAGGCGGAGTGTGCTCAACAATAGTCTTCCTTGGTTCCACTTCTTTGTCCTGCTGCACTACTTCTGTCTCAGCACCAACTTCTTGAGTCAACTCTTGAGTTTGTTCGGGATTCACAACCTTTCCAGACCTTAAAGTGATTGCCTTTACCTGCTCCTTGGCTTCCCTCTTTCCTGGAACTTCAGTGTCACTAGGTAATGTACCAGGCTGATGATTTAGCAAGGTATTGGCAATTTGACCAATTTGATTTTCCAAGGTCTTGATAGAAACAGCTTGACTCTTGCACATAAGCTTCAACTCCTCCAATTCAGATTTTTCATTGGCTTGTTGCAACTGGAGTTGTTGTCTAGGTGCATAATGTGGTTGGTGAAAACCAGGGGGGTTGTACTGTTTAGCTGGGTAATGTTGATAAGGTTGTTGAACCGCGTTCTGAGCATTGCTCCAACTGAAATTAGGATGATTGCGGTTGTTGGGATGATAGGTGGCTGGCGCTGGTTGCTGCGATCGGTGGAAGTTTCTCACGAACTGAGCTGATTCACTAGAAATTGCGCACTGATCAGTCTCATGGGCACCAGCACAAAGCTCACAGACACTTGCGATTTGATTTACTCCATAATTAGTCAAAGTGTCCACCTTCATCATCAAAGCTTTAAGTTGGGCAGCAATAGCAGTAGCTGCGTCCAACTCCAGAATTCCTGCGACTTTTCCCTGAGTCAGGCTCTGGGAAGGATTCTGGTACTCATTAGCAGCCATCAGTTCAATAAGTTCATAAGTTTCATCGTAGCTCTTAGCCCACAAGGCTCCTCTTGATGCTGCATCAAACACGGGTCTAGACGTAGCACCCAATCCATTGTAGAAGCAATTAATAATCATCCAATCGGGCATGCCATGGTGTGGACACTTCCTTAGCATCACCTTATATCGATCCCAAGCCTCACAGAGAGATTCCCATGTGTGAGCAAATTGGGTAAGAGCATTCCTGATTGCAGCAGTCTTCGCCATGGGGAAGAATTTAGTGAGAAACTTTTGCACCAGATCCTCCCAAGTGGTGATAGATCCTGCTGGCAGAGAGTGTAACCAGTAGTTAGCCTTGTCCCTCAGATAGAATGGGAACAAGCGTAGCTTGATAGTGTCTTCAGTCACATCATTGAATTTGAAAGTGTCGCAGATCTCGATAAAATCCCTGATGTGCATCTTGGGGTCTTCAGTAGGAGAACCCCCAAACTGAACTGAGTTTTGTATCATCTGAATTGTGCTTGACTTAATCTCAAAAGTGTTAGCCCTGATGGCTGGTCTGATGATGCTTGACTGAATGTCATTAATCTTAGGCTGAGAATTGTCCATCACAGCCTTCGGATTTTCTGCTTGATCTCCCATCGCTACTACAACTGGTTCTTCGACTTTCTCTTCTTCTTCTTCTTCTACCTTCTTTTTTTCCTCAAAAACTTCCTTCCGAACTACCACAACTTCTTCCTCGGCTTTATCCAGTATTCTCTTACGAGTACGCGAACGCGTATGCATACACCCTCGCTAGAGTACCTGAAATAAGACAAGAAAACAGATAAGTAACAATGTCCGAGTCAATGAATTTTAACGACCACTGATGGAAATCACATAAACTATCAATTAACACTGCAGTCCCCAGCAGCGACGCCAAAAACTTGTTAGTCGCTAAGCACGCGCTAATAATACACGCAAGTATACAAGTTCGCATGTAGTACAGAATTTTTCTAGTTCGTTCCCACAGAGACTGTATTGGTTAACTAATTAATTCACACACTTAAGCAACAATGTATGGTTATTATTCAATGCTAAGACGATAACAAAGTGAGGATGTTTATAACTAAGAATTAAACTAATAATTATAACTACGACAATAAGATGGATTGAATTAATAATTATGACAAATATGGGATCTAACTTCATTAAATATTTCTTCCAATAGTCTTATTGATCTTAACCTTAGCATATAATGGTGATGACACTAATCAGATAACACGAAACTGATAAACGCCAACTTTCATTGCGCGAGTACCATACTACCAGACATCCACAAAAGAGATAGAAGCTGAATAAACACCAATTATATTGAGACCCTATATGTCTATAGAATTTGACAACATAATGGTTTAAGCACAAGTTATCTATCTTGATTACATAGGGCAAGTAAGATGGTTAAAATTACCTACGAATCCTGCATAACAAATACATGAACCTATGCTAGCATGGCAAGTTCTAAATCCTTAAATTTAATTTCGCTTCATTTAGAATTAACACACTATCTTATAAGTTCGCGACGCTCATAAGACGAATACGCACAACCAATACTAGGATATCATACAATAACCACATACTAAGACATCAATCAATTTAACTAAAGAAATCCATAAATAAATCCGCTAGAACCCCATGATAACGATTAGCCCATAATCAGACTCATCATCAACGTGGGTTCCTGTTAGGGCGGAAAACACGCGCTAATAATACACGCAAGTATACGCGTTCGCAAGTAATATATAATACTTTCTAGTTCGTCCCCACAGAGACTCAGACTAATTATGTTCAATTAACACTTACTCACCACTGTATGATTACTTCTCAATGTTAAGACAATAACACGTAGATTTGATTAACTAAGTATTAACTATAATTAACTACGAGACTTAAACACTTAATTGACACTTGAATTAACAATATTAAATATACATGAGATCATAACTTCATTACTACTTCCTTCAATAGTTATTGTTATTACCCTTAGCATGTAACGGTGATGATATTAATCGAACAACACGAAACTGATAAAAGCCAACTTTCATTGTACTACTACCATTCTACCAAACATCCACAATTAAGATAGAAGTTGAATAGTCATCAACTATGTTGAGACCCTATATGTCTACAGAATTTGACAACATAACGATTTAAGCACAAGTTATTCCTTATGATTACACAGGGCAAGTAAAACGGTTAGAGTTACCCACTAATCATGCATACACATACATGAACCTATGCTAGCATGGCAAGTTCTAAATCTCAAGATCCACCATCGCTTCACAAGAGATTAACACCTTATCTTATAGGTTCGCGACGCACATAAGATGAATAAGCACAACCCATACTAGATATCATACAACCATCACACACTAAGGTATTAAACAACTAACTAAAGAATTCCATAGCAAATCCATTACGACCCCATGATCACGATTAGCCCATGATTGAACTCATCGTCACCATGGGTTCATATGAAAACATGATAATAACACACGAGAATAACTAATAAAAATACTTAATTAAACCAGAGTACGTCACAAGAGTAATAAGGTTCAAAGTAAAGAAAACTAGCATCCACTGATACAACGAATAAAAGAATCACAAGAAAACTATGCTTCCTCTTCTTCGTTGTGATGTGCTAAAACGGTCTTCTTCCTTATCTCTAGGGCTGTAATTCGAGCCGAGCTTTTTTGAGCTCGACTCGAACTCGACTCGATTAACTCGGCTCGACTCGACTCGAGCTCGTTATCGAGCTCGAGCTCGAACAAGATTTTAGGCTCGATTAAAAACTCGAGCCGAGCCGAGTTTTTTTGAACTCGACTCGAGCTCGACTCGATAAACTCGAACTCGACTCGACTCGACTTGAACTCGAACTCGGTTATTTTTTTATATTTTATTAATATTTTTATTTTTTATATATGTTATTACTTATGTTATTAATATTACTTATGTTTTTCTATATTTTTATTTTTTTCCATTAATATAACCTGATGCTATTTTTATTTGTTATTTACATGATTAATGATATTTTATTTTACTTATATTATTAATATGACTTATGTCTTTCTATATTTGTTATTTACATGATTGATATTTTCAACTGAATTAGATTTGTATTGCAACAATTATTAATATTTTATAGAAAAATAAGAATTTGTTAATTTGAAAGAGAGTAAAACAAAAAAGAATCAAGTTGGAGTTGAAGCAAGTAAAATTGTTATCGAGTTTCGTTTGATTTTATTTTAAAATAAAAAGGACAGTTACAAATTTTACATTAAATAATCTATTCAATATCGGGTTTCTATTTTTTTGTTTAAATCATGAATCTATAGTATATTCATTTATTTTAAATTCAAAAGTTATCATTTATTTCAAAATCTAACGGTCCTTTATAGTAATAATGTATTACTACTATATTGATATTTTATTATAAATTTGATTCGTACTTTTGATAGTTGTCTAAATTCTAATTGAGATGTCAACTAATTAGATTTAAATTTACAATTTAGTGATAAGTTAATATGTATATTATACAACTATGATATAAATTACACCAAAAAAAGTTTTATTATGATGTATTGCTATTAATTAAAATTATTATTTTAATAATTGTTATTTATTAATGATTTAATCTCTATTGCGTACTTTTGTTTTAAAAAAGATAAAAATTACTTTTCTCCCCAGAGTCCCGACAATAATAAAATTATCATTTTACTTTATTTATCATATATATAAGATATACAATATATAATATAGAAAAATAAGTATATTTTTAAGAAATATGAAGATAGAGTTCAACAAAATTAATAAAATAGATGATTTGAAAAATTATACTAACAAAGGTGTTGTTATTTGTTTTCTAGTTTATACATGTATTTGAATATGTTGTTAGATTTACCTCAGAACACATGTATGTTATTTTGAACATTTATTTATTGTTATTAATACTGAAACTAATGTTTTTAAATTATAAGTCAAAATTTCAAAATAGAAATATTTTTATGAAGGTAGAAATAAAACTCGAATAACTCGATAAGAACCCGATAACTCGAAAACATGTTAAAAACTCGATAAACTCGTAGGCTCGATAAACTCGATAAGGACTCGATAACTCGAAAATATGTGAAAAAACTCGATAAACTCGTTAAACTCGAAAACTCGTTAAAAAACTCGTTAAGTTCGAAAACTCGCGAACTGCTCGAACTCGGCTCGTGTATTACCCGAGCTGTGCTCGAACACACAATTCAGGCTTGATTATTTTCAGGCTCGACTCGACTCGATAAAAAAAAGCTTGAACTCGACTGTAAAAAACTCGAACTCGACTTGACTCGGCTCGAATTACAGCACTACAGTTATCTCCTTGCTCCTCGATTGATACCACGATTCAACACATGTGAAACGTCTCTGAAAACTACTTATATAGAAGCCCCACAAGTCCTAGCTATCTCAGAAGTTGGAAGTCCAGCAGAATCAGGAGTCTAAAAATCAGAATTAAAAAATACGCCCCTGAGCGGCCTCCCAGCAATCCTGAGCGGGCGCCCAGCTTCCTGAGCGGCCGCCCAGCCTGGCTGAGCGGGCGCCCAGCACCTCACTGGAAAATTTATTATTTTAATCCTATTTTCTGCTGCGTTCTGCTCCTAACTTCCCACTTGCAATGCCAAGCACATATTTAGGCCTATTCCTGACGAAATCTCTCCACAAATGCAAGTAATACCCTGAAATGCATAAACACTAGAAAAACGCATCAAATACATAAAATACTTGATTTTAAGACATCAATTCAAGCCAATATAAGACGTTCTAAGTGGTATAAAATGTCACGTATCACACCCCCAAACTTCAATCGATGCTTGTCCTCAAGCGTCACAGACTCAAAAATAAAACAAAAACATGCGTGAATGCAATCTATATGAAATGCATCGATCCCCCTCACAATGACTAAACCAACCAATTCACGACATCTCAACAAATGCAATTAGGCGACTAAAGATCAATCAAATCATGCAACCTAATATACAACCAGAAACGTGGTGTGTGCGTATGCTTAACAGATATGCTTCGAAACTAGATCAATTATCATAACTCGACTATCCTCAAGACAATCACATGATTATACGAAGAATAAATTCTAGGCACAAAATGATTTAAACACTTCAAGATTACTGGAGCCTATTACAGAATCATGCTTTTATTCAACACAACAACTGCTTATTTGATCGTGCAATGAGTGATGTCCACAAAAGACTTATGCAATGGCATCCATTTAGCGAGCGTTAGGTTAGCGGATCCCAGACTATAAAAGCCTTAGGTCACTAGGCACAAAGTCCCCTAAGAACTTAATAACTCGAATACCAAAGAGCCCACTCGTGATCAATTATGCATTAACTCTCTTTTTTTTTCTTTTCTTTTTTTCTTTTTTTTCTTTTTTCTATTTTTTTTCAAATTTCTGAGCAAGTGCGTTTTGCTCCATCTTGCTCAACCCTAGACTACTCGCATAAAAATATGAGTCGGCTACTAGCCATTTGACGCCTAGCCACAATTAGCAATGAATTCCAATTTTTACTCCAAAATTTTTTCTCTTTTCATGCCTTTTATCATTAAGAACCTATTATAAATTCTAAGCATAATCAATAGATTAACCTCAAAAACCATCAAACCATGACAACAATCTAGTCCTTAAGAATACTCTAAGACTTAGTGAAATTACAAGTGTTTCTATCATGCATGTCAACCTACAAGACTCAACATCACTCTAACGCTATCACTACACTCGCATCAATATCACAAATCAATTGGTAAAGCAACGCAAAAGGGATCATGGTAAATGCATGAGCTAAATGACATGATAAATAAAGCTATAAAAAAAATATAAAAAAAAACTATATGGCAAAAATATGCAATTATATGAACTAAAATATCATGAATATGCAACTACATGACACACACACAAAAATATTCCTTAACTACCACCCCCAAACTTAAAATCTTCACTGTCCCCGGTGAAGGTAGTAGAAAGGAACACATGGTATACCTACTCGGAGAAATCATCATCATCACCCTCAGAGGGTGGAGTATCAGGAGGCGGATAAGCAGAGTCCTCACCAAAAACGGGCCACTGGATGTAAGCTCTAAAGCCTCTAAAAGCATTCCCAAGTGCAAGGGTGAGCTCCTGAGTAAACCTACTATGCGTATCATACATAGCATCCATCCTCCTCGACAGCCTCCTATAGTGGGCATCAGCCATCCCAGCACCCTCCTGAGCTCTAGAAGAGCCTGCCTCATCACGACCAGGCCTAGCCATGATAGCACCAGCTGCTGGACGTCCTCCTGGAAGATGATAACCCGACCCATGCTCCTCGGGCTCTCCACCCGTCCACTCCTGCATCACATTCAGAGACGCTGAATCAATAGGAGCGGCCGACATCTACAACTACTCGTGAGAAGGCCAATGAACTCCCACTGCTCGGCATAGCTTCGTGACAGTAGATGCATAAGGGATGTTCATGTGCTTCGCTCCCCTTAAAAACTTCAGAATTCCTTGGTAAATGAAATCACCAAGGTCCACATAATACTCATTCAAAATACCCCATAACAACCTTGCTCGCTCAACTGTAACCTCATGTGCATGTGAAGTAGGCAGAATATTAGCATAAATAAAGGCATTCCATGCACGGGCATACCTATTCATCGCAATCGCCGGAAAAGAACGATACTCGTTAGTTCCCGTCTTGAACTTCCAAATCGTTCCCGACTGACAGAGAGTAGCACAAATCAAATCCAAATCAAACTCCTCGGAGGGCTTCTCATTCCAATTCTACTCTGTGGGCTTCCTTTGTCACTGCCCAATCACACGGCGAATCGCCTCAGGATGATGATCCACCGTAAGCCCACGAACAACAGTAAACCCATTCTTTTCAGCCTTTGCGTTCGCATAAAACTCGTGAACCACGCTCATCGGAACCACCTCCGGTGACTCACAAAAAGAAATCCACCCCTTTTCAGCAATCATCGGCAATAACTCACCATCCCTCCCCGATGGTAAGAATCCCCTCTCCTTCAGAATCGGCTTAGCCAGAAGCCTAGTATACTCCTCCTCAGCATCCCTATCAAACAAACGAGGTCTCGCAGCAGTACCCCTCGAAGAATCAGTAGTAGGCACAGTGCTGCTGCTATCGATATTCCGGGATCTCTTGGGTGCCATTGAAACTGAGAAAAAGTGTTTAAGAGTTGTGTTTTTGAATATGGGAGAGAGTTTTAAGGTTGAAAGTATAAGGGAGAGTATATGGAGGAGTTGCATATATATATAGGGTATGGATTAGGGTTAGAAATTGATTAGGAGTGGGGTTTTGAGGAGATAAAACGTGGGTTATAGGAAAAGAATTCGTGGGATTGTGGGTTGTATTTAGTTTTGTGTTTTTCTGATTTTTTTTTGGAATTTTTATAAGGCAAAAATATTTTCTGGCAGACAGGTCCTGAGCAGCCGCCCAGCTGAGCTGCGCGGGCGCCTAACTGAGTTAAGCGGGCGCCCAACATCCTGAGCGGCCGCCCAGCAAGGCTGAGCGGGCGCCCAGGTGGTCTCTGGAAAAATATTTTTCCTGCCCCGTTTTTTCTGATTTTTTTATGGTTTTGGATAGGTTACTAACTTCTAAGGGTTCCTATAGTAACAAATCTTGGGTTGCCTCCCAAGAAGCGCTTCTTTTACGTCATTAGCTTGACGGAGAGTACCTTGCTCAATTTGACAATAAAACGGCACTAACCACTTCCCGGTTTGCCGTGTCCCCATAGTAATGCTTCAAACGCTGACCATTAACCTTGAATGCTTGGCCAGGATCATTCTCAAAAATCTCCACCGCTCCATGTGGAAACACAGTTTTGACAATAAAAGGTCCAGACCACCTTGATTTCAACTTTCCAGGAAAAAGTCGGAGACGAGAGTTGAATAAAAGAACTTGCTGCCCCGGCACAAATGACTTAGGATATAGCTTCCTGTCGTGCCACTTTTTCAGTTTTTCTTTGTACATTTTGTTGTTCTCGTACGCTTGGAGTCAAAATTCATCAAGTTCATTTAACTGAAGCATTCGCTTCTTCCCAGCTGCATCTAGATCAAGGTTCAACTTCTTTAATTCCCAATAAGCCTTTCACGCTCCGCAAGTAAATGACATCCCTTACCGTAAACAAGTTGAAACGGGGACATCCCAAGTGGAGTCTTGTATGCTATTTTATAAGCCCAAACAGCTTCATCGAGCTTTAAAGACCAATCCTTTCTTGATGGACAAACAACTTTCTCTAGAATGCACTTGATCTCTCTATTAGACACTTCAGCTTGACCATTCGTTTGCGGATGATAGGCAATAGCAACACGATGATTCACATTATAGCGCTACATCATAGAAGTGAACTTACAGTTACAGAAATGCGACCCCTCATCACTTATGATTACTCATGGCGTTCCAAACCTTGTGAAAATCTGCTTATGAAGAAAATTCAACACTACATTTGCATCATTCGTCGGTAGAGCCTAGACTTCTACCCATTTTGAGACATAATCGACTGCCAGCAAGATGTACTGATTATTACAGGACGAGACAAATGGTCCCATGAAATCGATTCCCCAAACATCAAAGACCTCGACTTCAAGCATTACATTTAACGGCATCTCATCCTTCCTCGTAAGATTCCCCACTCTTTGGCAATGATCATACCTTAAAACGAACTGATGTGCATCCTTAAACAAAGTAGGCCAGAAAAAACCTGCTTGCAAAATACGAGCTGCTGTCTTTTCACCACCATAATGTCCACCATAAACTGTGGAATGGCAGTCTCGTAATATCCCCTCCATCTCACATAATGGGATACATCTCCTGATGATCTGGTCAGCTCCTTGTTTAAACAAATATGGTTCATCCCACATATACCACTTCACCTCATGCAGAAACTTCTTCTTCTGAGCTGTATTCATATTATGAGGCATTATATTACTGACAAGATAGTTCACAATATCTGTGAACCATGGCTCTTCCTCCTGAACTGCGAACAACTGCTCATCCGGAAAAGATTCGTTAATCAATGTCTTATCCTGTGAAGTAGAATCGGGATTCTCCAATCTAGAGAGATGCTCAGCTACTTGATTCTCAGTACCTTTTTTATCCTTGATCTCTAACTCAAATTCATGTAGCAAGAGCACCCAACAAATAAGTTTAGGCTTCGAATCCTTCTTGGAAACCAAATAGCAAATGGCAGCATGATCAGTGAATACTGTCACCTTTGTCCCAAGCAGATAAGATCGAAATTTTTCGAAACCAAAGACTATAGCCAAGAGCTCCTTCTCTGTAGTGGTGTAGTTCATTTGAGCTCCATTTAGAGTCTTACTAGCATAGTAGACCACATGAAAATGATTATTCTTGCGCTGCCCAAGAACTGCTCCCACCGCATAATGACTTGCATCACACATCATCTCAAAAGACTCTGTCCAATCAGATGCCGTAATAACTGGTGCAGTTATCAAACTCCTCTTGAGAGTCTCGAATGCCGCCAAGCATTCATCATCAAATTTGAAAGGTACATCCTTCTCGAGCAAGTTGCATAACGGCTTAGATATCTTCGAGAAGTCCTTGATAAAACGCCGATAAAAACACGCATGACCAAGAAAACTACGGATTCCTTTCACAGATATAGGAGGTGGAAGATTTTCAATGACTCCCACCTTGGCTTTGTCCACCTCAAGACCCTTTCTAGAGACTTTATGCCCAAGAATAATGCCTTCACGCACCATAAAGTGACATTTTTCCCAATTTAGCACCAAATTAGTTTCCACACACCTTTTGAGCACCGCACGAAGATTATTCAAACATTCATTATACGAATGTCCAAAGATGGAAAAGTCATCCATGAACACTTCGACATTATTTCCAATCATATCAGAGAATATAGCCATCATACATCTCTGAAAAGTGGCAGGTGCGCCACATAAGCCAAATGAAACTCTGCGAAAAGCAAACATGCCAAATGGACAAGTGAAGGTAGTCTTTTCTTAATCCTCTTGTGCAATGCAAATCTGATTATACCCCAAATAGCCATCCAGAAGACAATAATACTCATGACCGGCCAACCTGTCAAGCATCTGATCAATAAATGGAAGAGGGAAGTGATCCTTCCTTGTGGCCTTGTTCAACTTTCTATAATCCATGCATACCCTCCATCCTGTGACTATTCGAGTGGGGATGAGCTCGTTCTTCTCATTTGCAACCACAGTTATACCTCCTTTCTTCGGTAAACATTGCACGGGGCTCACCCAAGAACTGTCAGAAATAGGATATATGATTCCTGCATCCAGCCACTTCAGAATTTCTTTCTTCACCACTTCTTTCATGATAGGATTAAGTCATCATTGTTGCTCAACAGTTGGCTTACTACCTTCCTCTAGCAGAATTTTATGCATGCAGTACGAAGGGCTGATCCCTTTGATATCTGTTAAGTCCATCCGATAGCCGATTTGAATTCTCTCAAGATCCTCAAGAGCTTGTCATCCTCACTACCTGAAAGGTCAGATGCAATAATAACAGGTAAAGTAGATGCATCACCTAAAAAGGCATACCTCAAGTGTTCAGGCAATGGTTTAAGCTCCAAAGTGAGTGCTTCCTCAATAGATGATTTGAGCTTTCCTTCAGCATTCTTGAGATCAGAAGTGCCAAGAGATTCAAATGGCATGTATAGCTTTCGCCTTCAAGGAGAAGCATTTAGATATTGTAGTTGCTCATTGCTATTCTCATCATCACTGTCAAACTCCCCCACTAAGGCTTTCTCTAATGCATCAGATATTAGCATATGATCAAGTTCTGAAGTTACCGCAGAATCAATCAAATCCACCTTTAAGCACTCCTCGTCTTCTGTAGGGAATTTCATCGCTTTGAATACATTGAATGTCACATCCTGATCATGCACCCTCATAGTAAGTTTACCTTTCTGCACATCTATCAAGGTACGGCCTGTAGCCAAGAAAGGTCTTCCCAAGATTATGGGGATCTTCTTATCTTCCTCGAAATCCAAAATGACAAAGTCTGCAGGGAAGAAGAGCTTATCCACCTTTACTAACACGTCCTCCACTATGCCTCGTGGATATGTAATAGAACAATCAGCCAATTGTAGAGACATGTAGGTGGGCTTTGGATCAGGCAAATTCAACTTTTTGAAGATAGACAACGGCATCAGATTGATGCTTGCTCCCAAATTGCACAGGCACTTGTCAAAAGACAACTTGCCAATGGTGCAAGGAATGGTGAAGCTACCTGGATCTTTTAGCTTTGGAGGTAATTTTTGTTGCAGCACGGCACTGCACTCTTCCGTTAGAGCAACGGTCTCAAGGTCATCCAGTTTCACCTTCCTTGAAAGAATACTCTTCATGAATTTCGCATAACTAGGCATTTGCTCCAGAGCCTCGGTGAAGGGTATGTTGATGTGAAGTTTCTTGAACACTTCCAGAAACTTACCGAACTGCTTATCCAGTTTTTGTTGTTGTAATCTCTTAGGGAAAGGTGGTGGAGGATAGAGTTGTTTCTCCCCTGTATTATCCTCAGGCAGAGTGTGTTTAACAGTATTCTTCCTTGGTTCCGCCGCTTTCTCCTTTTGCTTCTCTTCTTTATCAACAACTTCAGCTTCTCCGTCTTTCGCTTTTTCAGCATCAGCAACTTTTCCAGACCTTAAGGTAATAGCATTGACTTTCTCTTTAGCTTCCTTCCTGCCTGAAACTTCAATATCACTGGGAAGTGTGCCAGGTTGACGATTGAGCACTGTATTGGCTATTTGACCGATTTGATTTTCCAAGGTCTTGATGGAAACAGCCTGACTTTTGCACAACAACTTTAGTTCCTCGAAATCAGCACTAGAAGGTGGCGCAGCACCTCCTTGTTGAGGATATAATTGCCTTTGATCATAATGTTATGGTTGCTGGACTCCAGGCGGATTAAACTGTTTACTTACGCCTTGCTGATATGGTTGCTGAATAGCATTCTGATTATTGCTCCAGGTGAAATTGGGATGAATTCTGTTGTTAGGATGATAGGTAGCTGGCACAAGCTGCTGTGGTCGCTGATAATTGTTCACATACTGAACAGATTCATTAACAAGAGAACACTGATCCGTAGCATAAGAACCTGCACAAAGCTCACAGACCATAGCTATCTGATTGACTCCATAGGTGGCTAAAGAATCGACCTTCAAAGACAGGCTTGGAGCTGTGCTGTAATAGTTGTAGCTGCATCAACTTCCAGAATACCGGCTACCTTCCCAGGCATCATCCTTTGAGTTGGGTTTTGATGCTCATTTGCAGCCATAGTTTCAATAAGATTATAAGCCTCAGGTGGTCTCTGGAAAAATATTTTTCCTGCCTCATTTTTTCTGATTTTTTTGTGGTTTTGGATAGGTTACTAACTTCTAAGGGTTCCTATAGTAACAAATCTTGGGTTGCCTCCCAAGAAGCGCTTCTTTTACGTCATTAGCTTGACGGAGAGTACCTTGCTCAAGTTGACAATAAAATGGCACTAACCTTACAGAATTGCAATAGAATCAGGATTTTATTATCCCGACACGGCGCGGCTGCGCGCTTCATCAGCGCGGGCGCGCTGGCTTCCTGTACTTCAGCGCGGCCGCGCGCATTATCAGCGTGGGCGCACTGGCCTTCTGCCAAAATTTACTTCTTTCATTTTTTCTTGCAGATTCGCGCCGGCCTTCGCGAGCTTTTATTCCAACACCACCTAGACACTATATTTGCACCAAAACAATGCTAATTCACCTGATTACCTAGATAATGCCTGAAATGCAAAAATACTAGAAAACACGTTAAAATACTTAGCAACTTGAGTACAAATGCACCAATCCAAAGCTTATTAAAGCATTATAAAATGTCATAAATGCCACTCAACATTCTTCTACGAGACCGCGAACGCGTATGCATACACGCTCGCTAGAGTACCTGAATTAAGACAAGGGAATAGATAAGTAATAATGTCCGAGTTAATGAACTTTATTGATCACTGATGAGAAACAAATAAACAAAAAAATTAACACTGCTGTCCCCGGCAGCGGCGCCAAAAACTTGTTAGTCGCTAAACACGCGCTAATAATACATGCAAGTATACGCGTTCGCAAGTAATATAGAATTATTTCTAGTTCGTTCCTACAGAGACTGACTTTGGTTAACTAATTAATTTATGCACTTATGCAACAATGATATGGCTATTATTCAATGCTAAGATGAATAACAAATTGGGATTGTTTTATAACTAAGAATTAAACTAACAATTATAACTAAGAGAATAAGAATGGTTTGATTAATATATATGACAAACATGGGATTTTAACTTCATTAAATACTTCATTCAATAGCCTTTTCGTTCTTAACCTTAACATGTAATGGTGATGACACTAATCAGATAACATGAAACTGATAAATGCCAACTTTTGTTGCACAAATACCATACTACCAGACATCTACAAAAGAGATAGAAGCTGAATAGACACCAATTATATTGAGACCCTATATGTCTATAGAATTTGACAACATAAAGGCTTAACGCACAAGTTATCTTTCATTATTACACAGGGTAAGTAAGATGGTTAAAATTACCTACGAATCATGCATAACAAATACATGAACCTATGCTAGCATGGCAAGTTCTAAATCCTTAAATTCACTTTCGCTTCATTAAAAGCTATCTTATAAGTTCACAACGCTCATAAGATGAATAAGCACAACCAATACTAGGTTATCATACAATCACCACACACTAAGGTATCAAAATAAATTAACTAAAGAAATCCATAAATAAATCCGCTAGAACCCCACGATAACGATTAGCCCATAATTGGACTCATCATCAATGTGGGTTCCGATGAAAGCATAATATAATAAATATAGTCTTTATACTGAATAAATAATAAAACCAAGTACAAAACAAGAGTAAGGTTCACGAATAAGAAAACTAGCATCCAAGTTACAACTTAGAACAAAGATTCACGAGTAAAAATAAGATCTTCTTCATCTTCATTGAATTGTGCTAACACGGTCTTCTTACGGCTCTCCTTGTGCTCTGGTATATCCGTCTCTCTTGAAAACGTCCTTTATTTAAGTTTATATAGCAGCCCATGCGAGATAGAAGTCCTCCAATTGTAAATCAACTAGAATCAGGATTCTGGGATCCCCACCCGGCGCGGCCGCGCGCTTCATCAGCACGGGCGCGCTGGCTGCCTGACAAATGGGTGAGGGCGCGCTAGACCAGCGCGGGCGCGCCGTGCATGTGGAAAAATTTCTGAATTTTTTTAAATCCTGTTGCAATCGAGTTGGCTTCTAGAGATTTATTCTTCGGACATCATCCTAACACCATATTAGCACCAAAACAATGCTAATTCACCTGATTCTTATAATAATGTCTGAAATGCAAAAATACTAGAATACACATTGAAACACCAACAACTTGAGTACATTTACACCAATTCAAAGCTTTACGTAGCGTAATAAAGTGTCATAAATTCCACTCAACGTACCCCCAAACTTGAATCGATGCTTATCCTCAAGCATAAACAGACTCAAAGAACAAGAAATAAAAATGCATGAATGTAACTAAATGAATGCAACGATCCCAATAGAATAACTAAACCAATCAACAAGCAACATCTCAACAAATGCAGTTACTTGCATACAGATCAATCAAATCTCACAAATCAATCTACAAACCAGATACGTGCGTGTGTACAACTGCTTACAGATATACTATCGCCACTAGATCAATAATCATGACTCACTACTCATTAAGGAAATTGCAAGGTTATAAACAGAATAAAAGCTAGACTCAAAATAACTTATAACACTTCAATTCTTATATTGGAGTTTTATATGGATTCATGCTTTTATTCAAACAAAACAACACACTTATGCTTATTTGATCGTGCAATGAGTGAGGTCCAAAAAAAACTTATACAATAGTATCCATGTAGCAAGTGTTAGGTTAGTGGATCCCAGACTATAAAAGCCTTAGGTCACTAGGCACAAAGTCCCCTAAGAACTTAATAACTCAAGTATCAAAGAGCCCACTCGAGATCAATTGTAAATCGAGTTGGCTTCCGGACCTTTATTCTGCGGACATCATCCTAACACCATATTAGCACCAAAATAATGTTAATTCACCTGATTCTTAGAATAATGCCTGAAATGTAAAAACACTAGAAAACACATTAAAACCCCAATAACTTGAGTACATTTACACCAATTCAAAGCTTTACGGAGCGTAATAAAGTGTCATAAATGCCATTCAACAATAAACACAGAGGTTTCATCAGTTTTTACTGAAGACCCTGTGATGGACATAAATGCACCTTCATATGCAAATCAACCTTCACAGGTTCTTAGGTTTGAGGGTAGTACTCCTGAGGGGGAGCTATCTAAATCCTCTCCAATTCAATTGGAGGTTCCTCTTATTGGAATAATTCCCCTCACAACCCTAGCTGAGATTGCTCTCACAATTGAAGCCAGGAGTTCAATTTCCAATAATCCTGCCCTGGGGGAGGCAAGTACATCACTTTCAAGTGACAGTGTTTTGAAAGAAACATAAGGGTTTGAGGCTAGAGTATGTTAGGTCACACACACTGTAAAAGGGGGTTGAATACAGTGTATAGCACAGTCAAATCGAATTCTAATAACACAAGTAACAGAAAACAAACTTTATTCAAAGCAATAAACTCTGTTACAATATGGAACTGTCCTCTCTCGGTGATGAATAAATATCACGAGAGCTGTTAGGGTTACAAAGAATAATATTCTCGATTTTGATAACACTTATAGTGTAAACCCTATGTCTGTGTTTATATACTACACAGTTACAAGATAATCGCTAATTGATATGGAATATAATTCTGCTTCCTAAAATATATCAATTAAATATCTTTTCTTCCAAGTATTCTATTCTTCATAGAATTCCTTCTTCATGCATATCTCTTCTTACATTTATCTCGATCTTCTCTTTCTTCAATCAACCGCCTTCCTTATCTGAACGTTTCCTTTAAGTCCTGATATTATCTTCTGATAAATATCTCCTGAACCTTAAGTACTGATGACTTAAGTTCTGACTTCAGTATAAGTGCTAATTTCAGTTAAGTACTGATTTGTCCTGTTTAAGTAAGATCTGAAAACTAAACATAAATCATATTAGTCATGACATTATCAAATATATCTAACAATCTCCCCCAACTTGTAAATTAGCATAATATACAAGTTTAACAAATATTTAATGATGTCAAAAACATTAAGTACAAATGCATGAGAATTTGACTAGATAACTACAACTTACAGTCCTTAAAGCTTTACCAACTTTAACTTCTGATAACAACTTCAGTCTGTATTCATATCAGAATTTGAGCAGTTGTAGATCTTGACTTGGCTTCACTTTCTGATCTCTCTGATATCAGGAGTTGTTCTGAGATAGTTCTTTAACAAACATCTCTCAGCATATCTGAGTTCATCAATCATCCTCCTTTTAGCATTTTTATGCTCTGCAGAATCTTCACCAGTTTGGAAGATAGCAGCCCTGAGATCATTTATTCTAGCTTTCCTTATGTCCTGATCCAGTCTGATCAAATATGCCTTGTCAGACTCAAGATTGAATTCTACAGCCTTATAACCCAGAAAGGTAGTTATAATCTTAGCAGAGTTAGGCTTCATCTCAACAATATCACCCTTGTGATCTCTGTACTTTGGAAGATATGTGCTGTCAGACTTTACAGAATAAAGGCTTTTTTTGTCTCTGAATTTGAGTTTTCAAATAGTTTGCAGCACTTTCTGTTATTCTGTCATTCACTTGAAGTAAAAATAAAACATGTTCCAGTTCTTCAAAATACTTCAGTGGAATAGCATTTTCCCTTATATGGTAAACCCTACCATTTGTCATGAAGTATAACAAGATGTGTTCTTTCAAGTAGGTATGGTAAACCATTTGTACAGATTCTAGTTGATTCAGTCTTTCAGGAGTTGCTCCAATACCTGGTTCACTTAAGGAAGTTGGATCATTGGTTGTGTTCTGTACTCTTCTTTCATCAGCACTACCCAATCCAGATTTATCTCTTGCTTCCTTTCCAGTAACCACTCTCGCTTCAAAACCACTTGCAGCAGTCTTCAAGGGTTGAGTTCGTTTGGCTTTGGTGAATCCTGGTAGGAGTAACTTTGAGGATTTAACATGAGCAATGTCAGAGGTTTCATTTGATTTATCTTCTGATATCAAGTCAACTTGAGTTGTGTCAGAGGTTACTTGCTTCTTTGTAATATCAAACTAACTGTATCTTGACTCTGAAAAACTTGAGTCATGTCAGAGGTTGTCTTAGAAATCTTTCTTGAAGTTAGAGTAAGATCAACATCTTCAACAGTAATTTCTTCATCCACAGGAGGCACATAAACCTTAATAGGTTCACCAACTTTTTCTTTGCCCTTTGACCTTGGATCTATCTGCAATTGTGATTTGGCTTTGGTTGCCTCAATATTTGTCCTTTCTTTTATCACAATGCCTTTGACCTTTGGAAGTTTCTTTTTACCAACATAAGCTTCAGATTTAGAGTTAACTTTACCTGACTTAAGTCTAGCTTCTTCTTCCAATAGACTCTCAAAGTCCATTCCTGGATTTTCTTTCAGAAATAACTGTCTTGAAATTTCTTCATCAAGATCCAAAAGTTCATCAGAACTTATCCTTTTACTAGTATCAGAAGTAATTTTTTTTCCAGTATCAGAACTTGTTCTATGACTTGTAGCTTCAGCTCTTCTTGATGAGAGACCTCTACCTTGACTATGACCTTCACCCATTCCAGAGTTTCCCTGACCATCTTTTTCATCATCCTTCCCCTTCAGTGTCTTAACAGTTTTGTATTTGGACTTAATTACCTTCTCCCCCTTTTTGGCATCAGCAGGTAAAAGAAGACAGACAAGCAATTCCACTGAGGATTGAATCTCATCGAGTTGAGATTGTTGAGAAGCTTGATTTTTCAAAATTTTATTAATCTGAGACTGTTGCTTCTCTTGGGTCTTCTCAATGTAAGCAACTCTGTCAAAGGTAGGTTTGAAAAAACTTTTCTTTTCAATTTTCCTAGTCATTTCTTGCTTGAGTAATTCTTCCTGAATTTTATGCACCTCAGCATGAGTTGTTGAATGTAGACCTTGAAGATGTCTAGTACTCAATGCAGTGACTCGAAGCTGTGTCTTGAAATCATCATTAATTAGCATCTCATCAGCTTTTACCAAGTGCTCAGCAAGAATTTTTTCAGATGGAACAAAGGTAACTGTGTTCCACTCCTTAGTCCACTCCTGTCCTCTAGGAGTTTCACTCCAAGGTACTAGTGCTTCCCCTGTAACAAACTTCTTGATTATCTCACTTTTGTGAACAGTTTGTTGAGGTGCATGTCCTGATGGACCAGCTGCAGTAGCATCTTCATTTATAGTAGCATCACCAGTAGTATCAGCATTTACAGCATCAGAACTTACATATTCAGCATCTTCTGATAAAAGAATAGTATGAGAAGCAATTGAGGCTTCAAAATCATCCTCTAAGTGCTGATCTGCTTCCAAGTTCTGATCAACAGCCATAGTCTGATGCTCACCTATAGTCTGATCATCAACATCTAGATGCAAAGAAGGTGTTGTAGACAATTCTGGAGTTTCATTAGCATCAGTAATTGGTGTTGTTGATGGATTAATTGGAGATGTTGGAGCTTCTAAGTAGAGAACCTCAGGCACAACTAGGTTGTGAATATCAATTTCAGCACTTGTGCCTGGGTCTACAGTAGATACTGGTTCATGTACAGGAGACACAGGTGGTGTAGTTGTTTTATCTGTAGCAGCTTTCTGAGTTGGTGACATTTGAGGTGAATATGCAGTAGCTTCGGCAAATTCTGACTCCTTTGAGATCAGAGATTCCTGATCTCCTTCCTTTCCTCATCATCTGAAACTGACATGTGAGCTCTCTGTTTCTTTCTTTTCTTTGAAGATGGAGATTCCTTGGGAGTTTCAGCATAAGACATTCTTCTAAGCCTTTTGAGAAGCTTAGATCCCCCAATTCCATTATCCTTCTGAGAAGAGACCTTCTCAGCTTCTGTAACAACAGGTTCTGATGCAGGAACCTGTTCCTCACTGTCTGACTCATCTCTCAAAACAATCCTCCTTCTCTTCTGTGGTGTCTGAGGTACAGTCTTTGTCCTCTTGGGCTTGGAAGATGAAGGCTTCACAGTATGTGCTGATGATGAAGGTTGAGTTATCTGTGAAGGTTTGAGATGTGGTCTGATAGAGGGTTGGGTAGGTTGAGGTGTATGTGAGGTATGTTCTGATGGTTGTTGTGGTGTCTGGGATGTGCTGGTGGGTTGAATATCAGGGTAAACAGATCTGTAAGTGTGAGGATCAGCATTTACCAAGATCTGTTTTACAGACTGAGGTATCTGTAAGGGTCTAACCACCTTTTTCTTAAGGTCAGCATTTACCAAATCATTAAATGCCCGTTTTGCAAGTTTAAAGGGTAGAAATAAAGAACTGGTTGGTTGAGGTTCATCAGCACAGCAAAAAGTATATATAAGCTGACAAAATCTAGCAAAGTATACTACATTCCTATCCTCTGTCATCCAATCCCCTATAAAGCCTAGCACAACACTTGCAAAATCAAAATGAGTTTGGTGAATAATAGCATACCCGATGTGCTGACTCATAATAGGAATGGCATCAAAGTTGGAACACTTATTGCCGAATGCTTTAGTGATGCAGTCGAAGAAAAAACTCCATTCCTTTCTGATATGTGCTCTTTTCAACTGTCCAACTTTGGCCAAACTCTTCTCATACCCCAAATTGGCCATGAGCTGCTGTAGAACGGGTTCCTCCGGTGTTGAGAAAACACAGCCTTCTGGTAAGTGTAGAGCTTTACGAACTGCTCCAGGAGTTACCACATGCTAAACTTCATTTACTTCGAAAATAATGCTTGGAGTACCAGTAGCACCGCCATTATCAAAATGCCCACTCCGCCAAAACGTCAGAACTTGTTGGCTGGAAATGACTTGAGGCTGGGTTAATACATACCCAATCTCACTGTGTGCTAGAAAATCTTGCACAAAGTGCAAATCAGATGGAGCTTCATCATGGTTTAAGATTGCAGCATAGTTGTTGGGAACAAACTTGGCTCCATCGATAATCAAATCCTTAGGTGCCATGAGAAAAATTGAGAAATAAGGTTGCCTTAAGGTGTTTGACAAAATGTCTGTATGAAAAAAAACGTCAGGAGATGAGATAGAATAGAAGTAAAGAAAAGAAAAGAGAGATAAAGTGTGAAAGTAAATAAAAGATTTTACAATCTTCTCTCTCTTTTACTTATACACGGTAGAAAAAGTAACCGTTGGACACCTGTCAGACGGGCAGCAGTAAAGAATAATTAATGGGCACGGGAAAACAGTAATCATTACTTAGCACATGCAATTTTTCAAGGAAAAACTGTTCCACTTACCAAGTAATACCATTAATTAAGGTAGTTCAGTTTTAATTTAAAATTTAAACCGTTCCCACTTAAAAAATTATTTTTACTGCGAGACCAATATTCTGTATAAATACACTAAGTGAGAGAATGACCAAACAAATAAATCAAGTAAACAGGTACTGCCATGACAGAATCAGAACTTGATTTGTATCAGAAATAAAATGGTCATCAGAATATGGATAAATCAGGATTTAAAAATGCATCAGAATTTCAAACAACTCAGAGATAAAATCTTGCAAAAATATAAAATTTCATTAATATATTGAGAAAATACATTCATGAAATTTAAATGACAGCACAACATTACAAGATTGTCCTAAGCTACAAATCCTAACAGCAACAACTATTGTCCTAAGCTAAGAAGCTTGACAAAGCTGACGGTGAAGAGAAACAGGGAGCAAAAACTATTTCTTCTTCCTGCTCTCAACAAAAAGAACGGTGAGTCGTATGATTCGCTCCTGTTGTCGAAGACGACGGAGATGTAGTTCTCTGCGAACTGTCAACAGATCACGTTTAATAACCTCTGGAAATTGAATCCAGATATTGTGAGGGATGTTGGCGATAGGGTATGGAGTTGGAATTCCATTTATAAAGACATGTACAGTCTCATCGCCATAATTGTAAAACCAGCCAAACGCAGCCATTTTTGGTGTTAAGAATAAAACGAGAGTGAGTTTGTGAGGAATTTAGAGATGTGCTGGCTGGAGTGAAGTGTTGGTTTATATAGGCAATAAATTGTCAGGAGACGCAAGGAAAATTTAATGCTGACAGGTAGAAATAATTCTACCTCGTCTCCCGAGACCGAGGAGAATAAAAACAGCCATTGGAAGTGTAAAACAGGGTTTAATGCGCACAAGAAACAAGTAAACATTATTGTGCATGGACGTGTACCACTAACCCTAAGTGTATTGACTGTTAATATCTAACCTGAACATATTCTGATTTAAAATAAGACTGTTTCAGATTTTAACCACAAATAAGTCAAGTAAAGGATCATAATTTAATATCAGCACTTAGACTTATATCAGAACTTAACAGTCATCAGAACATGATTTCTGACCTCGAAAAATGAATGCCTATCTCTGTAATTCTTCACACAAATTCTGATTTTGGTTCTTCAGAACTTAATCATCAGAACTTTCATCAGAACCTATCCTCAGAATGTATGCAATCTGACACATAAACTGTTCATCTAAAATAACATTGATCACCATAGTAATTTTTATTATTCATATGGAGTGTAAGGGTGCATTAATCTAAATATCAGATAAGGAGTAAAGTCTGATTCACTTCAATACATCAATCCTCAGAATGTATGCAATCTGACACATAAACTGTTCATCTAAAATAACATTGATCACCACAGTAATTTTCATTATTCATATGGAGTGTAAGTGTGCATTAATCTAAATATCAGACAAGGAGTAAAGTCTGATTCACTTCAGTACATCTTAAAAATAAGGCATAACTAAGAACTTTACTTAAAATCTGTCTTTATTCTGAAGCCTACTAGTGAATGAGTTCATGCATGAGTCCACCTCAACTGTTTTGTGCATATTTTATGCATCTTTTGAAATTCCATTTTACAGTGGCTTCTCAGTGTAAGTGAGTCACAACTGCTTATCAGAATTTATGCTATTATCAGAGTATTTCTCCAGTAATCACAGAGTGTGAAAAGTCACCGAGAAAAATAATTATTTGCTTTTCTGATGCATATTACTTAATACCAGCAATGCACTTGGGTCGTCCCTTCCACATTTTTACTCTAGATCTCAAAGGAGTACCTGATTTTTATTCCATGTTCTTTTCCTTTTTCTTTTGATAAGTGAGGTTTATCAGCACTTAGTACATTCACCAGATTTACTAACATCAGAACTTTAACAGATGAGAAGCATTATTCTAGTTTTTGACTTAGTAATAAGATAGACAAAGTAAACTTAACTAGGCTCAATATCAGAATTTGCTTGTGTCAATAGATTTCCATATAAATAATTACTTCTAACATGGGATCTTTAGTATATTAAAGACTACTAGGTCAGCATCTAGCATAGTTATCCTCATAGGATTGAATAGTCACAGAAACAGTCATATCACTATCAGAGTTTAGAAATACACATCAGACAACAATCAGTACTTAAGCAATTTTCAATTAAGCACAGAATACACAAAGATAGTAATATCTGTAAATACTGATCATAAAGTCTAATGTAGCAGAACAAAAGCTAAGCAGATTTAGAGAAAGAACCTGAAACCATTCCAAGTTCATTTACCAATCTTGTAAAAGTAGCTTCATACAGTGGTTTTGTGAAGATATCTGCTAGTTGTTGATCTGTTGGAACAAAATGCAATTCCACTGTACCTTCATCCACATGTTCCCGTATGAAGTGGTACCTAATGCTGATGTGCTTTGTCATTGAGTGTTGAACTGGATTACCTGTCATAGCAATAGCACTTTGATTATCACAGTAAATAGGGATTTTAAAATATGTTAACCCATAATCCAGTAACTGATTCTTCATCTAAAGAATCTGTGCACAACAGCTTCCTACAGCAATGTACTCTACTTCTGCAGTTGATGTGGAGATTGACTTTTGTTTCTTGCTAAACCAAGAAACCAATCTGCCTCCAAGAAATTGGCAGCTTCCACTTGTGATTTTCCTGTCAATTTTGCAACCTGCAACATCTGCATCTGAGTAACCTATTATTTTAAAATCTGATTCTCTGGGATACCACAATCCTATATTAGTTGTTCCCTTAAGATACTTGAAGATTCTTTTCACAGCTGTTAAGTGAGGTTCTCTTGGATCTGCTTGAAATCTTGCACAAAGACAGGTAGCATACATGATATCAGGTCTACTAGCTGTTAGATAGAGTAAAGAGCCAATTATACCTCTGTAATCAGTAATATCTACTGATTTACCAGTATCCTTATCCACTTTTGTTGCAGTGGCCATGGGAGTGGATGCACTTGAGCAATCTTGCATTCCAAATTTCTTCAGCAAGTTTCTGGTGTACTTGGTTTGACAAATAAAAGTGCCTTCTTCATTCTGCTTGACTTGAAGGCCCATAAAATAGCTAAGTTCTCCCATCATACTCATTTGATATCTTGACTGCATCAATTTGGCAAACTTTTTGCAAAGTCTGTCATTTGTAGAACCAAAGATGATATCATCAACATATATCTGAACCAAAAGTAAGTCCTTTCCATGGTTGAGGTAGAATAATGTTTTGTCTATAGTTCCTCAGTTAAATCCATTTTCCAAAAGAAACTGAGCTAAAGTCTCATACCATGCTCTAGGAGCTTGCTTAAGGCCATAAAGTGCTTTATCAAGCCTGTAGACATGATTTGGATATTTAGGATCTACAAAGCCCGGAGGTTGTTCAACATATACTTCCTCCTCCAATTCTCCATTGAGAAAAGCACTTTTCACATCCATTTGAAAGACAGTAAACTTTTTGTGAGCAGCATAAGCCAAAAATATCGTTATGGCTTCCAATCTAGCAACTGGTGCAAATGTTTCATGATAATCAATTCCCTCATGTTGAGAATATCCTTTTGCAACCAACCTTGCTTTATTCCTTGTAATTATGCCATCACTATCAGTGTTAGGTCCCAATGTGTTTGCAGAAGGGGGGTTGAATACAAACCGTACCGAATAATCGAATTAAATGCGGAATAAAAATATGAAACAAAATTCAAGTTAAATAAGAATATTATTAAACTTAAAAGGTGTTACAACAACTGTATCGATTACAAGGAATTAATCTCAAATTAATTATCACAAATCTAGAATAAATTTAACATGAACTTTTTCTATTTTTGTAATAAAAAGATTTAAATGCTAAACGCAATTTGAGATTAACTTCTAGGGATTTTGATCCGCTAGATAGTTACACAAGAACAAGAAAATGATTTCGTTGGATTTAACTTTACTAGCTAGAAATTGTGATCTTGAATTTAGCAGAGAAGAGATGATATATTTTTCAGCTTCTGCTTTTCTTTGTTCTTGAACTGTTTTTCGGATGGATGATTGACTTCTGTTGCTTCTGTTGTTTAAATAATAGAACAACCACCTGATTTGTTGGCAAGACAATCCTTTTAGCTCAGCAAGACAATCCATTGAGCTAGCAAGACAATCCATTGAGCTAGCAAGACTTTCGGTGAGACTATTGATTGAATTAACAAGACAATCAGAATGAACTGGCAAGACAATCCTCCTCCCAGTGTAACTTTCGGTATGACAATTGAAATGACTTGGCATGACAATCGGTATGACAATCCAGATTGTCATGCTAGTTCATTTTCAATTATCTTGCTGATTTAAACTGATTTTAATCCAAAAACAATTCTGAAAAATCTTAATATTAATTCAGAATTAATTAATCAATTAATTCAATTAATAAATAAATTAATCTTTGCAGATATAATTTATTTTCTTAATTAAATTATATGGCTTAATTAATTAATAGAGAATTAATACTAATCTTGAGCAGCAACCATTCTTCTGAAAATCTTCTGATAATCACAGTCAATTATGAATCAATTCCACCACTTCAATGTTGACACTCGATGTACTGTCCGGTTCATGAGTGACTAACTTTCGTGACGTTTCTTCATGTCTTGACTTTGATATTTTGATTTTCTTCAGATTAAATCCTTGTAATTAATGATACTCTGACGAGATCTCTGTCACTTGATTAAATCCACAATCTTGATTTGCATCACTGAGGCTTGATCAATTTCTTGAACTTCTTCCAGTGAATTAACTCCTCAAGTCTGTAGATGAACCTTGTTTCTGAATCCTCTGACAGATGTTACTTTGCGAGATCTCTCTGATGGTCGATCCACTATTTACTTATTACATTCTTATTTGAGTTGAGTTGAATCCTCGAATATACAAATAGGCTATGACATATGACTTACAATCTCCCCCTATTTGTTTGTTAGACAATAACACACAAATACCTAGAGGATAACTCAACTAACAAATAAGAAAAAGATATAAAAAGAAATGCAAAGTAAATAGTAGAAAAGTTCTGGACTAGATTTAACATTTTCCAGATTCCAAGTAGATGTTCCTCTAGACTGAACATATCTTCAAGTAGTTCCATATTCATTTGTACAACCACATTTCCTGTTGAGAAGCCCATATCTCTCTTGCTTCTCCCCCTATGAGAATCAACTGATTAAGGAAGATCACCTTCGTTTACCACCTCTCCCGTACAATAGGATCCGCAGATAAAAGCCAATGGTACTCCCCTTTTGAAAACAGCTTCTTCCCTTACTAGAAAATCACCTTGTATTTACCACCTCTCCCGTACAATAGGATCCGTAGTTACAAACAACAATGGTGTGGTGTAGTGTACATGTAGGATCTTTTTCTTCCTTCCTGCTATTTTTCCCCCCTTAGTTGAGGAATCCTCCAAACTATTACTTAAGCTTTTATCTCCCCCTTAAAGAAGGAATGTATGCCGTCGTCTGAAGGAATTCTCATATTTCACTTGGTTGGAAAAGAAATAACAAGAAGTTTCTCTTTCTTCCTCACTGTGAGTGTGTGATTCTGTTTAGTGTACCTCACATGTGTTTCACTCTTCTCTCCACTCGTGTTTACACTCATTCTCACAAGTGTATCACTCCTCTCATAGCTCCAAAAATCAGCTGTACCTGCAAGGAAAATCACCTTAGCCATCCTTAAGGAGGTCACAGGTGGTGCAATGGGAGTTCGCAAATCCCCATCCTTGTTAAACTCGTCAGATGAATCTGAGTCATAATCTACAAGTTGCTAGTTTCCCTTTTAGGGTTCCAGATTTGAATTTTGGGAAGGTAAACAATGATCCAACGAATTTAGCATAAAGATCAAAGTTCCCTTCTAATGTCTGTGAAGACATTTCCTTGTGACTCATCAGGTAATATCTGAATCATTTTCAACAAGTTGCCGATCTGCACCTATGTCAGATCCACTTTCCGCAGATGCATCCAGGGGATTTAAGCCTGGGGAGGTAGACACTGACCACTGATATATGGCTTTTGGATCAGTATCCTCTCCTAACACCTGTAAAGGTAATTGGTCCACTAACGAACCTTGAACAATCGAATCTGACCTTAAAATGGTCGAAACTCTTGTTTTCGTCAACTCATCCTTTGTGTGTGTAACCTCTCCTTGTGCATCAAGAGTTGTTTATGTTTGAAGTGGTGACACTACATCGGATACCTTGACCGACAGGCAAATTTCAATAGACACACCCTGTTGAGAGAATGAATCTAGTAACTGTTTTTGTGCCTTTTCAGCCATTACATCTTTTTGAGAAGATGTATGGGGGCTAGCAGTTGTCTCGGTTTAAATACTACTCATCTATGTATGAGACAGAGCTACTGGGTTGACTACAGAACCTTCCTTATATGGTGCACTAAGGCACTATCACCCTCACGCTCATTCATACTTCATTTAGTGGTAAGAGAGTGTTGGTTGGTTCTGTTTCTGTGTTTGTCTTTACAGTCTGGGATAGATGTTGTGGGTTTTCAACCTCATGACTGTCAATGAAAGAAAGTCATTGGAGACTGAACCTGTATCACAGAACATATGGTAATAGAGAGAAAATGATTTACAATAGTGATTTCAAAAGATTTTACATGACATAAGAAATCACTAATGTATAAAGAAGTTTGAGTTCAATGATAGCATTATCAATATATCACTGCACATATAAAACAATATGATTGTGCCTAGTGATAAGAGAGTTAAAAATATGACGACTCTACTAGTTCATTTTAAATAATCACTTCAGTTAGAGTGCCATACCATGTTCTTGACGATTGCTTGAGTAGTACACTAGTTCATACCAACCTGAAGTGAGATTGTGAAGAAGAGATTGCATAGTCCAATAGATCTGCAACTGCAAAGTCCATGAACTGTGGTGCATTGACTTCCTCTTTTGACTCACCAACCAGGAGTACACTTGTACACATCTTACTAGAGTCCAATTCCAAGTGTAATGTGCAGCAGGTGCCTGATATGTCGTAATATTCTCAAGTCTCGTCACTGGTGCTATATGTTAGATACTGCTTCCTGATAATAACCTAGCACAATATACAAAATTTCACTGATAACATATCCAGCTTGCAAACAGCCATATCCCTCAGATAAACCTTTGCTGTTATCTCCAAAGGTAACCAGTGGGCCAGCTTTCTCAATCCACATTTGATAGCAGGGCTCTATCTCCGGTCATATGTCTTGATGATCCACAGTCAAGAATCCACACTACCGGTTACACTTGTTTAATGCCCTGCACTACAAATGGATTAGACCTTCTTCGAAACCCAAACTTGGTTGGGCCCGGCATACTTGTAGAATTGTCCTTTGTCAGGCAAAACAACATTTTTAATTTTAATGGTCTCAACATCCTCAATGACTGAACATTTGACCTTGTAAACAGCCTTAACAAATTTCTGTTTAAGCTTAGGCACAAATGTCTCCTTTCTAGCCTTAGAAGGACTAGCAGTCTTAGACCTATCATGCTTCTTGTTATTCACATGCTGACGAGGAGTAGTCTTATCATTAGAAACATGCTTACCATTAAAATAAGCATACATCATATTAAAAGCACAAGACATACAATTAGAAACACCACATGCCTTATGAGAGATATTAACAGCAGGCAATTTATGCATGGTAGACATGGCATTTTTGTTATCCAACTCATGTGTGTCTGAGTTAGTCTTAGTTGCTTTTACAACTTTGACTGGAACTTTCGACACACTTGACTTGGAAACAACCTTCTCATTAGCATGATCTTCAGCACGTATTTCTTCCTGAATAACAGAAGAGGTCGCATCAAATGGTTCAGCAATTGATGGTTTATAGAGGGGTTCATCAACACCCTTAAGCACATGTGGTACTTCCCTCCCTTTAGCACAGACACGAGGAGGGGAGTTTATGCCTAATTCTCCAATAGCAACATTGTAATCATAACCTATTCCAGATGTTTGATTAATAGATTGCTTACTGTAGAACTCTTTAGCCTTCGAAGAAGAATTGAAGTAGGCTCTAACCTTAGTCTCAAGATCGGTGATCTTGTCTTTGAGAATAGTTTCGAGTTTTCTATAACAGTCAACTCTATTCTCTAGAAAAGATACTTGTTCTTTTAATTTGTCTTGATTAATATGCACAAGTCTTAATTCATTGACCTCTTTCTCAAGGTCTTTGATCTGTAAACTTAACAGTTCATTATCACGACGTGCATTATCTAAGTTACCTCTTAGATGATAAACCAATTCAGCATCAGTATATATTACCTCTTTTCTTGACGATGAAGCTTTTCCATCAATAGCCATAAGAGCAAGATTCCCTTCTTCTTCATCTTCACTATCAGTATCATCTCAGCTTCTTCCCTTTGCCATATAAGCCCTTTCAGAGTTACTCTTCTTATTTGAATCATAAGAGTTCTTCCTTACTTGCTTTGGCTTCCTACATTCTGTGGCAAAGTGTCCCAACTCATTGCAGTTATAGCATCTGATGGTGCTCCGATCAACCATCCCTATTTTGTATCCACCACTGCTGGTGTTAGAGGATGAAGATCCACCTTTCTGGAATTTGTTGTCGTTGGACTTGTACTTAAGCTTGAGATTTCTCTTGAATCTGACATTGGAGAATCTTTTGACAATTTGGGCCATTGACTCATCTTCCAATTGCTCCAGCTCTTCCAAGGAATAAAAATCATCAATTGATTGATTTGTAGTAGGAGGATCATATTCTGCTACTAACACATTTTCCTCAGCCTAGGAAAACTGTACCATTCTCTCCAACTGTTGAGATTGTTGTTGTTGTTGACCTTCAGCTACAAGAGCAGTAGATGTGCTAACCATTCTATCTTTCCTGTAGACTTCCTTTTGCTGAATCTGCTCCAACTCATAGGTTTTTAACACACCATAGAGTCTATCCAAAGAAATCTCACTCAGATCTCTAGCTTCTCTAATGGCAGTGATTCTATGTTCAAGATGAGTTGGCAGTGTTAAAAGGAACTTTTTGTTGACCTCCCTGAATGAATAAAATTTTCCATTTATGTTCAGGTTGTTGATCAACGCATTGTACCTCTCAAATACTTCAGTAATTCCTTCTCCTGGATTTGATTTAAAATGTTCATACTCAGAGGTTAGGATCTCCAACTTGTTCTCCCTAACTTCCTCTGTGCCTTCATTAATCACCTCAATAGTTTCCCACATGTGTTTGGAATTTTTACAGTTCATCACATGTCTATTCATCAAGGGATCAAGGGAATCAATTAATATTAATTGAAGGCTGGCATCCAAGGAGGCTTCTTCCTTCTCAGCAGGAGTAAAATCTTCAGGCTCTTTTGGATAGGTTCTAGCTTTGGTAATCACAACATCATCTACTATCACCTCTGGTTCAATAACCATCGGAGTTTTTAGACCCTTCTTTAACAAGTTCAGATATTTGGGATTTGCAACTTGTAAAAATAATAGCATCTTCTTCTTCCACATGATATAATTTTCTTTATCAAATAGTGGAATTTTAACGGTTCCAACTTTTTGTGAAGTCATTATGAATTTTTGAATAAATAAAAATTCAAGGAGTTAAAAAATCACAAAAGTCTAGGATCTTGATTTGTTCGTTAATCAGAAGGCTCTGATACCAATTGTTAGGTCCCAATGTGTTTGCAGAAGGAGGGGTTGAATACAAACCGTACCGAATAATCGAATTAAATGCGGAATAAAAATATGAAACAAAATTCAAGTTAAATAAGAATATTATTAAACTTGAAAGGTGTTACAACAACTGTATCGATTAAATCTCAAATTAATTATCACAAATCTAGAATAAATTCGACATGAACTTTTTCTATTTTTGTAATAAAAAGATTTAAATGCTAAACGCAATTTGAGATTAAGTTCTAGGGATTTTGATCCGCTAGATAGTTACACAAGAACAAGATAATGATTTCTAGTGGTTTGGATTTAACTTTACTAGCTAGAAATTGTGATCTTGAATTTAGCAGAGAAGAGATGATATATTTTTCAGCTTCTGCTTTTCTTTGTTCTTGAACTGTTTTTCGGATGGATGATTGACTTCTGTTGCTTCTGTTGTTTAAATAATAAAACAACCACCTGATTTGTTGGCAAGACAATCCTTTTAGCTCAGCAAGACAATCTATTGAGCTAGCAAGACAATCCATTGAGCTAGCAAGACTTTCGGTGAGACTATTGATTGAACTAGCAAGACAATCAGAATGAACTGGCAAGACAATCCTCCTCCCAGTGTAACTTTCGGTATGATAATTGAAATGACTTGGCATGACAATCGGTATGACAATCCAGATTGTCATGCTAGTTCATTTTCAATTGTCTTGCTGATTTAAACTGATTTTAATCCAAAAACAATTCTGAAAAATCTTAATATTAATTCAGAATTAATTAATCAATTAATTCAATTAATAAATAAATTAATCTTTGCAGATATAATTTATTTTCTTAATTAAATAATATGACTTAATTAATTAATAGAGAATTAATACTAATCTTGAGCAGCAACCATTCTTCTGAAAATCTTCTGATAATCACAGTCAATTATGAATCAATTCCACCACTTCAATAATGACACTCGATGTACTGTCCGGTTCATGAGTGACTAACTTCCGTGACATTTCTTCATGTCTTGACTTTGATACTTTGATTTTCTTCAGATTAAATCCTTGTAATTAATGAATATCTGACGAGATCTCTGTCACTTGATTAAATCCACAATCTTGATTTGCATCACTGAGGCTTGATCAATTTCTTGAACTTCTTCCAGTGAATTAACTCCTCAAGTCTGTAGATGAACCTTGTTTCTTAATCCTCTGATAGATGTTACTTTGCGAGATCTCTCTGACGGTCGATCCACTATTTACTTATTACATTCTTATTTGAGTTGAGTTGAATCCTCGAATATACAAATAGGCTATGACATATGACTTACAATCAGTTTTGTTTCTGAATACCCACTTTGTACCAACAACAGATCTGTTCTTTGATCTTGGCACTAGGGTCCAGACTTTGTTTCTTTCAAATTCATTTAACTCTTCCTGCATTGCTTGCACCCAATCAGCATCTTGAAGAGCTTCTTCCACTTTCTTTGGTTCAGTCTGAGAAAGAAAAGAATTGTAAAGACATTCACTTAAAGTAGTTGTTCTAGTTCTGACACCTGCATCAGGATTTCCAATTATTAAGTCAGGTGTATGTGATTTAGTCCACATCCTTGCAGATGGAAGGTTTTCTCTAGAACTGGATGCTCCCCCATGATCCATGTCATCTTCATCAACATCTTCTGATGCTCCCCCTGAAACTATGCTCTCTGAGTTGGATCCTTTAGTATTTAAGTTTTCAGAATTATCAGAACTTGGCTTATCAGAACTTGATGAATCAGAACTTGAAGAGCCAGTTGTATGTTCTGATGCTTCTTGATATGTGGTTGTATTTTCAGTATGCTCCCCCTGCACAGGTGCATTCTTCTTTGACGTAGTCACCACAGTTTCAATGACATCAGAGTTTAATCCATCAGAGTTTGCAGTATCAGGACTTAGATTGTCAGGGTTTACAGTATCAGAATTTAATTCTTCATTCTCGAATCTTAGCTGATCATGATCATTGAAATCTTCAAGTCCAGTAATCTTCTTATCATCAAAAGAGACATTGATAGATTCCATGACCACCCTTGTTCTTAAGTTGTAGACTTTGAAGGCTTTTGTGGAAAGTGGATATCCAACAAAGATTCCTTCATCAGCTTTTAGATCAAATTTGGATAGTTGTTCAGGATGAGTCTTAAGAACAAAACACTTGCATCCAAATATATGAAAATACTTCAGATTTGGCTTCTTTTTCTTCACCATCTCATATGGTGTCTTTCCATGCTTGTTAATGAGTGTTGCATTCTGAGTAAAATAAGCAGTTTGCACAGCTTCAGCCCAGAAATAGGTTGGAAGCTTTGCTTCATCAAGCATAGTTCGTGCAGCTTCAATAAGAGTTCTATTCTTTCTTTCAACAACTCCATTTTGCTGTGGAGTTCCAGGAGCAGAAAATTCCTGCTCGATTTCCTGGTCTTTGCAGAACTCTTCCATTGTTAAATTCTTGAACTCAGTGCCATTATCACTTCTTATTATTTTCACAGAGTCTTTAACCAATTTATCCAGTTGCTTGACATGATCAATCAAGATAGATGCATTTTCACTTTTTGTGTGCAAGAAATACACCCATGTGTATCTGGTGAACTCATCCACTATGACCATAGCATATTTCTTCTTTGCAATAGACATGACATTCACTGGACCAAATAGATCAACATGTAGTAGGTGATAAGGCTCAAGAATTGATGATTCAGTCTTGCTCTTGAATGAAGATTTCCTTTGTTTAGCCTTCTGACAAGAATCACAAAGACCGTCAGGAGCAAATACTGACTTTGGCAGTCCTCTCACAAGATCTTTCTTGACTAGTTCATTTATATTGTTGAAATTTAAGTGAGAGAGTTTCTTGTGCCAGTTCAAGCTTTCTTCAATTGATGTTCTACTCATCAGACAGATTGCAAAACCATCAATACTTGTTGAAAGCTTGGCTTCATAAATGTTACCATGCCTGTATCCTTTCAGAACGACTTTGCCTGTAGATTTACTTACAACTTCACAGTATTCTTCAAAGAAATCCATATGATAACCTCTGTCACAGATTTGACTAACACTCAGCAGATTATGTTTAAGTCCTGAGACCAGACCTACTTCTTTAATGATGACATTCCCTAGATTGATATTGCCATATCCCGATGTTTTTCCAATGTTGTCGTCTCCATAAGAAACACTTGGGCCAGCCTTTTCCACAAAATCTGATAGTAGGGCTTTATTTTCAGTCATATGTCCTGAACATCCACTGTCCAGAATTAGGATGTTTTTCCTGTTGCCCTGCAATCACAAAGACCACTAATGATTAGTTTTAAGGACCCAGACTTGCTTGGATCCTTTGGCCTTATTAAGTTTGTTAACATTTGCAGCGGATTTAGCATCAGAGTTTATGTTAACATTTTTCTTATCAGAATTTACACTATCAGACTTTGAATCAGAACTTACACTAGAAGGAACAGTGCTAACTTTCTTTAAAAAAGGTTTTATTTGATAATAATCATAGTACAAACTATGATATTCCTTACAAGTATAAGTGGAATGCCATAAACTACCACAATGAAAACAAGGATTTTGTGGCTTATATCTAACAGACTGACTCTTAAGTCCTGACTTTGAAGGTAAGGAGTTTATGTTCTTATTCTTCCTGCAAAAAGAAGCCAGATGGTTAGAACTTCCACGGTTATGACACATTTTTCTAGGAGCATCAGGAACAGGCTTATAATCATTGCTTTTAGTCACACCTTCCTTTCCATTCCTATTTTTCCTGGGTGATTTTACCTTGTTTGCATTCTTAACTTCTTTCAGCTTATGCTTAAGCTGCTTCTTTGTCATTAAGCCTACGTTTACTTCAATTGTCTTTTCCTGTTTTAATTTGTCAGAAGTTAATTCCTTTTTAACTTCTGATTTCTCAGTATCAGACTTTACAGCTACAAACTTAACAGGTTTTAACTTTGGCTTTTGTTTAACAACTATAGGCTTAATATCTACAGTTCCTTTATCATTCTTATCATCTCCATAACCTAAGCCCTCTTTTCAGTTTTCACTACTTAACAAATTCTGAGTTGTTCTGCCAGAGTTAGTCCAAATCCTGATAATCTCTCTTTCCTTTTCTAACTCAGCTTTTAGAGATTCATTCATTTTAAGTACTTCATCCCTAACATAGAAAGCATCATTTCTATCTTTCTGAGTTTGATGGAACATGACTAACTCTTTTTCTAAATAATCATTCCTCTTTTTACAAGCAAGATTTTCAGAAGTTAATCTTTCACATGTTAAAGTTTGATCTCTATAGCTAATGAACATGGTTTTAAGATATCTTCTCAACTCATTAATATCATCAGTATGAAAGGCATAAGTAGTTTGAGGTACCTTTAACTCAGCAGCTTCAGGACTGCTATCAGTATTTGCCATATCAGCATTTGCCATCAAGGCATAGTTCTTCTCACTTTCAGAATCTGAAGTGTTTGTCCAACTTTTCTTCTTTGTGACAAGAGCCTTGCCTTTGTCACTCTTCACTTTCTTGCAATCAGGAGATATGTGGCCTTTCTCACCATAGTTGTAACATTTGACATTTGTGTAATCTCCTCTGTCAGACTTTCCTCCTTTATCTTCAGATTTTCTGAAATTCTTCTTATCAGAACTTGCACCTTTCCTGGAAAACTTCTTTCCCTTCCTGAACTTCCTGTATGCAATCCTTGTGATTCCTTTCACCATAAGAGCACACAGCTTCATCATCTCTTCATCAGCATCCATCTCAAGTGAGCTTTCAGTTTCTGAGTCACCATCACTATCAGAACTTGATGACTCAGTATCAGACTTTGTGAAGAGCGCTTTACCCTTGCCTTTCCTTGAGGTGGCTGCCTTGGGAGATTCTTCTTCAGCCTTAAGAGCAACTGTCCTTGACTTTCCTCCTTTCCTCTTGCTTCTTTGTTCCATCTCAAGTTCATGAGTCTTGAGCATCCCATGGATTTTATCAAGAGTCGTTTCATCAAGATTATAGTTGTCTTACAGTTGTTGCCTTCAAATCCCAGCTTTCAGGAAGAGCTAACAGGAATTTAAGGTTTGAATCTTCAAGATCATACTCCTTATCAACCATGACAAATCATTCAAGAGTTTGAAAAATCTATCATATAAATCAGTCAATGACTCATTAGCCTTTGAGTCGAAGTGTTCATACTCTTGAGTGAGTATTGTCTTCCTGTTCTTTTTAATCGAATCAGTTCCCTGACACCTTGTTTCCAAGGCATCCCATATCTCCTTTGCAGTTTTAAAGTTATTACCCTGTTTGACATTATATTATCAATGGCACTATGCAGTAAGTGTCGTACCTTAGCATCCTTAGCAATTTATGCAATATCTTCAGTAGTGTAATCACTCTTCTCCTTTGGTATAGACTTTGCTGCTTCACCTGCAACTGCAACAACGAGTTTTGTTGGATTGTGAGGTCCTTCCTTGATTCTGTCAAGGTATTCTGGATTTGTAGCTTCCAGAAACATAGTCATCCTCACCTTCCATATGGGATATTCAGACGGTTTCAATATGGGAACTCTAATAGCCTCATATCGACTATGGATTTATGTCTTTGGAGGTTCTTCAGTTTTGGTGGGTGTAGTTGGAGTTTCTACGTCAGACATGATTATTTTTGGATCTTAAACTGTTTATGTGTTTACAGATAGGCTCTGATACCACTTGTTAAGTCACACACACTGTAGAAACGGGTTGAATACAGTGTATAGCACAATCAATCGAATTCTAATAACACAAGTAACAGAAAACAAACTTTATTCAAAGCAATAAACTCTGTTACAATATGGAACTGTCCTCTCTCAGTGATGAACAAATATCACGAGAGCTGCTAGGGTTACAAAGAATAATATTCTCGATTTTGATAACACTTATAGTGTAAACCCTATGTCTGTGTTTATATACTACACAGTTACAAGATAATCGCTAATTGATATGGAATATAATTCTGCTTCCTAAAATATATCAATCAGATATCTTTTCTTCCAAGTATTCTATTCTTCATAGAATTCCTTCTTCATGCATATCTCTTCTTACATTTGTCTCGATCTTCTCTTTCTTCAATCATCCACCTTCCTTATCTGAACGTTTCCTTTAAGTCCTGATATTATCTTCTGATAAATATCTCCTGAACCTTAAGTACTGATGACTTAAGTTCTGACTTCAGTATAAGTGCTGATTTCTTTAAGTAAGATCTGAAAACTAAACATAAATCATATTAGTCATGACATTATCAAATATATCTAACAGAGTACATGATAGTAACCTAGATAGCTCCCCTCCAATTCAAATGGAGGTTCCCTCTACAAGTGTGGAACAACAAACTGTCATAACCATAGCTCATACTGTAAGTCAAACTGTGACATCTGTCACAAGTGGTTTCAATGATGCACTTTCATCAACTTCAAACTCTTCACAACAAACATCTCACCCTATCCAACAGTGGTTGCAGCATTATCAAACTCAACCAAGCACTGTGGATGATCTCCTTATTGATCAAATTTATGGTCTTGCCAATATTTCACAGCATCTTCTTACCTCGGATATGAGCAACCAAGACTATCAAGCTATTATGCTAACCTATAATGAAGAAGTTGAAAAGCAGAAGCTAAAAATAGTTGATGAAGCTGAGCAAGATGGGAATATAGATGCTTGGTTATCTAAGGACTTCACTTTAGAGATGGATCAAGTCTTGCCTCGGTTTAGACATGAATATGTCACCATATTGGGAAGTAATGCCAAGGAACTCCTCAAAAAGTCTATGATGCAGTCAATGAAGTTTACAAAGCTCAACTCAAAGTTTTTCACCTATTTGGTAAAGCTCTAGAATTAAAATTGATGGGTCATGATGATAAAATCAAAAAATGGATGAGATTATCCCTTCTCAAGTCAAGATCACTTCAAAATTTCAACATTTTGCTGACCAAATGGCAAGATTTGATCTGGCTTCTGTGGAAAAAGATGTCAAAAATCTCAGACAATCTTTTATAGCTTTGCATGAGGTAGTTCAACAGCATATTTCCAATTCCAATTATACAAAGCTCAAATTAAACCAACTTCTTCAAAGTAGGTATGAGCCTTCTGCATGCTCATGGAAGGAATAAAGGAAGTTGTGCAAGCAACCTTTGGCACCTCAGTACCTTCAGGCTCTCAATTACAATCTGACACTTCATCAAATCTCCAACTGCAAGCTCTCCAACAACAAGTTTTGACTCTGCAGTCTTCCAATGATTCACTCATAGCTCAGGTGCAAGCTCTCACCACTCTGGTGCAGAGTTAACAGGCAGATATCCAGACCTTGGTGGACTCCCACAAGCATTTACAAATACAAAATTTTGTGGCTTTGGGAGCTATCATAGGAAAGCTCAACATTCCATTGCTTGCACTTCCTGAGGCTGTGAGGCCAGAAATACCAACTCCCCTACTCATGCCTGTCAATAAGACTAAGGGGAAGATAGAAGCTAGGATTCTACAATCCAAAGATGCTGGTAATCAAAGGAGACTGACAAATTGACATCAACTCAAGCTGGTCAAAGCTCTTTAAAAGCTCAATTATCTAAAGATGTTGGGAAAGATAGACTTCTCAAGCCTGTAGAAGGATCCTGTCAAGATCAAGAATTCAATGAACTTCTAACAGTCTTAAGGATGTCTCTCCACAACAACTACATCACTTACAAAAGAGCATTGGCCAACAACATCAATCTTGTTAGAGCGGTGATTTTCAAAGTTGATAATTTTCTAAAAAAGAGGATTGTAGCAAATGTGAATGACAGTGGACTGGACAGATGCCTACAGGTGTCTCTCTCCAATCTTCAAAAATTGAGAGCATCTGAGCTGGATGTAGTGATTCATAAAGTACATACAATAATCTCATAGGACACCCAATTGCTACATGAACTCAAGAAGGCTCAGATAGATGCTTTTTCTGAAGTCTATCTCTATCCAAGCAAGGGGTGTCCTACATTTGTCCTCAGTCTAAAAGATGCAAACTCTTCACTGTTCCTAAGAATTATGTAAGAGGAAACATAAGGCTGATTATGACTCTTCAATATGATCCGAAATGCAAAAACAACAAGAAAACTGAAGATGAAGAGATGACCAGAATTTTTGATTGATACCTTACAAATGCTGATACCATGTTGCCAAACTTGCAATTCAACTTAAAGGATGACAAGGATGATGATGAGTAGAAGCAAGATGATCAACCACCTTCTGGCTCAAATCCAAGTCAAACTTCTAGAGCAACTGGTATCAAAGAGAAGAAACAAGATGAGAAAAAGGGGGATGATAAGAAGAAGAGTGAAGAGAAGAGAAGGAAGAAGAAGGAAGATAACTCAGAACCACAAAAGCAATCCCTACCAATCCAAATCAACCAAGCTCAACCTTCTAAGCCAACAAACTCAAATACTAAACCACCTCATACCTCACAGCCCAAATTCTTGTACAAACAAACTGCCAACACATTACTGACAATACCAATCACCTCATGCCAAACATCTCTAAAGAAAGTCTCAAACCTACCTTCTGTTAAGCCACCAACCAAAATTCATTACAAATCTGTTGGGAGAAAACCAAAGAAAAAGCAAGTTACTGAGAGGGCCATCTGGAACTGTTTCAATCAAAATGATTTTCTACCTCTGAACTGGTGCATCTCAGATGAAGACTACTTTCAACAATTAGCTGAAGAAATGGTCAGAGTTTGGGTTGTAACACTAAGGGAAGTAAGAATCTACTATCAGAATGTAACCTTCACATTTCTTGGCAGGAACTTAATGGACAATTTTTCACCCACAGAGATCAAAAGGGTGATAAGTTTACTGAAGGACAAGGATACTGCAACAAAGGCATGAAGATCTGTTTTGGATGAATGGTTGGTAGAAAGGGAAGAAAGAAGAGCAAAAGAAAAGGCTGAAAGTGAGAATAGGAAAAGAAAGTATATTGAGGAGATAGAAATGTATATACAAAGATCTGAAGACCTCAAGGCAAAGCGGATGAGCAGAATAACCAAGGATGGACAATTTCTAAACATCAAGGTTGGCAGATTCTCAAGAATTATGACTGGTTACTTGTACAGTTATTCATTAGCTGATAAACTCAAACTTGTAGAAGCTCTAAGATGGACACCAATCATAGAGGAACTGGAAGTACTTGTAAAGTTAAAGGACATCATTAGAGAAGAAACAGGAGATGAGAAATTTGTCTAATGAATGTATCTATCAAACTCAAGAAATCCTTTATGTGTAAATGTTGTATTTCTGTCAATTCTTATGTAATATTCTATTGTTTATTATAGCTTGGAGTTAGTCTTGTTACTAGGCATGAATTTGTGATAAGCAATCTTCTCACAAATTGGGGGAGATTGTTGTGCAAGACATGTTTGTACTATAACGAAACTAAGTCAAATTGACAGCCCTAAGAAATAGTTGTATGATAATCTAAGTTTGTATTTTGTATTGTATTACTTGAGTCTGTAAAAGTGTCAATAGATTAGACTGGAGTATTTTTCTGTAAACAGTCTCAAGCCTAAGAATAAACTTTGGAAGAAGATCTTGAAGATCATGCCTTAGAGAAAGTGTGAAGAAGTTTGGAGTTGAATAAATCTGTTTTGGGAAAAATATTCTAAGTCAAGATATCTACAAGTCACTGATCAAGTCATATAGAGAAGTCATTCGAGAACTCCATAACGACTTATCTAAAAGTCCAAAATAGCTTATAGAGAAGTCTCAGAGATATCGACAAGTCAAAATGAAGATATGAAGATTGAAGATATCGACAAGTCATTTCTGCATTAGAGAACTCAAAGATATCGACAAGTCAAAATGAAGATATAAATATTAGAGATATCGACAAGTTATGTCTACATGCAAAGACTTGGAGACCTCGACAAGCAAATCTCATTCGAGAACTGAGAGATCTCAACAAGTCAAGTTCATATTCGAGAACTCAGAGACCTCGACAAGTCAAGATTACACTCGAGAACTCAGAGACCTCGATGAGTCAAAACACGTGTAGAGAACTAAGAGATCTCGATAAGCCATTATACTTATCGAGATGTCAGTTCTCTATAGTTCAAACTGGAGATCTCAATATAAACCTTAAGTACAACATGCAAACCAGTTAAAGTTCCAAGATTGTCAATCAATGAACAAATCAATCACTAATTTGAAAATCTACAAAAAGCAGCTTGAAGAGTACAAGATCAAAGGCCAAGATTAACTGACAAAGTAAAGTCACATATATGCACGATTTGTAAAGATACACTAAGCCAGAAATAGAAACTATTAGTTAACTTAAAGTAGGGTTACATGTTATTGCATGCTGTGTAAAACCTATCTTTACTGTTCTATAAAGTAAACACTAGATTCTAGAATTTCTTGTAATCTCTCAGAAAAAGAAGTTGAGTTCTTTATTAACAAAGAACCCAGAAATTTGTAGCAAGCCGTACTTGATTTTAATATAAAATTAAGTGAGTTTTGAAGATAGTGTGTTTATGTGCATGTTTTACCATTTCTGTTAAAACACTTTATCTCTACAAATTAGATTGCTTTGTTCACCATATCCATAACAGTTTAAAAAGCTTAAAAATAATCCAAAACATATTCACCCCCTCTATGTTGTATTCATTACCTAACATAATATTTTTCATAGAACAACATTATTCAACTCCAAACTACTACACTTAATCAAGGTTTGATCTTCTTCCAGAGTTTATTCCTTAGCTTGATGGTTGTTGACAAAAAAATTCTCCAATCTAATCTACTTAACATTGTTACAGACTCAAGAAATATAATTACAGAATATAAAACTAGCTTATCATACAACTTATCTTTGGGGTTGTCAAGATAAATTAGTCTTGTTATGTACAGACATGTCTCGAAAACCAAAATGGGACACCAAGAAGAGACAAGCAGCAATAATGCTTTGTTGGGCATTATTGTATGGACGACTTTGTGTGAAATCAACGTGGTGCAGAAGTAGAAGAACTTGTAGTCTCAGCAAAAGTGGCTCTTAACCAGTGGCAACATGCTCAAGATAAAAGATTCGATAATTTCCTTGGTCATATGACCAATGCGGATGGACATGAGCACTTGACGTTACCACATGAGAATATGGTTAAGATTAATTATGATGATGCAATTTTTAAATCTTCAAACTGTTATAGTTATTCCTTAGTAGCAGAGAACCATGAAGGAGAATTGATTCATGCTAGCTCAAAGTGCTCCGTGGGTGATATAACTCCAGAGAACGCAGATGCCATAAGATTACGAGAATTACCGAGCTGGATCAAGACGCGGCAATACAGTAATGTAGTATTGGAAACAAATTGTTTATTTGTAGTACAGGCGTTAAGGAGCAACAAAGTTCTCATGTCTTATTTTGAGAGGCTGATTACGGATTGCAAGAGATTCGGGGACGAGCTAGGTGATATGAATATGTATGTTAATTTTATTAAATGGTCTGCGAATCAGGTAGCTGATTTCTTAGCTAAGGCCACCTATTTTGTAGTTGATCGTATTTGACGGGTGACTAATAACCCCCTGGCTCCATTAATGTATTGATGAACGACTTGAGTTATTAATGAAATCAGTTTCATTTTGGCAAATTTTATTTTGTGATATATGAGATTTATTCGTTAACTTAATATAATTTGTTTATTAAATTTGGATGATAAATTCGAATTTAGATGCTTTAATTTTAGATGTCCGAAAAGACGTTTTTCAAATATGAGAAAATGGCAAAAATATGTCATTTTTATTTAAAAAATAATTTTCTGGGCCATCTTTCGAGATACAAAATTGTGTTTCGAAATATTTGTTTACCCTAATTTCCGAGAAAGTCATCAACTTAAAAAATATGATAAAATTAATAAAAACGCATTTATAAGAATAAAGTATTTTTAGACCAAGCTCATATATAATATAAAAGTATCTAAAAGACTAAAAATAAAAAAACAAGAAAAAGTTACTTATAAACAAAAGAAAGTAACAGGGGTATTTTGGTCTAAAATAAATATAAGGTGTGCATAAATAATTTTACGATGTGTATAAATCACCGTCTACCTCATTTGTGTGGTTCAAGTGCTAAAAATGCCTAAAGACGCTAAAGAGTGCCTAAAATATAACTAAATTCTTATGTTTAACATGCGCATTCACTTTTTAAAAAATTAAAAAATTATACGCATACACAAGATGGTAATCATTTTAAAATCATAATGGAAACACGCCATCTGGGAATACGTATCCACTACATATCTACATGATGATCAAAGAAAGGAAGCCAGACCTAAAATGTTTTCATGTTTTTTCCTATAAGTGTTTTGTTCTTAGAACACATCCTGAACAGTCAGGGAAATTTAACACAAAAGCTGATGAAGAAATTTTGTTGGCAATCCTGCTTAAAGAGCTTTTAAAGTATTTAATCTGAGAACCAAGACTATCATTGAGTCTATCAATGTATATTTTGATGACAAAAAAAATCACTCATTTTGAAGAGAACTCTCATTATAGTTTGATCCAAATTCTGCACTGATGATTCATCGGATCAAAATGAAGCACCAGATACTGATAATGCAATTGAAGATGCACATGTTGAGGGGGAGCAATAGCAAAGTTCAAATAATAGTTATGCTACTTATTCATCAGGAGAAAGCTCGTCACGAAATAGTCAAAGTCAGGTCGAGTCAAACACTGACAGATCATCTGCACAAGCTCTCAAATGCGTGTTCCGTAAGTATTTTGGGCGGAACAGTCGCCTTCAGATGTTTTAGGCAATTAAACCTCAAAAGTGGGTATTTTGATGTAACACCCACTAATATGTTTTGTTTACGAAATTCAAAATTATGACTTCTACGTAGAATAATTTTACAAATAAAATTAACAATTCTCATAAATATCATTTAAAAGATCTGACGTTCAAATTCAAAGAAATAACCGACAATAAAGTGCAAAATAAATTATAAATCATAGCAAATTATTCCTATTATAATTTAATAGAGAATTTTATGTTAGGTCACACTTTCACTGTAGAGGGGTTGAATACAGTGTTTATTACAATCAAATCAAACTTCAAGAACTTATGTAACAGAAAACAAACTTTATTTAAACAATAAACTCTGTTACAATCTAGAACTGTTATCTCTCAGTGATGAACAAAATATCACGAGAGCTGCTAGAGTTATATTAAATAATATTCTCGATAATGATAACACTTTTAGTGTAAACCCTATGTCTGTGTTTATATACTACACAGTTACAAGATATTCGCTAATTGATATGGAATATAATTCTGCTTCCTAAAATATATCAATCAGATATCTTCTATTCCAAGTATTCCATTCTTCACGGAATTCCTTCTTCATGCATATCTCTTCTTATGTTTATCTTGATCTTCTTAACTTTAATCAGCTACTGTCCTTATCTGATCGTCCTTCAGCACTTAAGTTCTGATATCTATCTCCTGATAACACAAGTACTGATATCCCTTAAGTTCTGACTTCCAGTATAAGTACTGATCAGTTAAGTACTGATTTGTCCTGTTCAAATAAGATCTGAAATCTAAACATAAAACATATTAGCCATGACATTATCAAATATATCTAACAATCTCCCCCAACTTGTAAATTAACAAAATATACAAGTTTAACAGATATTTGATGATGTCAAAAACATTAAGTACAAATGCATGAGAAATAGACAAGATAACTACAACTTACAGTCCTTAAAGTTTTTACCAATTCAACTTCTGATAACAACTTCAATCTGTATAAATATCAGAATTTAAGCAGTTGTAGATCTTCGACTTGGCTTCATCATTTTCTGATCTCTCTGATGTCAGGAGTTGTTCTGAGATAATTCTTCAACAAACATTTCTCAGCATATCTGAGTTCATCAATCATTCTCCGTTTGACATCTTTAAGCTCTGCAGTATCTTCACCAGTTTGAAATATTGCAGCTCTGAGATCATTAATCTTTGCTTTTCTCAACTCCCGATCTAGTCTTATGACATAAGCTTTATTAGACTCTAGATTGAATTCAAGCCCCTTAATACCAAGATATGTTCTGATCTGTGCAGTATTAGGCTTCATATCAACAATATCACCATTGTGATTTCTGTACTTTGGAACATATCTGCTGTCAGACTTAACAGAATAAAGTCTTTTCTGTCTCTGAATCTGTTCCTTTAAGTAGTTTGCAACAGTCTCTGTTATTCTGTCATCCACTTGAAGTAAGAACAATACATGCTCCAATTCTTCAAAATACTTCAACGGAATGGCATTTTGTCTTATATGATAAACCCTACCATCTGTCATGAAATACAACATGATGTATTCTTTCAAGTAGGTATGGTAAACCATCTGTACAGATTCTAGTTGATTCAATCTCTCAGGAGTTGCTCCAATACCTGGTTCACTCAAGGAAGTTGGATCATCGGTAGTGTTGTGTACTCTTCTTTCATCAGCACTTCCCAATCCAGTTTTATCTCTAGCTTCCTTTCCAGTAACTACTCTTGCTTCAAAACCACTTGAAGTAGTCTTCAAAGATTGAGTCTGTTTTGCTTTAGTGAATCCTGGTAGGAGTGTTTTAGATTTATTTTCTGATATCAAGTTAACTTGAGCACTGTCAGAGGTTACTTGCTTCTTCTGAATATCAGAACTTACAATTTCTTGACTCTGAACAACTTGAGCCATGTCAGAGGTTGTTTTAAGAACTTTTCTTGAAGTCAGAGCAAGATTATCTTTTCCATCAGTAATTTCTTCTTCCTCAGGAGGTACATAAGGTTTGATAGGTTCACCAACCTTTTCTTTACCTTTGGATCTTGGATCTATCTGTGGTTGTGATCTAGCCAAAGTTTCTTCAGTATGTATCCTTTCTTTGATCACAATGCCTTTAGGTTTTGGAAGTAACTTTTTACCAGAAGCTTCAGATTTAGATGTGACTTTCTCTAATTTAAGTCTGGCTTCTTCTTCCTTTAAACTTTCCAAGTCCATCCCTGGATTTTCTTGAAGAAATAACTGTCTTGACATTTCCTCATCAAGATCTAGAAGTTCATCAGAACTTATCCTTTTACCAGCAGCAGAACTTATTCTTTTCCCAGTATCAGAACTTGCTATGTGACTAGCTTGTCTTGATGTAAACCTTCTACCTTGACTATGACCACTACCCATTCCAGAGTTTCCTTGGTCATCTTTTCCATCATCCTTTCCTTGCAGTGACTTGTTGGTTTTGCATTTGGACTTAATTTCCTTCTCCCCCTTTTTGGCATCAGCAGGTAATAAAAGAGAGATAAGTAGTTCCACTGAGGTCTGGATTTCAGTAAGTTGCGATTGCTGAGAAGCTTGATTTGTCAGAATTTGATCAATCTGAGCTTGTTGCTTCTCTTGAGTTTTCTCAATATAAGCAACCCTGTCAATGGTAGGTTGGAAGAACTTTTTCTTATCAAGTTTCCAAACTTGTTCCTGTTTAATAAAGTTCTCCTGAATCTTGTGTAGCTCTGCATGAGTGTTGGAATGAAGACCTTGTAGATGTTTAGTACTCAATGCAGTGACTCTAAGCTGGATTTTAAAATCATCAGAATGTAACATTTCATTAGCTTTAGTCAAGTGCTCAGCAAGATGTAAAGCATTTGGAACACATGAAACTGAGTTCCATTCCTTAGTCCACTCCTGTCCTGCAGGAGTTTCACTCCAAGGTACTGGTGTATCCCTGATAACAAACTCCTTTAGCAGTTCAGACTTAGGAAGAGTCAGTGGAGGAGTATGTCCTGAAGGACCTGCTGCATCAGCATCTACAGTTGTAGCAGCTTCACCAGTATCTCCAACATTTGCAGCATCAGAACTTAAAGAATCAGTATCTTCTGATAAGACAACTGTATGAGTAGCAATGGAGGCTTCAACATCCTCTAATTGCTGATCTGATACTAAGTTCTGATCAACAGCCATATCCTGATGCTCACCTAAAATCTGATCATCATCTTGATGCAGAGAAGGTGGTAGTGATAACTCAGGAGTTTGAACAGCATCAGTAACAGGTGTTGTAGAAGGATTATTTGCTGTTGGAGCTTCTAAGAAAAGTATTTCAGGCACAACCAAGTTCTGAATATCAATTTCAGCACTTGTGCCTGGATCAACAAGAGATATAGAAGGTGAATTAGCCTTGTCAGATACAGGTTCCTGAGATGGAGTTGATGGAGAAGAAGTGACTGGAGCAAATTCCTTGTCTTGTGAGATCAGAGATTCCTGATCCCCTTCCTTAGCTGCTTCCTCCTCATCATCTGAAACTGGCTTCTGTGCCCTCTGTTTCTTGTACTTTCTTGTTGATTTGGATTCCTTGGGAGTTGCAGGAACCGTCATACGTCTAAGCCTCTTGAGAAGCCTAGAACCCCCAATTGCAGAATCCTTCTGAGAAGTTGCCTTCTCAGCTTCATCTATCATAGGTTCTGAAGATGGAATCTGATCCTCAGAATCTGATTCATCTCTCAAAGTAATCCTCCTCTTCTTCTGAGATGTTTGAGGAACAGTCTTTGTTCTCTTTGGCTTAGAGGATGTAGGCTTCACAGTAGGTGCTGAAGAAGAAGGTTGAGCATTCTGTGAAGTGGAGAGATAGGATTTGAGATAAGTTCTGAGGGTAGGTTGAGTAGAATGAGAGGTAGGGACTGAGGTTGATGGATTTTGGTTATGGTGAGTTGGTTGAACATTTGAGTAAACAGATTTGTAAGTAGCTGGATCAGCATTTACCAGAATCTGTTTCACAGACTGAGGAATCTGTAATTGTCTCACCATTGATTTCTTTGTGTCAGCATTTATCAGGTCGTTAAAGTACCTTTTTGCAACCTTAAAAGGTGGGGTTTGAGTGCTGACTAACTGGGGTTCAGCAGTACAATACGTATAAATAAGTTGACAGAATCTAGCAAAATAAACAACATCTCGATCCTCTGTCATCCTATCCCCAATAAAACCAATTATTCCAGTTGCAAAATCAAAATGAGTTTGATGGATAATAGCATACCCGATGTGCTGACTCAGAATTGGGATGGCATCAAAATTTGAACACTTGTTGCCAAAAGCCTTGGTGATGCAATCGAAGAAGAAACTCCATTCTCTTCTGATATTAGCCCGTTTCAACTGTCCAAGTTTCGTCAGACTCTTTTCATATCCCAAATCAGTCATTAACCCCCGAAGTTCTGATTCCTCTGGTATAGAGAAGGTACAATCTTCTGGAAGATGTAATGCTCTTCGTACTGTACCAGGAGTGACTACATAGGATGAATCACCCACTTGGAAGATAATACTGGGAGTTCCTCGTTTACCACCATCATCAAAAACTCCAGTCCTCCAGAACCGCAGAACTTGTTGACTTGAAAATAATTCAGGCTGAGTTAAGGCGTACCCAACCTCACTATGTGCAAGAAGATCTTGCACAAAATACAATTCAGATGGAGCTTCAGCATGATCAAGAATTGCAGCATAGTTGTTTGGAACAAACTTTGCTCCATCAATGATTAAATCCTTTGGTGCCATGTGAAAAAATATTGAAATTCAAGTATGCCTGTTAGGTGTTTGAGATAATGTCTGTATGAAAAACCAACGTGAGAAAGAATGAGAAAGAGAGTAAAAGTAAGAAGAGAGATAAAGTATAAAGAAAATAAAAGATTAAGGAAATCTTCTCTCTGTTGTTCTTATACTCTGAAAAAAATGTTACCGTTGGACACCTGTCAGACATGCAGTAATAACGGATAGTTACTGGGCTCGAGAAAACAGGAATGATTACTTACCCAGTTGCCTTGTTTCAAGGAAAAACCATTTCAGTTATCAAGAGACACAGTTTTAATTCAAAATTAAAACCGTTAGCACTGATTGAATTATTTTTCACTGCAACATTAATATTCTGAAAATGAATCATGTTAAAAATGACCTAGATAATTTCGATGAATAAGTGCTGACAAAGAATCAGAACTTAAATAAAGACAAAATTTAAATGGTCATCAGAATATCAAGCAGGATTTAACAACACAGATAAAATAACTCAGAGACAAAATCTTGAAGTAAAAACAGTTTTCATTAATATATCAAGTCAATACATATATGAAATAGAAATTACATCAATACAAGATTTTCCCTAAGCTTCTAATCCTAACGTCAACAACTTTAGTCCTAGCTAAAAAGCCTGACAAAGCTGAGGATGAAGAAGAACAGGAAGAAGATGAGATTAAGTCATCCTCCTCTTCCTATCTTCGACAAACAAGATAGCGAGTCGAATGATTCGCTCTTGCTGACGGATAGCTTCCCGCCTTTCCTCCTCCAGGCGCTCCAGATGGCGATGATAATCCATCTCGAAGAATAGAAGGTGAGCCAGCACCTCCTGTGGGACAGAGTCCCAGATCTCCTCAGGAATGGCTGTTATATGCCACTCCTGCTGCCACTCGGCACAACTGAGCTCCATTGTGAAGGTTTGTGTGTTCAAAAACATGTTGTATCGAACCATTGTGTTTTTGACAGAAGAAGGAGGATAAGTGTGTGAGAAGAATGTGATGGAAAGACTGATGTGAAGTGGTTGCATATATAGGCAAGAGAATGCCAAGAGACACAAAGATATTGAATGCAGACAGGTAGAATTAATTCTACCTCGTCTCCCTAGACCTTGAAAAAGAATAACAGTCATTGGAAAAGGAATGGGCACATATAACAAGAGTGAACTGTTCAAGGACGAGTGCCATTATGTTTTAACCATAGACTATTAATCTTCCACTTCAACATTTCGAAATTAATCTGAGACTGTTACCAAATTTTACTCACAGATAAGTCAAGTAAAGGGTTAGACTGAAAAATCAGAACTTAGACCTATACCAGAACTTAACAGTCATCAGAACATAATGTCTTAACTCGAACAAGGAATATCTATCTTAGTAAATACTCATACAAGTTCTTAGTTATGAACGTCAGAACTTAATCATCAGAACGTGTAACTAGAACTTGTCCTCAGAATTTGTGCAGAAGTGACACAATGACTGTTTATCTAAAATAACATAGACCACCACAGAAATTTCATCATTCATATGGAGTGATGTGTGTGTGCATTAAGCTAAATAACAGACAAAGAGTAAAGTCTGATCTACTTCAGTATATCTTAGAAATAAGTCATAATTAAAATTTTGCTAAAGAACTGTCATTATCCTGAAACCTACTGATAAATGAGTTCATGCATGAGTTCACCTCTACTGTTTTTGTGCTAATTTTATGCATCTTTTGAAATTCTATTTTACAGAGGCTTCTCAGTGTAAGTGAGTCACGACTGTTTATTAGAATTTATGCCATTATCAGAGTATTTCTCCAGTAATCATAGAGTGTGAACAGTCACCAAGAAAAAATATTTTGCTTTTCTAATGCATATTTACTTAATACCAGCAATGCACTTGGGTCGTCCCATTCACATTTTTACTCTAGATCTCAAAGGAGTACCTGATATTATTCTTTGATTCTTTTCTTTTTCTTTTGATAAGTGAGGTTTATCAGCACTTAGTACATTCAGCAGTTTTACTAGAATCAGAACTTAAACAGATGAGTAGCATAATTCTAATTTGTGACTTAGTAATAAGATATACAAAGTAAACTTAACTAAGCTCAGTTATCAGAATTTGCTTGTGTCATAAGATTTCCACAGAAATAATTACTTCTTTCATGGGATCATTTGTTTATTGAAGACTAGTAGGTCAGTATCTAGCACAGTTATCCTCATAGGATTGAATAGTTACTGAAACAGACATATCACTTATCAGAGTTTAGAAACATATATCAGACAACAGTCAGTACTTAAAGACATTTATCAATTAATGCACAGAATATACAAAGAGATTAATTCTGTAAATACTGATCATAAAGTCTGATAACATAGAACGAGTTTAAGCAGATTTAGAGAAAGAACCTGAAATCATTCCAAGTTCATTTACCAATTTTGAAAAGGTAGCTTCACACAGTGGTTTTGTGAAGATATCTGCTACTTGTTGATCTGTGGGAACAAAATGCAATTCCACTGTACCTTCATCCACATGTTCCCTGATGAAATGGTACCTGATGCTGATGTGCTTTGTCATAGAGTGTTGAACTGGATTACCTGTCATAGCAATAGCACTTTGATTATCACAGTAAATAGGGATTTTGAAATACGTTAACCCATAATCTAGTAACTGATTCTTCATCCAGAGAATCTGTGCACAGCAGCTTCCTGCAACAATATACTCTGCTTCTGCAGTTGATGTGGAAATTGACTTTTGTTTCTTGCTATACCAAGAAACCAACCTGCCTCCAAGAAATTGGCAGCTACCACTTGTGCTTTTCCTGTCAATTTTGCAACCTGCAAAATCTGCATCTGAGTAACCTATTAATTTAAAATCTGATTCTCTAGGATACCATAATCCTAGATCAGCTGTTCCTTTAAGATACTTAAAGATTCTTTTTACAGCTGTTAAGTGAGGTTCTCTTGGATCTGCTTGAAATCTTGCACAAAGACAGGTAGCAAACATGATATCTGGTCTACTAGCAGTTAGATAGAGAAGTGAGCCAATCATACCTCTGTAATCAGTAATATCTACTGAATTACCAGTATCCTTATCCAGTTTTGTTGCAGTGGCCATGGGAGTGGATGCACTTGAACAGTCTTGCATTCCAAATTTCTTCAGCAAGTTTCTGGTGTACTTAGATTGACAAATAAAAGTTCCTTCTTCACTCTGCTTGACTTGAAGGCCCAGAAAATAACTAAGTTCTCCCATCATACTCATCTGATATCTTGACTGCATTAGGTTGGCAAACTTTTTGCAAAGTTTGTCATTTGGAGACCCAAAAATAATATCATCAACATAAATCTGGATCAGAAGTAAGTCCTTGCCATGGTTGAGATAGAACAATGTTTTGTCAATAGTTCCTCTGTTGAATCCACTTTCCAGAAGAAACTGAGCTAAAGTCTCATACCATGCTCTAGGAGCTTGCTTAAGTCCATAAAGTGCTTTATCAAGCCTGTAGACATAATCTGGATGTTTGGAATCTACAAAGCCTGGAGGTTGTTCAACATATACTTCCTCTTCCAATTCTCCATTGAGAAAAGCACTTTTCACATCCATTTGAAAGACAGTAAACTTTTTGTGAGCAGCATAAGCCATGAATATCCTTATGGCTTCTAACCTAGCAACTGGAGCAAATGTTTCATCATAGTCAATTCCCTCCTGTTGAGAATATCCTTTTGCAACCAGCCTTGCCTTGTTCCTTACAATTATGCCATCACTGTCAGTTTTGTTTCTGAATACCCACTTTGTACCAACAACCGATCTATTCTTGGGTCTTGGCACTAAGGTCCAGACTTTGTTTCTTTCAAATTCATTCAACTCTTCCTGCATTGCTTGCACCCAATCAGCATCTTGAAGAGCTTCTTCCACTTTCTTTGGCTCAGACTGAGAGAGAAAAGAATTGTAAAGACATTCATTCGAAGTACCTGTTCTAGTTCTGACACCTGCCTCAGGATTTCCAATTATTAAATCAGGTGTATGTGATTTTGTCCACTTCCTTGCAGATGGAAGATTTTCTCTAGAACTGGATGCTCCCCCATGATTCATGCTGTCTTCGGTTTCATTTTCTGATGCTCCCCCTGAAACTATGCTCTCTGAGTTGGATCCTTCAGTATTTAGATTTTCAGCACTGTCAGTACTTGGCTTATCAGAACTTGACGAATCAGAATTTGAAGAGCCAGATGTATGTTCTGATGCTTCTTGAGATGTGATAATATCTTGAGTATGCTCCCCCTGAATTGGTGCATCTTCCTTTGACGTAGTCACCACAGTTTCAATAACATCAGAGTTTAATCCATCAGAATTTACAGTATCAGGACTTAGACTGTCAGGACTTGAGATATCAGAATATGAATCTTCATTTTCAAATCTCAGCTTATCATGATCAATGCAATCTTCAAGTCCAGTGATCTTCTTGTCATCAAAAGAGACATTGATAGATTCCATGACCACTTTTGTTCTCAAATTATAGACTCTGAAGGCTTTTGTAGAAAGTGGATATCCTACAAAGATTCCCTCATCAGCTTTTAGATCAAACTTGGATAGCTGTTCAGGATGAGTCTTGAGAACAAAACACTTACATCCAAATACATGAAAGTATTTGAGATTTGGCTTCTTGTTCTTCACCATCTCATATGGTGTTTTTCCATGCTTGTTAATGAGTGTTGCATTTTGAGTAAAACAAGCAGTCTGCACAGCTTCAGCCCAGAAATAGGTTGGAAGCTTTGCTTCTTCAAGCATTGTTCGTGCAGCTTCAATTAGAGTTCTATTCTTCCTTTCAACAACTCCATTTTGCTGTGGAGTTCCAGGAGCAGAAAATTCCTGCTTTATTCCATGATTTTTGCAGAACTCTTCCATTATCAAATTCTTGAATTCAGTGCCATTATCACTCCTCAAAATTTTCACAGAATCTTTGATCAATTTATCCAGATGTTTGACATGATCAATCAGGATAGATGCAGTTTCACTTTTTGTGTGCAAGAAATACACCCATGTGTATCTGGTGAACTCATCTACTATGACCAACGCATATTTCTTCTTTGCAATAGACATGACATTCACTGGACCAAATAGATCAACATGAAGTAGATAATAAGGCTCAAGAATTGATGATTCAGTCTTGCTCTTGAACGAAGATTTTCTTTGTTTAGCCTTCTGACATGAGTCACAAAGACCATCAGGAACAAATACTGATTTTGGCAGTCCTCTCACAAGATCTTTCTTGATCAGTTCATTTATCTTGTTGAAGTTTAAATGAGAGAGTTTCTTGTGCCAATTCCAGCTTTCTTCAGTTGAGGCTCTACTCACTAAACAGATTGCAGAACCATCAGAACTTGTTGAAAGCTTAGCTTCATAAATGTTACCACGCCTGAATCCCTTCAGAACAATTTTTCCTTTTGATTTACTAACTATTTCACAATGTTCTGCAAAGAAATCAACATGATAACCTCTGTCACAGATTTGACTTATACTCAGTAAGTTGTGTTTAAGTCCTGAGACCAGAGCTACATCTTTAATAATGACATTCCCAAGATTGATATTGCCATATCCCAAAGTTTTTCCAATGTTGCCATCTCCATAAGAAACACTTGGGCCAGCTTTCTCCACAAAGTCTGATAGCAGGGCCTTATTTCCAGTCATATGTCCTGAACATCCACTGTCCAGAACTAAAATATTTTTCCTGTTGCCCTGCAATCAAAAAGACCACTAATTATTAGTTTTAAGGACCCAGACTTGCTTGGATCCTTTGGCCTTTTTAGGTTTGTTAACATTTGCAGCGGATTTAACATCAGATTTTATGTTAACAGTTTTCTTATCAGAACTTATACTAGAAGGAACAACATAAACTTTCTTTAAAGAAGGTTTTATTTGATAATAATCATAGTACAAACTATGATATTCCTTACAAGTATAAATGGAATGCCATAAACTACCACAATGAAAACAAGGATTTTGTGGCTTGTATCTAACAGACTGACTCTTAACTCCTGACTTTGTAGATAAGGAGTTAATATTCTTATTCTTCCTGCAAAAAGAAGCCAGATGGTTAGAACTTCCACAGTTACGACATGCTTTCCTAGGAGCATCAGGAACAGATTTATAGTTATTGCTTTTATTCACACCTTCCTTTCCATTCCTGTTTTTCCTAGGTGATTTTACCTTGTTTGCATTCTTAACATCTTTCAGCTTATGCTTAAGCTGCTTCTTTGTCATTAAGCCTATGTTAACTTCAGCTGTCTTTTCCTGTTTTAGTTTGTCAGAAGCTAATTTCTTTTTAACTTCTGATTTCTCATTTTCGGATTTTTCAGTTACAAACTTAACAGGTTTTAACTTCGGCTTTTGCTTATCAACAGACTTAATTTCTACAGTTCCTTTTTTATTTTCTCCATAGCCTAAGCCCTCTTTCCAGTTTTCACTGCTTAGCAAATTTTGAGTTGTTTTGCCAGAGTTAGTCCAAGTTCTGATAATCTCTCTCTCCTTTTCTAACTCAGTTTTTAGAGATTCATTCATTTTTAGCACTTCATCCCTAACATAAAAAGCATCATCTCTATCCTGCTGAGTTTGATGAAGCATGACTAACTCTTTTTCTAAGAAATCATTTCTTTTCCTAAAAGCAAGATTTTCAGAAGTTAATCTTTCACATGTTAAAGTTTGATCTCTATAACTAACAAACATGGTTTTAAGATATCTTCTCAACTCATTAATATCATCAGTATGAAAAGCATAAGTAGTCTGAGGTACCTTTGTTTCAGCAGCTTCAGAACTGCTCTCAGAACTTGATTTATCAGCATTTGCCATCAATGCATAGTTCTCCTCACTTTCAGAGTCTGAGGTGTCTGTCCAGCTTTTCTGCTTTGTGACAAGAGCTTTGCCTTTGTCATTCTTGGTTTTCTTGCAATCAGGAGATATGTGGCCTTTCTCACCACAATTATAACATTTAACATTAGCGTAATCTCCTCTGTCAGACTTTCCTCCTCTTCCTTCAGATCTTCTGAAATTCTTCTTATCAGAACTTATGCCTTTCCTGGAAAACTTCTTTCCCTTCCTGAACTTCCTGTATGCAATCTTTGTGATTCCTTTCACCATAAGAGCACACAGCTTCATCATCTCCTCATCAGCATCAGTTTCAGGCAAGCTTTCAGAATCTGAGTCATCATCACTCTCAGAACTTGATGACTCAGTATCAGATTTTATGATAAGAGCTTTACCCTTATCTTTCTTTGAGGAAGGTGGTTTGGGGGATTCCTCTTCAACCTTGAGAGCAACTGTCCTTGACTTTCCTCCTTTCCTCTTGCTTCTTTGTTCCATCTCAAGTTCATGAGTCTTGAGCATTCCATAGATTTCATCAAGAGTTGTTTCATCAAGATTGTAGTTGTCTCTTATTGTTGTTGCCTTCAAATCCCAACATTCAGGAAGAGCTAACAGGAATTTGAGGTTTGTATCTTCAAGATCATACTCCTTATTTACTAATGACAAGTCATTCAAGAGTTTGACAAATCTATCATATACATCAGTCAATGACTCATTAGTCCTTGAGTCAAAGTGTTCATACTCTTGAGTGAGTATTGTCTTCCTGTTCTTCTTAACTGTTTCAGTTCCTTGACACCTTGTCTCCAGTGCATCCCATATCTCCTTAGCAGTCTTGCAGTTGATTACCCTGTTTGACATTACATTATCAATGGCACTATGCAATAAGTGACGTACCTTGGCATCCTTAGCAATAGATGCTATATCTTCAGCAGTGTAATCATTCTTTTCCTTTGGTACGGTCATTGCTGCTTCACCTGCAACTACAACAGCGAGCTTGGTAGGTTTGTGAGGCCCTTCCTTGATTCTATCAAGGTATTCTGGATCTGTTGCTTCCAGAAACATGGTCATCCTTACCTTCCATATGGGATATTCAGATGGTCTCAATATGGGAACTCTGATAGTCTCATATCGACTCTGAGTTGATGTCTTTGATGATTCCTCAGTTTTGGTAGGCTTAGTTGGAGTTTTTGTGTCAGACATGATTGTGTTTGGATCTTTAACTGTATGTGTGTTAACAGATAGCTCTGATACCACTTGTTAGGTCACACTTTCACTGTAGAGGGGTTGAATACAGTGTTTATTACAATCAAATCAAACTTCAAGAACTTATGTAACAGAAAACAAACTTTATTTAAACAATAAACTCTGTTACAATCTGGAACTGTTATCTCTCAGTGATGAACAAAATATCACGAGAGCTGCTAGAGTTATATTAAATAATATTCTCGATAATGATAACACTTTTAGTGTAAACCCTATGTCTGTGTTTATATACTACACAGTTACAAGATATTCGCTAATTGATATGGAATATAATTCTGCTTCCTAAAATATATCAATCAGATATCTTCTATTCCAAGTATTCCATTCTTCACGGAATTCCTTCTTCATGCATATCTCTTCTTATGTTTATCTTGATCTTCTTAACTTTAATCAGCTACTGTCCTTATCTGATCGTCCTTCAGCACTTAAGTTCTGATATCTATCTCCTGATAACACAAGTACTGATATCCCTTAAGTTCTGACTTCCAGTATAAGTACTGATCAGTTAAGTACTGATTTGTCCTGTTCAAATAAGATCTGAAATCTAAACATAAAACATATTAGCCATGACATTATCAAATATATCTAACATTTTATTTGAGTCTTTTCACCTACAATTGCCCTGAAATTTGAATTATTAAAAGTAAGAAATTGTCAAGATAACCAAATTTAGTAAAAAATTTATAAAAATATTGGTACGAATAAGAATGTTGACAAAAAATTCATGACTGCTTTATAAATTTGTTGATATGTTAATATTTTAAACCATAATATAATTTTTATTTTGGTGGGATTTGCTATATGGAATAAGATTTTATTCAAAGAAGTTTTTTAAGAAGGATCTTGTAGGTCAAGAGTATAGATGCACAAAAACTCACCGGGTCGGGATTTATCCGAGCTTTAAAAGCCCGGTTTTTTAGAAACGGATCCGGCCGGACTTTTTTAAAAATCGGGTCGGGTCGGGCCGAGTTTCCTAAAAAATATAAGGTCTGTTTTAGGCCCGCGGCCCGGGCCAGATTGGGCCGGACCGGCTTTTATCCGAGCTTTTTAATTATATATTAAATATTATTTTTATATTTTATAACTCGAACTATGAGTAGTTTAAATATCAAAAAAAATAATATCTTGATATATCGGATAAAGTAGGTTAGACACCGAAATAAATAATTATTTTTCAATATAATAATATAATTATGAACAACAATTTGGATTGTCCAAAATATGGCATACTCATCTAGTTATTGGTTTCATACACAAGTTTGTTAGTTGTTATTATTCTGTATGCACTAGACTGCCTACTTCATATATTTTGTATAGTCACAGACTATATAATATAAAATTATAAATTTAAAAAGGACATCATTTATAATTTATAATGATAAAATTCGGTTACAATTACAACTAATTTAGTAATTATCTTTAATACCTTTTAAGTTGATGAAAAAACAGAAAAGTCTAAAGAAATAAGTCGGCAAACAATCATATATACCTTAATTCCTTCTAGTATTATATTATAATTTTTTTAAAATTATAAAAGTATTGTATATTTCAAATTTTATATAAAAAAATTGATTTTTTAATTGATTTTTTCAAAAAGCCCGGGCTTATATCCGGGCCGAACCGGGCTTTTATCCGAACTTTTTTAGATCCAGAATTTTATTCGAACTTTATTAAATCCGGATTTTATCCAAATTTTTCGGGTTTCGGGCGAGGCCGGATTTTCAAGAAAAAATGAGGCATATTTAAAGCCCGCAGGCCGGGCCGAACCGGGTCAGGTTTTTCTCCGGATCCGGCTCTTCGAGTTTTTTCCCGAATCGGATCTCATTTCGGGTTTTTGATTTTTTGAACATCTCTAGTCAAGAGTAGCTCAGTGACAAAACTCGTCCCCAGAATATAAAATTTGATTCTCGTCAATGTGAGAATATTTATGTAGAACATATACTAATATTGAAAAATAACTTTTAGACCAAAGTTATAATTGAATTGCTGATAAATTGTTTTTTCAAAAATCGCGTAAGTGTTTGGTAATATTTTTAATATGTACATGTTTTATGATATAATATAATGAATAAAAATTTGTGGTGAGTTTTTATGTTGAAATTAGTAACTATATTTGATAAAAAAATTCAAAAATATGAAGGACATATTTTTCTCTAAAAACAGCTTTTCACCTAAAAGCGTTCTTCACATAAGTTGTTTTTAAAATTTACAAAATAACATTCTGTTTAGACGAATAAAAAATGTGTTCACATCAGACAAACGTATAGATTTATAAATCAAGATCCATGTTGTAAAAAGGAAGAATAAGAGTTAATCAACAAACACTCTTGAAAATTTAAATGAATAGTCGAACAACTAATAAGATTTATGTTAATAATATGTATATGTATATAGGCACATGATTAAATAGAAACTAAAATTAAAATAGAAATTAGAAATTAATCTAAGCCATTAGATCAATCTAATCAAATGGCCCCCCTAGAAGCACCACACCCAACTAATCTGCACCCACCCACACACAATTTTAGTTTTTCCCCTTCGATTTTAATTTGATTTTTCCGTCAAACGATATTTAAAAAAAAATATGACTTTACTGTATTTTTCTCCATCTTTCAACGATCGATTTGTATACCATATGTGTTATATTTCGAAATAATTTTAAAAAATATATGGTTTCTAGTTTCTATTATAATATTGGTTTCTATTAGAGTAGCCCCAATGTGTGTATGTATATATATACGGTCTTGCTTCAGTGAGAACCTCATTATTGTGAGATATGAGATCTAATCCTACCTACTAATTTGAATACACCTTATTCATCTCTCACAATTTATTTAATATTTAATATTTAGAAATTTAGAAATTCACCATCTTCTTTTAAATTCAACCACCATCACCCCCGGCAACCACCATTTACGGCCGCCACCACTTCCGCCACAACCAAAAAATCACCACCGTAAAATATAAAATCACCACCGGAAAACCATAAATCATCACCGGAAAACAAAAAATCACCACATCTATCCACTATTTTTATCCACCAAACCGGGCCACTAGCTATGTTTATCAACTCCGAGCGATGTCATCATATCAAAATTCACTAGATTTAAGTATGAATTACCAAATTAAAAACATAACCACCGCAATAAAATCAACACAACTACATTCAATTATCAATTCCGATAATAATACATTTCTGGTTACCAAGTCCTGTCCATTACAAATCACCACCGCCTGAAGAAAATCACCAGATCTAAATATAAATAAATAAATACTATTAACGAAAATCACCTCCGGTCACCATTTCCGGCAATATACAGACACCATCATTACACACAACCGTCACAACTTGGATAATAATATTACTCCATTGATTGATTATACGGCGGAGGTTGAAACCATGACAAAAACGACCAGTCGGAACGACGTCGAAGTATAACCAGAGTTTTAGAGAAGAAAATTGAATTACATGTATGTAATGTTTATATATTTGAATGAGGTGGTGATGGGTTTGGATGCGATTGAGTCGAGTTAGTCGGGGGAAAAGAAGAGTCAGACAACGCGGTAGAGGGACGACGGTGGTAGGGTGTTGGTGGGGAGGGGGTGGAGAAAGACCAAGAGGTAAAAGATGATGTCGATGAGAAATATAAGATTAGGAAACAGTCAAGGGAAGGAGAAAGAGAGGAATGTAGGGTGGAGATTAAAATAAACATATTAAAATATTCTAAAATAAAGGGATGTGATTAGATCTCATATCTCATTTTAATTGGGGTTCTCATTTGAGCAACTCCCTATATATATGATAATTATCATTTTTCATGACTGTCTTGTTATTTTGTTATATATGTATCTAAATATTTTTTATTAATTTTATTGAAAAATATAGGAAAGAAATAAAAGTCTATACAAATTAAACAAATAATAAATACGATGCAATAACTCGTTGGATAACAAGTCCTATCACACAAAAAAACATATTTTGCTGAGACAGTAGTCATAACATTCTTTTATACTCTCCAAAGAAACTCAATATCATCATAAGTAAAAAAGCTAGACGTGTCAAAAATAAAAGGCATGTACACATGTCGATTATTTTTACATGTTTGGTCATGTTTACGCACATTTATCTTAACCGACTCTAAATCTCCTGATCAACTAAAAACATTCCATTTTCGTACACTTTCAAAGGAGATACTCCAGGCAAATCAACGCAAGTATGTTTTCCTTTATTTCAACTGTAAACTAACACGTCAACTGGCCTACGAGTTGATTTGACTTCGCTCGAAGGAGTAAGAAAGCTAACATATATATTCTTTTTAGTTGGAATTCCGACTATCCATAAGACGCGAATCTCTTACCATGTCATATCGATATTTGAAATATGGTTATTTTTGACAATGAATATCGTGCTCTCCAAATATATCCATCCGACTCGTGTATAAGGGATACTGAAATCCATTTGAAAATAAAGGAATTTATAAGCATATAATATATATTACTTCATCGGCGTCATACGCTGCGCTAATTTCATTATCGAAATGTCTTTATAGAAAATCCCGTGTACGTGTGACCAACTAGTTGAAAACTGATGCTTATCTCTCTGGATTAAATTTAATAGGTAAATTATCGCAAATACCTCTTAAGTAAAGTTATGCCAAATAGTGCAATGGTCTTTGGGGGCAAACCATTTCGTAAATAATTTAACCAAAATCACACATGAGAGTACAATTTGTAGCGATTCTTATAATAAAATAAAATGATCTCCAATCGGAATCACCTTACATCCTCATGAAATATGACATCACAAGTCAATATATGTATAAATATCACACACACATATATATAAGGGGAATGATCAAATACAAACTAAAATTAAAATATAAACTAGGAACCAATCTAAGCCATTAGATCTACCTAATCTAATTCCCCCCCTAAATCACCCCACCCAACTAATCTACACCCTCCCACACCCAATTTCAGTTTTTCCCCTCCGTTTTTAATTTTTGATTTTTCCCGTCAAACTGTAAATTTTTTAAAATCCGATTTTACTGTATTTTTATACATCTCTCAACGATTGATTTGCATACCATATGTGTTATATTTCGAATTAATTTTTTTAAAAAATATTTGGTTTCTAGTTTCTATTTTAAACTGTTTTCTATTGGAGTAGCCCCCTATATATATATAGAAAATTAAAAATACTTGAGACTTAACTTTTAAATTGAGAATCAACTTAAAAGATTCAGGCTCTGTTTGAAATTACTGTTTAAAATTGTTGTGCTATTAAAAAAATGTGTTGTTGAGTTTATCCTCAAGTGGTTAAGAGTTTATCCTCTGTCGTCCCAGATCCTGGGTTCGATCCTCGCTCACCCCGAGAATTTATGAGAACAAATACTCATTTGTAAGGCTATAAGCCATATTTGTAAAAAAAAACGTGTTGTTGTAAAAATCAGATGTTTGTTTGGTAATATTTTTATATGTATATTTTTTGATCTAAAAAATTAAAAGTATGATGTTTTGATGAGGTTTTATGGTGAAATTAGTTGTCGTTTCCCGCAAAAACCGAAAAACAATTTTTTTACAAAGAATAATACTAGAGGTACAAAACTAATTACCAAAATAACTCCTAAAATACATATGACATGCTTTAATTGGTGGGACTCATATTAACACAAGTGGGGTCCATTACATTGATTAGCAATCAACCAATCACAAACCAACACCACACTTTGTGGGAAAATTTTGGATTTTTTTTGGGTTCTCTAGAATTACTTTTTTACAACAGCATGCGGGGACTTACTTTTTCTAACAGCAGTTTTTAGATCAAAAATACTTTTAATAAAAAACAGTTTTAAATTTTATCAAACAAGTTTTAGCTATTTTTCGGTAAAAAACTGCCTTTTGATAAAAATCTGTTGTTGTAGCAATAGCAATGCCAAACACACCCTTAATAAGTTAAAATAAAAACTAGGCCAAAGTTATTTTTTTCCCGTAATTTTTTTAAAAATGTTACTAATTGTTGTTACCCATCGTTTAACTTAGGGTGATGGCCAAAATTACCACATTTATTAAAATTAGTGACCTAAATATCAAATTTGAAATATGCGGTTAAAAATATCAGCGAGATACGCTTTCTCAGATTGAGTATTTGATATATGCCATCTCAGACTGAGTATTTAACATTTTTTTTAAAAAAGTTGAAATACGTTTTTTGAAATTGGATATATGAGATACACTTTCTCAGACCGGGTATATGTCCGGATACTCAATTTCAGACCGGGTATTTTAACCATTTTTTTTTCAAAATGCATTTTTACACAAGAAAATAAAAAAAATCATTTTTTTGAAATACCCAATTTGAAAACGAGTATTTGATTAGTAAAAATGGCCAAGATATTGAAAATACGTATTGTTGTCGGTTTGTCCCAAAAAAATGTTATAAATGTCAATTTTTCTTTAACTTACATTAATCCAAAACGATTTTTGATCATCATTTACATTTACCTTAACAAAATTATGTTTTAATCTCTAACAATCGTGTGTTAAATAAATATTATCTAATATACTGCTTCACAACCCTTAGATCTTTATTTGAAGTATCCAGATTAAAGGAATATTTTTTACCTTTCGCTATAAATATCAGCGGGAATGACTTTTTTCTCCGCGAATATTTACAGCGGAAGGGAAAAAGTCCTTTCCGCGGATATTATAGCGAAAGGTAAAAAAAATCTTTGATCTGTGTCGTTGAAATATATATATCTGACACCCCGGGAGTAGTGTGTTATTTAAACGGTCTCTGACACACGAGAAAAAATGTTAAAAATAACATAATTTGGGCAAATGGTTGGAAATACCCATTCTGGAGGTGGATGACTGAAAACATCGTTTGGGATACGCATTTGCCAATTGGGTATCCTATTTTGTACTAGATACGCATTTGACAAATGTGTATAAAAATAAATAAATTTATTATACGAATTGGTAGTTGGGTATCTCAAATATAATACCCAAATTGTGAATGCGTATCATTTGTAATTTTCTGAGATACCCAATTTAAAAATGCGTATTATCATTAATAAATTAAGAAGTGGGTGAGTGTCAAGTTTGGCCGATTTTCCGTATAAAATAACAAAAACAACCCGTTTTGAATTTTCTGGCAATCGTGGACGGTAGCTATAAAAGTCTATAGTTGTCCATTTTTTCAAAAAGTGTTATTTCGGTGTAATTTTATAAATAAGGCTATTTTTGTCAATTCTTCTTAAAAAGTGCGTAATTGAATGAATATTTTAAGTCATGTGCTTTTAAAATGGATATTTTGATGAATTACATCCAAAATATGAGTATTTTTTCAATTCAACAGACACACGGACGAGACCAGGACCCAATATTTTATGTGACCGAGACCCAGATACAAAATCTGGTGAAGGACAAATTTAGTCTATTTTTATAAAAAAATAACAAAAATGACAAATTTCTAAAAAGTTGGCCAATTTTAGCAAGTGGATACCCAACTGTTAGTGGAGTATTCACTTTATATGAGATATCCAACCGCGATTGCAGTATGACGTATATGAAATTCTTAACTAGTCTTGGAATATCTTATAAATATTGGGATACGCAATTCAATCCACTAAAATTGATTTTTTTTCGGAACGCCTGTTTTTCTTAAAAAATAGACTATTTTTGTCATTTTTTGTTGGAAACCCGCCTAAAAATCTAGGTTAAACCACTCAGTTACTAACAGGGCTCGTCATTTCAATTCAAAATCATCACCCGATGGCTATTGATCAGAGCTCAGAACGGTGGTTCAAAACCTTCTTAAACGACGACGTAGAACTACAAGATCCGCCGTGTATTCTTTTCTCTAGACCTTGGGAATCGATCCCTTCCGAAAGCGGACCTTCTAGAATCCACTCCTCAATTCTTCAATCTTCTTCGTTGTATGATACTTCTACTCTCTCCGTAAGTCCACTTCTCAATAAATTAATACTCGATAAATTAATAATCTCGATAATTAGTACTTTTTGGAATTAATAGAGATAATGTATATCGATGTGTACTGCTTACTCTCTCTGTAAGTCCACTTCTCAATTCATCAATACTCGATAAGTTAATAATCTCGATAATTTAGCATATTGGGGATTTAATAGAGATAATGTATATCAATGTGTACTTCATATCAAAGTGAATATACTCTCTCCGTAAGTCCACTTCACTATGAATTGATATTCACTGAATTAATTAAGCTCGATGATTTAGTACTTTTCAGACATAATAGAGGACATTTATATCATTGTGTACTCTCTCCGTAAGTCCATGTCTCCATGAATTGATACTCGATAATTTAGTACTTTTGTATAACGATAAATGAATACTCGATGAATTAATAGATATAATGTATAATATATATTAATGTATACTCGATCCGTAAGTTCACATCTCAATGAATTGATACTTGAAAATTTTGGACTTTGGCATGATAACTGAATACTTAATAGATTAGTAACCTCTGTAATGTAGTGTTTTTCTAGGTCTTGATATAATAGAGATAACGTATGATGTATATTGATGTGTATGCATAAATAAGTGCGTGTATGTGTGTAAATGTTAAAATGAGTAATTGATATATAGATTGTGATTTGTGAATGGAGCTTAAACCTAGGTTAGGATTTTAAACTACTAAGAAATTTATAACCGCGTTGTAATTGATATATGTGTATGTGTCTATGTTGTGTATGTTGACGTTAGAACAAAATTTTAGTTAAATATTTTTGTTAGAGTTTGTTTATGGCTTTGCGTGTATCAGCTAGGGAAAGTATCAGAAAATAATGAGGAAATCATAACTATGTTTGATTATGAACTTAAAATACTTTGTGATATTGGATGATTTATATTTAATTATATACACTATCGATGTATATGTAATTGTTGAAACACAAGGTATAGATTTATTGCCCGTGAATGTCAATAAAATTATTGAAATTTGTTTGCAAGTTTTATTGCAGCTATGTGTCTTTGTTGAAATGTAGTACATTTAAATTTATAGTAAAGGTACAAAGACAAGTATTATTGCAGCTACGTGTCTTTGCTGAGTACCCTTTTTCACATATTATTTTTAAAATCATAATCATGTCTATTCATTCATTTCCTAATTGTTTTTATTCTTTTTGAACGGCATACATACAGGAAGCTAGTCTGGTGAGATTGGCAATTAATGCACTGCAAGGTGTTGAATCTGCTCTCAAAAGTATCGATAAGATTTGTACAGTGTTCTTTTCTGATCCAGCTGACAGGACCTATCATCGAATCCCAAGTCTCTGGAATCGATCTTTGAGTACAGTTGCTTTAGGAAGGATACTTAAAACTATTTGTAGGTCAGGCTATATAGTTTATCAACTTCTCCGGTTTGTTTATTATTTCAGAACTATTGAATTTGACAGAGATCTAAAAGAACAGAAGGGTTCAAAGTTTGAAGACAATAATTTGTGGGAATCCGGAGAACGTCCTCTGTACAGTCTTGTTAATCAGGCATTTGCGGTTTCTGTTGGTAAGATCCTAGAAGGCTATACCTCTGCTCTCGATACACTGCATGCATCTGCGGTCATGAGACGTTTGTCAAAAACTTTTGATATGTCCTCGAGTGCTTCTTCTAGAGCAGGCCTGCTCACAAGTGTTGCTCATTCTGAAGTCACACTTTTAGAGGTTTACTTGCACACAGAGGGATTACGGACTCAGATTGATGTTTTAGGAAACCTCTGCAAGTTACATGATATTGATCTCTGCCTTTCAGCATCATTTATTGAAACAAAGTTCAGTGAATTCCCTATCGGTGGCAATTTACTTACGTATTTGTATAGCCAGCTAAAGGTTTGCTTGTTTATTATTTTCATGTTCCTTTTAAGTGTTTTATTTATAATGTTATATACTCAATTCACTTCTCTATTATGTAACCATTTGACCAGCCTTCTCAAAATTGTTAGATTCAGTAAATTGTTTTTGACCATTGCATTAGAAGTAGAAGTGTTTTCCACCGAAGTACTTATGTAGAGTATGTACTAGACAAAATTGTCAAGTATGTACTCATGTAGTCATGACTGCCTACAGGGAATGTGAATACCACATTTACCACTGTTTGGAACTACCTAATATTTCATTAACAACATTCAAGGGTGCGTATAAACTATAAAGTTGTTATACCATGCTTCTTTGAACCTCCTAAAAATTAGTAGTCTTTTTTTAATCAGCAGAAAGTGTACATTCAGCTTGACTGCTAAGAGATTGTAAATCAGATATCTTATTAATTGTATTAGATATTTTACTTGCTGTCTCATACTCTTATTCAATCTAAAGGATACATGGCCCTTGTTCCGTAACTTTCTGTGTATTTCTCTAAATCAGTGCTGTTTTGTTTCTGTTAATGCATAAAGAGTGATTATGTGCATGTCTTGCAGGTCTCTGGCCCCGCGCATAGTGGGGTGCTCAAATTTCTTTTTGTTCGATCATTTGAACCATACTCTGAATTCATTAGATCTTGGATCTATAAAGCCAAGTTTAGTGATCCTTATAATGAGTTCATAGTGGAATATCCTGACAGTCTGCTGCACTATAAAATGGGCAGCAGTGGAGTCTCTGCCGACTTTGCATTAGCCACCATCAGGGTAATATATACAGATTAATTATGCTGCTTTCAGTTTACGGAATTTTTTGTTGGTGCCTTTCTTCATCCCTTGGATACTGATGTTACTACCTAAATTCTCACATCCAGGAACAAGACAAAGTTGCTGTTCCTTGTTTTTTGAAAGAAATATTAGTTCTGCTATATAGAGCTGGTCAGCAACTTCAGGTGCTGATGAAAGTGCTTGAGTTGTCTAATACTGTTGGTGCAGGGGACAATATATACGAGGAGTTTCTTCCCTTTTTGAGGGGTTCCTCAAGTGATTTTTTTTCTCATTCATCTCCACTGACTTTTAATAAAGGAGATTTAGAATCTATGGTGGTTTTAAGAAACAATTGCCACAATCAGATGATGGAAAAACTTCAAAGGCTTTCAGTGAAATTAGATCTCAGATATCAGCAGGTCAGTCTTCGATATGTATGCTTCTCTGACTTTAATAGACGCTCAATTTCTGTCCATGTTTTTGATTATATACTTCTGGCATTTACATGTAGAACATGCTAGTTTTCATCAGTGAAAGAGAGCAAATCTATTTCCTTCATGAGTGTTTTTTTCGTTTTCTAAGTTATTATTTGTTATGCTTCTACAATATGTAGTAGTGCAAGCTGGGATTCTGATGACTTCCTTGTTTGTAGGCATTTTGTTGGCTCTTGTTTCCACTCGGTACTTTTCTAACTAATCATACTTTTAACAAACTTCTTAAAGTATTTTTTAAAAAAACAAACAAACAACCATTTTAAAGTTTTTTTTGTGTATGCTTTAATTTACATCATCGCATGATGTACTATACGAATTCTTTTGTCCGTAATTGAAATTGTCCATTGCTTTGTGGGAATTTTTTGGTATCAATCATCTTGTCATTTCGTGTTTGTTCATTGTTTTTTTCTTGGTAAATATATGATTTGCTTAAAGATTTGTACAGAGCTAGGTTCTTACAATAATAGTTGGTAATCTGGTGCAAATTGTTCAGTTCTTATGTGCATTGTCAGCTAACTAAGTCCTATAACTAAACAGTCGGGTTGTGCTAATGACGATTAAACAGTTCACTTAAAAGGCGGAAGCATATGACCCTCCAACAATTCTAGATCTATTAACCAGTGAGTTGAATTAGTTCCTGAAACTCTCTACATACCCCAAATAGGCCCCATCAGCTTGGCAGATAGGATTAGTACAACCCCTCATAAGAAGTCTTCCAAACTATTGATACTACCTACAATTGTATCTTGTATGAAGTAAAGAATGCTCAAATTTTGATTTTCGATTTCATCCAAAAAATCAGAAAAATTGATTGGAATTTCTGAAAGTAGAAGTTATCTGGGTTGAAGTCAGTAGCTAGCATAGATTGCCTTGAAAGGGGATGATGCGTGCATAACAGAGGTTATTGTGATAAAATTTCTTCTGAATGATCATGTGATGTCTTCTGTCCTAGTTTGATGTTTTGGAATACAAATTATATCTTGATTTAAGTTTGGTCAATTCGACTAGAGAAGTCGTACTAAGCCAGCTTCTATATATTTTTGCAAGTAAATTCTGGCACCTGCATTTTTTTGAAATAAAGTTTATTTCAGCTATCTTTACATCTTCTATATAAAGTATTGTATTTTATGCAGGTTGTTCATTGTGGAACTGCACCTATATCAGTTAATATTGGTGGAAGAAATCAAGATACTCCAATATCATCTGTATGGAATGAGAATATAACGACTTCTTCAAACACTGTAAATAAACAAAACTTGTATGCTCTCTCCCTCCAACCCTGGGCTGTTCTCTTTTACTTAATTTTAAAATGGGTTTTCTTCTGCATATGCACGCCTGACTGTTTGACTAGCAGCATGAGTGCACATCAAGCAGTTAAGATAATCAGTCTTACCAAAATCAGAAAAGACCATTGACATTCTAATATCAAAAATTGTGTAAGGAATTTTTTTATTGGTTTGTTTGTGCGGTTAGTGTTAATTTTTTTACTCTTCAGGGAAGATGGTGCTCTGGATTCTGAGGCGTCTAGCATGGCAGATGAGAATTCTTACGTGCAGGTGCCCTTCAATTTTTCTGATTGTTCATCGCTTGCTAGCTCTGAAGAGCAAGATCAGTTTGATCAGTCGGTTGAGACTCCCGATAAATTTGTCAATCTCGAGGAACAATATTTATCTGCACTGAGTTTTTCTTCCAGTATCACACGGCATACACCTTCCAAAGATGAACTGTTGTTCAGTGTGGAAACTGATCAGGAAACTTATAAATTGAAGGACCCAAATATGTACTTTCTACATCGTCAGTATGATAAGACAAATAATGATGATTATTCTTTGCATCTTGATTTAAAAGCTTTGAGTTATCCATGGATATCTGAAATTTATGATTGTGAAAGGCAACATGATAAAAGTTCCCCATCAGGTTCCCCTCTAAATATTTGTAAGCATGTTAGTGAAGAAAATAAAGCTGAAAAAATGGCAGATGTGCGTAATAGTGGATTGGAAGTGGACTATAGAAACATTCAAGATACAGATGAAGTTGCTTTAAACTGTAGTGTGACTTCATCTAGATACGGCGAAAACATAACTAAGGATCAACATTTAATTGGAACTTATACTTTACCAGATTTATCTAGCTCAGAATCATGGAAGGTCAAGTATAATTCAAAGTTTTTCTGCGCCAACCCAATAGTGACCAAGCATAATTTAAATTACCGGACTTGCATGCCTGAAGAAAAGGGCTCTAGGGAATTCGAAAGAGGTTTATCTTCCTTTGACTTTACATCTGTACAAAATCCTTTTAGCCTACCTATAGCGAAGTCACCTGGCAGTCCGAGACAGAAAGTTGAAACTAAACTTGTGACTTCTATTGATCCTGTTCCATCTGCTGCCTGTAGCACAGCTGATGTAAATAAGAAAGAAGGCCATAAAGGTGGTGCTTTCCTAGTTAGGTCATCTGAAATGGATCGCTCTCCACGATGGACAGAGGATGCTCGAGAAAATGTTTTTCAAACAACTTCTACTGGCGGGAGTGGTTGGCAGAGTCTGCTCAGTAGTTCTTGTAACATTGATAGTAATACTGGCAGAGATTTTGAAACTGGTTTGACAGGAACGCTTGATATACCTTTGGATTTTGTTATTGAGAAATGCCTCTTGGAGGAGATTTTACTCCAGTATCCTTATCTTGGTGCAGTGTACTATACAGCATTTTACTTTCATGCAGTTAATTACAAGTTCTTATGTTACCAGGCTGATTCTGTATCGTACGATTGGCTAATTAAATTCCTATCTTGGTACCCGACAATTTAGCTGATTCATGGTTAAGTGTGTGTGGTCGCATGTGTAGTATGTCTGTATTTTAGCTTTTATTGGTCTCTATATGTATCTTGAAAATATTTATCTGATTATATCTACGAGAAGTATGATATGTTTGGGCTTACAGCTGGCTTGAAATTCTATGAGTAAGAGGGTTAGTAGTTCTATTTTGAGTTTAAACACAGCCAGAGGTATATAATCCTGAGACCGGATGAATCCTTCTCCATTTTATTTAGTTAAGCTGGAAAAAAGAGAAACTAATTGTTAGGGTGCCTAGCTACATTTCTAACAGTTGCTTGTCCATCAATGGCTAAAGGAAGATGGGCAGTAGCTCTTCTGGTGGTTCATCAACCATGTGACACCAATGCCAGAGCACCTTCTGACTAAAAAGATTTTCACCTTTTCCTGTTGAACATTTTTTGTGTTGTTTTACCACGTTGGGCTTCGGTTTTTGATGGAAATCTTGGCCTTTGATTCTATCTTTATCTCTATTGAATCATTGCTCAAATTGGATATGTGAATATCTTAATATCACAAATTGCCTAACTTTTGGTATTCCCTATCAGAGATCACAACACTAGTTATGCTGCTTGCTCTCACCAAAACCTTAACAATCTTTGATTATCTTGCAATTATTGGAAGAAAGTTTATCCTCTCGCCTTTTCTAATTGAAAAGTTTATCCATTTTTCATCAGTCGACTACTCCAGTCGACTACCCATTCTCGACTAGTCGGCGGCTAGTCGAGCGCTGTGACAACCATGATATATATCATGAATTTATTTTCCGAAGCTGCCACATCAATATTGTTTCTGTCCTAAACTTTGCTAGATATCGATATGTGAGCAAGCTGACCATCAAGGTTCTTGAAGAAGGATTTGATTTGCAGGGACAATTATTGGCACTGCGCAGGTATCATTTTATGGAATTAGCTGATTGGGCAGATTTGTTTGTAATGTCTCTTTGGCATCATGTAAGTCTATTTTTCTGGACTTGCCCTAAACTGTTTCTTTTCTTTTTTGTTTTATGTGATAAAAAACACCTCTGATTGCTTTCCTTTGTTTCTCCAATATCAGAAATTTTATGATACAGGGGCAGATAAAAGAATATCAGAAATTCAGGGTTTACTTGAGTTGTCTATTCAGAGGTCTTCATGTGAGAGAGACAGTTATAGAGACCGGATATACTTTTACATAAAAAAAGAGGAAAAAATGTCGCTTTCTGCATCTTCAGCTGGTACATATAGTGTTTAGTGTAACTTTTTGTTTTTTCTTATCTATTGCACTATTCATTCTAATTTAATCATACACTGGCTGCGCTTAATATGCTTATTTCTAAACTTGACGTTCTTATTTATAAATGTAAGCTTACTTTTGCAGGAATACAGTCGTTCAATTATTTAGGTTTGGGTTACAGAGTAGATTGGCCGGTCAATATCATTTTGACATCCGGTGCTTTAGAAATATACGCTGAGATATTTAGTTTTCTGATACAAGTAAAGCTGGCACTGTCTTCATTAACTGAAGCATGGTGCTCTGTGAAGGTATATGCTTTCCGAAACTTTTTTATGCAAGTCAATTTTGAAATTTTGTAAATACAATGACCAAACAGCTATTGTAATACATTTATCTATACAAGTGAGATGGTTGCTTTACGTTTTTATTACATTAGTTTGACTCTAGTCTTTAGCATAGTATCTACCAATTGTGTGTACCAGCTTCTTATACCTTTTTTTGTTTAGGCATTTTATATTATTTTAAAATTTTGAAAAGGAGCATTATAAATATCCATCTTTTTTGTATATATTGCAAGTATTTGGTGTGGCTTTATATTACTTTTACCGGTTTAAGTTTATTCATATAGAAAATAATGTCCTGTTCAGTTTTGGAGTTACTAAGCATTTTAACCCTTATTGATTTACAGGAGCACATGCACAGTATCAATCAGAATGGTGGTTCTGGATCACATAAATCAAAAGTTTTACATTTCAATATCTTTATGAAACTGAGGTGCACTAAGATTTTACATACGAGTCTTTCCCAATTGCCATTTTAATTTTCCAGAAAGCTAGGTTTACATTATAATCTGTTTTAATGTATCTTACTTGCAAAAAGTCTGGTATGCTATGTATATACTGAACTCAAGTTAAACATAATATACCAGTGAAAAGCATCTTGCACTTTATTGTATCTACCTATATGCATTGATGGTATGCCTACGCCTAGTCAATCCGCAAGATACAGCATTATGCGAAGTTAATTGAAAAACACGTCCTTTAAATTATTTCACTAGAAACTCTTAAAGTGTCCTTTAGCCTACTGCGGAGTCTTGTATGAATATCCTATGCTGTCATATTCTGGTGACTTATCTTCACCCGGCGAGGATTATCTACGTAGCCTCCCCTCCTTAGAAATTGAAAGCTCCATCAAAAAGTAGGAAACAATTTTGAGGTTGATATTTGGTTGACACAACTCTGGTATGACTATTTTCCACGCCCACCTTCAAAAGCTTATAACATCAGTCTTATGTATCGGAAGACAGTTAAATCCCTTTTTTGCTTCTGCTTTATGGTCCTTGCTGTTCTTTTTGGGTTAGTTGGCTTCAGTGATGCTCAGTCAGTATAAATCCTAGTTAATTATATTTGTTATCATTACATGATGTTCTTGAGTTCATATAAAAGGGGTATTAAAAATGTCATTTACTAATTATCTGGATACAAAACCATTTTTATCTAAGTAGTTGTATGTTTACCCTATTAGTTATGGGAATCTAGAGCTAATAGTCTGTAATGTTGACTCCACTATTGTTGATATAGTGGTGTTCAAGACCAAGCCTCGGAAGGATTTAATTTGGATTTGAATGTATATATAATAGGAAGTTGTATTAAATAAGTAAATTGATGCAGGGCAAGGTTTAATACTCTGTGCAGAAAATCAGTAGAGACTAGAGCCACAAGCAAAACCTAAATTTTATCTAATAATCATTAATTCATGATTATTATACTCTCAGATAACGAAGATTACAATTGTTTAAAAATAAAGATCTTACAATTTAAAGAATTATTAAAAATTCAAAATGAAGGGAAACATACTCTACTAATTTTCTAGATTCGTAATTGATAACTCCATGAATCTAAATATCTTGATTCATAAGTATTACTATGCGTTAGGCTCTTGAATATCCTAAATAGGCAATACACATATATCTACAGATAATAATATAAAAATAGTATGAACTAGTTTCCTGCTCGTGGGGTTTGTGTATAAAACGATATAACTAGTTGGTTTAAGTCGGGTGCTTTTATGTCAATTTTAATGAACAAAGTTGTAAATGTTTGTCTTAATTGAAGTCTATGGTAGATACAAAGTAACCACTGGGGATTTGTTATTGTTATTTGATCGGTCATTATTACTTTCAAATGTTAGATCCCTCTTGTGACAAAATTTACTAAATATCTTCATGTCTCACTTGCTAACAGTTATTTTCCGGTATTGTATATCAGGCAGCAAGTTAATCATTTCGTAACAACATTGCAGCAATATGTACAGTCACAGCTATCTCATGTGTGTTGGTGCAAGTTTCTGCACTCACTTAAGAATCAGGTCTGTTACTTCGGGTTCGTTTTGATCATTCCCTTGTCTTACTACAATAAAATCATTTTTTTCTTGCATACGTGTTAATATTAAAAAAGATAAATTAAGTCTGATTTAGTGATTTGAGATCCAGGATGTTGGATATCAATTATCATGAGGAGATTAGAACAAGTAATAAATTTGAAGTCATTTAGGGATGAAACAGTTTTGAAGATTATAATTTTAATCTGTTCCGTAAATTTTCCAAAATTGTAAAAATGTAACCAGGGAAATTGAGTGTAACCTCCTCTTTGTTACACAGTAATAACATAAGATGCCTTGCAACCATTTTGTTGCCTATCATTTGTTCCTTGCAATATCTATTTGGAGGTCTGAGGCACAACTAGTTTCTTTATCATGCTCATTTTGCATTAGTAATAACTAGTAGCGGTTTACTCTTTTAGCTCTTAATACTAACTTGGTCTTCTGAATGTAGGTCAAAGATATGATGGATTTTGAGTCGGTGCATATGTCCTATCTTAAGGATTCACTCAATGTGTAAGTTTACATCTTTGTTTTTAGTCGCATACACATCACTCACATACCTAAGTGCCTGATATTATTAATCAGGAGTCTACTAATGGTCAGTAGCAATGTACCAAGTAAAATTTGAATGTGAACTGTGAAGTGTGAAGTAAACAAGCTATGTACTGAATTAAGACTTCATAGTTGTCTAGGCGTCACCTAGGTGGAAAGGCAATCAAATATGAATAGGTGTCCAACACGTCGTGATATTGAAGAGCTGGGATAGGCCTACTGGATTCGAGGAGCCCATTAGACAAATTTGGCATTGCCTAGGCATCCATTAGGCAAATTAGACAGCCAGCTATATATGTTTATATTTTTTCTAACATAAAATTTGACTGCCTGTTTTCGTTTTTTAGCAGCATCATTATATAACTTGAGCCATTATAAATTAATGATGAGTCTTTAAAATTGTTTTTAAAGAAAGTGAACAAAGCTTACTTCATCTATTTAAAACGTAGAAAAATCCTACATTAATATGATCATTATCAGCAAATTAAATTATTTGTCGTTTTGTACATAGTATATATACAAAGGCCTGCATATAACTGGATGACCGACAAGAGCGACTTACTGCCTAGGCGTCCAGCTGATTCAGTAATACCTTGGTTTGCCTTTAGTTACGCAATGAAAATGTTCGAGTCATTTATTGTAAAAATTCTAAATTTACATTATAGACAAATTGCATTAAAGGTAATGCAAGATAGTGGGGATATAAGCTAATTATGTCTTTGCTAAAAGCAATTTCCATGCAATTCTGCAAACGGCACGTAATATGCTTGTATGCCACAGTTTTTATCGTGTGCTATTTTAGGACTTGATGCATCTAGTGAAGTTTCATACATTTGATATTTGCCTAAAATCAATTTATCTCTAATTCCTGAGGAAATAAAAAAAGGCAAATGATTGAAAATTAATGTTGGTATCAACATTTACCAACTTACAATAAATTATTTTTGGACTATTAGTATATAACACAAATTTTATTTCCCTTTTTAAATGTTTATTTTATTGTCATTGTGAAAGCTTACATAATAGTCGTTGGGCTGTCAACTTTTTCTGCTTTCTTCCTAGCAACTTGCTCGTGGACTAGAGAATATTTATAATTAATTAAAAAATTATGCCAACTATGATGATTAGATTATAATGCAGTGATTATTCTGCAGATGTTTCTTGTCTGATGAAACAGCGGGTGTAGCTAGTATCATCCAAAACATTTTGCAATGTGCATTAGATTTTAGATCCTGTCTGACTGGAAGCACATGGCAAACTGGAGTTGAAAATGAAGATTCTTCGAGTAAATTTTCGAAGACCAACATTTCCCAGGTGATTTTTCTCATCTTGCTTTCCTTTAAATTTTCTCCATATATTAAGAATGTGTAGAGATACTAGAGCCGAGTAGATTACAGTATTTGTAAACTGTACACTATTCAAATTTAATTATGAAAAATATTAAACATCTTAAACTAATGATGTTTGCTTTCATGGTTTAGTTTTCTCTTTAGCTGGACTTGGATCATATTCTTAAAATTACAGAAAATTGATTTGGGTCAAGTAACTGGAAAGGGAGAGTTTCAGAGGAAGAATGTTGTCAGGCGTCAGTTCAATTAAATAAATTGAATTGTTTTGTAAGTGGAGTTCAATTGTTTCATAAGTAGATGAACTCCACAAAACCTTGCGTATTGGCCAAGGACAATGTTGTAACTGAACTTCTGGTACTGGTTAATATAAATGTTGACTTTTATTCAATCAAATGTTTTACTTTTGTTTATAAAAAAATTTATGTGCTCATGTATCTTGAAAAGGCAAAGTAGTATACATGCGCAAGTCATACAAGCTGCAGTGTTACTTTCGTAAACCTAGTGTCAAGTGACTTCTGTAAAAGTTTAGAGAGGACACACAGAAATTGGTACCCAGTTTCTCGCTGAATAATTTAATTGCCCTGGCTATAAGGAATACAGAAGTTATTAAACGTTTATTCATTTAGTAAATCATTGCTTTCTTTTGCTATATCGGATAAGGAATCAATTATGTTGCTATTGATGTACAGGTCCTTAACATAAAGCGTGTGTTCTATAATAATCCAAAGTACCATTACTAAATATGTTGCTATTGATGTGCAGGTCCTTGACATAAAGCGTGTGTTCTATTATAATCTAAAGGAGCTGTATATCTGCTATCTCAAGTCACCAAAACATGGGGAGTTCAGCCTTTCTCGTTTCTGGGACCGTCTTAATTACAACGACTACTACACAGAAGTAATTGGTAAAGACGTAGGCCACCTCGCTTTCTATGTATAAATATATGGCATGGAGTCATTGTGTGAGATACTGAGCAGGATTCTGAAGGGGTAGTGTATATAGTGGGTTTACGTACCATAGCTGGTTGAGATCATCTAATTATTCGATATCAGTGATGCATGCTACAAAAGGTACATCTCAAGCCTGCTGACCATTTTCCATCTGCTTCAAATGATGTTTTAGTTTGGGATATTTTTTTACCAGCAAGTAATATATTTTCTTTCTTTCAGTAGAGATGCAAGTTTGTGATATGATTTGATCATGTAAACTTTACAATGATTGTCTATATGTATAAGATGTTTGTTACAGTTTGTTTGTAAACCCATACCAAAGTGATGGCCAGGACTCATAGTGAGGGATGTGATCGTGAACATATGTAATGGTTTGTTGTAATTTGTTATTCTGTACTAATGCAGCTGAAATCACATAATGTGTTGTATAGTGACTACTGACTAGTGGTGGTGTTGGTTATTGTAGAGAGCTAATATATGTGAGCTTTGTCGAAATTTTCTGCCTCGTCTTTCCATAGTTCGATTTATACTTCATCCCTTACCGGGTATTGATATGGCACACATTCCACTGCAGAATTTCAAACTCTATGAACTTTTTTCTGTTCAATTATGATACTATATATACTGCAAATCCAGTATATGTAAGATTGATATACCCAATTTCCAGGTGATACTTCCCAGTTTCTTTTGTTATTTTAATACGAGTTCTAACCAGACAAACTTTTGCTATTAATATCCATTGTAGTGTCAGTTTAGGTAATTTGCACTCTGTCAACATTCTGGTAATTTGCACTGTCAACATCCTTATTCACTTTTACAAGAGAACGAACATTCTTGGCAAGCCAAAATACGCATATGTCTATCTTTTCGTAAAATTAAGAGACAATGTTCTAGTACCGGTTTGTACATGATGAATCGATAAATTGATGAGAATACATATTCTATACCGTATTCAATTGTGTTTTAAGGCAATCTAAGTAATAATTGGTGCATTGATTTTTTGATTGCGCTATTTTTTACTTGCATAAGTTCAAGAGTTCAATTACTGATAGAAATGTATAATTAATTAGCAAACAAAATAAAATACACACTACCTGGATAAATTTTGAAAACAAATTTAAAAACCGTAACATATTTTCATTATATAATAGATAATAGATGAAGAATTTGAAATACCATGTAAACATGCAAGAAATCCCAACGGGTATAAAATTTCAAATTGAAATGAAAATCAAAAGGACAACAATAACCAATGTGAAAATCACATATTCCAACTCCAAATCAGAGTACGACAATAGACACCCAACGTTTATTTGTCTAAACATAAACATTATCTTCTGGACTCTGCTAGCTATTCCACTCTATTTAAAGCTGACACTCCCCACCTTCTCACTTCACATATACACACACACTTATACACACAAGTGACAACTTCACTCACTTCACATTCTTCTCGTTCCAGATTTTGGCTTAGATTTTTCCCATTTCCCCAAGTAAGTTCTTTGCTATTTTGCTTTCTCTTTCTTTCTCACTGGACAAATTAATAAAAATAATAATATATTCTTTTCACTTGCAAAAATAGATAAAAATGTGATCTTTTTGTTGTTTTCTTGAATTTCATTGTAAGTACTTTCTGGGTTTTTCTTTGCCATTATTATTATGCTTTCTCTTTTTTTTGTTATTGGACAAAAATGATAAAATTTGATCTTTTTCACTTTCAAAAATAGATAAAAATGTGATCTTTTTGTTGTTTCTGGGTTTTTCACTTGAAGTTCATTGTATGTACTTTCTGGGTTTTTCTTTGCTGGTATTCTTATGCTTTCTCTTTATTTCTTATTGGCAAAATAGTAATAAAAATGTGATCTTTTTGCAAAAATAGATAAAAATGTGATCTTTTTGTTGTTTTCTTGGATTTCATAGTATGTTATTTCTGGGTTTTTGTTTCAAGTATTTTTATGTACTTGTGGAGTGATGATTTACAGGTGGTTGTTATTTGTGTGTGTATTGTAGGTTTGAAGGAAGAGTTGTCAAGAAAATGGGGAGGATTGGGATGTTCTTGACGGGGTTATTGTTATTGTGGTCTATGGTGGCTGTTTCAGAAGCAGAATATATGAAATATAAAGATCCAAAACAGGCTTTGGGTGTAAGAATTAAAGATTTGATGAAAAGAATGAGTCTTGAAGAGAAGGTTGGTCAGATGACTCAGATTGAACGCAAGATTGCTTCACCTGATATTATGAAGCAGTATTTTATTGGTACAGTCTGTACAGACATACACTCAAAAGCTTGAATTAACTAATCATCTCTCTCTCTCTCTCTCTCTCTCTATCTCTCTCTCTCTATCTGTGTGTGTGTGTACTTACAACCATTGCTGTTTGCATACATGAGCTATATACTTTCTTTGTCAAATTTATATTACTTGTATTTGAATTTTAAGTATAAATTGTAATGTAAGTATGTACATGGATCTGATGGAGGATGAATTTGATTGAGCAGGTAGTATATTGAGTGGTGGAGGGAGTGTACCTGCACCTAAGGCATCTGCTGAAACTTGGGTTAATATGGTTAATGAGTTTCAAAAGGGTGCTCTTTCTACAAGGCTTGGAATTCCTATGCTTTATGGTATCGACGCCATTCATGGCCACAACAATGTCTATGGTGCAACTATTTTCCCTCACAATGTTGGCCTTGGAGTTACCAGGCAAGTTACCCGAGACCTTTTATAAGTATTTTGTTTGATCTTAAGTATCTGAGATTTCGAACCATAGATCTGTGTAAACAGTCCTTTTTTACCATCTATGTAAATTCTAATGTGTAGGCTTTAATAATCCTACAATAGTGCAACATTTTTGTTAACATGTATGATGTATGCTGCTTAGCGATGTAAATAATACTTAAATAACGAGTTAAGTATATGAATTTTATTAATCTTAACAGAGATCCTGAACTTGTCAAGAAAATAGGGGCTGCGACAGCCCTTGAAGTCAGGGCTACTGGAATTCCTTATACGTTTGCTCCTTGTATAGCGGTAAGTTTGGAATAAAGCCTCTGCTTCAAAGTATATATATACTTTTTTCAGTTTCTGATAGTTTTTATTACAGGTTTGTCGTGACCCAAGATGGGGTCGTTGTTATGAAAGCTATAGCGAAGATCATAAGATTGTTCAAGCAATGACTGAAATTATACCTGGTTTACAGGGCGACTTGCCAACTACCTCTCGGAAGGGTGTACCTTTTGTTGGTGACCAGTATGATATTATGCCTTTGCTACCTCTTTATCTTGTTACCTTAGCATACTCTGTATTAACAACTTAGTAAAGTGCGATTTGTAACTGATTACTATATTGCTAGTCTAGTGTGATTTCTTCAAAGCCTTTCAGTAGTATGTTCTAGCAATAACAAAGACAATCCTCTTTAGCTTCCTAAATCAAGGCAACATACTGGTTTCATTGTTTTCTTAGTTGTAGTTTCTCTTGTGTTGTCCTTTCAGTTAAAAAATACCAGGATCACAGAGGCGGAACTCATCTTTCAGTTACCTAATAAAATTGAACTGTTTTATTGATTACTTGCAATATAATTAAGGTAATTTATCCCTGTTAGAAAATTATTCCCCTAACAAACTGTTTCATATGATAAAGGACAAAAGTTGTGGCATGTGCTAAGCATTTCGTTGGGGATGGTGGCACGGTCAGAGGCATTGATGAAAACAACACTGTGATAGACTTTAATCACTTGCTTAGCATCCACATGCCTGCATACCTCGACTCCATCAGAAAGGGTGTGGCGACTGTGATGGTTTCCTACTCAAGCTGGAATGGCAAAAAGATGCACGGAAACCGTGACCTTGTAACTGGCTTTCTTAAGGATAAGCTCAAGTTCAGGGTAATAAACTTTTATGATTAGAAGATAAATTTGTTTTCTTCAAGCAAAACAGAAGATCGTCTATAACATAATTAATTTTCTGTGGATTATATTTCAGGGTTTTGTAATATCAGACTGGGAGGGCATTGACAAGATTACTTCACCCCCTCATTCAAACTATTCTTATTCAGTTCAAGCAGGTGTTCAGGCAGGAATAGACATGGTCAGTATTGCTCTGTCTCTACGTCTCGTTCTTATGATTCTTAAACTTGACAGTTTTTGCCGAAAACACTAGTTTAGTCAGTAATGAACATGTATCAATTCCACGGATCTTCAGCTTCTTAAATTATCCTTTAACTGTATATTGGTTTAATATGATCAATTAATCTATTAATTAAAAGTAAAGAAGTCTATGAAGAAATGGCATTGAGGAGGGGAATCTTAACATTATTCAGCTTAACAAGGCTTGCTTTTATTCAATTCTATTTCATCGACCTCCGGTCGAGTACCCTACTATTCGTCATCTTCGCCTTTAAGAATTATGAATGTATATTGAAGACAGGAAAATAAACTTACTTGAAAGCATCTTGATGTGTTTCAGATGATGGTTCCAGAAAACTTCACGGAGTTCGTCGATGATTTGATCTTCCAGGTGAAGAATAATATTGTCCCGATGAGCAGGATTGACGATGCGGTGAAAAGAATCTTGAGGGTCAAGTTTGTAATGGGTCTTTTTGAGAAGCCATTGGCCGATCTAAGCCTTGCTAAACAACTAGGAAGCCAGGTCTACCACTGAACCTGTTAATACTAATAAGTCTTACGTAATTATTATGTATTTGATGTTTCACAAGTGTGAAAGTGCTTATCAATGACACAACATAATTTTTTTTTGAACAGGAGCATAGACAGTTGGCGAGGGAAGCTGTGAGAAAATCTCTTGTACTTCTGAAGAATGGGAAAACTTCCGCTGCACCTTTTCTCCCTCTTCCAAAGAAAGCTCCAAAAATACTTGTCGCTGGAACTCACGCCAATGATTTGGGTTATCAATGTGGGGGATGGACTATCGAGTGGCAGGGTCTTCAGGGAAATGACCATACTGTCGGTATGTCTTTTATTGAAATCATTATCTTTTAATTCATTATATATAAAATATCCTCGCATTACTTGACTGCTAATAGAATCAGTGCATTACTTGACTGCTAATAGAATCAGTGACCATATTGCATTTGAATGTATCCTTTTCTGTGCATATATCCTATTTCTTGTAAGCTGTGTCCCATGCTTCATGTATAATCAAATAGCATGTTGATTTGTTCCGCTAGCTACCCCAGATGTTATCCTTGTTAGAGGTTGTCTTTAGTCATAATCTATATGATATTAAAGTATTAGCTGTCAAAATTGCAGTTACTATATTCATCTTTTATTTGTCAAATTTTTGCAGGTACCACCATATTAACTGCTGTCACAAAAGCAGTTGACCCATCAACAAAAGTCATCTACAATGAAAACCCTGACACAGAATTTGTCAAGTCCAACAAATTCTCCTATGCAATTGTCGTTGTCGGTGAACCACCTTACGCTGAATTTGACGGTGATAACACAAATCTAACAATCCCAGAACCTGGTGCCAGCACCATCACAAACGTCTGCAAAGCTGTAAAATGTGTTGTTGTCCTCATTTCTGGTCGTCCTCTGGTCATTGAGCCCTACATTGCAAATGTTGATGCTTTTGTGGCTGCATGGCTTCCAGGAACTGAAGGCCAAGGTGTTACGGATGCCCTATTCGGTGATTATGGATTCACTGGCAAGCTTGCAAGAACTTGGTTCCGAACAGTTGATCAGCTTCCAATGAATGTCGGTGATTCACATTATGATCCTTTGTTTCCTTTCGGTTTCGGTTTAACAACAAAGGCCACCATAAACTAAAAAAGAAGTATACTGCTATTGAACTCTGTGGTTTTGCATGTGAGTGGTTAGTGTTAGCTTCTTCTCTATATATGTAAAATACTAGAATGAATTGTGAGATACCCTGTCTAATTACTGAATTATGTAATTCAGTATTTTCTCCAAGTTAGAAGGGAATGTAAGAGGGTTTGGTTCCAAAATGAAACTCCAGAAAACTATCATATATAGCTGCAGAAATAACACAAATCTGACAGGTATTTTTAAAAAAAAATCACAGATGTACACAACTGCACATGGGATTATGTTGTATTTTTTCATGAGCAATGGTCGAGTCACATAATAAATTTCAAAATTATTCTCGAATTGAACGTGATGATATGTTTTAGTTGACAGTAATTAATACGTGAGGGGTCTAATTAGGGATGACAAGATGACAAGAAGTAGGGTGGGATAGGGTTACTTAAAATTCAAATATGATCCGTTATATTTTGGTTATGAATATTAAAAATAATGATTCAAATTCAATTTATCGGATTTTTCGGATTTCGGGTCTAATTCGATTATTTTAAAATTATTTAATTAAAAAATTTATATTATTAAAATATGTTTTTTTTAATGCTAAGTATTTTATATATTGTCAATAAATAATTGGTGTGCTCGAGGTCTTAATTTCTAGGTTAAAAATTCGACTCACTCGTGCGTTTATTTAAGTAAAAAAATAGTACTCTAGATATATAGATAATTCAGTATTAACGTTAAATATAATAAATTTAACTATCGAATTATCTAATATCCCGGTTATAAATATTAAATTTAAATATTTGATATATACAAATCATGTATTATTGTTATAAAATTATGTAAAATAAGAATATTCTATCAGATTTTTTCGGGTTTTAGATTTAAATTGAATTTGAAACGAATTTCGAATTTTGGGTCCAATATCAATTTAGTATTTCTAATATCCAAATCCAGATCCATCGAATTTGAATAAATCAAAACAGATCAGGAATTGTCAAGTAAAATTCCCATCCCTAGTCTAAATTTAAATTAAAATTTGAGCACAGTTTCTGAATTTGGAACTTCAGTAGTATTTTTGTTTTCCACGCGCCCATAAAATTTGCACAAATCTGCAACTCCCTCTGTCCTATATCTTCTCTTCTATCTATACAATATCTATACAATATGAGCATAAGGGTTTAAATTAATGAATTTTTTTTAATTTCAGTAAACCAACAAATTTGCTCTTCTATTTATTATAATTAAAAAATGTTTTTAAGGAAAATCAACCGCACTCTATCCATTAATCTTACACTATAATATCACTATATTATTATATCTTTTATACTTTTAATCAAACATTTATATATGTACGTCGCTAAATAGGTAAATTTTAATTAATTACATATTTCTAAATAATTTATGAAATAATATTTTTAGTATTTTTCCAATCATATATATTGATTTAATTAATTACATATTTCTAAATAATTAAAATTACAATTAAGATAATAATTTTGATCAATATTAAACACATAAAAAAAGCCATTACAAGAATTTTTTTTATAAAATAATGTAATATATTTTTGAGTAAAGGGTCTTATTAAAATCTATTATATTGTATATAAAAATTAATTAATAATATCAAATATTCGTGTTCATACTAATATGAAAAATAAAATAAATTTTTAATGCGTGTTTATTCAATAAAAATTGTATTGTTAGAAATTATATGTTATATAATTTTTAGAAAACATAGAATGTCAAATTTTAGTTATTTAACTAGATTGACCGTAAAAAAATTAAATAAGTTAACAATTATGAGATAAATAGAGTAGTGTTAGATGTACACATAATTCAAAAATTTAATCGATTTTTGATTTAGACCCATGTATTTTGGCTTATTTCGAACATAGTATCAGAATATTCTTGATTTTAAAGAAACACATTTGACTGTTTTTCATAAATGTATCATATTTCGATCGAGTTAAAGCGCATTTTTCAATTAATAGATTCATAAAGTTTGTTTATTGGATCGATGAGAAAGTTATATCAATGAAATAAGGTTTTTGTAACATTTTACATTCGCGAGTATTAATGTGTTCGAGATCTTTATCGGACCAAGTTAATAAATAATATATATCAAAATTGTAAAATTGATTTACTGTGATTTATATAACTGAAAAAATGAAAATAAAATGTACATTGTTTTATATAATTAAAATTATATATAAGTTTTAAAGTTTTTGAACAAAACACTTAATTTCTTGTAATTGTTTAATTTGATATAAAATTATTTTATGTTAGTATAAAATTATTTTCATATTTGAAATTATATTACATGAATTAAACTTATATACAAACTAAAATGTATGATTTAATTCGATCTATTGTATGTTAAAAATGAAAAGTAATTATACTGTTCAAATAAATTATCGTATTCTTTCTTTCATAATAACTTAAAGCTTTAGAAATTTCAGTAGTAATATTTATAAATATTATATCGAATTTATAAAAGTTCGGCATAGGAAATCAATATATATAATTACTGAATATATAAGAAAAAATGTTGAATTAATTAAAAGAAATAATAACGATTAAACTTCCATAATAGATGTAATATGTAGTATAATAGCAAGCTTACCACACACAATAACATATTCTGAAATACATATCTCATGTATAAATAATAGATATGCATATATTTGTTAACTAAACACTATCACAAATAATTTAATAAAATTATACACACACTTCAATACCATAAATTTGTAATTGTGTTAGAGACATCTTCTCCATCACATATAACAAGTTTTCATCACCTTATACTCATATATATAAACTACACAAATTATAATAAACAACAACTTATTTGACTTATGAATCATGTACAATTAAAATTAGTGTTCTAAAAATCGATATTCGATTCGACTCGGTGAAGACATGGAGTAACGAGTACTCGGAAATAGTACTTTGTTAAAAACTCGAATAATAAATATTAATTTTTAATTTTAATATTTATTTAACTTAAAGTACTATATAAATAAATGATATATAAAATAATTAATTATGTTTTCATTTCGCAAAAAAAATTAATTATATTTTCGAGTATCTCGAAATAGTACTCGATATAAAATTTGAAATTTTAAATAACCGGCAACTTTTAATTTAGTATGAATTTAACTTATAATATTTTTTAAATGATATGCAATATATTTAATTATCATTTTCTTATTTTGGCTGGCCTTTTATAATCATTTTAATATTAAAAATACTTAAAAACTGTATTTATTTATTACAAATTAGTACCTACTTACGAGTTTCTTTTTTTGGGAACATTAATCTTTTTTCCAAATTTGTTCTTCTAAAACCGAGTTTTTTCCGAGTAATCCGAGTTTTGCCCGAGTTTGACCCGAGTCAAGTAAAAACCCGAGTTATGACTGAGTATACCAAAATAAGATCGAAAATCGGTTCGAGTCCGAGTAATACCCGAGTACTCGTCCGAGTACTTCCTGAATACTCGTCCGAGTACTCCCGAGTTTTAGAATACTGATTAAAATATTTGTTATCACTAAATTTATCAAGCCTGCAAAAAAAAAATCGTAATATAATAAATCATCAATTTAGAGTCTAAATATTTATTAAACAAAAATTATTTACAATACTATTTTTTATACATTTTAATTAAATTAGAAATGATCCCTTTTTATTAATTTTTTTAAAAAATCAAAAGTTTTATAACACGGACTGTTATTCTAATTATATAGCATATGTTGGGAAGGGTACTTGAATGTATTTTTTTTTAAAGTGACGTTGATCTCAAATATCACACTTTAGGAGAAAAGTCACTAGTTTCGATTAGATAGTATAAATTGATGTTGTGTGTTAAGAGTGATATATATGGCCTTCTATTGAAATTGTGACATTTTGTTTCAAAGTAATAATAATTGAGGTTTTTTCTCATTTTAATGATATTTGGGCTTTTAATCATCTTAATGCTCTTTCAATATAGTTTAAATTCGCGAGAGTTGGCTAAGTTAGTCAAAAAGCGGATAATTATTTTCTAAGTCACAAGTTCAAATTTTACGGGAGGAGAATTTATGATTATACCTCCTCATCAGAGATTGTCGGTTTAAGTGCATTTTATATTCGTCCGAAAGATAGCGACTGCGGGGTTTTTACGATAAAAAACTATATATATATATATATATATAGTTCTCTAAATTATTTTTTCTTTGAAATAAAAATTTAATATTTAAAATTTAATTCAAACAAACAAAATTTTAAAAATAAATTATATAATTATATTTTATATTCAAATTTTAAATACGCTATGTGCCAAACAGTTAAAAAATCGTATACAAATAAACGGAAAATGTTATTTTTTTTTTGACGAAAACAAATAGGCAATTAGTTGACTATCAAGTATTAGAGCGATATGATTCAAGAAAGACTTGACAGGGGCTTAGCTAATCAAGAATGGAGGGCTATGTTTCCTATGACCACTATCAAAGTCATCGAGGTTTCGACCTCTGATCATATGCCTCTCTTTCTGGAATTGAATAGATTAATGTATGTTCCAAAGAAGAAACATTTTCGTTTTAAAAATATGTGGATCAGAGAAGAGCAATGTTTTAATTTAATTCAACAAAGCTGGACACAAGGGGCAGGTAGAAGCATTATAGAAAAGGTGGACTACTGCTGTTTAAAGCTTGAAGAATGGGGGAGGGAGAGTAAAGAAGATGAAAATAAAAATTCAGGATGCAAGGAAAGAAATGAGGAAATATCGATCTCGACGTGATGCATATGGTGTAAAGAAGTATAATAAAGCCAGATGGGAATTCTTGCAGCTACTTGAAAAGCAAGAGATTTATTTGAAGCAACGAGCAAAGCAATTTTGGTTCAAGGAAGGAGACCAAAATACAAGATTCTTCCATAGTTATGCAACTGGGAGGAAACGAAATAATCAACTGACAGGATTATGGGATCAACAGGGGATTTGGAAAGATGATCCGGAAGAAATAAAACAGATAATTACAGAGTATTTCGAAGAGATGTTCCAGGCAACTACGACAGCAGATAGACTCTCTGAACATGAGGTAATTAATCGAGTCAAATATGAGCAAAATTTGAATTTAATTAAAGCTGTTACACCTGAGGAAGTTAAGGATGCAGTGTTTTCTATGTATTCTGAGAAATCACCTGGATATGATTGACTAAATCCAGAATTTTATCAAGCTTACTGGAGCATAGTAGGGGATGATGTGGTTAAATTTTGCCAGTTGTTCTTTGCTACAGGAGAATTACCAGATGGAATAAATAGAACATTGGTTTGTTTGATACCGAAAGTAAAACAACAACAATATATGAAGGATTTAAGGCCGATCTCATTATGTAATGTATTGTTCCTTATCTTATCTAAGGTGATGGCTAATCGGCTTAAGCAATGCTTGTCAAGTTTGATCTCGGAAAATCAAAGCGCATTCATCGAAGGTAGGTTATTGACATATAATGCTCTCATTGCATTTGAAGTTAACCACTACATTCGAAGAAAAACTCAAGGAGCACGTGGAGTTGTTGGGCTAAAATTAGATATATCTAAGGCATATGATCGCCTTGAATGGATATTCTTGGAGAGTATAATGGTCAAGTTTGGATTTAACAGTGTATGGGTGGAAAGAATCATGAAATGTGTCCGGACAGTTTCTTACAGTTTTGTTCGGGATGGTAATGAGTTTGGTTATATCCAACCAAAACGGGGGATTAGGCAAGGGGATCCCATCTCCCCTTACCTATATATTTTGTGTGCAGAAGGGCTCACTTCAATTATAAAGAGACATGAAGCAGCGGGTTTAGTGCATGGTTGTTCTATTGCTCGAGGGGCACCACCTATTTCGCATTTACTGTTTGCCGATGACTGCTATGTATTCTTCAGAGCCACAATTCAAGAAGCCAGGAGTATGAAGAGCATATTGGAAAGGTATGAAAGTTTATACAGATAGAATTTGCAGACAGCAAATCTGCACTACTCTCAAGGTTCAAGAATCGAAAGTACCAGGGAACTATCTAAGCCTGCCAATGCACGTAGGAAGGAGGAAAAATAATGCATTCAAATTTTTAACAGAGAGAGTAAGTCAGAAATTGCATAATTGGAGTAATAAGAAGATATCGAAGGGCGGCAAACTGGTGTTACTCAAAACTGCAGCTCAATCAGTACCCAATTTCTGGATGAACTTATTTCTTATTCCGAATGAAGTATGTAATAGTATTCAACGTCTGATGAATGCTTTTTGGCGGGGATCGGGTAGAAGTGGTAAATGAATTCATTGGATGGCATGGGAGAAACTCTGTGAAGGAAAGTATAATGGGGGGTTGGGTTTTAGGGACATCAAAAAATTCAACGTTGCAATGTTGGCAAAACATGGATGGAGATTGATTAATGGGGACAACTCGCTAGTTACTAGACTGATGAAGGCTAAGTATTATCCAAATAATGATTTTATTGATGCGACGTTGGGATCAAATCCAAGCTACATGTGGAGAAGTATTATCTAAGCTCAAGAGGTGTTAAAACAAGGATGTAGAAAAAGAATTGGGAATGGAGAAAGTACAAATATTTGAAAAATACCATGGCTACCTTGTTTACAGAATGGATATCTCACAACTGCCGTGGTCACTGAGCTTGAAAATGTGAAGGTTGGAAATTTAATGGCTGATAGTAAGGATAAATGGGATGAGGAGATTCTCCGGGATATTTCTAATGACAGGGATATTGAGTTGATTAAAAGAATACCCATTTCAAAGCAGGTGAGGCATGATGCGTGGTTTAAGATTCTAGAAAATACAGGTATTTTTACTGTGAAAAGTTGTTACAGACAATTAGTAGGTGAACAACAATGGCCATATGCAGAGTTCTGGAAAAAATTATGGACATTGGATCTTCCGGGGAAAGTCCTAAACTTTATGTGGCGAGTATGTAAGTCTGTGATACCAACAGCTGTGGCCTTGTCGATGAAGCGTGTGCAAATAGATACTAGGTGTTCGTGGTGTCTGGGGGCTGAGGAAGATATTGAGCATGTTTTATTTTATTGCTCATTTGCAAAAGATGTGTGGTTAAAGGCAGGGGTTCAGGAGGTAAGCACTGAGCAAGCCCAAGGATCTGTATGAGAAATGTTCTCGTTTCTATTCAGCGTATGTAATCGAGAGAAATTAAGTTTGATTGCAATGGTCTGCTGGAGTCTTTGGAATCGACGTAATAATTGGGTGTGGAACATGATCGCGGGATTGGTTTTTGGTGCTCATGCAAGTGCGTTAAATATTTTACATGATTGGAAGAGGAGTCAGACAAAGAAGCACAGTAGTAGGCCTGTTATTAGCTCGAGTCCGAGACGTTGGTTCCCACCTCCTCAAGGTTGGATAAAAGTGAATATTGATGCAGCAATTTTTGAGGCAACTGGAAGTATATGGATTAGCAGTGTGATTCGAAACGATGCTGGTGAGTTTATTCGAGCGCGAGTTCAGAGAATCTCAGCAAACATGCAACCGAGGGAAACAGAAGCATTTAGTCTCAAAGAAGCGTTGTCGTGGACAAAGGACTTGAACTTAAAATAGTGTGTTTTTGAAACGGATGCTAAATTGCTTGCAGATGCATGTAGGGGAGTGCAAGGGAACTCATATTTTCATACAATTATGTTAGATTGTATCGATTATTTTAAGCATTTTGATGATGTGCTATTGAATTTTGTTCATAGGTCTGCGAATGGTGTAGCTCATACATTAGCAAGGGCTGCACATTCTGTGTCAGACTTTCAGGAGTGGATTGATGTTACTCCGGATTTTATTTCTGATATACTGATATTTGATTCTATTTAATGAAAGCAAGTACGTTTATTTCAAAAAAAAGTATTAGAGTGATATGAATGAGAAAACTAATGATATGATAGAAAAGGAGGGACACTGAGATTGCTTTAGAAACAGAATGTAAAGATATGCTAAAGTAAAGCATATAAAAGATTTAGGGGGTGTATTTAGTTAGGATTCTAATTTTTTTTTATATTAATGAAATTTAAGTGTATTTAATTTATATTTTAAAAAATGTATTAGAATTTTATGATAGTTAACTGGAATTTTAAATTATGTCACAAAATCCGATGGTATTCAATCGGGATTTTAAATTGTGTTTAAAAATCTGAAGGTATTCAAATGGGATTATTTAAAATCTATTAAAATCTGATGGTATTTAGCAGACGGATTTTTTTGGACTTCATAAAGGATTTTGTGGCATTATGGTTTTTGAAATTGCACTATAATTAATGAGATTTTGAAAGATTGTGTTTAAATCCTAAAAACTCTTTATCAACTCTTCGACATTTTATCTTGAATCCGCGTAAAATCAAAATATGATATAATCCATTAAAATTCATAAATTATATATAATACATTAAAATTCTAGTTAAATACAGCCCCTTAAAAATATATATATTGAAGAATATGCTTTCACACAATTGGGGAACTTCCCTATTTTACCGCAAGTAAATAATATAACCCCGCGTATGACAAGTTGCGTAGTAAAATATAAAAAATATCATTTTAATTTAATTAGCTTGTCAATTAACCGTAAATAGGTATAATTACTGGCAGAATCAGGAACATTATGGCATTGATTTGGTAAAATTACATACCCTGATATGATATGATCTTGTCCTTTTAGTCAATTTTATTTTATAGTAATTTTAGTCTTTTTATTATCTCAATATCTTGTAGTATTTCATACGTTAAGCATATCTTCAATCTTCATTTTTTTAACTAAGTTGTATTCATGACGAGGAGTCCAGCCTCTCACGCTATTTGAGTATTTATCTCCTTCTTGTGCATCGTTGGCAACCTTGACCGAATTATTTATTTTATCATATACTCATTTTCAATTTTTTTTCTAAATATTGATGTCTCATTTCTTTATCTAGTATTTTTTAATAATAACATGCGAACTATTAAAATACTTATTTTTTAGGATCACTTTCACAAAATATTTGTGTGTAAAGTTGTCCATCCAAAATATTCACAAATTATGTAATCTCGAACATGCGTATTCGTATGAATGTAATAGTGAATATAAATATTAGAAATATGTAATCTTTACAAAAATTTAGAAAATTAATATAAATGCCTAGAATGTATATTTGAGGGTATTTTGGGTAAAATGTACCGTTAATATGTCGGGATGAAAACTAGTAAATTTTAGACATTCTTTCGTGTGCATGTTTGCGCCAAAAAATTAACTCACAATTTGGTCGTATCGGATTATTTAGCATAAATTTTGGGATTTTTTTGAGTAACCTGTTACAAGACTACAAGTACAATTCTATTACCATATATTAAATGTGCATGCATGCATGGGTGTAATAGCGGCTAATTTGTAGGATAACGTGTGTTAATCTACTAGGATAATAGTCTCTAATAGTCATTATCCTTATCATTACAAAATAATTGCACATGTTAAAACGGACTGTAGATAAAATTTCAAAGTTGTAAAAAAATGGAGATATTATCTGATTCTGATCTTTCTTGGAAAGTTGGTCAAGAAGCATTAGTTGCAAGTATAAATATACAGACACATTTAGTTCTGATAATTAATTTATTGTATTGTAACCTACAAATCTTGACCTCTTAAAAATAGTTTTGGTTATTGCTACATTGTTCTATAGCATTTTGTTTTATAAACAGGGGCCTCATCTGCCAAAACCCTATGAAAATCACTATTAAACTTTCAGTTCATGCAGTTGTGCTATTCCTTTTTGCATGTTTTTACATAACAACAAGAATATCAGCAAGATTACAGAATGGTGATCAGAGAATGGTGTACAAAGATCCAAAACAGCCCGTCGAGGCTCGAGTTGAGGATCTTTTGAGAAGAATGACATTGAGTGAAAAAATTGGACAGATGATGCAGTTGGAGCGCAAGAATCTGACTGCAGAGATTATGAAACAATATGGAGTTGGAAGCATACTAAGTGGCGGTGGAAGCTGGCCTCGTCCGAATGCTACTGCTAAAGATTGGATTCTTATGGTTAATGAATTTCAAAGCGGTGCAGTTTCTACGAGGCTTGGGATTCCAATGATTTATGGAATTGATGCTGTTCATGGGAATAATAATGTTTATAATGCAACGATTTTTCCCCATAATGTTGGCCTTGGAGCAACAAGGTATGACAAATTTACGCGATTGGCTTAAAAGCTTGAGTTTATCTGTCTGAGGGTGATGAATATACATCTACAAGTACTTGTTTTTAACATTTTTGGATGTAAAATTTAGGGATCCTGATCTTGTGAAAAGAATTGGTGCTGCAACTGCTCTTGAAGTTAGAGCTACAGGCATTCATTATGCTTTTGCCCCATGCATTGCGGTATACTTTATACATAGCTTGTTCTTGATTTTTAGGGTAGGTTGTAAATCTATGCATCATTGCATTGGATTGTACTGATTAGAACTTCTTGCATTTTCAAGGTGTGTAGAGATCCAAGATGGGGTCGATGTTATGAAAGCTTTAGCGAAGATCATACTGTCGTGCAACAAATGACAGAACACATTTCTGGTTTACAAGGCGAGATCCCTGCTGATCAACCCAAGGGCTATCCTTATCTTGGTGGAAAGTAAGTCTAAATATTAAATTGTATATATGCACCTACTTCAACTTGCTGTATGTTTATCGAACAATTGTTTTTGAGATGTTTAACTGAATCACAATATTTGATGATCAAGGACGAAGGTTTTGGGTAGTGCAAAACACTTTGTGGGTGATGGAGGCACTGTAAATGGAATCAATGAAAACAACACAATTGTTAGCTGGGATGAATTACTCAACATTCACATGCCTGCCTATCCGGACGCCATTCAGAAGGGCGTTGCAACTGTCATGGTGTCTTATTCAAGCTGGAATGGTATCAAGATGCATGCTAATCATGATCTTGTTACTAATTATCTCAAGAGAAAACTGGGATTTAAGGTACGTATCAAACTGCAAAACGCACAAATTAACGTGTATATTTTGCTGTTTCTACAGAATTGTGTTGACTGTGGTGTCATAATGTTTCAGGGTATTGTCATTTCTGACTATGAAGGCATCGACAGAATAACTACACCACCACATGCAAACTACACATATTCCCTCCAAGCTTCAATTCTTGCTGGTCTTGACATGGTTGGTTTCAGTTTTCTCCCAACAGCAAATGCAGGCTGCAGCACTGATATTTATAATTATAAAAAAAGATAATAAACCATTAACTGATTCATCTATGAAGGATAATAATCTGGCTTCTACCTGATTGATTTTCAGGTCATGCTTCCTTACAACTACAGTGAATTTACCGATCTTTTGACTTCTCTAGTAAAAAAGAAAATCATTCCAATGAGTAGAATTGATGATGCTGTCACAAGAATTTTGAGAGTCAAGTTCATTGCAGGCCTATTTGAAAATCCCATGTCAGACGAAAGTTTAGTCAGTTACCTAGGAATTAAGGTTAGTTCAAGAGCTTGCTCGGAGAAAAATTGAGACCTTTTTTCTTGATTTGTGTGTTCACTTACTAAATGAATAACAAATGAGCAGGAACATAGGGAGTTGGCAAGGGAAGCGGTAAGAAAATCTTTGGTACTTCTGAAAAATGGGAAATCTTCAACTACACCTATGCTGCCTTTGCCTATAAAGGGAAGAGAAATATTGGTTGCAGGAAGTCATGCAGATGATTTGGGGAATCAATGTGGAGGATGGACTATAACATGGCAAGGACAACCGGGCAACAACATGACTATAGGAACCACTATTCTAAGTGGCATAAGAGCCACCGTTGACCCGAGTACAAAAATTGTTTACGAGAAGAACCCTGATGCAAATTTTGTCAAGTCCAAGGAATTTGACTACGCCATAGTAGTTGTCGGAGAAGCTCCAACTGCAGAAACTAAAGGAGACAATTTGAACCTTACAATTCCTACAGACGGATTAAGAACAATCAAGAATGTCTGCGATAATGTGAAATGTGTTGTTATCCTAATCTCAGGAAGGCCTCTTGTGATCGAACCAATACTTCCATCTGTCGAAGCTTTTGTTGCTGCTTGGCTTCCAGGTAGTGAAGGTCAAGGTGTTGCTGATGTTCTTTATGGAGATTATGGTTTCACTGGAAAACTCTCTCGTACGTGGTTCAAGAGAGTAGATCAGCTTCCTATGAATTTCGGAGATACCAACTATGATCCATTGTTTCCTTTTGGTTTTGGTCTACAAACCAATGCTGTTGGCGTCAGGGATAAGTAGGCTATTTTTTTACCTGCCTGTTTATTCTTTTAGCACATAGTAGTGTATTAGATATTGAAAAGCTCATATTCATTTTGAAAATAAGTTATTCTGCACTGTAACTATAGTCATGAATAAAAAATTTCCAGTAGTTCTGCAATCTCTCCTTGACTGTAATTATAATTTTACCAACTTCCACTAATCACAGATTTGCTGTAAAACTTAAAATGCAATGGCATTGGTCTGCCCAAAAACGTAAACCAAACCAAACATACCGGTGTAGTCACAAAGATGCACTACATACAAATACAATTTGAAAGCCATGTTCCTTGTAGTTAAGCTTTGATTTTAGGAATCTTATAAAAGCTCATTCTTGTTCTAGCTCCAAAGGTTTAAAGTATCTTTCATCGATGAGAAAAGTTCCGATAGACAAACGAATAGCCCATACATCCTTGGGTTTTCTTGATACAATCCTGCATTACATAACAATGTAAAAAAATATCAAAAAAAAAATGGCATCAGAATTTTGTAGTTTGTACTATTGTAACTTGAGACCAATAACTCTGTTTAGTTATGACCTTCCGACATCACCAGGATTGACTAAGCCAGAATTAGTCCTGAGGCAGGGAACAGAAGCAGCAGTTTTCAGCATCTTGGGAGCCTCTATGACTATAATAGGAGACCCTACTTTAAGTGTTGTTTCTTTGCCTCTGTTCTTGCCTTGTACACTACTAGATACCGAGTCTTCTTTTTGTTCACACTTAGTAGAAAATGAAGTTGTTTTTGAAGTATTTGCATGTCTGAGTGAGTGAAGCCTACTTGTTTCAAGTCTTGAACATTGTTCATATGGTGATATTGCTATGGAGAAGATGCACATAGCCATGCTTGATATGGTGATGAAATTTATGTGGCTCAGTTTTTAGATACCCCTCAGTACTAGTACTACAGATATAAACTCATTGGCATTTATTTAGACACACTATTTTGCTAGTTGTGTAATACAATAATAAGTAAATATTTCGAATTCTTTTTTATCAAATATTTTAAAAAATCAAGTTAATATGGATCTATAGACCATTACTCTACCGAATAGAGTTCCAAAAGAATTATGAGTTTTATTATAGAATCTCATTTATAATTATGAAATTATATTTTACAAATAAAAAATGTGATTCAAAATCTAATGTAGAATTATAACATCAAATAAAATTTTATAAAATTACCTCTTGAAACCAGAACAAAAAAGTTAATTTTAAATTTGATTCTACTTGTCGGACCTTGGACGAAAGAGAATGGTCCAAGAAGAGTTAGTTGTAATAATTATAGAACATTTGTGTAAAGGCCCAAAAGGCCCATTTGTAAAGAATAGTCTATTTGGGACTCCCTATAAATATAAAGTCACAACATCATTTTAAGGGGTTGTAAAGATTAGTCTTAAATAGTAATAATATTAAAGGCACATCATTTGGCGCTAAAATGAGCTTTATTTTAAAATCCAACGAAATCATGGAGGAAATCGATCCGAACGAAATCGGACTGGTGGAGAAGACAACAGAGATCCCCACGGTTACTAGGCATCGCAACGATCAAGGACCGCCGCAACAGCCACCGCTACAACCAAGATGCTTTTTCCGCCACCCAAGAAAACTGACCACAATGAACAACTCGATATCGTGGTCACAAATTCACAGACGAAGAAGCGCAAGTGTAAAACAGATCAACGCCAGCGAATCTAAAGCTTGACAGACAAACAGGTGCTTTCTAGTGATATGTGTTTGCATCTAGAAAAAGTTGAGCGCGCGAAACTGAAAGAAACAGAAGAACCTGAAGCCCCAATGCACTCAGATGAAGAGCTCGGGCTTTTAGAGAAAGAAACTCGCCTCTTGCAGGCCAAGTTAGAGCGGAAATGTGAAATACACCGTCTATGGCGGTAGCTATATCAGACAATAATAGCACATCAAGGGTCGGGTGAGCAGTATTATGACGACGAGGACGATGCAGAATATGAATACGAGCCCTCTGCTGAGTCGACGTATTCATCGGCTGACATTCCCCAAAGGACGGAGTCTACAGAGTCCATCTCCCACGAGGAATTTGCTAAAATGCAAGAAGAGATAGTTCAAATGCGTAACATAATGCGCAATTGTTAGGGCTAAACACGCGCTAATAATTTACGCAAGTATACGCGTTCGCAAGTAATATAAAATTGTTTCTAGTTCATTCCCACAGAGACTGACTTTGGTTAACTATGTACTTTATGCACTTATGCACCGATGATATGGTTATTATCCAATGCTAAGACGATAACAAATTGGGTTTGATTATAACTACGAATTAAACTAACAATTATAACTAAGTGAGTAAAGAGGGTTGTATATTATATGAGACAAACATGAGATTTTAACTTTATTAAATACTTCATTCAATAGCCTTATTGTTCTTAACCTTAGCATGTAATGGTGATGACACTAATCAGATAACACGAAACTACTAAACGCCAACTTTCATTGCACGAATAATATACTATCAGACATCCATAAAAGAGATAGAAGCTGAATATACACCAATTATATTGAGACCCTATATGTCTATAAAATTTGACAACATAAAGGTTTAAAGCACAAGTTATCTATCATGATTACACAGGGCAAGTAAGATGGTTAAAATTACCTACGAATCATGCATAACAATAACATATGAACCTATGCTAGCATGACAAGTTCTAAATCCTTAAATTCAATGTCGCTTCATTAAAGATTAACACACTATCTTACAAGTTCGCGACTCTTATAAGACGAATAAGCACAGCCAATACTAAATTATCATACAACCACCACACACTAAGGCATCAAAATAATTTAACTAAAGAAATTCATAAATAAATTCGCTAGAACCATGTTGTGTATATGTTGTGAACTTGATGATTTTATTAACAAAATACCTTGGTACATTTTACTTAGTGAATATTGTAGCACTCGACGGATAAGGATTATAGTCCCGACGGATGACTCAATATAGTCCCGACGGATGATGATTTATTATCCATCGAGTGAGTAGCTTATGTAACAATAAGTCTGTAGCACATTTCTGCATACACATTATTTAGAATCTGTAGTATTACCGAAGTCATGTTGACTTTAACTAGATATGCAGAATAGGTTGATTAATTGTACATAGATGATGTCTTGTAATTCTGCATAAATGAAATGAAGTCAAGTGCCAGATTGCTATCCGACGGATAACCAACAATGAATTCGACGGATGATCAACAACCCGACGGATAATCATTAACTCGACGGATGATCATGAACCCGACGGATAAAGAATTCAAATATCTGTTGACAGTGACAACACAGTCACATGCGTCGAGTGTATGCAAATGGAATGTGGTAGCCTATTCAACTGGGTTTTCGAGAACAAAGAAGCATTGCCATTTCCATGCTATTATGAAGATATTCAAAGATGCTGGAATAGAGTAATGAAGTAGCATTGTATTAGACTTGATAGGTTTTGTTTTATTATCCTGTCTTATTACATTGTAATCTTGGTGATATATAAACCAAGAAGCAGCAAATAGAATAGTAACTAAGGAACTAAGCAACCAAGAGAGAAACATTTGTAAGCTGCATTCTTAGCATTTCTCTCATTCTTAGTTGATATCATTTTGTAAGCAGCTGTGAGCTTTTTGCTCACAGAGTTCTCTCGATATATATAATATATCTCTGGTGGAATCATTCAAATCCACCAAAAAGTTTTTAAAGACTCTTGTTTTTAAATACTCGTGTTTTGATTCATTTCAAGTAACTATTCCGCATTCTGCTAATCAATTCACACTTATATATATTTGAGTTAGAACATTTTTATTCAAGAAAAAGTTTCAAGAATTCCATTCAACCCCCCTTCTGTAATTCTTGTTACATTGTTAAGGGACTAACAATTGGTATCAGAGCAAGCTCTTGAAGAACAAAGAGTTTAAAGATCAAAACAATACAACAAGATGAACAAGAAGGATGTTGGAGTCAAGATTCCTTTTCTGGATAAAGATAATTACCATTATTGGAAGGTAAAGATGCATCTTCATTTGCTTTCTCAAGATGAGGCCTATGTGGACTGCATAAAAAGAGGCCCTCATGTACCAATGAGAGCTACAACTGGAAATGAGCCATCTGTCCCCAAGCCAAGGCATGAATGGTCTGATCCTGACATTGAACAAGTCAGGAAGGATAAAAGGCCATGAATATCCTGTTTAATGGAGTTGATGGTGATATGTTTGACAACATTATCAACTGCAAAACTGCCAAGGATGTTTGGGATACAATACAGATCATCTGTGATGGCACTGAGCAAGTTAGAGAAAATGTTAGATATATTTGATAATGTCATGTCTAATATGATTTGTGTTTAGTTTTCAGATCTTACTTAAACAGGACAAATCAGTACTTAACTGGAAATCAGCACTTATAATGAAGTCAGAACTTAAGTCATCAGTACTTAAGGTTCAGGAAATATTTATCAGAAGATAATATCAGGACTTAAAGGAAATGTTGCTGATTGAAGGAAGAGAAGATCGAGACAAATGTAAGAAGAGATATGCATGAAGAAGGAATTCTATGAAGAATAGAATACTTGGAAGAAAAGATATCTGATTGATATATTTTAGGAAGCAGAATTATATTTCATATCAATTAACGATTATCTTGTAACTGTGTAGTATATAAACACAGACATAGGGTTTACACTATAAGTGTTATCATTATCAAGAATATTATTCATTGTAACCCTAGCAGCTCTCGTGATATTTGTTCATCATTGAGAGAGGACAGTTCCATATTGTAACAGAGTTTATTGCTTTGAATAAAGTCTGTTTTCTGTTACTTGTGTTATTAGAATTCGATTTGATTGTGCTATACACTGTATTCAACCCCCTTCTACAGTGTGTGTGACCTAACAAGTGGTATCAGAGCCGATCTGTTAACACACAAACAGTTTAAGATCCAAAAACAATCATGTCTGAAGTAGAAACTCCAACTAAGCCCACCAACACTGAAGAACCTCCAAAGACACAAATCCATAGTCGATATGAGGCAATTAGAGTTCCCATATTGAAACCATCTGAATATCCCATATGGAAGGTGAGGATGACTATGTTTCTGGAAGCTACAGATCCAGAATATCTTGATAGAATCAAGGAAGGACCTCACGATCCAACAAAACTCGCTGTTGCAGTTGCAGGTGAAGCAGCAAAGTCTGTACCAAAAGAGAAGAGTGATTACACTGCTGAAGATATCGCATCAATTGCTAAGGATGCTAAGGTACGACACTTACTGCATAGTGCAATTGATAATGTAATGTCAAACAGGGTAATAAACTGTAAAACTGCAAAGGAGTTATGGGATGCCTTGGAAACAAGATGTCAGGGAACTGATTCGATTAAGAAGAACAGGAAGACAATACTCACTCAAGAGTATGAACACTTTGACTCAAAGGCTAATGAGTCATTGACTGACTTATATGATAGATTTGTCAAACTCTTGAATGATTTGTCACTGGTTGATAAGGAGTATGATCTTGAAGATTCAAACCTTAAATTCCTGTTAGCTCTTCCTAAAAGCTGGGATTTGAAGGCAACAACTATAAGAGACAATTATAATCTTGATGAAACGACTCTTGATGAAATCTATGGGATGCTCAGGACTCATGAACTTGAGATGGAACAAAGAAGCAAGAGGAAAGGAGGAAAGTCAAGGACATTTGCTCTTAAGGTTGAAGAAGAATCTCCCAAGGCAGCCACCTCAAGGAAAGGCAAGGGTAAAGCGCTCTTCACAAAGTCTGATACTGAGTCATCAAGTTCTGATAGTGATGGTGACTCAGAAACTGAAAGCTCTCCTGAGATGGATGCTGATGAAGAGATGATATAGCTGTGTGCTCTTATAGTGAAAGGAATCACAAAGATTGCATACAGGAAATTCAGGAAGGGAAAGAAGTTTTCCAGGAAAGGTGCAAGTTCTGATAAGAAGAATTTCAGAAAATCTGAAGGCAAAGGAGGGAAGTCTAATAGAGGAGATTACACAAATATCAAATGCTACAACTGTGGTGAGAAAGGCCACATATCTCCTGATTACAAGAAAGTGAAGAGTGACAAAGGCAAGGCTCTTGTCACAAAGAAGAAAATCTGGACAGACACCTCAGATTCTGAAAGTGAGGAGAACTATGCCTTGATGGCAAATGCTGATATGGCAAATGCTGATAGCAGTCCTGAAGTTGTTAAGTTAAAGGTACCTCAAACTACTTATGCCTTTCATACTGATGATATTAATGAGTTGAGAAGATATCTTAAAACCATGTTCATTAGCTATAGAGATCAAACTTTAACATGTGAAAGATTAACTTCTGAAAATCTTGCTTGTAAAAAGAGGAATGATTATTTAGAAAAAGAGTTAGTCATGTTCCATCAAACTCAGAAAGATAGAGATGATGCTTTCTATGTTAGGGATGAAGTACTTAAAATGAATGAATCTCTAAAAGCTGAGTTAGAAAAGGAAAGAGAGCTTATCAGGACTTGGACTAACTTTGGAAGAACAACTCAGAATTTATTGAGTAGTGAAAACTAGAAAGAGGGCTTAGGTTATGGAGATGATAAGAATGATAAAGGAACTGTAGATATTAAGCCTAAAGTTGTTAAACAAAAGCCAAAGTTAAAACATGTTAAGTTTGTAGCTGTAAAGTCTGATACTGAGAAATCAGAAGTTAAAAAGGAATTAACTTCTGACAAACTAAAACAGGAAAAGACAATTGAAGTAAACGTAGGCTTAATGATAAAGAAGCAGCTTAAGCATAAGCTGAAAGAAGTTAAGAATGCAAACAAGGTAAAATCACCTAGGAAAAATAGGAATGGAAATGAAGGTGTGAATAAAAACAATGATTATAAGCTTGTTCCTGATGCTCCTAGAAAAACATGTCTTAACTGTGGAAGTTCTAACCATCTGGCTTCTTTTTGCAGGAAGAATAAGAACATAAACTCCTTACCTTCAAAGTCAGGAGTTAAGAGTCAGTCTGTTAGATATAAGCCACAAAATTCTTGTTTTCATTGTTGTAGTTTATGGCATTCCATTTATACTTGTAAGGAATATCATAGTTTGTACTATGATTATTATCAAATAAAACCTTCTTTAAAGAAAGTTAGCACTGTTCCTTCTAGTGTAAGTTCTGATTCAAAGTCTGATAGTGTAAATTCTGATAAGAAAAATGTTAACATAAACTCTGATGCTAAATCCGCTGCAAATGTTAACAAACTTAAGAAGGCCAAAGGATCCAAGCAAGTCTGGGTCCTTAAAACTAATCATTAGTGGTCTTTGTGATTGCAGGGCAATAGGAAAAACATCGTAGTTCTGGACAGTGGATATTCAGGACATATGACTGGAAATAAAGCTTTGCTATCAGATTTTGTGGAGAAGGCTGGCCCAAATGTTTCTTATGGAGACGGCAACATTGGAAAAACATTGGGATATGGCAATATCAATCTTAGGAATGTCATCATTAAAGAAGTAGTTCTGGTCTCAGGACTTAAACACAATCTGCTGAGTGTTAGTCAAATCTGTGACAGAGGTTATCATGTGGATTTCTTTGAAGAACACTATGAAGTTGTAAGTAAATCTACAGGCAAAGTTGTTCTGAAAGGATACATGCATGGTAACATTTATGAAGCCAAGCTTTCAACAAGTACTGATGGTTCTGCAATCTGTCTGATGAGTAGAGCATCAATTGAAGAAAGCTAGAACTGGCACAAGAAACTCTCTCACTTAAATTTCAACAATATAAATGAACTAGTCAAGAAAGATCTTGTGAGAGGACTGCCAAAGTCAGGATTTGCTCCTGATGGTCTTTGTGATTCTTGTCAGAAGGCTAAACAAAGGAAATCTTCATTCAAGAGCAAGACCGAATCATCAATTCTTGAGCCTTATCACCTACTACATGTTGATCTATTTGGTCCAGTGTATGTTATGTCTATTGCAAAGAAGAAATATGCTATGGTCATAGTGGATGAGTTCACCAGATACACATGGGTGTATTTCTTGCACACAAAAAGTGAAACTGCATCTATCTTGATTGATCATGTCAAGCAACTGGATAAATTGGTTAAAGACTCTGTGAAAATAATAAGAAGTGATAATGACACTGAGTTCAAGAATTTTACAATGGAAGAGTTCTGCAAAAACCAGGGAATCAAGCAGAAATTTTCTGCTCCTGGAACTCCACAGCAAAATGGAGTTTTTGAAAGAAAGAATAGTACTCTTATTGAAGCTGCACGAACTATGCTTGATGAAGCAAAGCTTCCAACCTATTTCTGGGCTGAAGCTGTGCAGACTGCTTGTTTTACTCAGAATGCAACACTCATTAACAAGCAAGAAAAGACACCATATGAGATGGTGAAGAAAAAGAAGCCAAATCTGAAGTATTTTCATGTATTTGGATGCAAGTGTTTTGTTCTTAAGACTCATCCTGAAAAGCTATCCAAATTTGATCTAAAAGATGATGAAGGAATCTTTGTTGGATATCAACTTTCCACAAAAGCCTTCAAAGTCTACAACTTGAGAAAAAAGGGTGGTCATGGAATCTATCAATGTCTCTTTTGATGATAAGAAGATTACTGGACTTGAAGATTTCAATGATCATGATCAGCTGAGATTTGAAAATGAAGAATTAAATTCTGATACTGAAAACCCTGACAGTCTAAGTCCTGATACTGCAAACTCTGATGGATTAAACTCTGATGTCATTGAAACTGTGGTGACTACGTCAAAGGAGAATGCACCTGTGCAGGGGGAGCATACTGAAGATACAACCACATATCAAGAAGCATCAGAACATACAACTGGCTCTTCAAGTTCTGATTCATCAAGTTCTGATAAGCCAAGTTCTGATAGTTCTGAAAACTTAAATACTGAAGGATCCAACTCAGAGAGCATAATTTCAGGGGGAGCATCATAAAATGTTGATGAAGATAGCATGGATCATGGGGGAGCATCCAGTTCTAGAGAAAATCTTCCATCTGCAAGGAAGTGGACTAAATCACATACACCTGACTTAATAATTGGAAATCCTGATGCAGGTGTCAGAACTAGAACAGCTACTTCAAGTGAATGTCTTTACAATTCTTTTCTTTCTCAGACTGAACCAAAGAAAGTGGAAGAAGCTCTTCAAGATGTTGATTGGATGCAAGCAATGCAGGAAGAGTTAAATGAATTTGAAAGAAACAAAGTTTGGACCCTAGTGCCAAGACCAAAGAACAGATCTGTTGTTGGTACAAAATGGGTATTCAGAAACAAAACTGATAGTGATGGCATAATTACAAGGAATAAAGCAAGGTTGGTTGCAAAAGGATATTCTCAACATGAGGGAATTGATTATGATGAAACATTTGCACCAGTTGCTAGATTGGAAGCCATAAGGATATTTTTGGCTTATGTTGCTCACAAAAAGTTTACTGTCTTTCAAATGGATGTGAAAAGTGTTTTTCTCAATGGAGAATTAGAGGAGGAAGTATATGTTGAACAACCTCCAGGCTTTGTAGATCCCAAATATCCAACTCATGTCTACAGGCTTGATAAAGCACTCTATGGCCTTAAGCAAGCTCCAAGAGCATGGTATGAGACTTTAGCTCAGTTTCTTTTGGAAAGTGGATTTAACAGAGGAACTATAGACAAAACATTGTTCTACCTCAACCATGGAAAGGACTTACTTTTGGTTCAGATATATGTTGATGATATCGTCTTTGGTTCTACAAATGACAGAGTTTGCAAAAAGTTTGCCAAAATGATGCGGTCAAGATATCAAATGAGTATGATGGGAGAACTTAGCTATTTTATGGGCCTTCAAGTCAAGCAGAATGAAGAAGGTACTTTTATTTGTCAAACCAAGTACACTAGAAACTTGCTGAAGAAATTTGGAATGCAAGATTGTTCAAGTGCATCCACTCCCATGGCCACTGCAACAAAACTGGATAAGGATACTGGTAAATCAGTAGATATTACTGATTACAGAGGTATGATTGGCTCTTTACTCTATCTAACTGCTAGTAGACCTGATATCATGTATGCTACCTGTCTTTGTGCAAGATTTCAAGCAGATCCAGGAGAACCTCACTTAACAGCTGTGAAAAGAATCTTCAAGTATCTTAAGGGAACAGCTGATCTGGGATTGTGGTATCCCAGAGAATCAAATTTTAAACTTTTAGGTTACTCAGATGCAAATTTTGCAGGTTGCAAAATTGACAGGAAAAGCACAAGTGGAAGCTGCCAATTTCTTGGAGGCAAATTGGTTTCTTGGTTTAGCAAGAAACAAAAGTCAATTTCCATATCAACTGCAGAAGCAGAATACATTGTTGCAGGAAGCTGTTGTGCACAGATTCTTTGGATGAAGAATCTATTACTGGATTATGGGTTAACATATTTTAAAATCCCTATTTACTGTGATAATCAAAGTGCTATTGCTATGACAGGTAATCCAGTTCAACACTCAATGACAAAGCACATCAACATTAGGTACCACTTCATAAAGGAACATGTGGATGAAGGTACAGTGGAATTGCACTTTGTTCCAACAGATCAACAACTAGCAGATATCTTCACAAAACCACTGTGTGAAGCTACTTTTACAAGATTGGTAAATGAACTTGAAATGGTTTCAGGTTCTTTCTTTAAATCTACTTAGCTTTTGTTCTGCTGCATCAGACTTTATGATCAGTATTTACAGATATTACTATCTTTGTGTCTTCTGTGCTTAATTGAAAATTGCTTAAGTACTGATTTTTGTCTGATGTGAATTTCTAAACTCTGACAGTGATATGACTGTTTCTGTGATTATTCAATCCTATGAGGATAACTGTGCTAGATGATGTCCTAGTAGTCTTTAATATACTAAAGATCCCATGTTAGAAGTAATTATTTATGTGGAAATCTATTGACACAAGCAAATTCTGATATTGAGCTTAGTTAAGTTTACTTTGTCTATCTTATTACTAAGTCAAAAACTAGAATAATGTTTCTCATCTGTTAAGTTCTGATGTTAGTAAATCTGCTGAATATACTAAGTGCTGATAAACCTCACTTATCAAAAGAAAAAAAAATAAAAGATCAAGGAATAAAAATCAGGTACTCCTTTGAGATCTAGAGTAAAAACGTGGAAGGGACGACCCAAGTGCATTGATGGTATTAAGTAATATGCATCAGAAAAGCAAATAATTATTTTTCTTGGTGACTTTTCACACTCTATGATTACTGGAGAAATACTCTGATTATAACATAAATTCTGATAAGCAGTCGTGACTCACTTACACTGAGAAGCCACTGTAAAATGGAATTTCAAAAGATGCATAAAATAAGCACAAAACAGTTGAGGTGGACTCATGCATGAACTCATTCAATAGTAGGCTTCAGAATAATGACAAATTTTATGTGTAGTTCTTAGTTATGCCTTATTTCTAAGATGTACTGAAGTGAATCAGACTTTACTCTTTGTCTGATATTTAGCTTAATGCACACACTTACACTCCATATGAATGATGAAAATTACTGTGGTGATCAATGTTATTTTAGATGAACAGTTTATGTGTCAGATTGCATAAATTCTGAGGACAGGTTCTGATGAAAGTTCTGATGGTTAAGTTCTGAAGAACCAAAATCAGAATTTGTGTGAAGAATTGCAGAAATAGGCATTCACTTTTCGAGTTAAGAAATCATGTTCTGATGACTGTTAGGTTCTGATATAAGTCTAAGTGCTGATATTAAATTCTGATTCTTTACTTGACTTATTTATGGTTTAAATCTGAAACAGTCCAATTTTACATCAGAATATGTTCGGGTGAGATATTAACAGTCACTACAATTAGGGTTAGTGGTACACGTCCATGCACAGTAATGTTTACTTGTTTCTTGTGCGCATTAAACCCTGTTTTACACTTCCAATGACAGTTTTTATTCTCCTCAATCTAGGGAGATGAGGTAGAATTATTTCTACCTGTCAGCATTAAATTTTCCTTGCGTCTCCTGGAATTCTATTGCCTATATAAACCAACACTTCACTCCAGCCAGCACATCTCTAAATTCCTCACAAACTCACTCTCGTTTTATTCTTAACACCAAAAATCACTGCGTTTGGATGGTTTTACAATTATGGCGATGAGACTATACATGTCTTTATAAATGGAATTCCAACTTCATACCCTATCACCAATATCCCTCACAATCTCTGGATTCAATTTCCAGAGGTTATTAAACGTGATCTGCTGACAATTCGCCGAGAACTACATCTCCATCATCTTCGAAAGCAGGAGTGAATCATACGACTCGCTGTTCTTTTTGTTGAGAGTAGGAAGAAGAAATAGTTTATGCTCCCTATTTCTCTTCACCGTCAGCTTTGTCAGGCTTCTTAGCTTAGGACAATAGTTGTTGCTGTTAGGAGTTGTAGCTTAGGACAATCTTGTAATTTTGTGCTGTAATTTCAATTTCATGGATGTATTTTCTCAATATAATGAAATTTTATATTTTTGCAAGATTTTGTCTCTGAGTTGTTTGAAATTATGATATGCATTTTTAATTCCCGATTTACCCATATTCTGATGACCGTTTTTATATCTGATACAAATCAAGTTCTGATTCTGATGTGGCAGTACCTGTTTACTTGATTTGTTTTTTTTGGTCATTCTCTCACTTAGTGTATTTATACAGAATATTGGTCTCGCAGTAAAAGTAATTTTTTTTAAGTGGGAACAGTTTAAAATTTAAATTAAAACTGAACTACCTTAATTAATGGGATTACTTGGTAAGTGGAACGGTTTTTACTTGAAAAATTGCATGTGATAAGTAATGATTACTGTTTTCCCGTGCCCATTAATTATTTTTTACTGCTGCATGTCTGACAGGTGTCCAACGGTTACTTTTTCTACCGTGTATAAGTAAAAGAGAGAGAAGATTGCAAACTCTTTTATTTACTTTCACACTTTATCTCTATTTTCTTTACTTCTATTCTATCTCATCTCCTGACGTTTTTTTTCTTACAGACATTTTATCAAACACCTTACAGGCAATCTTATTTCTCATTTTTTCTCATGGCACCTAAGGATTTGATTATAGATGGAGCCAAGTTTGTACCCAACAACTATGCTGTAATCTTAAAACATGATGAAGCTCCATCTGATTTGCACTTTGTGCAAGATCTTCTAGCACATAGTGAGATTGGGTATGCATTGACCCAGCCTCAAGTCATTTCCAGCCAACAAGTTCTGACATTTTGGCGGACTGGGCATTTTGATAATTGTGGTGCTACTGGTACTCCAAGCATTATTTTTGAAGTCAATGATGTTGAGCATGTGGTAACTCCTGGAGCAGTTCGTAAAGCTCTACATTTACCAGAAGGCTGCATTTTCTCAACAGCGGAGGAACCAGTTCTACAACAGCTCATGGCCAATTTGGGGTATGCGAAGAGTTTGGCCAAGCTTGGACAATTGAAAAGAGTACATATCAGAAAGGAATGGAGCTTTTTCTTCGACTGCATCACTAAAGCATTCGGCAATAAGTGTTCCAACTTTGATGCCATTCCTATTATGAGTCAGCACATCGGGTATGCTATTATTCACCAAACTCATTTCAATTTTGCAAGTGCTGTGCTAGGCTTTATAGGGGATAGGATGACAGAGGATAGGAATGTAGTATACTTTGCTAGATTCTGTCAGCTTATATATACTTTTTGCTGTGCTAATGAACCTCAACAAGCCAGTTCTTTATTTCCACCCTTTAACTTGCAAAACGGGCGTTTAATGATTTGGTAAATGCTGACCTTAAGAAAAAGGTGGTTAGACCCTTACAGATACCTCAGTCTGTAAAACAGATCTTGGTAAATGCTGATCCTCTAACCTACAGATCTGTTTACCCTGATGTTCAACCCACCATCTCATCCCAGACACTATAACACCCTTCAGAACATACCACACATACACCTCAATCTACTCAACCCTCTATCAGACCACATCTCACACCTTCACAGATAACTCAACCTTCATCATCAGCACATACTGTGAAGTCTTCATCTTCCAAGCCCAAGAGGACAAAGACTGTACCTCAGACACCACAGAAGAGAAGAAGGATTGTTCTGAGAGATGAGTCAGACAGTGAGGAACAGGTTCCTGCATCAGAACCTGTTGTTACAGAAGCTGAGAAGGTCCCTTCTCAGGGGGATACTGGAATTGGGGGATCTAAGCTTCTCAAAAGGCTTAGAAGAATGTCTTATGCTGAAACTCCCAAGGAATCTCCATCTTCAAAGAAAAGAATAAAACAGAGAGCTCACAGGCCAGTTTCAGATGATGAGGAAGCAACAACTAAGGAAGGAGATCAGGAATCTCTGATCTCACAAGAGCCAGAATTTGCTGAAGCTACTGCATCTTCACCTCCAATGTCACCAACTCAGGAAGCTGCTACAGATAAATCAACTACACCACCTGTGTCTTCTGTACATGAACCAGTATCTACTGCAGACCCAGGCACACGTGCTGAAATTGATATTCATAATCTAGTTGTGCCTGAGGTTCTTTACTTAGAAGCTCCAACAGCTCAAATTAATCCATCAACAACACCAATTACTGATGCTAATGAAACTCCAGAATTGTCTACAACACCTTCTCTGCATCTAGACATTGAAGATCAGACTATAGGTGAGCATCCGAATCTGGATGTTGATCAGAACTTGGAAGCAGATCAGCACTTAGAGGATGATGCTGAAGCCTCAATTGCTTCTCATACTGTTCTTTTATCAGAAGATGCTGCATCTGTCAGTTCTGATGCTGCAAATGCTGATACTACTGGAGATGCTGCTATAAATGAAGATGTTACTGCAGCTGGTCCATCAGGACATGCACCTCAACAAACTGTTCACAAAAGTGAGATAGTCAAGAAGTTTGTTATAGGGGAAGCACCAGTACCTTGGAGTGAAACTCCTAGAGGACAGGAGTGGACTAAGGAGTGGAACACAGTTACCTTTGTTCCATCTGAAAAAATTCTTGCTGAGCACTTGGCAAAAGCTGATGAGATGCTAATTAATGATGATTTCAAGACACAGCTTCGAGTCACTGCATTGAGTACTAGACATCTTCAAGGTCTACATTCAACAACTCATGCTGAGGTGCATAAAATTCAGGAAGAATTACTCAAGCAAGAAATGACTATGAAAATTAAAAAGAAAAGTTTTTTCAAACCTACCTTTGACAGAGTTGCTTACATTGAGAAGACTCAAGAGAAGCAACGATCTCAGATTGATGAAATTTTGAAAAATCAAGCTTCTCAGCAATCTCAACTCGATGAAATCCAATCCTCAGTGGAATTGCTTGTCTCTCTTCTCTTACCTGCTGATGCCAAAAAGGGGGAGAAGGTAATTAAGTCCAAATGCAAAACTGTTAAGACACTGAAGGGGAAAGATGATGAAAAAGATGACCAGGGAAACTCTGGAATGGGTGGAGGTCATAGTCAAGGTAGAGGTCTCTCATCAAGAAGAGCCGAAGCTACAGGTCATAGAACAAGTTCTGATACTGGAAAAAGAATTACTTCTGATACTGGTAAAAGGATAAGTTCTGATGAACTTTTGGATCTTGATGAAGAAATTTCAAGACAGTTATTTCTGAAAGAAAATCCAGGAATGGACTTTGAGAGTCTATTGGAAGAAGAAGCTAGACTTAAGTCAGAAAAAGTTAACTCTAAATCTGAAGCTTCTGTTGGTAAAAAGAAACTTTTAAAGGTCAAAGGCATTGTGATAAAAGAAAGGACAAATATTGAGGCAACCAAGGCCAAATCACAATTGCAGATAGATCCAAGGTCCAAGGGCAAAGAAAAAGTTGGTGAACCTATAAAGGTTTATGTGCCTCCTGTGGATGAAGAAATTTCTGATGAAGATGATGATCTTACTTTGACTTCAAGAATGATTGCTAAGACAACCTCTGACATGGCTCAAGTTGTTCAGAGTCAAGATTTAGTTAGTTCTGATATTACAAAGAAGCAAGTAACCTCTGACATAGCTCAAGTTGACTTGATATCATAAGATAAAGCAAAGGAAACCTCTGACATTGCTCATGTTGAATCCTCAAAGTTACTCCTACCAGGTTTCACCAAAGCCAAACAGACTCAACCTTTGAAGACTGCTGCAAGTGGTTTTGAAGCAAGAGTGGTTACTGGAAAGGAAGCAAGAGATAAATCTGGATTGGGTAGTGCTGATGAAAGAAGAGTACAGAACACAACCAATGATCCAACTTCCTTAAGTGAACCAGGTGTTGGAGCAACTCCTGAAAGATTGAATCAATTAGAATCTGTATAGATGGTTTATCATACTTACTTGAAAGAACACATTTTGTTATACTTCATGACAGATGGTAGGGTTTATCACATAAGGGAAAATGCTATTCCACTGAATTATTTTGAAGAACTGGAACATGTTTTATTTTTTACTTCAAGTTAATGACAGAATAACAAAAAGTGCTGCAAACTATTTGAAAACTCAAATTCAGAGACAAAAAAGGCTTTATTCTGTAAAGTCTGACATCACATATCTTCCAAAGTACAGAGATCACAAGGTTGATATTGTTGAGATGAAGCCTAACTATGCTAAGATTATAACTACCTTTTGGGGTTATAAGGCTGTAGAATTCAATCTTGAGTCTGACAAGGCATATTTGATCAGACTGGATCAGGACATAAGGAAAGCTAGAATAAATGATCTCAGGGCTGCTATCTTCCAAACTGGTGAAGATTCTGCAGAGCTTAAAGATGCTAAAAGGAGGATGATTGATGAACTCAGATATGCTGAGAGATGTTTGTTAAAGAACTATCTCAGAACAACTCCTGACATCAGAGATATCAGAAAGTGAATCCAAGTCAAGATCTACAACTGCTCAAATTCTGATATGAAAACAGACTGAAGTTGTTATCAGAAGTTAAAGTTGGTAAAGCTTTAAGGACTGTAAGTTGTAGTTATCTAGTCAAATTCTCATGCATTTATACTTAATGTTTTTGACATCATCAAATATTTGTTAAACTTGTATATTATGCTAATTTACAAGTTGGGGGAGATTTTTAGATATATTTGATAATGTCATGTCTAATATGATTTGTGTTTAGTTTTCAGATCTTACTTAAACAGGACAAATCAGTACTTAACTGGAAATCAGCACTTATACTGAAGTCAGAACTTAAGTCATCAGTACTTAAGGTTCAGGAGATATTTATCAGAAGATAATATCAGGACTTAAAGGAAACGTTCAAATAAGGAAGGCGGCTGATTGAAGGAAGAGAAGATCGAGACAAATGTAAGAAGAGATATGCATGAAGAAGGAATTCTATGAAGAATAGAATACTTGGAAGAAAAGATATCTGATTGATATATTTTAGGAAGCAGAATTATATTCCATATCAATTAGCGATTATTTTGTAACTGTGTAGTATATAAACACAGACATAGGGTTTACACTATAAGTGTTATCATTATCAAGAATATTATTCATTGTAACCCTAGCAGCTCTCGTGATATTTGGAGATTTGGAGATTATCAAGAAACAAAATGGATGTCAAAAGTGCCTTTCTGAATGGAGATTTGGAGGAGGAAGTCTATGTTAGTCAACCTCCTGATTTTGAAGATCCAAATTTTCCATAACATGTCTATTATCTTTTGAAAGCACTTTATGGATTGAAGCAAGCACCTAGAGCCTGGTATGACACTTTATCAAAGTTCCTTTTGGAAAATTATTTCACAGGAGGTACTGTAGATAAAAAATTATTCTTTAGAAATGTTAATGGCTCTAGTATACTTGTTCAAATTTATGTAGATGATATTATTTTTGGCTCTACAGATTAGAAACTTTGCAAAAAGTTTGCCAAATTGATGCAAAGTAAGTATGAAATGAGTATGATGGGAGAACTAACTTACTTTCTTGGTTTGCAAGTTAAGCAAGTTAGTGATGGAATATTCATTAGTCAAACTAAATATATTTTTGATCTTTTAAAGAAGTTTGATCTAATGGATTGCACATCTGCAAAAACTCCCGTGGCTATTGCAACTAAGCTTCAATTAAACACTACTGAAAAGTCTGTGGATATTTCAAGTTATAGGGGCATAGTTGGCTCACTTCTGTACTTAACAGCTAGTAGGCCAGATATAATGTTTGCTACATGTTTATGTGCTAGATTTCAGGATGATCCTAGAGAATCTCACTTAATAGCTATTAAGAGAATTTTCAGATATCTCAAGGGAACACCAAAACTTGGCATTTGGTACCCTAGAGATTCTGGTTTTGATCTAACTGGTTATTCAGATGCAGATTATGCAGGTTGTAGAATTGATAGAAAAAGTACAACAAGAACCTGTCAATTTCTAGGAAACAAGCTTGTGTCCTGGTTCAGTAAAAAGCAAAATTCAGTTTCTACTTCTACAGCTGAAGCTGAATATATTGCTGCTGGTAGTTACTGTGCACAGATTTTATGGATGAAAAATCAATTGCTAGACTATGGTTTGCAAGTTGAAAGGATTCCTATTTTCTGTGATAACACAAGTGCAATTTCCATCACTGAAAATCCAGTGCAACATTCAAGGACAAAGCACATAGATATCAAGTACCACTTCATAAGGGAACATGTAATGAATGGTATTGTGGAACTACATTTTGTTCCAAGTGAGAAGCAGCTTGCAGATATTTTTACCAAGCCACTGGATGAATCCACCTTTTCAAGGTTGGTAAGTGAGTTAGGTATGCTTAATTATTCTTAAATCTATGTGAGATAATTTGCAAGTTGAAATGCAGCCAGAAATTTAATTGATTTTTCAGTCTTGAATGTAATTTTGACTAAGTCAAAATTTACATCTCGACGGATGATCTTTATCCATCGAGTTTGATCATCCGTCGGTATACTATTTTCTAATAAAAAACAATTATTTTTCTGGAATATTTTATGACTCGAAGGATAACAGTTTATCCTCATCCGTCGAATTATCTTAATCTTAGCCGTTAATTCCCTGAACATTATCCATCGAGTATACTTACAGTTTGTAAGCATGACACGATGGATAATGGGTGGAATTTTTACAGTTTATTTTTTAAACGACTATTTTAAGCAATTTTCATTGGTTACTTTATTTTACTTTATTATTTTTAACAGTTATTTTTTAGATAATATAAAAGCTTATTTCATTTCAATTGTTTTTCTTTTATCATTCTCAAATCAACTGCTCTAATTTCTTTCTCTTTCAAAGCACTTACTCTCTCTTCAAGCTATTATTCTCTAATAATGGCGCCCGTTGTCAAGATTATGTCTCAAACTGGGTATATTTATGAGAAGAACAATTTCACTGCACTAGTAAACAAGGGTATTCAGTAATCTGGTGACTATCACAAGATGATGGACTTTGTGAAGAATTGCAAGCTTAGCTATGTCATGCTGGAATCACCCACAATCTTTTGTGAAGTTGTTGAAGAGATGTGCACCACTGCTATATACAACTCAACAGATAAGACAATCACACTCACCATTAAAGGTAAGGAATTCTGTATCAATAGTGATGTTATAAAAGCATGTTTCAAGAATCCTGATAACACTGTGACCTCACCACACACTGACACTGACATAATCAATATGCTTAATTCCATGAACTATGCTCTTTCTACTTCTAAGTTGAGTGACATTAGGAGATTGGGTCTTAGGAAAGAATGGAGTTTTATGTGTGATATAATGACAGAGGTCTTTTCAGGTAAATTCAGTAATTTTGATTATGTTAATATTTCCATGCTTAACATGTTATACATGCTAGTTACAGATAAGTATTTCAATTTTAGTGACCTTGTTCTGTTTGAGTTGGGCTATAAATTAGGAGAGTTAAACAAGAGGGGTAAAAGTGTTTATTATGCTAGATTTTTCATAATGTTAGCTAACCACCTCTGTGAAGAAATAGTGCTTGAGAACCCAAACAACAAATTAGATTATTGGGTTCAAGAGAGAAGGGTAATTGCAGATTTGAACAGGGCCAATCATCACAAGGAGGTGCCACTGTTCTATTTTCCTGCAATGGAAGCACCTCAGGTAAGTGAGGTAAGTTCATCTATCCCTGCTATTCCAACCTCACAAGTTTCTTTGAGTTCCAGTGTAGCTATGGCAACTGTGTCAATGACCCAACAGTTGCCTACCCAAGCTACCAAACAAGCAAAAATTTCTAAATCCAAATCAAAGAAAGCCCCCTCTGTTATCTCTCAAAATATGCCAAAATCTACCAAAACCAAAGAGGGGAGTGTGCAGGTGGGTAAGACAGGTGAGGGAAGGGGTGAACATAAAAGAAACCCTTAGGATAAGGATGGAGAGTTGAGTGGTTCCCAGCCTAGCCACACTGCAGTTTCCCAACAAACTGCAGTGCTTAAAAAGGATAAAAGCTCATTTCTAACTGCATCCTCCCAAAAGGATGTAGTTATTGAACAAAGCTCTCAACCAAGAGCACAGGTGAAGAGGGTTAGGGATACAAGCTCACCCCAAACTTATGCCAGAAAAAAAGAAATCTAAAACCCTTGGGGATGCACAGGGTATACAAACTGTGCAAACTTGTGCTAAAGACACAGTCACTGCACCTTCACAAATTCAGTTTGATGTGGCTCCAATAAATGTGGAGTCACAGCCAAAATCTCTAGTAATAGAAGCACCTCAAACACCAAACTCACCCACACTCTCTGGATGTGGATATGATAAACATATCAATTCCTGATTCCCCTTCTTTAACTTTGTTGGGGAAGCAAAATCTAGTGCAAGTGAGCATCATCTTTTAGATGATTTGTTGGCTCACTTGCCAATTCTTTCAGGAACTGTTGAATCATCTGTGCCCAAAATATCTTCAATCAGCACAGAGTCCACAATAGTTTCCATTCCTAGTTCATTCATTTCTACTCTCTCGATGGATATTGCTCATCCGTCGAGTAGTGATTGTATCCTGACGGATAAGCTTAACAGCAGTTATCCTTCGGATAGCAAAACCACTCACCCGATAGATATCACTTATCCGTCGAGTGTCTCTGTACCACTTCAAACTTCATTCATTTCAAGTGCAGAAGAATTAGTGTTTGTACAGTCACTATTAGGATTGAGAGAGAAGAGTGTTTTGAGTGAGAGTCTGGGTTGCTCCCAGGAAAAAGGAGAGGAAATGAGTAAAATTATGCAATCTATTTCTTTAGGATTGGCAAAAGAGAGTGAGAGGAGTCCCACCTTAGATGGTGAAGGTGAGGGTGTGAGGGTGGGGAGCCAGGGTGAGACTCTGACGCAACAAAAGAGAGAAAACGAGAGAAATGCAGGTATTGGAGCTATAAGGATGGATGTCATTGCTAGTGAGTCAATGAATGTCCAGGATGCAGACAGGGAGGGACTATCTCAGCAACCTAAAGCTGTTATAGATTCCACCTCCCTTGATGCTGAGGCATTTACTCACCCTGTTCCAGCTTATCAACTTCTAGATGAACAGGGCAATGACAATACAGAAAGAATGCTAAATCTGGTGCATACCACACAGTCTATGATAAGAGCTAAGGATGCCATCACAGCTTTGCCCTCTATAGCTGGTGATGTGGATTATGAGACTGGTGGCTCAGCTGATTTCTTTGGTGATGAAAGTGGGGATAGTGAAGATGAAGTAATGGACATAGGGGGAGAAGTAGGTTCCAGTTCAAGACCAGGTATGCCATCATGGGCATTTTCAAAGCACTGTGATGAGCACTACTTCAAGACAACCCTGATCCAACTAATTAATCAGACAAATACTGCTCTTCAAACCACTACAAATGCCAGCACCAAGAAAGCTCTTTCAGGCACATCTAGCCTCTCTGCAACTTCAACAAATTTAAGGCTTCCAATATGCTAGGGATGTAAACACCATCAAGGGTGATATTGAGGAGATGAAGAAGGGCATTTCAGACAAGATGGATTCTAAGCTTCCAGAAGCTACAATGCTTGACATCAAGAGGCAATTAAGGAAAAATTCTGATCTTGCAACCAAGATAGTTGCCTTGGATACAAGAATGTCATCCATGGAAGCATCTTTAACAGCCATTCATCTTCATCAAGCCCAACAGACAGATTTACTTCAAAAACTGGTGGCTGCTCAAACCCCCTCCTCTACTTAACTTGATGATAACAAAAAGGAGGAGAAATGACCAAGTGAGGGGGAGAGGCTTCAAATTCAAATCAGTAAAGTAATTGTGCCTTCAATTACTATTTCAAAACCACCAGTTACATACAGTATAGATCTGATAAATGTAGCAGCAGCAGCAGCCAACTTTAGAGCAGCTAAAAAGAAGAAGTTGAGTCCACTCAACTGGGAGAAGATTGATGAGGATATACAAAAGAAGTTTGAACTAGTCAAGGAGCCAGTAAAGTCAGCCATCTATCACTCTCAAGTCAAGCAAATTTCTGTGAATGAGATGAGCATGAACTATCTGGAAAGGGGACAGTCATCCTGCATCAAATCTCCAAAGGCTAAAATGATTCTGAAACCAAGGGTGAACTATCCAAAATCATCATTGAAGAACCCTTTGGATACTGTGTATGAGACACCTAAGCCTGTTGAAAAGAAGCTTCTGTCAAGGTCAATTGCTTTCTACAAAGATCCAGCTGATTCAGCTTTGAAAAAGAGAATTGCTAAAGTTTTCAGAAATAGGAAAGAAATTTGTGTGGTGGATGGACACCCTCAATTTGCTGAAGCAAAGAGAGAAGAAAAGGCTAGATTGAAGCAGGAAAAGAAGCAAGCTGCTCTAGATGCTAAAAAGGCTAAACAAAAGAAAGAGCAAATTGCTATCTTGGCCAAGCTACATGCTGTAAATTCATCTCAACAAATTCCTGCTCAGACATCTGAAATCATTGAATCTCAAGATCCAAAAAAGCAAGTTGAACAACAGAAGAAAGCTCCAAGAATCAAGGAATTGGCTAAAAGAACCAAAAGCAAACTGGACATTGTTGATAAGGAATTGGAGAATCAGTTTCCCAAGGAATCCACTCCAACTACAACTCAAGCATCAAAGCCCTCTGTGGTATTTGAAGATATCAAGGTGGTGGATCCCTACAGGAACATTCATGGTGAACCTATTGTGCCTAAGGATGAGCCAATAGAATGGGAGAACATACCAATTCCTGACTTCAATTTTCCAATCCTTAGAAAGCCAAAAAGAACAAAGTCAAGAGCAGTCAAGAAAGTGAAATTTTCACATCTCAAATCCAAATCTCTAGTCAAAGCTCAGTCTAAAGTCAACAAGGGAGATTATATGTACTTGTGTGACATCAAGGAGTTTTCTGATCTAAATCTCTATCTAGATGAACTAGATGAAGTGAGAGTAATTAATGCATACAGAAACCTACCTGAAAGATTAGTGTTCAAGTACAAGGGAGGAAAGGAGATTCAATGGCCACTTTACAGGATCCTTCAAGAAAGCCAAGCTGTACTGATTAAGGTTTATTCATCTTTCAAGAAGAACTTTGGGTTCAATGTTACTGCAAGAAGATTGGTTCTGAAGAAGATTGAAGAACTAAGGAGTGTTAGAGCTAAAGATGCACTCCCAAAGACTCTAATTATCCCTTACACAGGGAAAAGAGTGCATCTAAGGCCCTACTGGCTGATGGAGTTCATGGATGACAAAGAAGTGAGAAGATTTTTCAGATTAGAAGACCAATTGAACATCTCTAGCAATGAGACTCTCTTGGAGATGCAAGAAAAGTTAAATCTCTCAGAATCTGATGAACTGGAATTCCATAGGCAGCTCCAAAATCAGATTGAAGAAAACAACAGAAAGCTTGGAAAGAGATCCAGACCTTCAAGGAACTAGATAAATCTGCTCAGGATAGAGGAGCATCTTGAAAATGACTGTGAGCAAAACTTTGTACATTTTATTATTTGAAGCACTTTACAATATTATCTACTCTATTTTAAAGTTGTATTTTTACGGTGTTTTGTTATCATCAAGTTTCTCTTAATTTATGACTACAATTCCAGTAGACATAAATTGGGGGAGATTGTTGTGTATATGTTGTGAACTTGATGATTTTATTAACAAAACACATTGGTAGATTTTACTTAGTGAATATTGTAGCACTCGACGGATAAGGATTATAGTCCCGACGGATGACTCAATATAGTCCCGACGGATGATGATTTATTATCCATCGAGTGAGTAGCTTATGTAACAATAAGTCTGTAGCACATTTCTGCATATATATTGTTTAGAATCTGTAGTAGTACCAAAGTCATGTTGACTTTAACTAGATATGCAGAATAGGTTGATTAATTATACATAGATGATGTCTTGTAATTCTGCATAAATGAAATGAAGTCAAGTGCCAGATTGCTACCCGACGGATAACCAATAATGAATTCGACGGATGATCAACAACCCGATGGATGATTATTAACTCGACGGATGATCATGAACCCGACGGATAAAGAATTCAGATATCTATTGATAATTATAACACAGTCATATGCGTCGAGTGTATGCAAATGGAATGTGGTAGCCTATTCAACTGGGTTTTCGAGAACAAAGAAGCATTTCCATTTCCATGCTATTATGAAGATATTCAAAGATACTGGAATAGAGTAATGAAGTAGCATTGTATTAGACTTGATAGTTTTTGTTTTATTATCCTGTCTTATTACTTTGTAATCTTGGTGATATATAAACCAAGAAGCAGCAAATAGAATAGTAACTAAGGAACTAAGCAACCAGGAGAGAAATATTTGTAAGATGCATTCTTAGCATTTCTCTCATTCTTAGTTGTTATCATTTTGTAAGCAGATATGAGCTTTTTGCACACAGAGTTCTCTCGATATATATAATATATCTCTGGTGGAATCATTCAAATCCACCAGAAAGTTTTTAAAGACACTTGTTTTTAATTACTTGTGTTTTGATTCATTTCAAGTAACTATTCCGCATTCTGCTAATCAATTCACACTTATATATATATTTGAGTTAGAACATTTTTATTCAAGAAAAAGTTTCAAGAATTCCATTCAACCCCCCTTCTGTAATTCTTGTTACATTGTTAAGGGACTATCAAACCCCACGATAACGATTAGCCCATAATCGGACTCATCATCAACGTGGGTTCCGATGAAAGCATGGTATAATAAACGTAGTCTTTATACTTAAATAACAAAACCAAGTACGAAACAAGAGTAAGGTTCACAAATAAGAAAACTAGCATCCAAGTTACAACTTAGAACAAAGTTTCACAAGTAAAAACAAGATCTTCTTCATCTTCGTTGAATCGTGCTAACACGGTCATCTTACGGCTCTCCTTGCGCTCTGGTACGTCTCTATTGTTGAAAACGTCCTTTATTTGAATATATATGGCAGCCCATGCAAGATAGAAGTCCTCCAATTGTAATTAGAATAGAATCAGTGTTCTGTGATCCCGACCCGGCGCGGCCGCGCGCTTGACCAGCGCGGGCATGCTACCTCTCTAACAACCTGGTCTAGCGCGCGGGCGCGTCGTACTTCTGGAAAAAACTTCTAATTTCTTCTTTTCTTTGCTACTTCGAGCCGACTTTTCACGACTTTTTATTTCAACACCACCTTAACACCAAATTAGCATCAAAATAATGCTAATTCACCTGATTACCTAGATAATGCCTGAAATGCAAAAACACTAGAAAACACGTTAAAACACTAATAACTTGAGTACAAACACAATAATTTAAAGCTTAATAGAGCATTATAAAGTGTCATAAATGCCACTCAATATACCCCCAAACTTGAATCGATGCTTATCCTCAAGCATAAACAGACTCAAAGAACAAGAAACAAAAATGCATGAATGCAACTAAATGAATGCAACGATCCCAATAGAATAACTCAACCAATCAACAAGCAACATCTCAACAAATGCAGTTACTAGCATAAAGATCAATCAAATCATACAAATTAACTTACAAACTAGAGACGTGCGTGTGTGCAAATGCTCACAGATAAACTATCACAACTAGATTAATAATCATGACTCACTACTCATCAAGGCAATCGCAAGGTTATAAATAAAATAAAAAGCTAGACTCAGAATAACTTATAACACTTCAATTCTTATATTGGAGATTTATATGGATTCATGCTTTTATTCAAACAAAACAACACACATATACTTATTTGATCGTGCAATGAGTGAGGTCCACAAAAGACTTATACAATGGTACCCATGTAGTGAGCGTTAGGTTAGCGCCAGCGGATCCCAGACTATAAAAGCCTTAGGTCACTAGGCACAAAGTCCCCTAAGAATTTAATAACTCGAGTACTAAAGAGCCCACTCGTGATCAACTATACATAACACTTTTTTTTTTCTTTTTTTTCCTTTTTTTCAATTTCTGAACGAGTGCATTTCGCTCCATCTCGTTTAACCCTTGAATACTCATATAAATATGAGCCGGCTACTAGCCATTTGACACCTAGTCACAACAACTTAGCAATGAAATCCAATTTTTCTCCAATTTCTAAAAATCCATGTTATTTTATTATTAAGAAAATATCCTAAATTTTAAATATAAACAAACGATTAAACCTCGACAAACAAACAAACCATTATCATGATCTAACACTTAAGCAACCTATAAGACTTAGTGAAATACAAGTGTCTCTAGAATGCAAATCAACTTAATACGACTTAACATCTCTAAATACGACATCACTATACTAGCATCAATATCACAAGTCAATCGGAAAAATCATCTAAGGGATCATGTTAAATGCAAATGCATGAACTATATGAACAAACTAACATAAAAATTAAAAAAAAAACAAAAAAAAACTACATGGCAAAATATGCAACTATATGAACTAAACTATCATGAATATGCAACTATATACGACTCACACAAAACATATTCCTTCAACTACTACCCCAAAACTTAAAATATTCACTGTCCTCAGTGAAGGTAATAGTAAGGAATTCAGGCATACCTAATCAGAATCATGCTCCTCACCCTCAACTGGTAGAGTGTCAGGTGTGTCAGGAGGTGGATACACGGAATCCTCACCAAAAATTGGCCACTGGATATCAACACCGGTGGCTCTGAAAGCTGTCCCCAATGCCTGGGTGAGATCTCGTGCGAACCTGTTGTGGATGTCATGCATCGCATCCATCCTCCTGGCCAGATGCTTGTACTGCGTCATGCTCATGTCAGCTCCCATATCACTTCCTTCCTCCTCCTCATGTGCCTGCTGTGATGGCCCTGCCTCATCTCTTAGCTGAGATCTCCAAGTAGTCCTGCTCGCCTGAGTGGCCCCAGCAGCTGGCCTCCCACCAGGTAGATGGTCAAAAGTATAACCAAGCCTCTTCAGACCGGGATAGCCTCCATCCCACTATTGCATCGTGGCCAAAGTAGTGTTGTCAATAGGAGCACTCGGGATTTGCAACTGCTCATGTGCGGGCCAATGAACACCAACTTCCATGCACAGCTTCGTCACAACGAACGCATACGGAATAGACCCCGTGGTACTCCCCCTCAAGAACTTCAGAATACCCTAATAAATCACCATCCCCAGATCCACATAATCGCCCTGAAGAATTGTTATTCCCAGTGGACTAACAATGAGATTTACAGAAGGGGGGTTGAATGTAAATCTCAAAACTTTTTCAAGTTTTGAGCAGTTTGTAAGACTAAGTGTTTGAGTGATCAAATGTGTGTGAATTGCTTGGAGCTGATGCAGACAGATATATATTCAAACACAAATGTAATGAACACAAAGAACTTAAAAACTTTTCTGGTGGATTTGTTGTTCCACCAGAGATGTGTTATTTCAGAAAATCTGTGATTCAAAACTAAATCACAGCTGCTTCCTAGTACAAACTAGATGATTTTCTCTCTTGATATTTCTAAACAGCTCAGGGAAAATTCACTTCTAATTACTAGCTACTACTTGGTTTATATAACACCAAGTTTACAAGTGAAGACAAAGATAAAGTACAATAAGACAATAGTTCTCCACTTATTTCTGTTCCATTTTTATCCAGTGTAATATGGAATTATCTGTTGACTTTCCATTTTGAACCAGACTAAAAACGGCTGCTTTTTCTGCTGTTCCTGAAATAGGCTACCACATCTCTGTCAATCCATGTGCCTCTGTCAGCTTTGTTAACTGTCACTATCAACTGCTATGAGACTGAGCATCCGTTGAAGCTTTCATCCGTTGATGGCTTTATCCGTTGATGCTCTAGCAGTGCATCCGTTGAAGCTTTCATCCGTTGATGGCTTTATCCGTTGATGCTCTAGCAGTTGAAGCTTTATCCGTTGAAGCACTTATCCGTTGATGGATATTATCCGTTGAAGCGTTAGAGACATCCGTTGAAGCTTAGTTTCTTATCCGTTGAAGGTCTTCAATATCCGTTGACACTTCTTCACTTATACAAAATTACAAGGCATGAAATATTTACAATTAGCCCTCCTATTTGTACATCCATTAGTAGTCAACATGACTGATTATCTCCTAACAACATCTAAGAGTTACAGCTTGAAACCAGAGAGTGAGATGTGCTACAATACCAAACTTATTGCTAAGTAAGGCTACTCCTTCAACGGATAGCCAAGATGGTCTTATCCGTTGAGGCTACAAACACTAGATTTCTACTTAAGTGTTTTGCTGAACTTATCATCAAACTAATACACATATTCCTAACAATCTCCCCCTATTTATGTCTACTAGAACTATAGGCATAAATTTGGGTTTAGCTTGATGATAACAAAACACTTAACAAATATATAAACTGTAACAAAGCAGAAATTCAAAAGTGCTACAAAAGTGTATATGCTGAGATGAAATTGAAGAAATACATTGTTTCCAAGGGTGCTCCTTTAGCCTGAGCAAATTACTTTCTTTTCCTTTGATCCCTGGTTTTCTTTCCTAGCCTCCTGTCATTCTCCTCTATTTGAAGTTGAAGTTGTCTGTAGAATTCAGCTTCATCTTCTTCATTTATATCTAACTTAGATTACATATCCTTGAGAGTTTCATTACTGGCAATCTTTAGCTGATCTTCAATTCTGAAAAATCTTCTGACTCCTTTGTTGTCTCTGAACTCCATCAACCAATGAGGTGATTTGTGAATTGTAATACCTCTCTCTTGAATGAGTAAAGTTCTAGGCAAGGCATTGGGCTCCCTCCAAGTTTTCCTTATGTTGGCAATCTTGTTGAAAATCTCAGTCCTGGCAGTTCTGGTAAAGCCAAAATCCTTATGTATGGCTGAGTAGACTCTAATCAAGGTAGAGTAGCCTTCATTCAGAATTCTGTGAAGAGGCCATGTTCTTTCCCCAGCTCCTTTGTATTTGAACACTAGTCTTTCTGGTAGCTGTCTGTAGGAAGCTATTCCCCTTACATCCTCCAGCTCATCCAGATAGAGTTCAATGTCTGAAAATTCTTTTATGTCACAGATGTGAACATAATCATCTGTAGAGGTTTGAGGTTTAGGCTTAGGCTTCTGTGTGAATTTGATTGAGGCTTTAGAGGGTGTTGATTTGATTCTTCTTTTCTGCTTCTTTGATGGTGGAGAGGAGGTTAGGAAGGTGGGCAATTTGATGGTGTCCCAATCAATTGGTTCCTCCTTGGGAATGATTGTTTCACCATGAATGTTCATGAAGGGGTCAGGTACAATGGGTTCAGGAATAGAGGGTAGTGGTTTGGATATTGATTGGGTTTCTTCAGTCTTATCTACCTTCTTTCTCTTTGCATTGACCTTCTTTCTTTTCCCTTTCTGCCATTCTTCCTTACTTCTTTCCTCCATCTCAGTACCAACCATGTCCCCCATAGCTTCATCTTCACCTTTGTCTTCAATTTCTTTCTGTTCTTCAGCCTGCTTGTGCTCTTTTGTCAGCCTTTAGCTGTTTGGCTTCTTCCTTCAACCTTTTGGTTTCTTCCCTCTTGGATATTGACAATTTGGGATGTCCTTGCATCACACATATGCTCTTTCCCTCTCTGAAGATAATAGCCATGTTTCTCCTTACAGCCTCATCCATGGTCTCTTTGAGATATGTAATACTTCTTCCTAAAAGCTTGTCCTCGTCAGCTTTTGGAAGAGGAAAATCCACCTCTTTTAGAGGATTCTTTGTAGAGTCCTTATTGGATCTGTTGTTGGGCTTGAGAACCATAGGTTGCAGATCTTTGGAAGAAGTTTCTCCATCCTTATGCCTCCCTACTGGCTTGAGTTCCATAATATTTGATTCCACTTTTGTGCTATGCTTCACAGATTGTGATTGAGAAGTTGTAGAACCAAATATTAGTTGCATCTTTTCATCAATCTTCTTCCTTTGCTCTTTGACTTGCAATTCAGTTGCTGCTATCTGGATTAGATCAATTCCATTTAGCTTTCCTTTGACTTGAATTGGTGGAGAAGTTGTGATGACAGGAACTAGCACTTGAGAAATCTGAACTGTTGTAGATGGCTCTCCTTCCCCTTTCCCTTTATTCTCCCCCTTTTTGTTATCATCAAGGGTAGGGGTCAAGCCTTGTGCTTGTGCCAGCTGCATGAGTAGATTTGTTTGAGTTTGTTGATTCTGAAGAATGGTGACCATAGAGTCTTCAATGATTTGAACCCTATCTTCCAATCTGGCCAGCCTCTTGTCAGCATCAGATGCCTTCCTCAGTCTCCCCAACAAATCTTGCATTGTACCATAGGGTATAACTGAATCCAATTTCTCAGCATTATAGGATTTCAGATCAGCAATGTCCAGCTTGAGCTCATCCACACTTAGATTTTGCTGGTAATGCTGCAACTGCAAGAGATGCAGAGATTCCAGATGAGCTTGAAGAATTGCCTTGGTACCAGCATCCTGAGTCTCCTGAATGGCCTGCTGAATTGTCATGACTTGTTTGACCAAAGTGACACCAAACTCTCCTGGTGTTGATGGTTTTGCCCATGCCCATGCAGGAAGATTAGGAACAGAACTTGGGCCTGCTACTCCCCCTAAGTTCATGCTCTCATTCAAAGAATTAGAGTCATCATCATTAGAATTTACTCCAAATTCTTCAGATGGCTCACCAGCTTGAGAAGGCAGCCTGTTGACAGCAGCTTTGTCTCTGAGAAGAGATTCTGAAGTGTGTACAATGTGTAGTGTCTGTTCTGCCTCCACATTGCCCTGTGCAGCCAATAATTGATAGGCTGAAATAGGGTGAGTAAAAGTGTCAGCATCCAAGGAAATATTATCAATGACAGCTTTGTAATGTTGCTGAAATTGTCTTTCCTTATCTGCATCATCCACTTTCATTAACTCACTAGCAATGGCTGGATCCACCCTTATAGCTTCTGTACCTGCCTTTCTCTCAATTTCTCTCTTTTCTTGCATCAGGGGCTCCCCCTGGCTCACACACACCCTCACACCCTCACCTTCACCTTCTAAGGTGGCACTCCTCTCACTTACTTTTGCCATGCTGGAAGAAATAGCATGCATTTGGTGACTCTCAACCTCTCCTTTTGCCTGGGAGCAACCCAGCCTCTCACTCAAAAAATCACTCCCTTTCCTCAAGCCTAAAAGTGATTGTACAGTTGCCATGTCCTCTACAGTTGGAGTTGTTTCTGATAAGTGTGTAGAGGCCATCAACGGATAGGGAGTATCCGTTGAAGTAGAAACTGATGGTATCAACGGATAACTGCTGTTACGCTTATCCGTTGAAGAACAACCACTTGTCAACGGATGAGAGATATCCGTTAAAGAAGGAAATGATGTAGAGATAGAAAGTGATATAATTGTTGAATCTGTGTGGATTGATTTTAAGTGTGGTGACACAGATTCTGCAACTACATCTGAAAGAATTGGCTGATGATCCAACAAATCATCTAAAAGATGATAATCACCAGGTTTTGAGTGGGGCTCCTCCCTGAGTTTTAATGAGGGAGAATCAGGAATTGATGTGAATATCATATCCACATCCAGAGAGGGTGTTGGAGAGTTTGAGGAATGGTGTGTTTCTATATTGAGAGAATGGGGCTGTGATTCCACATTTGCTGGAATCACATCAAGCTGAATTTGAGAAGGCACAGATACTGGTGGATGTATCTGTGCTGTGTGTGTCCCTTGTGTGGAAACTAGGGTTCTGGCCTTCTTCTTCCTTGAAAAGGCTTGAATTGGTGAATGTGTAGCTTCAGTGTCCCTCCCTCTTTTGTTCTGTGTCCCTGGTTGGGGACTATTTTCAATAGTTGCATCCTTTTGGGAGGATGCAACTAGGGATGTGCTGGACTCCTTTTGAACCACTACAGTCTTTTGAGAGACTGTGGCTTGGCTGGTTTGGGTACCACTCACCTCTCCCACCTTATCCTGGGGGGCTTTTTGATGTTCACCCCTCCCCTCACCATTCACACCCTGTTCACTCCCTTCAGGGTTTATGGTAGTTGTTACAACTGTTGTCTTTTGAGAAACAACAGAGGTAGGTTTCTTTGACTTGACTTTGGAAACTCTAGATTTGGTGGCTTTGGTAGGAGCCTGTTTGGACAATGACACAGGTTCCATAGCCACACTAAAAGGCAAAGAAACATTGGGGTTGGAAATAGTAGGAGTTATAGAAACATTTACCTCACTTACCTGTGGTGCATTCATGATTGGCAAGTATACCAATGGCACCTGGCTGTTGAGGTTCATTCTCAAAAGGTCTGCAAGGACCCTTTTCTCTTGTGCCCAGCATTTGAGTTTATTATTCTCATTGGATATAACCAAACCTTCAGCAACATGGTTAACCAATAACATAAAGAATCTAGCAAAGTAGATGTTATGTGGTCTATTAGCTTTGTTACCTAATCTGGAACCTAATTCTAGCATAACACAGTTGCTAAAATTAAAGTACCTATCAGAAACTAGCATATAGAGCATATTAACAAGAGATGAAGTGATAGCATCAAAATTGCTAATCTTCCCAGAGAAAACCTTAATAAAGGCATCTCCAAGAAAACTCCATTCTTTTCTAAGGCCTTTCCTTCTAATACTACCTAAACTAGCAGAATCAAAAGCATAGCCTATGGAATCTAGCATAGCAGAGACATCTTTATCAGTGTATGGTGTCATGGCATTATTCTCAGGAAACTTAAAGCAAGATTGTAAATCATCACAATTAATGCAATAGTCCTTACCTTTGAGAGAGAAGGCAATAGTCATATCTGTGGAGTTGAACTCTGCAGTTGTCCAAATCTCCTCATTCACTTCACAGTAGATGGTTGGGGCTTCCAGCATTGCATAGCTCAGTTTGCAGTTCTTGATGAAGTCCATCATCTTGTGATAATCAGAATGGGCTTCATTCTTTTTAACCAAGACTATGAAATTATTCTTTTCATAAACAAATCCTGTTTGAGACATAATTTTGACTACTGGTGCTATTGTTGTGAGTAGAGGTTGCAGAGAAAAACTTGAGAATTGAGAGAGAAAGAGAATGATAATTGCAAGAAAGCGTAAAGTGAAAATAAGAATTCAATTGGGCTTTTATACTTTCTTGAATTAAAACACAAATAAAATAATTAAATGATACTTTTAAGTAAGTGATAGCCGTTCAAGAATAAATGAAACTGTAGAAATTTTGAAAACTACCGTAAATACAAATACATACAACACTGTATATATGTATCAACGGTTGAGTAAAAGAATCAACGGCTGTGACTCACTGACGTGACACATCAACGGATAAGGTAAATAGTTATCCGTTGATGAACAACACTATTTTATCCGTTGAAGGATAAAATTACCAGAAATGTATTTGTCTTTCAACGGATAATGAATATCCGTTGATAGAACAATTTTGGCTTTCAACGGATAGGGAATATCCGTTGATAGGATAAGTCTTGATTAAAGCCAACTTTGTTCTTGCAGCAAATTCATTTCAGGCTACAAGACAGATTACATAGATGACATAGATTATGAATAGTTAAGCATACCTAACTCACTTACTAATCTTGTGAATGTTGATTCATCAAGTGGCTTGGTAAATATGTCTACAATCTGCTTTTCACTTGGAACAAAATGAAGTTCCACTGTACCTTTCATCACATGTTCCCTAATGAAGTGGTACTTGATATCAATGTGCTTGGTTCTTGAGTACTGCACTGGATTTTCAGTAATGGCAATGGCACTTGTGTTGTCACAAAATATTGGAATTTTGTCAACAGTTATACCATAGTCAAATAACTGGTTCCTCATCCATAGTATTTGTGCACAGCAACTACCAGCTGCAATGTATTCAGCTTCAGCTGTTGATGTGGAAACAGAATTCTGCTTCTTGCTGAACCATGATACAAGCTTGTTTCCTAGAAATTGACAGGTGCCTGTTGTGCTTTTCCTGTCTATTTTGCAACCTGCATAATCTGCATCTGAGTAGCCAATTAGATCAAAACCAGACTCTCTAGGGTACCAAATTCCTAGATTTGGAGTCCCCTTGAGATATCTGAAAATTCTTTTAATAGCCACTAAGTGAGATTCTTTAGGGTCAGCTTGAAATCTAGCACAGAGACATGTAGAAAACATAATATCAGGTCTACTGGCAGTTAAATATAAAAGTGAGCCAACCATGCCTTTATAACTTGTAATATCCACAGACTTTTCAGCCTTGTTTAATTCAAGCTTGGTGGCAGTGGCCATGGGAGTTTTTGCAGGTGAACAATCCATTAAGTCAAACTTCTTTAAAAGATCATAAATATATTTAGTTTGACTAATGAAAATTCCACCACTAACTTGTTTAACTTGTAAACCAAGAAAGTAAGTTAGCTCTCCCATCATGCTCATTTCATATTTACTTTGCATTAATTTAGCAAACTTTTTACAAAGTTTATCATCTGTAGATCCAAATATAATATCATCTACATAAATTTGTACAAGTATCTTAGAGCCATTAACATTTCTAAAGAAGAGAGTTTTGTCAACAATACCTCTTGTGAAGTGATTATCTAAAAGGAACTTTGATAAAGTCTCATACCAGGCTCTAGGTGCTTGCTTTAGTCCATAGAGTGCTTTCAACAAATAATACACATGGTCTGGAAAATTTGGATCTTCAAAACCTGGAGGTTGGCTTACATAAACTTCTTCCTCCAATTCCCCATTTAGAAATGCACTCTTGACATCCATCTGATAGACTTTGAAATTGGTATTAGCTGCATAGGCTAGAAAGATTCTGATGGCTTCAAGTCTTGCAACTGGAGTAAATGTTTCATCAAAATCTATTCCCTCTTGTTGAGAATAGCCTTTGGCAACCAATCTGGCTTTATTCCTTATGACAATGCCATTTTCATCTATCTTGTTTCTGAATACCCATTTTATGTCAATAGAACTCTTGTTCTTTGGCTTGGGTACCAGCTTCCACACTTTGTTCCTCTCAAATTGGTTTAGCTCCTCTTGCATTGCTAAAATCCAATCTGGATCCAAAAGAGCTTCTTCCACTCGCTTAGGTTCCTCTTGTGATAGAAAGCTACTATACAGACATTCATCTTGAGTAGCCCTTCTAGTTTGTACTTTTGATGTAGCATCACCAATGATCAGTTCAAAAGGGTGATTTTTGGTCCATTTCCTTTGAGGTGGTAGATTAGCCCTTGATGAGGTTGCCTCAGTATTGTCATGATGTGAGATAGAATGTTGATTTGTTGAAACTCCCCCTGAGTTGCTGATCCTTTGAAAGGAATTGGGAGTTCTATCAACTGATGAGGTGAATTGATTATCCGTTGACAGACTGTGATCAACGGATGCTTCGTTATGAACTTCAACGGATGATGCACTTTGTCTTTCAACGAATGCTGCATTGCTTCTTTCAACGGAAGCTGAATTATGACTTTCAACGGATGCAGCATTCTGTGCATTATCCAAAGGCAGACTCTGGTTTCTTCTTGAGATGCCTTCTTCATCATTCTCATCTTCACTATCATCACAATATATCTCAATATTGTCAAATTTGAGTCCTTCATGATGTCCCTCATCTGTTAGTCCATCAATCTTTTTATCATCAAACACAACATGTACAGATTCCATGACAATGTTGGTTCTTAGATTGTAGACCCTATATGATTTTCCAGCAGAATAACCAACAAATATTCCTTCATCAGCCTTTGCATCAAACTTTCCTTTGTGATCAGATTGATTCCTTAAGATGTAACATTTGCAACCAAAGACATGTAGAAAGTTTAAAGTTGGTTTTCTTCTCTTGAATAATTGATAGGGAGTCATGCATTTTGCTTGATTGATTAGAGAAATATTCTGAGTGTAACATGCACAGTTAACAGCCTCAGCCCAAAAATAAGTTGGGAGTTTTGACTCCTCAAGCATTGTCCTTGCAGCTTCAATTAGTGATCTGTTCTTCCTTTCCACCACACCATTTTGTTGTGGAGTTCTTGGAGCTGAGAACTCATGCATGATCCCATTTTCTTCATAGAACATCTTCATGGTTGAATTCTTGAACTCAGTTCCATTGTCACTCCTAATATTCCTTACTTTGAAATTAGGATGATTGATGATGATTTCACTAGCTTCATCCTTTGATCCAAGAAAATAAACCCATGAAAACTTTGAGAAATCATCTACAATCACTAGGCAGTATCTTTTCCTTGAAATTGACAATACATTGACTGGTCCAAAAAGATCCATGTGTAGAAGTTGCAGTGGTTCATCAATTGCAGATTCAAGCTTCTTACTGAATGATACTTTCTTTTGCTTTCCTTTCTGACAAGCATCACACAGTCCATCCCTTGTGAATTCCACTAGAGGCATTCCTCTAACTAAGTCCTTTTTGACTAGATCATTCATTGTCTTGAAATTCAAATGGGACAGCTTCTTGTGCCATAGCCAACTTTCAACTGGACTTGCTTTGCTGAGAAGACAAGTAATGGATTCTGCATCTGTAGAGTTGAAATCAGCTAAGTACACATTTCCTTTTCTAACTCCAGTTAGAACCACTTTATTGTCCTTTTTACTTGTGACAATACATGCTTCAGAATTGAAGGAAACAGTATTCCCTCTGTCACATAGTTGACTGATGCTCAATAAATTGTGTTTGAGACCATCAACCAATGCAACTTCATCAATGATGACATTTTCTTTTGAAATCAAGCCATATCCCATAGTGAATCCTTTGCTGTCATCTCCAAAGGTTATGCTAGGGCCAGCTCTCTCCTTAAACTCTGTGAGCAGGGTGAAATCTCCCGTCATGTGTCTTGAACAACCACTGTCCAAGTACCATAGATTCCTTCTTTGTCCCTGCACACAACAAAATCAATCAAGTTGATTTTGGTACCCAAGTTTCCTTGGGTTCAGCCTTGTTAGTCTTTTTCCTAGACTTCATTCCTCCTGCATCTTTTGACTTAGGTAACTTTGGGTCAACCTTGGTCTCAGATGTGGTTGGTTGAAGTGTAGGGTTAGTCACAGAATCATTTAACACATTTGATTGAATTTGATAAGGCATAGGTTGTGCAAACATGTTATTCCACATAGGCATATTGTATGGCATTTGAGGCATACTAAATGCAGTAAAGTAAGGATTGTTAATGTATGGCATGTTTGCAAAATGTGCATGGGGATTCTGGTAAGACATAACAGGCATAGCATGCAGAGGTGACATAGACATGTTGGGCATGGAGGGATTTGAAGGCATGGGAGCATTTTTAACAGATTTGCAATTATCAGATAGGTGATTAACACTTTTACAATGTACACAGCTTTTTCTAGGAGCATACCTATCAGGTGTGTAATTGTTATGTTTATTAATCCCTACCTTCCCATTTCTTTTAGATTTTCTTTTAGTTTCCTTCTTATCCTCAACCAACTTAAGCCTATCTTTCAACTGATCTAAAGTCATGTGTCCTATATTCACCTTACTGACATCTCTGGATGTGCTAGCTCCTTCGTTGACAAAGTTCTTGAGAGTTGAATCATTCTTTTTATTTTTAAAAGAACTTGCCTGTTTTAATTGATGAGCCTTCAACGGATGCTCATTTTCTTCCTTCAACGGATAACTTTCATCATCCATTGATTCCACATCCGTTGACAATCCATCAATTAATTCTAACTTCTTTTTGTTTTTCTTCCAGGCATCCTCACAGAATGATTAAATTCCCTGAACCTTGGCAATTTGAACACCAACATCTCTAGATGTTTTCCAGGCCTTGATTACCTCTTGCTCACTTTCTAACTGTTTAGAAAGAATTTTTACTTTCTTAACAGCTTCTTCTAGTTCACTCTCAACAGTCAAGCATTTAAGTTTAATCTTTTCAAGCTCAATTACCTGACTCTTTAACACAGCATTCCTCTCACTTAAAAACACATTATTTTCTTTGATCCTAGTGTTTTCTTTAGCTAGTGATTTAAGAGAAACACGCAAATGATATAATTCATTGGACATATCATTTATGGCTTCATTGCATTCATGTTTAGAAAGCTGAGAGAGATCAGTAGTAATTACCTGGTTGCTTGATGAACTAGTTTCATTTTCATCAGAATTAGCCATCAGGGCTAGGTTGACATATTCCACATCATCATCTTCATTTACCCCATCTGCTGCCCAATCATCTTGAGTGAGAAAAGCTTTTTCCTTTTGTTTGAGCAAATCAAAATACTTCCTTTTGTAATCAACTTGCTCAAATTTCTTTTTCTCAGAATTTGGCTTCCTACACTCACTTGCAAAGTGTTCACTAATGCCACAGTTATAACATTTGAACTTTGATTTGTCCACCATGTTTTTGTTTGGCTTAGTGAACTTTGTGTTTTTCCTGAACTTCATCTTTGCAAACCTCTTGGACAGAAAGGCCAGATGTTCATCAATATCATCAGATTCATCCTGACTGGAATTGTCTTCATCCTCAGCAACTTGCTCTTTACCCTTGCTTGATTCTGATTTGCTTGTGCCAATTTTGAGACTTGGCATTATCTTTTCCTCATTTCTGGCTTCAACTTTTTCACTGTCAGCTACAAGTGCAACTGATCCTCCTTTTCTCTTTCCCTTTTCCAACAGCTCATCTTGCTCCATCTCAAGTTCATAAGTCTTCAAAATTCCATATAATCTTTCAAGTGTGAAGTCCTTATAATCTTGAGAATTTCTTAGAGAAACAGTCATAGGCTTCCATTCCTTTGGTAGAGACCTTAGAAATTTTAAATTAGAGTCCTTGACTTGGTACACTCTCCCATACAGCTTTAATCCATTCAATAGTTTCTGAAATCTGTTGAATGTATCATTCAATGATTCTCCTTCTTCAAAATGAAAATATTCATATTGTTGAATGAGAAGCTGCATTTTGTTTTCTCTAACTTGCTCAGTGCCTTCACAGATAAGCTGCACAGTATCCCAAATTTCCTTAGCAGTTTGGCTATTGATGACATTGTCAAACATATCTTGATCCAGGCCATTAAACAAAATGTTCATGGCTTTCTTGTCCTTGTGGACCTCTTCAATATCTTCATCAGTACATTCTGCCTTTGGCTTGGGAATAGACTGTCCAACAGCAACTGTAGCAGTAGCAGCTGTGGCCACCTTGTGTAGGATGTGAGGACCATTCTCAATGCAGTTGATGTAGCTTTCATCTTGAGAGAGAAGATGTAAATGCATCTTCACCTTCCAGTGATGATAGTTATCTCTTTCCAGGATTGGAATCTTTACACCAATATCCTTCTTACTCATGATGTTAGCAGAATAGATCTTTAAACTCTTTGTATGTTAATAGCTTGCTCTGATACCAATTGTTATTCCCAGTGGACTAATAATGAGATTTACAGAAGGGGGGTTGAATGTAAATCTCAAAACTTTTTCAAGTTTTGAGCAGTTTGTAAGACTAAGTGTTTGAGTGATCAAATGTGTGTGAATTGCTTGGAGCTGATGCAGACAGATATATATTCAAACACAAATGTAATGAACACAAAGAACTTAAAAACTTTTCTGGTGGATTTGTTGTTCCACCAGAGATGTGTTATTTCAGAAAATCTGTGATTCAAAACTAAATCACAGCTGCTTCCTAGTACAAACTAGATGATTTTCTCTCTTGATATTTCTAAACAGCTCAGGGAAAATTCACTTCTAATTACTAGCTACTACAACTTGGTTTATATAACACCAAGTTTACAAGTGAAGACAAAGATAAAGTACAATAAGACAATAGTTCTCCACTTGTTTCTGTTCCATTTTTATCCAGTGTAATATGGAATTATCTGTTGACTTTCCATTTTGAACCAGACTAAAAACGGCTGCTTTTTCTGCTGTTCCTGAAATAGGCTACCACATCTCTGTCAATCCATGTGCCTCTGTCAGCTTTGTTAACTGTCACTATCAACTGCTATGAGACTGAGCATCCGTTGAAGCTTTCATCCGTTGATGGCTTTATCCGTTGATGCTCTAGCAGTGCATCCGTTGAAGCTTTCATCCGTTGATGGCTTTATCCGTTGATGCTCTAGCAGTTGAAGCTTTATCCGTTGAAGCACTTATCCGTTGATGGATATTATCCGTTGAAGCGTTAGAGACATCCGTTGAAGCTTAGTTTCTTATCCGTTGAAGGTCTTCAATATCCGTTGACACTTCTTCACTTATACAAAATTACAAGGCATGAAATATTTACAATTAGCCCTCCTATTTGTACATCCATTAGTAGTCAATATGACTGATTATCTCCTAACAACATCTAAGAGTTACAGCTTGAAACCAGAGAGTGAGATGTGCTACAATACCAAACTTATTGCTAAGTAAGGCTACTCCTTCAACGGATAGCCAAGATGGTCTTATCCGTTGAGGCTACAAACACTAGATTTCTACTTAAGTGTTTTGCTGAACTTATCATCAAACTAATACACATATTCCTAACAAGAATGCCCCATAACAGTCGTGCACGCTCCACAGTAATCTCATGCATATGAGAAGATGGCATGATGTTAGCACAAATAAACGCGTTCTATGCACGGGAAAACCTGTTCATGCTGGAAGCTGGAAGCTGGAAACGTAGAATACTCGGTCGTGCCCCTCTTGATCTTCCAGTGAGTATCGGGCTGGCACAGCGTAGCAATAATAAGATCCAGATCAAAGTCCTCTGGAGTCTTATCGTTCCAAGTGTCTTGCCAGGGCTTCTTCACGGGCTGCTCAATCACCGTCCTAATAGCCTCCACACTGTACTCCACAGTCCTTCCTCGCACCACCGTGAAACCATTCTTCTCAGCCTTCGTGTTTGCAACACTCATGGGCACAGCAGCGGGTGCCTTGCAAAAAGGAACCCATCCCATCTCTAAAATCATCTCCAAAAGCTTACCATCCTTCCCCGATGGCAGAAAACCTCGTTCCTTGATGATCGGCTTCGAGAGAAGCCTCGTATACTCCGCTTCATCCTCGGGAGTAGAGAACCTTGTCCTTACATCACCCACACTAGAATAATCGGGGGTACTGCTGCTTAGTTGTGTTCTTTGTCTCTTGGGTACCATTGGAATTGAGTAGAGAGAATAAGAGTTTTGTGTTTGAGAGAGAATTTGTGTTTGAGAATTTGTGAAGTGGTGAAGAAGTTTGTGTATGAGGTATATGTATATATAGGTGGTGAAAAGAGAATTATATATGGAAGAGAAGTGGGATTTGATTATGGGAATAATGGGAGTAATGGGTTTGATTTGGAGAGGGAAATTTGGGATGTGGGGGAGTAAAATTCGGTTAGGAATTGATTTTATAGCAAAAATCCCGATTTTCCCCTTCAAAACTGCCTTTCATTTTTTTCAAAATCGGGACCATGGCGCGGGCGTGCGCTAAGACAGCGTGGGCGCGCGCTACTTCTGCTAAATCGGCGCGGCCACGCCCTGGATCAGCGCGGGCGCGCCGTGTTTCTGTGATTTCGGTGCGGGCGCGCCAGGCTTCTGTAGTCGGTCCTGAATTTTTCACTTTTTCTGATTTTTTTTGTGATTTTCTCTTTTCTTTTTTGCTTCCTCTACTTACTAATGTACAACAAACTTGGGTTCCCTCCCAAGAAGCACTTACTTTATGTTGCTAGCTTGACGTAGAACTCGAGATCAAACGGATAATAAAACGGCACTAACCACCTCGCGGTTTGCCATGTCACCATAGTAATGCTTCAACCTCTGACCATTTACCTTGAATGCTTGGCCCGGATCATTCTCAAAAATTTCCACCGTTCCATGTGAAAACACAATTTTGACAATAAACGGCCCTGACCATCTTGACTTCAACTTTTTAGGAAAAAGACAGAGAAGAGAGTTGAACAAAAGAACTTGTTGCCCCGTAACAAATGATTTGAGCACTAGACCCCGATCGTGCCACCTCTTGACTTTCTCCTTATACATTTTGTTGTTCTCATAAGCTTGAAGTCGAAATTTGTCAAGTTTATTTAATTGTAGCATCCTCTTCTTTCCAGCTGCATCCAAATCCAGATTCAATTTCTTCAAAGCCTAATACGCTTTATGCTCTAGCTCCACCGGAAAATGACACCCCTTACCATAAACCAACTGATACGGTAACATCCCTAGCGGAGTCTTGTATGCTGTTCGATATGCCCAAACAGCTTCATCAAGCTTCAAAGACCAATTCTTTCTTGGTGGACACACAGCTTTCTCTAAAATGCGCTTGATCTCCCTGTTAGATACTTCGGCTTGACCATTCGTCTAAGGACGATAAGCCGTAGCAATGCAATGATTCACATTATACCTTTGCATCATAGCAGTGAACTTGCGGTTACGAGAATGCGACCCCTCATCACTGATTATGACTCTTGGAGTTCCAAATCTTGTGAATATCTGCTTGTGAAAAAAACTAAGCACTACCTTTGTATCGTTCGTTGGAAATGCCTTAACTTCAACCCATTTCGACACATAATCAACCGCCAACAAGATATACTGATTGTTACACGATGAGACAAATGGCCCCATGAAGTCAATTCCCCAAACATCGAAGACTTCGACTCAAGAAGCACATTAAGAGGTATATCGTCCCTCTTAGACATATTCCCCACTCGTTGACATCGATCACATTTCAAAACAACTGATGAGCATATTTAAACAAAGTTGGCCAAAAGAAACCTGCTTGAAGAATACGAGATGTTGTCTTTTCTTCACCATAATGTCCTCCATAAACCATTGAGTGGCAATCTCGCAAGATCCCCCCCCCCCCGGTTTCACTGTAGGGAATACATCTCCTGATGATTTGGTCAGTTCCTTGGCGAAAAAGAAATGGCTCATCCCACATATACCACTTCATTTCATGTAGAAACTTCTTCCTTTGAGCGGGAGTCAACTTTGGAGGCATAACGTTACTCACAAGGTAGTTCACTATATCGGCGAACCACGGTTCGTCTGCTTGCACTCCAAATAATTGCTCATTGGGAAAAGACTTATTAATCAAAGACTTATCTTGCGAAGTAGCAATTGGATCCTCTAAACGCGAGAGATGATCGACGACTTGATTTTTAGTCCCTTTTATGTCCTTGATCTCTAACTCAAACTCCTGAAGTAAAAGAACCCATCGAATCAACCTTGGCTTCGAGCCCTTCTTCGAGACGAGATATCGAATTGCTGCGTGATCAGTGAAAATTGTCACCTTCGTCCCAAGTAGATACGATCGAAATTTCTCAAAACCATAGACGATAGCCAAAAGTTCTTTCTCAGTAGTGGTGTAATTTAGTTGAGCACCATTAAGAGTCTTACTAGAATAGTAGAATACATGAAATATGTTGTTCTTGCATTGCCCAAGAACTGCTACAACTGTATAGTCTCTTGCACCGCACATCATTTCAAATGGTTCAGACCAATTAGGTGCAGTTATGTCAGGTGCCGTAATCAAACTCTTCTTTAATGTCTCAAAAGTAGCAAGGCACTCGTCATCAAACGTTAAAGGAACATCTTTCTCTAGCAAATTCCCTATAGAAATCTTCGAGAAATCCTTGATAAAATGCCTATAGAAACCCTCATGACCAACAAAACTGCGAATTCCCTTAACATATATAGGTGGAGGCAGATTTTTGATCACCCCACCTTGGCTTTGTCCACCTCAAGCCCCTTGCTAGAAACCTTGTGACCAAGAATGATGCCTTGGCACACCATAAAATGACATTTCTCGCAATTGAGAACCAAGTTGGTCTCAATGCACCTTTTCAGCACTAACCCAAGATTGTGCAAATATTCGTCGTAAGAAGTTCCAAAGGCCGAGAAATCGTCCATGAACACTTCTACATTATTTCCAGTCATATCAGAGAAGATAGCCATCATACATCTCTGAAAAGTGGTTGGCGCTCCACATAGCCCAAAAGAAACTCTTCGGAATGCAAAAGTGCCGAAAGGACATGTGAATGTAGTCTTCTCTTGATCTTCCGGAGTGATACAAATCTGATTATATCCTGAATAGCCATCCAGAAGATAATAGTAATCATGCTCAGCCAATATATCAAGCATCTGATCAATGAAAGGAAGAGGGAAGTGATCCTTCCTTGTAGCCTTGTTCAGCTTCCTATAATCCATGCAAACTCTCCACCCCGTGAATGTTCGTGTAGGAATAAGCTCATTCTTCTCATTTGCTACCACAGTGATAACACTTTTCTTTGGCACACACTGAATTGGGCTCACCCATTAACTGTTAGAAATAGGATAGATGATACCTGCATCTAGCCACTTGAGGATTTCCTTCTTCACAACCTCTTTCATGATCGGATTTAGCCTTTTTTATTGCTAAATAGTAGGCTTGCTTCCTTCCTCTAACAGAATTTTGTGCATACAATAAGAAGGGCTGATTCCCTTGATATCTGTTATAGTCCAACCAATTGCCGATTTGAACTCTCTATGAATTTTCAAAAGCTTCTCATCATCGGTACCTGAAAGGTCAGATGCAATAATAACAGGAAAAGTAGATGCATCACCTAAAAATGCATACCTCAAATGTTCAGGCAAAGGTTTAAGCTCAAGTATAGGAGCTTCCTCAATAGATGGCTTGAGGTGCTTCGGAGAACTTTTCAACTCCTCCAATCCAAGAGATTCAAAAGGCATATCCATCTTTCACTTCCAGGGAGAAGCATTTAAATATTGCAAGTGCTCATCACCCTCGTCATCTTCGCTATCTGAATTCCCCAATAAGGCCTTCTCTAAGGCATCGGACCTTAGCAAACGATCGAGTTCAGAATTTACCATAGTATCGACCATTTCCACCTTAAAACACTCCTCATTTTCTATAGGGAATTTCATGGCATTGAACATATTTAAAGTCACATCTTGATCCATCACTCACATGGTAAGCTCACATTTCTGCACATCTATCAAGGTTCGGCCAGTAGCCAAGAAAGGTCTTCCCAAGATTATGGAAATTTTCTTATCCTCCTCGAAATCAAGAATTACAAAATCAGCGAGGAAAATGAGTTTATCCACCTTGACCAAGATATCCTCCAAAATACCTCGCGAATATGTAATAGAACGATCGGCCAACTGTAAAGTCATGTATGTAGGCTTTGGATCAGGCAAGTCCAACTTTTTGAAGATTGACAATGGCATCAAATTGATGCTTGCTCCCAAGTCACATAGACACTTATCAAATGACACATTTCCAATGGTGCAAGGAATAGTGAAGCTTCCAGGATCTTTAAGCCCCGGAGACAATTTCTGTTGCAGCACAGCACTGCATTCCTTCGTGAGAGCAATGGTCTCTAAGACATCAAGCTTCACCTTTCTAGAGAGAATACCTTTCATGAACTTTGCGTAAATAGGCATTTGCTCAAGAGCTTCAGCGAAAGGTATGTTGATGTGAAGTTTCTTGAACACTTCCAAAAACTTCACAAACTGCTTATCCAGTTTCTTCTTTTACATCCTCTTAGGAAAAGGAGGTGGAGGATAGATCTATTTCTCCCCTGTATTACACTCAGGAGGAGTGTGCTCAACAGTAGTCTTCCTTGGTTCCACTTCGGCTTCCTTCTGCACTTTTTCTTCATAAGCCTCCACTTCAGAATCTGGAGTCTTAGCTTCTTCAGGATTCGCAACCTTACCAGGCCTTAATGTGATTGATTTAACATGTTCATGAGCTTCCTTTTTTCTTGGCACTTCAGTATCACTCGGAAGCATGCCAGGTTGACGATTTAGTAATGCATTAGCAATTTGCCCAATCTGATTCTCCAAGGTCTTGATAGAGACAGCTTGGCTCTTGCACATGAGTCTCAACTCCTCCAATTCAGATTTTTCATTAGCTTGAGGTAACAGCTGAAGTTGAAGTTGTTGCTTCGGGGCATATTGCGATTACTGAAAATCAGGAGGGTTATACAGCCTTGCTGTATATGGCTAATAAGATTATTGCACCGCATTCTGATTGTTACTCCAGCTGAAGTTAGGATGATTGTGGTTGTTCGGATGATAAGTGGCTGGAGCTTGCTGTTGTGATCTCTGAAAGTTGCTCACAAATTTAGCGGATTCGCTAGAAATAGCACACTGTTCAGTTTCATGTGCCCCCGCACAAAGCTCATAAACACTAGTGATCTGGTTAACTCCATAATTAGCCAAAGAGTCCACTTTCATCGTCAAAGCTTGAAGTTGAGAAGCTATAGCAGTAGCTTGATCCACTTCCAGAATTCCTGCTACTTTTTCTTGCAACATTCTTTGCTTATGATTCTTTGCGTACTTCTGGAAAAAACTTTTGATTTCTTATTTTTTTTGCTGCTTCGAGCCGGCTTTCAACGAGCTTTTATTCCAATACCACCTTAAGACCAAATTAGCATCAAAATAATGCTAATTAACCTGATTACCTAGATAATGTCTGAAATGCAAAAACACTATAAAACACGTTAAAACACTAACAACTTGAGTACAAACGCATCAATTCAAAGCTTAATATAGCATTATAAAGTGTCATAAATGCCACACAACAACAATCAATCGGGGTTCGAAGCTGTTAGCGAAAGCCCCATGTTACTTGTCCACTATGTGTAACAAGATGATATTCCCCGACGTCATTATCAGGATGAGGAAGATCGCGTCGTTGATGTCATTTTTGGCGGTGTAGCCGCCTGGGGATTTTCTCACAACTCTCGCAAATATTATGCTCGAGAAGTTTTTAATGTCAACCCCTCGACAGCTAAGCACCCTCGAGCGAATCCTTCTCCAATCATATCCTTCTTTGATGATGATTACCATCCTGGACTCATCGAAGGCCATCAGGACGCCCTTGTCATTATCACACGAGTGGGAAATAATACAGTTAAGAAAATGTTGGTAGATAATGGAAGCTCTGCCGATATCTTATACCACCATGCCTTCTCACGAATGGACATCAGAGATTGAAGACTAGAAAATTCTCGGACCCCATTATGCGGATTCACTGGAAATGAGGTCCACTTGGTAGGAACCATCGATATGCCGGTGCTTTTCGGCTCCCCTTTGTCAAATTTGGAAAGTGGTCAAATTTCATGTAATCAGTGCCTCATATAGCTTCAACGCCATACTGGGATGAACTATAATCAACGCCCTACGAGCTATAACTTCTATCTCCTACTTGAAAATGAAATTCCCCACGGACTTTGGTGTAGGAGAAATGACCGGAGACCAGGCAATAGCAAGACAATGTTATTTAACCACAGTTTCACCAAGGAAAAAGGCAGATGAGAAACTAGGAGTTAATCAAGTGCTTGACATCGACCCCCGAGATTAATAGAGTCTTCAGGACGAAATTCATGCTCCCAGACAGAAGAAACAGAGGAAATTGAGGTAGTCTCGGGTGACTCAACGAAGATGACTAAAGTGGGAAAGAAGCTCCCCGACTCTGAGCCACTCAAACAAGATATCATCAACGTCATCAGGGAGTTCGTCGACATCTTCGCCTGATACTCTAAGGATATGTCGGGCATCCCCAAGTCATTGCATGACACTCCCTCCATATTAACAAAGACATCGTAACAGTGCGATAGAAATGAAGAATATTCTCCGACGAGAAAAATACAGCTATCGACCAAGAAATAGATTGACTTTTCAAAGCCAAGTTCATCGAACCTGTTCAATTTCCTTCATGGATTTCTAATATGGTGCTAGTCAAAAAGAGCAATGAAAAGTGGAGAATGTGTATCGACTACTCGGATGTCAACCGAGCTTTCCCCAAAGACTTTTACCCTCTCCCAAACATCGATCAGCTAATCGACGCTAAAGCTGGAAATGAGCTCCTTTCTTTCATGGATGCTTTTTCAGGTTATAATCAGATAAAGATAGACTCCCAAGACTGGGAACAAACTATATTTAGCACGCACATGGGAGTGTTCAAATACCGAGTCATGCCTTTTGGCCTGATTAATGACGGTGCCACGTTCCAACAAATGATGGATATGATCTTTGGCTCACAAATTGGAAAGAGCATGCTATTCTACGTCGACAACATGATAACCAAATCTAAACTCGCCTCAGATCACATACTCGATCTCCGCGAGACCTTCGAAAATGCGTGAAGCTATAACTTACGGCTAAATCCAAATAAATGCTCCTTCGGACTTCCTGCCGGAAAATTTTTAGGGTTTCTAGTCACCCAGCGAGGCATCGAGGCAGACCCAGTGCAGACAAGAGAAATCTTAGAAATGGAAGATCCTAAATCTATCAAAAATCTACAAAAGCTAACAGGATGCATAGCTGCACATCGAAGGTTTATTCCCGTCATCTAAAAGATGCCTCCCATTCTTCGCCGTAATAAAAAAGGCCTCGAGGTCAGCATGTTTTGAGTGGAATGGTGATTGTAAAAACAATTTCGGCAAATTAAAATCCTTCCTAACTAAACCACCGATCCTTACACGACCTATTCCAGGTGAACCTCTGCAAATTTACCTTTCGGCTATCGACAAAACAGTCGTCATGGTCCTTGTTCGACAAGTTGAAAGGAAGGAAACTCCAGTGTATTACATCAGCCATTCACTCCGCGATGCGGAAACAAGATATCCCCAAGTCAAAAAACTGGAATATGCTTTGGTGATCGCGAGCCGGAATCTACGCCATTACTTTCAAGCAAGAGAAATACATGTACTCACAAATCAGCCACTCAAAAGGATCCTACACAAACCCGACATGACGGGAAGGCTAGCTGCGTGGACAATCGAGCTAAGCCAATTTTTAATCGAGTACAAACCTCGGACCGCGATCAAAGCCCAAATCTTATCAGACTTCATCGTTGAATGCCAATTCAAAGCCAGAAACCCCGACCTCGATGAAAATACTGTGAGGCCTTGGCTACTGTTTATCGATGGTTCCTCTACAGCCCATTCAGGAGGCGCCGACATAATTTTAATTATCCCAAAGGGTTTCAAAGTCCAACAAGCTCCCAAGTTCAAATTCCCCATCACCAACAATGTGGCAGAATATGAAGCGCTAAATTACGGGTCTAAATTTGGCAATTGATCTGAAATATAGGGTAATAGACATATTCGGAGATTCTCATTTAGTGACAAAGCAAATCAACGAAGAATTTAAGACCCATAATGACAGGATGGCCTTATACCTCACACGGGCCCAAGACTTGTTGAAAAACTTTCCCTCGTGGAAGCTCTCGAATATCGATAGAGCGGAAAACCAGTGGGCGGACTCATTAGCATGGCTAGAGTCTTCAAATCTCTCCATCACCACTAAACCCATTTATGTCAAAGAACGATCGACACCATCCATCTATGAGCTCTCAATTAACGAGATACGAGATATCTCATATTGGAGAACACCCTTCATCTTGTATATCCTCGATAATAAGCTCCATGGGTCGAAGAATGAGGCTCGAGCGTTAATGTTCAAGGCAAGAAACTATTGTATCCTCGGATCAACACTTTACAGACGAGCGTTAACTGAGCCCCTACTTTGATGTATTAGCCATGATGAGGCCCAATACGCCATTATCGAGGTTCACATAAGGATTTGTGGCGAGCACCTCAGAGGTAAAAATTTGGCTTTCAAGATCATCCGATAGGGACTATACTGGCCCACGATGCGCAAAGATTGTGAAGAGTACGTCAAAAAATCTCAGGCTTGCCAAGTTCATGGCAGTGTCAGTCGTCGACCAGTAAATGAGCTCACATCGATCCTCGCTTCGTGTCCTTTCTTCCAATAGGGGATAAATATAATAGGCTCTTTTCCAAAGACCAAAAATCAATACCAATATATAGTGGTTGTTGTCGACTACGCTACTAAATGGGTTGAATCAAAGCCCCTCTCCAAGATTCGAGAAAAGGAGATGATTGAATTTTTTTATGGAACATGTGGCATTCCGATTCGGCATCGCAAGAATCCTCGTCTCCGACAATGGAATACAATTCGTAGGAGCAAAGTTTGAAAAAGCCCTCGAGGAACTCAAGATCCAGCACATCAAAGCATCAATGACGTACCCCCAAGCCAATGGATTAGCGGAAGTAACAAATCGAACTATCCTTCAAGGTCTCAAGAAAAGGATCGAAGAAATCCCTCGATGTTGGGTCGATGAATTGCCAAACGTCATGTGGGCACACAGAACAACACCTCGCTCTGTGACCGATGAGACTCCGTTTCGAATGGCCTATGGCTTCGATGTTGTTTTTCCTGTTGAAATAAGCTTAATTTCTCCAAGAGTTGAAGGCTTCGATTCTTCCCGATCTGTTGAAGGCTTAAAGTTCCACAACAATCTCCTCGAAGAAACAAGAGAGACCGCGCAGCTCAAAATGATAATGCAGCAAGAGAAAACTGCCAAATACTTCAATAAGAAAGTCAAAAGCAAAGGCCTTAAAATCAACGACCCCGTCCTTCGAGAGTCCGCTGCATCAATGTCCGCTGTAACAGGAAAGTCCAAGCCAATGTGGGAGGGTCTATACAGGATCTCGAGGGTGGTCAGTGCAGGGACTTAGCAATTGGCATAACTCGATGGCCAGAAAATCAAGAACGCGTGGAATGGAATCCACCTTAAAAAATTCTACCAATGATTATCTTAGATGATTGACATCGATGCTTGTAAGACTTTATTCTCCGCCTATGAAACTGCCCTCGACGAAAAGGGGTCGATATGAGGTCCCCGTCGGGGGTCCATTAAATTATTTCAATAAATATGACTTTCGTTGTCTGTTGGCTTAACTTTCTGAATATACGACATCTCCAATATATTTTCCATAAAATCACCCTCGACGTAAAGGGGTCGACATGAGATCCCTGTAGGGAGGTCCATTAAGTTATCTCAATAAAATCGGCCTTGATGTCGATCTTTAGTCTAAAAAAACAAACTTTTAGAATAATCTACTTCCTTTACCAACAACAATAATTTGACAAATACTCCTTGTGACTGCGAACAACTCTACATGTTCGATAATACATAAAATCTCCCAAATCATCCAAATACAGCTTAACTATTATAAGTGAAAACCTCATGATAAAGTGAAAATTAGCAAGAGTTATCACAATATTCACATCGCGACATGACATATTCCTCTATAAAACTGTGAAAAATTAGTTATAGGTACAACAAAAAGAGAAGCAAATTAAACGCAGTGAAAACACAGCAAGGCAAACAGTTCAGGACAAGAATTTTGCCGCTAAATTTCCACTAACAACAAAGTAAACTACCAAGCAAATAAAGTCAAATCTAAAAAAGATCACCTTATTTACGTGTTAACACGATGACTCAAAGGATAACCCCACGTCTTCAAGATCTTTATAAATAAAAAAATAAGCAAACATTTAGAAAAAGAAGACAAAATCCCAAATTCAAGCGATAAATAACAACAAAATGTAGTTCAAACAACAACCAGGCACAGCAAAAGTAGCAAGAATATTAGTACATCAATAAACGGGGCATTCCCCGACTTCACTACCCACCGCCCTACGAGGCAGCCAAATCTCGAAGGTAATTCTCAAAAGAGTGTCCTTCAACATTGATCCCTGCTTCGGTCGTACGGCGGACATATGGCGGTAACCAACGCCTAGAGCCTCGGCAATGTCCTCCACCCCCTTTTGTACTTCAATCTTCAAGTTTTCATTCTCCTCAACAATCAACTTATACGACGTATTCATACCTTCAAGCTGACGATCCAAACCCCCGCGCTTAGCCTTCTCTTCATCACACTCGTTTTCCACCTAACGAAGTCGGATCTCGAGCTCTGAAACCTTATTGTTCAACGATTGATCCGCGACCTCCATCTCTCAAATCTTCTTCGACAGCGCGGAGTTTGCACTTGCCAAATCGTTTGATCGCTTTTCTAATTCTGCACAACTCACCCCAATCTTCTTATTCTCTCCCTTAAGAGCAGATATCTCAGCTTCCACCTTGGACCGAGCCTCACCATCACTATCAGCCTTAAACTCCTCCATAATATGCATAAAGTCGGCAAGGAACTGTCAAGGCAAGAGCACCAAAAATACAATTAAAAAAATAATAGATACGACTAACGAAAGGAAAACTGGTTCTATATAAATAAAAGGAAATTATAAATAAAACACTCATACCCGACCAGCTCGCCCTTTGCATCGATCAATTAGCTCATCCCGACACCGACCCTCATAGGAAACTACATCCTGAGGAAGATTAAAAATCTTAAGAGCCCTTAAAGGCACTGTGGCTCCTCCAGTCTAGCGCTCAGAAGGCTGAATTTCCACCCTAACAGCTTCTCGCCTAGATCGAGGGTCGATGGTGTTAGACATCAAGACCCGGTTCCCAACCAAAGTGTCCATCTTATTCACCGCACCAACTGCCACATCACCACCAATCGCATCAGCTTCACCAACTTCCTCCCCTTCAACTACCCGGAGGAGACGTTTGCGAGGGTTGATACCCAAAGGCTTGACACCCGATGGAACTTTGTCCTGATCCTCTACCACCTTACCCTGATCATCAAGAAGCTCGATCGATATGGAATGACCAGGATGATTCGACGGGCCAGGCTTTGAAGCATCGACGGTTCCTCGAGACGCCCTTTGAACAAGCAACAACATAGCCTTGTCCATCTCCTCTCGGATACCACTGTTAAGAATCTTCTTCAAAAAGGCTCCAGCTACTGAGATATAAACAAAAACACAAAAAAAGAACGGTCAGTCAAACGAAGAGATAAACCGCAAAAGAAAAAGGGAGATATAGTATATATATAATCTTTCACAACAACAAATGCATAATAAATGAAAGAAAAACTATCAAAAACATCCCCGCTTACAATCGTGCATCTCCAAACACTTAAAATCCCACAACTATAAGTGGGTATACAATGAAATGGACCCATGAAACTCGTCCAAATACTCTGCGTCATATTTCTCCAAATTGTTTAAATAATCGATTGTTCCATGGCTAACTTTACTACTAGGCTTCACGAACTCCAAATCCGAACCCCCGACATACAACCACTTCGCATGATACCCGGAGTTCGATGACCTCATACTGACAATTTTCATTCTCTTATGTCGGGAATCGAAGTAAACCTGGCCCTCATGGTAACGAACACCATATATCGAGAAAAATAACTTCAACATGGGAATCATGTTCCCGTCACAACACAAAGCTATGAATCCACTAAGTTGGGCGATAGAGTTGGGCGTTAACTGACCTATCCCACATCCAATAGCATCGTACATCGCCAAAAATAAGGGATGCATCGGTAACCGAAGCCCAAAATGGAATAAAATCATCGGTATACCATGCATCCCAAACTCCGGCATCATCTATACACGCTCATCTGCGGTCGGAGCACGATACCGATACCCATTCTCCAAGTCAATATGCGCCTTCAATTTGTCCATCGGTTGCCTTTTAGTAATGTAATAACTAAGATAGTTAAGGCTCGACTCATCCAAAAACTCATCCCTACACAGTCGAAGACTTTCCTTTACGATCCCATTCCTAAGCTCTAAAGTACGAGGACTCGGCGGAGGTGAGAGAAACGGACCCTCGGAAATACCCTTCAAGAACTCATCTTCCTATTGAAAATCAAAGGAGCCGCATTGGGCCAAGTCAGGGATCTCTAAGTTATTCAGATTAAGAAAAGATTCTTGATCTCCTTCATCGAGGGGTCTCTTTTCAGGATTACGGTTAGAAACGGTGCGAGAAGACAAAGAGCTAGCTTCATCCATTATAACAAGAACAAGAACAACAACAAAACCCGAGTTTCTGATATGGAATGCACTTAACAGAGAAATAAAGAAAAAGGCGGAAAAATGAGGCGGAAGAAAGGAAACTTACAGAGACGGTGGCAGACGGTGGAGAAGGAGATGAGATCGCAGCGTCCCTTTTGTTGAAATAGAGAGAAACCGAATAGTCCAATTGCCAACCTTCAAAATGGCTTACAAAAAATGGTTATATACGTTTTCAAAAAAAACAAACAAACAAAAAAACACTTACTGTCATATCTTATCCTTGTCCTTATTTATTATTTTATTTAAGTTATTCTTATTATTTTCTAATTCTGCATTAATTTTAACTAGGGGTGAGCAGAAAATCGCATAAACCGTAAAAACCGCCCGCACCGCACCAATCCGCACCAATCCGCACCGCAAAATGCGGTTTTTAATTTTCGTGTTGCGGTTTGAATTTTTAATAAACCGCGCGGTGCGGTGCGGGTTATGGTTTTAAATTTCTGAAATGCGGTTCAAACCGCACCGCACCGTAATATTTAATATATATATATATATATATAATACTTATATTTCATGATTTCATTTATTAATTCTGATTCCATTTAACATACTAGTAGTGTTTGCTTAGTCATCATCTTATTTCTCCAAGATCAATTGTTGCATAGTGATCATCCTGTTTGTGTTTCTTCAAAAACAATGAGACACAGGGTACAAAGCCAACTATTTAATAGTAAACTCATTTAATTATCGAGCCAGGCTTCTACGTTAAATTTTACGGTGTGTAATTTCTAATTTATATTATTGAAGAATATTGGCGACTTTGTTATATTATTCGTAAATTTAATTAAATTTAAGTTTTATATTTATTTAAATTATTCAAACTTGTAATGTATAAACCGCAATGAACCGCACCAAACCGCACCGCATTTTCGTGGTGTGGTTTATGCGGTTTTTGAGGGTACGCGGTGCGGTTGCGGTTTGGAAATTTGATCAAACCGTATGTGCAGTTTGGTTTGCGGTTCGAGGAAAAAACCGCATCGCGCTCACCCCTAATTTTAACCACGATAGCGTTTGTTGTGCAAGACATGAATGTACTTTAACAAGACTAAGACAATTTGTCAACCCTAAGTAAGTTGTATTGTTATCTTAATTTATATTTTGTACTTGTAACACTTAAAGTCTGTAAAATTGTCAAAGGAGGAGACTGGAGTCTATTTCTATAAACAGTGTCAAGCCTAAGGATTCTATCTGGAAGAAGATCAAGAAGATCATGCCTCAGAAGAATTGTCAAGAAGCTTGGAGTTGAATAAATCTGTTTTAGGAAAAATATTCTAAGTCAAGATATCTACAAGTCACAAATTTAGTGTTATAGAGAAGTCATTCGAGAACTCAAAATGACTTATCGAGAAGTCAGGAAAGGCACTAGAGAACTCACAGAGATATCGACAAGCCAAATTGAAGACATGGAGTTTGGAGATATCGACAAGTCATTTATTCACTAGAGAACTCAGAGTTATCGACAAGTCAATATTCATTAGAGAAGTCAACATTCATTAGAGAACTCTGAGTTATCGATAAGTCAAATTTCACTAGAGAACTCAGAAATATCGATAAGCCAAAATTCACTAAAGAACTCTGAGTTGTCGACAAGTCAAATTTGACTAAAGAACTCTGAGTTATCGATAAGTCAATAAGCCATTAGCGAACTCAGAGATATCGATAAGTCAAAGTGAAGATATAAAGACCAGAGATCTCTACAAGCCAAATTCTCTTATGGAGAACTCAGAGACCTCTACAAGTCAAATTTGCTATGGAGTATTAGAGATCTCGATAAGCCAATATACTTATCGAGATGCCAAGTTCTCTATAGACCAAATGGAGATCTCGAGGTAAAATCTCAAAGTATAAAATTGCAGATCAGTTTAATATCCAAGATTAATAATCAACAAACAATCCAAACAGCTGGATTGACAAGTCTACAAAAAGCCGCTTGAAGAATGTGCAAGATCAATGGTGAAGATTAACTGACAAAGGAAGATCAAGATAATCACAGGATGCTAAAGATATATTAAGCTAGAAATAGAAGATATACTTTTCTATAAATGGAAATGGCAAGTGATTGTTGACTAAAGCTAATAGCATGTCTTATTGTACACTATGTAAACCATCAGTTAACTGAATTATAAAGTTAACACTGGTCTTTTAGTCAGTTGTAACAATTTAGATAAAAAATCTTGTAACACTCTCAAGAAGAAGCTAAGCTCTTTATCAACAAAGAGCCTAGAAATTTTGTAGCAAAATATTCTTAATTTTAATATAAAATTAAGTGAGTTTTGAAGATCCGTGTTCTTTATTCTTGCAAGTTTAATTTCTGCGTGAACACACTTTCACTACAAGATTTAATTTACTTTGTTCAGCCATAAAAGATTCAAGAAAAGCTTAAAAACAATAAAACACATTCACCCCCCCCTGTGTGTTATTCATTTCCTAACAAGTGGTATCAGAGCAAAATCTGAAAGTAAACAGATTCAAGATCTTGGAAGAATGAATATACAGAGAATCAGTAGCATCAAAATTCCTACCTTTGACAAAGCTAATTACACTCTTTGGAAAAAGAAAATGTTGTTGTTTGTTAGGATGGCAAATCCACTTTATATTCAGATACTCAAAAATGGGCCCTTCACTCCTATGGTTAGAGTTGAAGAATCAACAGATGGTGATATGGTCATTCCAGCTCATTATGCTCCAAAAGACCCTTCTGAGTATACTGAGCCTGAAAAAGAGAAAGTTTCCCTGGATAGTGGCTTGCAATTGATATTGATTGAGTCACTTGACAATGTGATGTACAACAATATTGTCAATTGTGACACTGCCAAGCAAATATGGAAAAAGATTGAGATACTCTATGAGGGAACTGAGGAAGTTAGATCTAATCAGAGAAGGATAATGATTTCATAATATGAGGGTTTCATGGCTAAGCCAAAGGAAAGTATAACAGATGTGTTTGAAAGGTTCAACAAGCTGATAAATGACTTGCAGCTCCATGAAAAATACTATGAAGCTGAAGAAGTGAACTTGAAGTTCCTGCTTCTCTCCCTGGTCATTTGGAACAGAAAATCTCAGCAATCAGGGAAGGAAGAGATCTGAGCAGAATAACACTGGAATTTCTATATGGAATTCTCAAAACATATGAACTAGAAATGATTCAAAGGAAATCATTGAGATTTGGTCAGGGACATGTTGTAGATGGCTCAAGTGATTTAATTGTCAATGAAAGCCAAACATCTATTGATGAGCCAAGATCTCAAACTCCAGTTGTCTCAACAAGTGAGCAAAGAATAAATGATTCACAGGAACAAGTGATTCTGGAACTGGAAGAAGATGAGTTCTACACTCTTGATAAACTGGATTAGCTAGATTAGTCAATGGCTTATTTGGCTAGAAAATTCTCTAACATTAGAGTAAAGAAGCCAAGATTTTTCAAGGGTAAAGGACAGTCTTTCAACAAAGACAGTAGCTGAAAACGAAAAGGGAAGTACACTTCTGATAGCAAGAATGGTTACAAAACTGGATTTGTTGACAGATCTAAAATAAGGTGCTACAACTATGATGAGTTGGACCATTTTGCTACAGAATACAGGAATACCAAGAAAGCAAAGAAGGATAAAGCTTATCTTGAATTGGAAGCAAAGTATGAAGCTCTTCCGAAGAAACAGCAAAGCAAAGCTTATTTTATTGAGGGTAAAAGTTGGGATGACTCTGAAAATAATGAAGATGAAGAATTTGGAAATTATGCACTCATGGCCTGGAGCAAGGAGAATCATCATCATCTAAATCACAGGTACCAACTCTTACCACCATTGATTTAAATGTGATTCAATATAAGGAAACTGTATAGAAGATGAGCACATAAATATTTCACATTCACACAAGCATGGTTGTTGCTAATGAAGAAGTTAGCAGATTAACAAAGATAAATGAGAAGGTTGAAAGTGAGAAGCAAGAAATAAAATTGTTGTTGGTGGAGCTTGAAGCTGTAAAGCAGGAGAATGCTTATCTCAAGAACAAGCTCAAGTGTGCAAATGAAATTGAAGCAGTGCTAAGGGAGAAGCTGGAAAAGAATGAGGTGAAGTTGAAGTCTTTCAGAATTGCATCTGAGCTGGTTGGACAATACCATGAGAAAAACAAACCATGTGCAAATATTGTTATTGGTCTTGACTATGATGCCTTGAACAGCAAGAAGAAAGAGATAGGTGACAAAGGAAAAACAACAACTAATGAAAATGTTCCAGCTATGCTGAAAAAGGTTGTATCACCTATGTTCAAGGCATGTGAAGTCAACTTCAGTGAAAAAGAATTGATTATCAAGCAAGAAATTGCTGATGAGGACAAAAAGAAGAAAACTGCAGAATCAACTCAGTCTTCCAATACTGAAGAGAAGCTCATGGACAAACAAAGTCCCAAGACACATGTTAAAGAAACCAAAACTGAAGATGCAAGAAAGAAAAAGAAATATAGAAATAGGAAAATAGGGATAAACAAATGCAACAATTTTGCTTATGTTACAGATGCTCCAAGAAAGAAATGTGAAAAATGTGGCTCTGTGAATTATCTAACTCACCTTTGTAAAAAGGCAGTTAGCAAGCCAACTGAAGGAGCCTGCAAATACAATGAAGCAAATGCAAATGATCCATACTCCTTCTGTGAGAAGTTTGACTGCATTCATTGCAACTTGAAAGTGATGAACAGTTGTCACAAACTGAGAGTAGACCTCAAAGAAATAAAAATTGGGTTTACAACAGAAAGAGAAAATGCTCAACAGTCAATGAACTCTATTTTATCTAAAACTACTCATTCTACTTCTACTAAATCAGTTAACAAGAAGAAAGTACCCAACACTGATTGGGTTGCTAAACACACTTAAAACTCATTATGTGCAGGGCAAAGTGAAGAAAGTCATCTAGATCATAGATAGTGGATGTTCCAGGCATATGACAGGTGATAAAGCCCCGCTATCATAATTTGAGGAGAAAGTTGGCCCTTTGGTAACCTTTGGAGACAACAGTAAAGGATTCATAATGGGATATGGCAAGATTGTTTCTGAAAACATTGTCATTGATGATGTAGCACTAGTAGCTGGTCTTGAGGTGAATCTTCTCAGTGTTAGCCAATTTGCAGACAAAGACTTTGAAGTTTTATTCAACAAAGAAGAATGTACTTTTATCAGCAAGAAAACTGGTGAAGTTGCTCTGAAAGGAGCAAGGAAAGGAAGCTTGTTTGTTGCAGACTTAAACTCAATAAATAAGGATGGAATTTATTACTTCTACACCAAGGCATCAGAAGAACAAATCAAGCTATGGCATAAGAAGCCGTCTCACTTGAATTTCAAGGCAATTAACACTTTGGTCAAAAAGGAGTTAGTAAGAGACATACCTAAACTGGAATTTGCTCAAGTTGAAGTTTGTGAAGCTTGTCAGAAAGGAAAAATAAAGAGATCAAGTCATAAGTCAAAAACTGTGAGTTCTATAAGTGCACCATTGCAACTTATTCACATGGACTTGTTTGGGCCAGTAAATGTCTTATCAATTTCATGGAACAAATATGCACTTATGATGGTGGATGCTTTCTCAAGATATACTTGGATAGAGTTCATGCACTCTAAAGATGAAATTCCACACATCATAATTGAGCACATCGAACATAGAAAAACAGGCTAAAGATTACAATTGTGTAAAAAGATTGAGAAGTGATAATGGAACAGAATTCAGAAATGCAACATTAAGTGAATTTTGTAAAGGAAAAGGCATTGTTCAAGAATTCTCAGCTGCTAGAACACCTCAACAAAATGGAGTAGTTGAAAGAAAGAACAGAACATTAGTTGAAGCTGCTAGAACAATGCTACAAGATGCCAAGTTGCCAATAAGTTTCTGGGAAGAAGCTGTTAACACTGCATGTTACACTCAGAACAGATTTCTCATTAACAAGGCACATGGCAAATCACCTTACTCAATCATGTCTAAAAGAAAGTCTATTGTAAAGCATCTTCATGTGTTTGAAAGCAAGTGTTACATTTTGAAAGATGACTCTGAATATGTGGAAAAATTTGACTCAAAAGTCTTTGAAGCAATTTTTCTGGGATATTCATTGGAAAGAACAGCCTACAAAGTTTATGTGATTGATCAAAAGAAGATTATGGAAAGCACAAATGTGACTTTTGATGATGACAAGTGTCCAGGCTTGGAATGCCTTGATTAAAATGAAGTTGAAGCCCTTGCATTTGAAAACCTCAACATTGATAGTGATTCTGATGAGGAAGATGAAGTTGATGCACAACAGATGATAAATGAAGAGACTACTCAACAGGAAAATCATGGAAGTGGAAGCTCATCTCAAACACCTGAATTTGATAGCACAAACTCAAGGGGAGAAAGAGAAGAAGGATCTAGAAGTCATACCAACAATGAAGAAAATGATGGGCACAAGTCAACAAACTCATACAAGGAAGTGGGATAGAAGTCACACTAGAGAAGCAATTATTGGTGATCCTACTGCTAGCGTGAGGACTAGAAGTGCAATTGCTAATGAGTGCCTATATGCATGTTTTCTGTCTCAAGTAGAGCCTAAGAAAATTGATGAAGCTTTACAGGATCCTGATTGGATATCTGCCATGCAGGAAGAGCTAAATCAGTTTGAAAGAAATAAAGTTTGGGAATTGGTTCCTGGACCAAGGAATAGAAGCATAATTGGAACAAAATGGGTGTTCAGGAACAAGATGGATAAAAATGGTATAGTTACCAGAAATAAAGCAAGGTCGGTTGCAAAAGGTTGCTCACAAGAAGAAGGAATTGATTATAATGAAACTTTTGCTCCAGTTGCAAGACTTGAAGCAATAAGGATTTTTCTAGCATTTGTTGCACATTCAAATTTTGAAGTGTATCAAATGGATGTTAAGAGTGATTTCCTGAATGGTGAGCTAGAAGAAGAAGTTTATGTGCAACAGCCACCTGGCTTTGAAGATCCAGAATTTCCAAATTTTGTGTACAAGTTACTCAAAGCTCTATATGGACTAAAACAGACACCTAGAGCTTGGTATGACACACTGTCAGAATTCCTACTGAAGCATGGTTTTATTAGAGGTTTCCCATAGACAAGACTATCTTCTACAAGAAACATGATGAGAATATGATCCTATTTCAGATCTATGTGGATGATATCATCTTTGGTTCTACAAATGAGAAGTTTTGCCAAATATTCTCCAAACTTATGCAAAGTGATTATGAAATGAGTATGATGGGGGAACTGAGTTACTTTCTTGGACTTCAAGTCAGTCAAAAAAGTGATGGTATCTTCATCAGCCAAACTAAGTATGTCAAGGATTTATTTAAAAAGTTTGGTATGGTTGATTGTTCACATGCATCTACACCTATGTCTACTGCAACAAATTTGGATGAAGATAAATAGGGAAATAGTCTAGATATCTCAAGCTATAGAGGAATGATTGGTTCATTGCTTTACTTAACTGCTAGTAGACCAGACATCATGTTTGCTACATGTCTGTGTGCAAGATTTCAAGCCAATCCAAAAGAATCACATATTTGATGGTTGTAAAGAGGATTTTCATATATTTGAAGGGAACTCCAAACTTGGGATTATGGTATCTTAAGGGAACTGGTTTTGAAGTTGTTGGTTACATAAATGCAGATTTTGCTGGATGCAGGGTTGACAGGAAGAGTACTAGTGGAAGCTGTCAATTTCTTGGACAAAGACTTGTATCCTGGTATAGCAAGAAACAACAATTTGTATCAACCTCTACAGCTAAGGCTGAATACATAGCTGCAGGAAGTTGTTGTGCTCAAGTGCTTTGGATTAGAAATCAGTTAATGGATTATGGTCTAGTGTTACACAAAATTCCTATCATGTGTGACAATACTAGTGCTATATCTATAGTGGCTAATCGAGTTAATCATTCTAGATTAAAGCACATTGATGTAAGGTACCATTGTATTAGAGAACATGCTACAAATGGTACCATTGAGCTCATTTTTATTCCAACAGAAAGACAATTAGCTGACATTTTTACTAAACATTTGGATGAAGCAACTTTCACTAGACTTGTAGGTGAAATTGGAATTCTTAATTCTTCATCCTAAGGCAAGAACTCAGCTAATATTTTGCAGCAGATTAATTTTTAATAAATCAATCTTTATTTGATTTAAATTGGAAATTAACTGAAATATGAATTATAAATATTTCAGAAATTTATGTATATTTATTTTTCAAAATTCAAAATTCAACTAGGAATTTTTCAAATTCTAAGTGAACTGCTCAATTGTTAATTTACATCCTTAATATATAAAATTAACACAAGGCAAAATTATATTGGTCAAAAGTATATAGAGAACTGAGTTCTCGATAAGTCTAACTGACTTATCGACAAGTCATTTTAAGACTTCTCAAGTGAGTTCTCGACAAGTCAATTTACTGACTTATCGAGTGACTTCTCGATAAGTTTAATTATGACTTATTGATAAGTCCTTGTAGAGTTCCCTAGTAGTGTTAATTCACAGAGTTCTCTATAAGTATAATTTTTGACTTATCAATAACTCAGAACTGAAATAATTTAATTTAATAAATTATTTTGGTAAAATACTTTTGGAAAATTTATTCTAATTTTGTTTTGAATTTATTCAAATAAAGTTGGAATTAATTCAGTCCATTTTTGGATAAACTGGGTATTTATTTGACATCTCGATAAGTCAAATTTTAGTTCTCTATAAGAGTAATTTAAAATGACTTCTCGATATGTTCTTCATTTCTTAAAATAACTTCTCGATAGATAAATCCCAAACGTCTATTCTTGAGTTCTCGACAAGTCATTTGATTTTACTATAAATACCCAGACTTCTTGATGCATTTACATACTTACAACTTTCGAGATCTCAAGTGACCTAACTTTCAATCCAAAACCGATTTCTCTCTCGTTTTTCACTCTTTCTCACAAATCTCTTTTACCCAATAAACTTCATACTCATATTAATGGCAGCCAACAATCTTGTACCTTTTATCCCCAAGAAAACCAATTTTCTTGCATTTTCATATGCAAATCAAGCACCTGAAATTTTTCAGTGCTTTGTTAAGTTCCTTTCTGAGATCTACTTTGTAGGTGCTCTAACTGCTAATCCTGTGTTGTATTTAGATGTGTTAGGTGATTTCTGGAACCCAGTAATAACCAGGACAGTTGTGCATGAGAATCAAGCTGCAACTATAGTGATAAACTGCACAATCAAGGGACAACAGGTGGTGATTCTTGATAATGATGTCAACAAGGCTTTGGGCATTCCTACTGACAATCTAGTGGAGGCACCAACTCAGGATGAACTGCATGAGTTCATGGACTTCATCAATTATTCTGAAAGGATTAACCTGGAAAGCATGAACAAGAAGAACCTGAGGAAAAAATGGTATTTCTTGTTTGACTCAGTGATAAGAGCATTTACTTGCAGAAAGTCAGGATTTGACATCATATCCAGTGTTGTTCAGAAGCTGGTCTACTACATGGCTCACAACATACAGATAAATATAGGACACTACATATTGGAGGAGCTGAGCGCCAGGTTGACTATGTCATTGGAGTCAAGAGGTAAGGAGATCTTTATGCCTAGATTTATTATGTCAGCTTTAAATTATAAAGTAAATGACATACATATGCTAGAAGGTGTAAACAGGACACTAATTGGCAATTGTAAGCAAATATCCCAAATTCTATTTGGATCACTTCTTACTAAGAATAAGGTTCCAGTAAGTCTTAAGTTAACACCTTTCATGATTGAAAGATTTAAGACTTACCCTTATTCCATGCCAGACATGAAAAGTAGTGGTAATCAATCTAGCACAGCTGTGATCCCTGAACTTGTGGAAGTACAAACACAGGAACACCAACAGGGATCTTCCCAAACTGTAACCATTCTTTCAAAACCTTTAGAAGCTAGGAAACCAACCACCTCATCTTCTCAAAAGGATGAGGTGAGTAAAAAGAAGAGAAAGGGAGCAACCTTAACTGTTGTAACTGAGAGTGGTGAGGATATAGCTGAAAAAGAGTCACCTTTGGTCAAGAGATCCAAAAGGAGTAAGAAACCTGAGCTGACCACTCAAACCACCTTTGCATCCTCCCAACATGATGCAGTAGTAAAAGCACCAAGTAGTGAGTCTGCACAGCCTGCACAAGAAGCAATTCAAGTGTATGGTAGAAGAAACAAGGATGGCACACATAGTGAGGGCACATCTTTTGAAGCTCCCTCATCCATTCAGGGGGAGCTGCCCACACTCACTTCTGAACAACAACTTCTAATTTCTCAAATTTCTTCTTCCCATACTGCACTTGAATCTATTTCTCAAGTGCAAGAAAAATCAAGTGACTTGGCTCAAGAAGTCTTGTTCACCACCCAGACACCTCATTTAGATGGTGAGAGGCTATTAACTGGGGTAGACCTTGATGACACCATCACAAACATGGGGGATTCATCAGTTTTCACTAAAGACCCCATGGAAACTCAAAATGCAGCTTCATGTGCAAATCAGTCTTCACAGACTGTTAGGTTTGAGGGTAATACTCCTGAGGGGGAGCTACCTAAATCCTCTCCAATTCAATTGGAGGTTCCTCATGTAGGGACAACTCCCCTCACAACCCTAGCAAAAATTGCATTGGTAGTTGATGCTAGGAGTACAATTTCCAATAATCCTATCATAGGGGAGGCAAGTATAGCACATTCAGGTGTCAGTGTGTACAAGACACACAAGGGTTTGAGACTGGTGTACATGGCAGTAACCCGGTCAAATCCCCTCCAATTCAATTGGAGGTTCCCACACCTAGTGAGGAACAACACACTGTCAAAACCACAGAGCAGTCTGTGAGTAAAACTGTGACTCCAGTCACAAGTGTTTCAGAACCATCTACTTCACAACCACAACAACCTCACATCCTCTCTCAGTGGTTGCAAGAATCTGTCTCTCAACCAACTTCTGTAGATGACCTACTAGTGGAGCAGATTTCTGGACTGGCCAGCATATCTCAACATCTACTCACTTCTGATATGAGCAATCAATACTATTAGGCCATCATGCTCGCCTACAATGAAGATGTTGAAAACAGAAGGAGAAGATTGTGAATGATGAAGAACAGGATGGTAATGTGGATGCATGACTATCCCAGATGTATGCATGTATCCCTCAATTATCTTGTCTCAAGGAGGACATCTGAGTTGGATATCTTCATCAACAAAGTCAAAGTTATAACTCATGAAGATACCTTGCTATTAACTGAATTGAGAAATGCTCAAGTGGTTGCTTTTCCTGAAGCATATCTACAGCCAAGTAAGGGTATAGCATACATTTGTCCAAACACCAAAAACTTCAAACATTTTCAGATCCCTAAGCAGTGTGTCATGAGCAACAAGAAGCTTATCATGATCCTAGAAACTGGCTTAAAAACCAAGAAAAACAAGAACTTTGATGACATGGAGATGATAAAGCTATTGGGGAGATACTTGAATAATGCAGAAGCCAACTTGCCCAAAACTCAAATCAATAAAGATGAATTGGATGATGATGAGCAGAAGAAAGATGATTTAAATCCTTCTGGCTCAAATCCAAGTCAATCCAGTAAGCCATCTGGCAGCAAGGGTGGAGAGAAAAGAAAAGATGATGATAAGAAAGAAGAAGAGAAGAAGAGGAAGTGAGATGAGGAGCAAAAAGAATCATGATAGCTCAGAAACACAACAATCCCTAAAAATCCAAACACAACTAGCTCAAACCTCAGCTCAACCTACAACATCAAACTTCTCAAACACCAAACCATCTCAAACCTCAAAGTCAAAATTTATGTACAAATAAACAGCCAACTCTTTCCTAAAAATTCAATCACCACAAGCCAGATAAATCTCAAGAAAATGACAACCCTACCTTTAGCCAAACCCTAACTAAAAATCAAGCACAAGTCTGTTGGGAAAAAGCCTAAGAAAGTCAAGCCTACAAAGAAAGGAGAAGTCACTGAAAGGGCCATCTGGAACTGTTTTAAGGAATCTGACTTTCTACCTTTAAATTGGTGCACCTCAGATGAAGATTATTTCCACTATCTAGCTGAAGAAATAGTTAGAGTCTGGGTTGTATCTCTGAGAGAAGTTAGAATTTATTTTGAAGATGGGTCATTCACTTTTCTTTGCAATGACTTAATGGATTCTCTGTCTCCCACATAAATTAAGAGAGTGATAAGTTTGTTAAAGGACAAGGATATTGTTACAAAGGCATGGAGATCAGTTTTAGCTGAATGGTTGATTGAAAGGGAGAAAACAAAGAAAAAAATGAGGCTGAAGCTGAAGAAAGAAGGAGGAAGTATGATGAAGAAATAGAGATGTACATAAAAAGATCAGAAGAGCTTAAGGAAAAAGGAATTAGTAGAATTTCTAAATATGGGAAGTTTCTAAACATTAAAGCTGGCGGATTCTTAAGATTTAGAATAAATTTGCTAGACAGTGGTTATCCCAAGGTAGCAAGACAAAAACTTGTAGAAGCTCTAAGGGGAACACCTATTATAGAAGAAGTGAAAATTCTTGATCACTTGAAGGATGTTCTTAGGGAAGAAGCAGATACAAAAACTGTTTTACCTGATACTTGTAACCATTGAACCTTGTAAATCTTATGATGTACAAAAGTTGTAATTCTATCCAGCTTTGTATATTATTTTTACTTTCCATCATTTTAAACTTGGGGTTAGTCTTGTTAACAGGCATGAATTTGTGTTAAGCAATCTTCTCACAAATTGGGGGAGATTGTTGTGCAAGACATGCCTGTACTTTAACAAGACTAAGACAAATTTTCAACCCTAAATAAGTTGTATCGTTATCTTAATTTGTATTTTGTACTTGTAACACTTAAAGTCTGTAAAAATATCAAAGGAGCAGACTGGAGTCTTTCTCTATAAACAGTGTCAAGCCTAAGAATTCTATCTGGAAGAAAATCAAGAAGATCATGCCTCAGAAGAATTGTCAAGAAGCTTGGAGTTGAATAGATCTGTTTTAGGAAAAATATTCTCAGTCAAGATCTCTACAAGTCACAGATTTAGTGTTATAGAGAAGTCATTCGAGAACTCAAAATGACTTATCGAGAAGTCAGGAAAGGCACTAGAGAACTCACAGAGATATCGATAAGCCAAATTGAAGACATGGAGTTTGGATATATCGACAAGTCATTTCTTTACTAGAGAACTCAGAGTTATCGACAATTCAACACTAATAAGAGAACTCTGAGTTATCGATAAGTCAAATTTCACTAGAGAACTCAGAGATATCGATAAGCCAAAATTCACTAGAGAACTCTGAGTTGTCGACAAGTCAAATTTGACTAGCGAACTCTGAGTTATCGATAAGTCAATAAGCCATTAGAGAACTCGGAGATATCGATAAGTCAAAGTGAAGATATGAAGACTAGAGATCTCTACAAGCCAAATTCTCTTATAGAGAACTCAGAGACCTCTACAAGTCAAATTTGCTATGGAGTATAAAATTAAGTGAGTTTTGAAGATCTGTGTTCTTTATTCTTGCAAGTTTAATTTCTGCATGAACACACTTTCACTATAAGATTTAATTTACTTTGTTCAACCATAAAAGATTCAAGAAAAACTTAAAAATAGTAAAACACATTCACCCCCTCTGTGTGTTATTCATTTCCTAACAGCGTTTTATTTCCTTTTTGTCCTATCTACAAGGATCAAAAAAAAACAACACAAAGCAAATCTAAAGATATTGTTCAGAAAAAAAAGGGGGACAAATGTTGGATCTTGGACTATAGAGAAGGACCCAAGAATACTTAGTTGTAATAATTATAAAACATTTGTGTAAAGGCCCAAGAGGCCCATTTGTAATGAATAGCCCATTTGGGACTCCCTATAAATATAAAGGCACAATCTCATTTCAAGGAGTTGGATAATTGAATAAAAAAAGAATTATCTTAAAGATTAGTTTAAGTAATAACAATATTAAAGGCACATCATTTCTATAATCATTTTTGGGTAAATTAGATTTTCCTATTAAATTACATCATATAATGTCATTAATTTTAAATGATTATTCTGAAAAAAGAAAAGTTAATTTATTTCAGCTTTGATATACTAATTAAAATTTATACTTATATTTTTATAATACAATTTTTAATGAAATATCACATCCAAAATCCTACTAACTTATCCACTTCTTCTCATTTCCCCTCCCACCTACTTATCCACTTTTTCTTCTCATTTCTCATCCACTTTTACTCATCCACTTTTTCTTCTCATTTCTTTGCTTTCCTTATCTCCTTATCCCCAGGGACCATCTTTTCTTTGCATAAATAACATTTCTGGTATTTAGATAAGAAAATGGGCTCTCAGCTTATGCAAACTACCAACAATCTTAAATATAAAAACAAAGTTTTAGCTTACTCCATATAAAATCCAACATGTTTGCCAAGGAAAAATCAACATCTCATGGCTCAAGCATTTATATATTTTTGCTTGTTTTAAACTAGTTACTCAGCTTTTGCCTTTTGGCAAAACAACCCAAAGAAGCACATTAATAGTAAATAAGCCTGACAACAATATATAAAAAGAAAAACAAAGCAACTCATCACAAATGAAAAAGGCACTAATAATATTCAAAAAAGAAAGGGTGGAGGGGGTGTCAAATTGTTGATGGATAAAATGCAAATCCCAGGAGTGAGAGCAGCACAGTTTATCGTCAGAGCTTTACAACTATACAAAATTCCTCGTACATATTCTGCTTGCTCTCCTTGGGCACTGTTGCATGTGTTCACTTTTTCGTGTATGTGAGGTATGGGTCTAGAGCCATAGTTAGGACATCTGGTCTCTCTGCCTGATTATATGTTAGGCATCGACGGATGAATTCCTGCACAAAGTTATAAAGACAAGTACTTGTAATGAAAATGTAATACACCGACAAATACTGCATAGGTTCTTTTCTTTCTATTTACAAACCTGATCGCAACCTAAAATACTTTGCTGTAACGTTGTTAGAATGTTCACAGGGAGACCGTGTAATGAGGCACTTCAAAATTTATGCTTGTTTAGAGCATACAGGGTTGTATCAGCTGGCTTCTAGTAAAGCAATGAAGTGGATAAATAAGAAAAGAAAAAAAAATATGGACCAAAGCAGGTAGAAATATGGGTTGCCCTTCAAACCCGAGACTGAGGTTGTGCGGGAAGAGGGGTATTTGAAAGGAAAGTATATTTCCTGTTCCCTAGGAATAATGGTGCTCAATACAAGAAAAATAGTGAGACCACTGAAATGAAAGGTAGGTCACGGTGATATTTGAAAGGAAAGTAGTGTTCCCTAAGAATAATGGTACAATACTATGAGGTAGTTCAGGATATTTTTTAAATAAATTTAGACGGGAGGATAGCCGGTCCTTGAAGGATGGATCCTTCTTTTATTTTAGGCTTCACGACACCTATTAGAATGACCTAATATAAAGAGGTTCAATGATATTTCGGAAGACATTAAATTTGTACACGTAGAGGAGTTAAAATTTAATTTTATTTTTTTGCTATGTCTTAGTAATAATTTTAGGTATGATCGAGTAGGTTCCTCAACAAAAAAAATTATTGGGAGGCGTAAGGTTAAATTTTAGTACAACCGATAAAATCATATTGTAACATAAGCAAATATTGTGCCTGAAATTTATTATATATTACTCGTATTAAATATGAGTCATTAAAATGTAACATAATTAATGTTATTTAAAAGTTTGTTGAGTTCTTTTAATACTAACTCTGTAACTTACATGGTTTCATAAGAAAAATGAGAAACTCTGTAACTTACATATTTACTGTAAAATAGTTAACCATGGTTAACTTTTTATACAATTTCTCACAATTTAATAAAGTTTGTTGGTTTATTATGTGTGAAAAAATGATTTATAGGTTAAATGGAAAATCATTAAAAAAGTAGTTTTTTGAGCTAATAGCTCTTAACTCGTGCTTTTGCAGTTCCCTTTTTTTGTGCCTATCTAAAATTATTCACATTGACTTATAATTACAGTCATGTTTTTCAATGACGTAGCATGCTTAAATGCTTAAACTGACCTTCACTTCGCTCGACACAGCAGGTCTTGAAGGAAATTCCACTCTGTGAGCTTTTATGATGGTATCTTCACGTAAAATCCGTTCTTGAGTCTGGTCATGTCCAAAAGGACGTCTACCGAAGAGCATTTGGTACATCAGAATTCCAGCTGACCATACATCAACCTGATAGGACAAAATGGAGATATTTTAAGGTAGAGCACTTGGTAAATCAATAGCGAGGCTAGGACTAAGGTGACATAAGTCATATGAGTCAGGAGGCCAACAACAATAAACCTATATCTCATGGACTCGTGATCAGGAAAAGTTTCCTGAAACTACAATTTTTGTCTCTTAAGGAATTTTTAAGGTTATTATCTCTTTATTTATAAGTGTAGGCCACATTTTTATTGTGTCCCACAATTCATTCAGAAAATGAAGAACTAGATTTACAGAATTTTAAACCAAAGGGCACTTTGACGTACCTTAGAAGATATGAAGGGAGTCTTATTTAGCTCAAAGCATTCGGGAGGTAAATACCTATTACAACATAAATAAATTTTTAGAATGTTCTATGTAACAAGAAAAAAGGTAAAGTGTATAATGCACAAAGAAGGCTACCACAAGAATACATATCAGTGTATTATGGCTATCTATTGCACGCCAAGTTAACGATTTAATTAACATTCTTAGAATCCACCAGTTAAGGAACAATCATGTACTTTCTATAATTCTCAACATAGCTTACACACTTTCGATGCTACTTCAAATGCGTCAAGGGAATTACTACTAAAAAATAAACATGTATTTAGTTAACATTTGAGTGTATATAGGAGTTTTATAGAAAGAAAATCAACTGTTCAGTCATACACACGGTAAATTGGGGTTGTCGCGGAAAGGAGGTAAATCAGCAATTAACAGTGTCTTGGTGTAACTTGCACTTACACCGGAAATTGGACTGCTCTTGTAACCTTTTCATTTCAAAAAACAAACGCCACAAGATACACATACTTCCCCGTGGAACTTGTACTTTGCGTAGTTAAGTTCAATCGAAACATATAAGTCCTCAATCATTGTAGTTTGTCCGACTAACTAATTTGCGCAATGGTGGCCACGAGAATGATATCAAGGTGCCAAAAATACAAATTTTGGACCTATGACTCCATAAAATGACCTTATGCACCAAGTCATCAACTGGTAATTGCAGAGGAGATAATAGGTGTCCTGGAGGGAGGGGTATTCACTGGTCCCCACTCCCCAGGATATCAAATCCAAACAAATGCATAAGATTTTACATTTTTCCTTTCACTGTTTAAGCATTGCCCTGGATAGCTAGCATATTAAATGCTAAGATGTACTAGCTGAAAGGACTGAGATAATTAAAGGTAATCTAGTGGGAAGGAAAATAAGAGCAATTCTGCAGAAGCATACCGTAGCCCTAAGTTAATCAAGACAGGCCAAAATACCTGATGATGCCTAGTGTCATTTGAGTAACTACAAAGATAGTTGGCATGTTGAATCGAATATATCAAAATACTGCAGTAATACATGACCTACCAATATGTTCCAGCTCCCTGAGATGTTAGTTCCATGCCCTGGGATCCAACATCATCCTCCACTATCTTACTAAGACCAAAATCAGTGACTTTAGCAACTCCAAGCTCATCAAAAAGAACATTTCCAGGCTTCAAATCGTAATGGATAATTTTCTGTGTTCTTTTGTTCAAGTAAACAAGCCCTTGAAAAATTTGAACAATTATTATTCTAGCTTCTTTCTCTGGCAGGATGGGTGTTGCTTTAAGAACTGCATCAAGATCTTTACCTGAAAAAAATGGCACTTGTATAAAGTAACAGGCTGGAATCAATCATTCAAAAAAAACGTGTCGACTGAGTGAAAAAATTCTTTAACCAGTCATCTGCAAATTGAAATCATTGTTTGGAAAAAATACAGTGTTGCGACTACTTGTACCATAAAAAAATGATTAAGAATAATGTTACAGAAAACATGCATACCACTACAGTACTCCAAGACTGTACAGAAGGTATTTTGGTCTATCTCAAAAGTGTCCCAAAGTCTCACTATATGATGGTGCACTAAGGTCTTGTGAATATTGTATTCCCGGATTGCATGACGTATGTAACTTTGCTTCTTCTCTTCACTCCACTGAGCATTCAAACCGTGAAGCTTACATGCAACATATCTTTGCTCTACTAGATCAAAAGCCTGCCGAAATATCAACTTCAAATCACTGCAAAAGAGTGCATTTACACAATTGCCAGATAGAGGCAGTAGAATGATCGAGAAAATTGTTTTACAAATGTAATCATTTTCTTACTGCTTTTTATTTGTTCAAAAGAAGATTAATGATAGACCAAATCTTACAACTATTATAAGTTCTGACCTTGTAAACCTCGCTGAATCCTCCTTTTCCAAGAAGATTTAGTAGAGCATATCGGTGGTTCAGAATTTGAAAATTATTAAACCGAGAACCATCCTCGTCCCGTATACGTTTCATTTCTCGTATAAGTCTTCCTTTCTCTATCTCGTAACGATCTCTTTCTCGTATGAGGGTTTCCTCCTCCTACAAAAGGGAAAATTAAAAGATAATAACTTCAGAAAAGTTTGACGTGTACAAAAAAAGTTGAAGGAAAGTTTTAGGGGATCGCAGGAAAAAGTGGAAGGCTTTTGTGGCATGAGAATTTTGCTATTCTGGTGCAAAATGTAGAACTGGGTGAAATCAGATCAGTCGCTGTACATAATGTAGCAGTAACTTTATATGACATTTCTAAAAGGGTTTAAGTGACTGATACATGCTAGTTCTTGCTTTCGGCTTTTGATTTGATGTACATTTGCAAAGGGTTTTGTTGTCGTTAGACATTCATGAAGATGAAGACCTATGTACGGAGTGTGAAACTAATATCTTCCACTCCCCCCAAAAAAAAACCGTCTCGCTCTTTTCTTAATAAAACATTATGTTTTATAACAAAATAACGAAACAAGCTATACTCTAAGAGCAAATACAGTCACAGAAAGAGATTAAGATGGAAGAACACTTACTCGTTTGATGCTGGCCAGACGGGATTTATAGATCTCATCCTGAATAAGAAAATCTTCTTCCTGGGTTCCTGCTTCTGAATCAATTGCAGCGCCCTTATCTTTAAAATACAATAATGTTATCGGTATTTTGAAAACTTGAAGATGGTACTTCAACAAGCAGCATAGTCCACAGATGTGCAAAATCATAATCTTATTATAGTTAGTAATCATATATTAGCTTTCTTTTATATAGTTTACAACAGTGCATATGCTTTTAACTACAATAAATAATATTTATAATTGAATAGACTTACAAAACTAATTGGAAAAAGAACAGATCAGATAGAGACCCTTCTTGTTAAAGGACGTACAAATTCCGTTATCAGTTAATACTACTGCCAACCAGAGCAAGTTAACTACAGCAATTCACAATTAATGACATGAAAAAAATAAAGCATAAGCTTACCTGACTGCCTCTTTTTCAGCAACTTGCGCTGCCTTTCAACAGCTTCCTTCATTTCCAGTAACTGTCTCTATAAAATCAAAATTCAACAATTCGAATATAATTTATTGTCTGCCTCATGGTAGCATATAATACAAGAGGCATTTGATTGCTTGATTCACATATTTTCTCATCCCAAAGTAAATAAGATAGATTAAAGCATACCAGGTGAACATTGAGATCCTTGATTGCTTGTCCATCTTCCCATGTTTCTGATATGACCGTACCAGCTCTGTAATTCACAAACAAGTCCAACTCAGCTCAAACGGATAAACAGGTGTATAGAGAATGGAATGTTGAATTTTTTTAAAAAAAAAAAAAGAGAATCTTTAGCAATCAAGGATTACCACCTAAACGGAATTGAAGTGATTCTAAAGCTTACACAAGAAACACCCACACAATACACCATAACAAACTAAGATCCTAAACAATCAAACTGTATTTATTTTCCTCTTTTGAAAGGCTTATAAAAAGGAAATGGATGCCCCTGCTATATGTGCACAAAGAAACCAATACAAGAATTTACCTGATTACACCTACATTACCAAGTCTCAAAGAATCTTGGCGTACTTTCATCCTGGCATCTTGCCTCTCAGCTTTTGAGACAGATATCAAAAGATCAGACAGTACTTTCAGTCTCTGCATTAAAGGAACAAAATAATCAACAATTTTTTTTGAAGACACGTCATTTAAAGAGGCAAAGCTTGAGAACAACCGATCATTTATATAGTTACATTTTTATTACATAATATTATGGCTGCAGCAGCAAAGGAACAGAACAATCGGGACAGAATCAAGATCAGCAACAACAAGTAAACTCTGTTATGTTCTAAAGATGTCAATAACTGTGGAGAAGACTAAAGATTAAAGAGCATAATCATGGACCATGTGGAGGAATATCCGAGACTCACCAATGATATTAGCCCCAACATTGACATGGCTCAAGAAGATATATACGTACAAATGGCATCTTTAGCTCATCATTACATCAAATATTAAAAACATGGAACCATGAAATCTGTGTAATAACAAAAGTCATAGCATTCATAAGCTGAGCTCTGGATGAGATCCTCCAAAGAATCTTGTGAACGTGTCAACCAGTGCGCAGAATGTAAACCATTTATACATATGCACGGTATGGACTGTATTTATACGCCATTTTCATAACATGAAATTGAAATATGCAACTCTAAAGCTACAAAACAGTCATCAATTTGGTTTTCTAATGCATTTCAATATGAAAGCACTACACAGTTCTTAACTAGTCAAAAGAATAAAAAATTATTGCCACAAAATTTATTTGAATTGGCCCAAGTTAATAACAAAATGGACAGAAGCACGAGTAAAACCCTACCTTTGGCTTCATCTGCTGCTCTAGTTCTTTAAACTCCTTAAGTTCCTGTGTAGAGATTGCATAACATAACCTTGGTTTCAGTGAACAAGCCAATTTGCATGCAAATGGTAAAATCTAGGACAACTATACCTTATCCAATTGATTGCGCGCATGTTTATCTTCAGAAGCCTCTAGACGTAACTTCCTCATATCCTCCTCTAACTTCCTCATACCCTCCTCTAATCCAACAACTTTTAAACGTAAAGATGCGACCTCCTATCATATAGACAAATAGGTAGATATTAGGTATTGAGAGATCCGAAGTAGGAAAAAAAACAGTTACACTTAATACTTGAAGTACAATTAGATATCTGCATAGACTCTGACAAAAAGTGGAGTGTACAAATATGATACAAAGCCCACTGACTAAACAAGTAAATCACACCTCAACTGGAATGTTATCACCAAGTCTGTGTTGATCTTTGGGCAGGTGATCCTAGAAAGTAGGAAGAAAAACAATGAGGGTTTAGCTACCCAGGAATAAATCGTAGGTAAAGGAAAATGAAAAGCACACAAAGGATGGACTCATAAGCTACCATCTACAGATTCTGGATTATCTTATTGACAAACTAAAATACTGCTTAATTATTACAATATAACTTCATTACAAAAGATACCTTCAATCTACTTGTATCCTTTAAGTGGGCCATTGGCCGAGTTTTAAAATTTCTAAAAGCTTGAAATGCTTATAGAGATGTACAAAGAAACCAATGCTTAAAAAACGCAAAAGATCTGTTCTAAAAGAATTAAATATGCAATAAAGATATAATGGACTAAATGATTTGATGTCTTGTAATATGATTATAAAACATATAAAACCATCAGACACACTTTTAAGTTTTTTCATTAGGTTATGATTTCCTTAAAAAATAAATTATGGGATTGGTACAAGAAGGGAAAATCAGGTTAGGACATGGTAATAATAACTTGTTCTTGCTACATACGAGTTAAAACAAAGAAGAAATATTCGTTTACTTTAGCAGGATTCGCTTAAATCACTCATTATGGCAGTTTAGTTACCAATCTAGATACTATAGTTTTTTTGTAATATTTTACGAAGGTTGTCTTTGGTTGTAGATTAGGCCTCCTAGACAGATTGCTGTTACAGACTTGTCCTCTTTTCTTTTCTGTAAACCAAAAACTGCCTTCAATATATCTAGGTTCTAAAAAAGAGCCCTCTTTATGTTCAACAGTTCAAATTAGTCATGAGTAAAAGGTACACTTCCAAATAAACAAACCTTTTGACATGAGTTCTCAAGCTGGCCATTTGACTGCAAAACTGTTGGAGGTGAAATTTTCTGTTTAGTACGATCATTTGCTCGGGAACCACGCTTTCTGCCTGATGTTGAATTATCCCTACCAGGAGTTTGCTTTTTCCTGCTTCCTTCTAAACCTGTCTTTCCATCAACTGTTCCCTCAATTTTTTGTCTGGACTCCACCGCATTCTGATTTATATTTTCATAGTCAAGAAGGTGTGTTTGCAGATATGTGTGTGACAGAAATGCTCTATGTAGATAGTAGATACGCTTAGTGAATAGTCTGAATTAAAGTAGTTCAACGGAAAGTGAGGGGTTCTATGTTTGTCCAGACATGTGATCATAGAAAAGATGAAAAATATGAAATAACTTGACAAAGCATAAGGAGACAAATACAAGCACCAGGAAGGCAGAAATATGGCTTCTGAATGAATTACTCACTAGCTGGTTATTTCAATTTTTTCTAACAATTATAACAGGCAATGATCTTACCTCAAGATTCTCAGACACATCTGAGTGATCATCTTCAGTTTTCTGGCGCTTCTTGGTGTTGGCTAAAATTAGAAAGTCTTCACCGTTCTAGATCAAATTAAAAATAACAGTGCTTTAATAAGTGTGGATGTAAGGATATATCTAACAACATATGCTTGAGGAATGCACATGCAACCATTCAAAATACTACATAATGAAAAAAACAATATAAATAGAGTAAATAAAGGAAAACTGCAGAATTTGGTGAAGCCGCTGAGATTTGTAGTTATATAAAAGTTTAATATAGAGCACATGAAATCAACTTAAGCAGGCAGAATTAAGTATCATTTCTAACTTCTAAGGATAGACCTTTCCTTATTAATTTTAATAATCTAGCGAGTTTTCTAAAGACAATACAATCTGACTATACTGCTTGCTCTAGTGTGTATCTTAATGCAACTTACTACAAGTCTTAGCCAGCTGACTATTTTTTTTGAATATCCAATTCAATAAAGTATCTAGGCATGTTAATTTATTTGGTAGATTTAACAAAATCACGTAAATTAGTAGACGACGATTTAATGAGTTTAAAGCATGGATTCTTCAGTCTGTTTTAAGCATGGTTCTAGAATGTAGAAACTACTAGGTGAACACTGATGGCTGAGACAGTTTAAGGCTTCTAGCACCTAATAATTAGGAGTAATTGGACAAGAAGGAAATGCACCTAACCAGACACTTGCGACAAGCACAGGGTTTAATAAGAGCACCATAGTGAACATTAGATCTATGAAAACCCACGAGCATTATGGTTTGTGGAATTTTGTACTTTTCATTTATTGAAGGTCAGATAAGCATTCATCGTGCTGCTTGCAAGTAGGCTAAAATCGTAATGTACCTACGAAAGAGCACTGCAGAAACACTCACTTTGCCTCATCGGCAATGCTTCAACACAATACTATTCATCTCTTAGTGTAGTTATTCAGCTATGAGTGATATATTTAAAATGTGACCAGTTCTTTAACTTTTACTACTATGGCCATCAAATTGTTGATTTAACTTATAATACTCCCTTGAGTTTGTCTACCTCTTTATTCATTATATAGTAGAGAATAGTGAATGCAGAATAAATGTGACCAAAAGGAGTAGATCGTTATTATAGGACAAGAACCTAAAACCAACCAGGAACCAGGTAGAACAACATAAGGCCTACTAGAATTCTTAACTCAACAGAACGAATATAACCGCTAATAGATTTCTTAAATTAACAGGGAGAATATAACCGCAAATCCACCAGAGAAGGAGAACATGCATATCATTTTATTTAGCAAAAGACATTTTACAACAATAATCGACAATGCATGCTCTCTTATACAATCATACCAAGAATTGGTTTCACATAAATAAGGAAAGTGAAGACAATAATCAATAATATTCAAACCAATTGATTCTAATTGAATCTAGCTCTTAAGATAACATTTTGAGATTAAACATGTAATTATCATTATAACCTGAATGTTCCTCCAAAACAAATCAATTACTCAAAACAAATAATCACTCAAACTGATCAAAGAAGATAAAAGATAAACAATTTGAAAGATGTCCTGGAGTCTTCAGATTCTCGCAAGTAATTCCATATTATGTTGTTTTCTGGAGAAAAAATTTAATGCACATTTCCATGTTGGTCCACCAAGTGGAAAGTATCGATTATTAATATACATATATTTAATATAAAATTGATGCTCTTGAAGCACTTCAAGAGTATCAAACCATGAGCTGACCAAGTAATTGAGTAAAGAAATTGGGCATTTCACTTTATGCTATAGTTTTCCACAGGTCCAACAGCAAACAATGCAAACAAAACCCCACATTTACTATAAATGCTTGAAAATGTAGCCAGCGAGGAACAAAGCATATGAAAATTTACATGCAAACAAACGACATGTTTAAGAACATTGGAGAAACTACTTCACTGCATATCATTGTACATGTGAACTACCTTATATGGCTCGGCAGTAAACATTTGATGCAGTCAAACCACATCTTTCCAGGTGTACCAAAAAAAGAAACTAAAATCTAGTCTGCCTTGACAGCTATTTCCAAAAATAACATGGTACTTTAGATCACAAATTAATTCTCAAAAGAACAATCAATGTTCTTTCTTTGAAATCCCCGACCTCCACTTCAACATTTCTAATCAACATTATACCAAAAACTACCATAATTACCATAACTAAGCAGTAACTAACACACTAAGAAAACCGCATTATAACTATTTACAGAAACCGGTGTACTTAACAACATTATACCAAAAACAATTATATCTTAATCGTACTAACAATACAACAACTATGAAAATAGATAAAATAGCGATATAAGCCTTACATCATCAGAATCACTAGAGAGCAAAGATTCAGCCTCATTCTCCACATCAGCAGCATTGTCGGGCCCGACTTTCGCCTGTACTAAAACAGAGGAAACAGAAGCAGAGGAGGCCTTACCCATCATCCGGGCTTCGAGTTTCGCAATTTTAAGAGACTGGTCAGACTGGTTTGAAGAGTTGGAAGAGAAATGAAGAAGCATATCATCCGACATTGTGTACCCCCAATGTAATTAAGCTAAACTACAAGAATTAAAGCTCGAATTATTAACTACAAAACATAAAACCCTAATTTCAAGAACCGTAAAACTAACAAAAAGGAGCAAAATTTAGCTCTATTAGACCCTTGTAAGGCCCAAGACTAGAGCAGAAAAACATACCCAAAAGGCCCAATTGGAGCTACAACTTTTCAGGGTACATGATGAAACTATATATATATATATATATATAGAGAGAGAGAGAGAGAGAGAGAGAGAGAGAGAGATGTGTCTGAGAGAGGGGAGAGATTTATAAAATCTGAAAACTGAGAAAAAAAAAAGAGAGAGAGAAAAGTTTTGAAATTCTTTGGGCGAGAGAGGAGAGAGGGGTTTTTTGTTGTGGGCAGGTACTAATTGCTAGTTCTGATTTTGTGAGATTGGAAACAGAGATAGTCTAGAGGTGACCTAAAAGCTCGAATAAAAAAACTTGACATTGGGGATAAAAAGATGCAATAATGTTGATCGACCTATATTTTATTTTGGTTAAATGAAAAATTAGGGCCGGACTTTATAATCGGGGTTTGTTTGGTCTGGACATTATCTGATAGCCTATATTACTAGAGGTCCAATAACAGATGTCCAGGGTTCGATAAGAAAAACCCAGAAAGCACTCACCTTTAATCTTGGATAGCCCAGGACGCATGTTAACAATACCACCGTCCAGGTACCCCGGATCCAGAACATTCTTACGGTCCGGATTCGATAGTACATCGGCTCATCCTAGGCGTCCACACGCCAACGGTCCAGATCAAAAGGTACAAACCCCTAAACCCTAGTGAGAGGCCTATAAAAGACAGGACAAAAGTAAAGTTATAGGTTACACTCTCTTACACACACTCTCTCTCATATAAACGCACATGCACACACCACAATAAACTCCAATAATTCTCGTTTTGCCCCCATCTCCTTCAAAACTCTCTCTCATTCTCACGCCGGAGGTGCTGCGGGGACGCCACCCCCTCTGGTTCTGTTTTGTAGGTTCACACCTTACAGCTACACTGTTCGTCGCCGTCATTCATGTCCAAACGGAGGTCAATCCGGGCCCAGCTAGGAGAAGACCCCGGGGTGAACCGGGATTATCATTGGCGCTAGAAGGAGGGGCCGAACCTCCATCCGGTGGTGCTCATACTTGCTATTCCTGCTCCATTCAGTAACTCAGAATACCACTCCTCAGTAAGAACTTCACTCCCAATCTCCCAGATATGAGCTCGTTTTCTTTGCAATAACTGTTAGTAGATCTTGTCTAGTCCCGTTATTTGTAACGTTGTATTACAACGTATCTTGGACTTAAAAATATCTGTTTTAGTACTCGAAATTGCGAGTTATATTACTGTAAATTTGTGGTATTGTTAAACAACCATGACGTCAAGGAAGAGCAAGGCGGCTTTTTCTGCTTCTTTACTTCCACATCCGCCCCAACCCAGGGACGGAAAGATGGAAGATGTAGATGAAGGGCTCCCCATAACCCAGACTCCCTCTCGAAATCTCCAACCAAGGGATCAGAAACTAGTCATCGAGAAAGTTGCTCATAAGCATGCTGGAACTTCAGCTAACCCCTGGGGAGACATGACCCCGGATCAGATACGAACTGTGATGGATTCGTGGAAGGAGAAGCATAATGCCGAACCGGAGACCCGCCCAGGGGATCAGGAAGAGCGGTCCGGAGAATCTCGGGGATCCGTCTTTGATTGGATTACAAAGAACTTGAAGAAGCCCACAGAGGATGCCCAGGACGAAATCAAAAGAGCTGCCCTTCGGGAGAAAATTCGGAAGGAAGAAGAAGCCAAAGCCAAATAAATTATTGAAAAGCGAATCCGGGAAGAAGAGGCGAAGTTAAAAAGGAAAGCGCACCGAATTCATGTTTCTTCGGATTCGGAGCCCGAAAAGGAGTCCAAGCAAGAACAAATAGCCCGAGCTCTTCGGGATCCTAAGAGAAAGGTGGAAGGCGATATGGAAGTGGGTGCGGCGGCCACCCCGTTCACTAAAAAGTTGGAATCCACCCCCAGGGAATCAGGGCTCAAGCACTTCAATTTCGACTCCTTTGATTGATTAGCGGACCCGGAAGAGCATTTGAACTACTTCGAACAAATCTCCAATATTTATGATTACAGCGACCTCACCAGATGCCGCTTCTTTGCATCGACACTCAAAGGGGGAGCGCAGAAATGGTTCAACCGGATTCCATCCCGGAGTATTGACTCCTGAAAAGACTTCCGGGAGATATTCTTAAAAAGGTTCAGGGCTAACCGGATGAACGAGCTACAAATGTGCCATTTGGAGACAATCCAACAAAGAAGCAAGGAGTCCCTCCCCGAATTCATTAAAAGATTCCAGGAAGCAGTGAATCAACTCTCCAACTTAGAAGAAAAGGAAGCAGTCAATATCTTTCGGAGAAACTTGCATCCAATATCCTGCGAAGGATATGTCAAAGATTTGATTCACAGAGAACCCCAGAGCCTAACATCTGCCTATGCCATGGCATCAAAGTTCATAAAGGAAAATAATTTTCTCAAGTCGATGAAAATGAACCGGAGAATGCATGACGATGACGAGTCCACGGAGCGTCGCTCGTCGTCCCGAAAAGACAAAAGATACAAGCTGAATAGACAGGCCAATTATATTCAACAATCTTGGGGAACCCCACCCCGGGAGGGGTACACTGAACAAAAGAGGAATGAGAGAAAGCCCAAGGCCAGGAGAGAACCCAAGCCGGAACCAGAGTGGACGCCCCTCAATAGGCCTCGGGCTGACATTTTGCAGGAAGTTAAAGGTAGGTCATTCTATCCAAAACCTTTACTCGCACCTCCTGAGAATAGGGCCCGTGACAAACATGGCGGCTATCACGAAGATCATGGCCATACCACGGAAAATTGTTTCTCTCTCAAGATGTTCATAGATGATCAAATCAAAAGGGGAAACATGAGCAAATATCTTCAAAGGAGGTCAAACGACAAAGACATGGCCCCGGGAAGCGGCAAAAATGTGGTAAATGTTGTATTTGGGGGGACAGCTTCTCCGCCCGGAGCCCGGACCTAGATAATGATGTGATGATGATCCAGCCTTTGGATGATGAACCAATTTACTTCTCCTACTCTGATTATGAGGGACTCAATCTGGATCATAATTTGGTCTTGGTGGTCACCCTGATGTCGCGAACAATGAGGTAAAAAGAATTTTAGTTGACAATGGTTCCTCTGCTAATATTGTATTCGAGCACACGCTCAACAGGATGGAGCTCGGACACCTCCGAATGGACCCCTGTCTTGAAGACCCCTTGTACGGATTTGGAAACACGATGATCCCAATCCGGGGTGTCATTTATTTGCCAATTACCTTTGGGACTGCACCCGAGCAGGTCTCTCACGTAATGAAGTTCTATGTGATAAGGGAATACCGACACATCCCCCATCTGGTCTGTGGTGCACCCTCTCATGAATCTCGGGCCATTTCCATTCATATTTATCCTCAAGATTAAAGGCGAGCCTAAGGGCACTATCCACCTCGGCATCTGTATACTTATCTTGAATTTCCTTGTGAACCGCCCCACACTCGTACCTGGTTCCCGAGGCGGTAAAAAACTTCCTATTCATATCGTCCTCGTCATAGGGCTCCCTCCCGTCTAAGTCTAGGGGTGAGCAAAACTGAACCGAAACCGAAAAATCGAACCGAACCTTATAATTTCGGTTCGGTTTGGTTTGAATTTTTTCAAAAATTTCGGTTAATTCGGTTTTTCGATTTTAACCGAAATAATATTGGTTCGGTTCGGTTAATCTAAAAATTAATTCGGTTTAACCGAAATAACCGAAATTTAAATATATATTTTTTTGAATTATATTTTATTTATATATATATATATTACAATATAGTAAATATAAATAAAAAAATATACGGTATGTATCTTCAATTGGTGAATGTATGTATTTTCAATTTTTTACATATATAATATAATATAATATGTATTCTTTTAACATTTTAAATAATTTTTTGTTTTTATTTTAAATTATTTGGACAAAATTTCAAATATTTCGGTTTTCAGAAACCGAACCGAATTAACCGAAATAATTCGGCTCGGTTTTCGGTTCGGTTTGTGCATAAGTTTGGTTCGGTTCGGTTAGGAAAAAATTATCATTTCGGTTTTCGGTTAATTCGGTTCGGTTCGGTTTCTGACCGAACCGACCGAATGCTCAGCCCTACGTCTAACCCATCTGGGCCCCCATACGCCTCAGATAAATCTCTGTAATAAAAGCCCAAGGGATTAGGGTTTACTCGGCATTGGACGAAATACTGGTCTACATCCTCCTAGGACCCGTCCGGATTGGACAAGGTACCCCCGGGGCCTAAGACTAAAGTCTGAGCTAGAACTTGCTGAGGCTGGCCAACTCGGGGAGGCATTTCTACAGAGCTACTACTAGAAGAAGAGGAAGAATGGTAGGCTGCGATTAGTTCGACTAAGCCGCTGGGCCGCTTGGGGTACCGATTTCTAAGGGTAGCAGTACGCTTAAAGTGGCTACCTGACATATACTATATGTATCTACATATAAACACACCCCGAAGTCAATGCCAAACCCGAACCTAACAACAAAAACAAAACAAAACAGAAGAGTTTTAGAAACAGTTCGTGCACAAATCTAAACCCAAAAAATAAGATCCACGACACATACATACGTATACAACCAAAAAATACATATCAAGAACATACCCCGGGCTCAACAACTTTTTACACTCCCAAAAACCCACATTTTCGCATATTAAACTAGCAAAATCTATGTTGTCTATACATACATATACAACCAAAAAATACATATCAAGAACATACCCCGGGCTCAACAACTGTTTACACTACCAAAAACCCACATTTTCGCATATTAAACTAGCAAAATCTATGTTGCCTAGACAAATCAAACGCAAAACAACCACAAAAATAGCACAAAACCCATAAAACAACATAGACCCAAGTTCAAAGCAGCAACACAGTTGCGAAACTCGAACAAAGCAACGGAAAATAGCGAAGCAAAACCAGTACAAAATAATGGCATGCATGGCATAAAAATGAAAGGATCAAAGAAGGAGGAACTCACAAGTGAGCAAGAGAAAAATGGAGGCTTCAAACTCGCAGAAATGACCCTTCGAAAGCTTCGATTTCTCAGTTTCTCTCTCAAACCTTTGTCGCGAAAAAGAAAAATGGAAGGGAAAAGGCTGGTATTTATAGAGGGAAAGAGAGGAGATGAAAGAGTTTTTACCAAGGGTCATATTATGGCCACGTGGCACCATCCGATTGGCCCCAGAAAGTAACTGCACATCAGTTATTACACGACTTGTCACGTAATCATTACGTGTGCGCGACTTTTTAGGAGAAAAAAGGGGGGAAATTAAAAAACTGGTACACTCAAAGATACACACATATGCGCGTGTATCTTTGACCCCGGCTGGAATCCCAACGGTCTCCTGCCGCTCCGGATTTTCAGCGTCAGCTTTTCAGAGTCCGGTCAAATCAAATGTCAGATTGCTCTTATCCACCAAATCTTATCCAAATTTCAGATCATGACTAACCAAGTCGACCCCGAAGTCTTACTCCCATTAGACCCCGGGGTTTTGGGGACAACAAATCAAGCAAAGTCCCAAACTCTTCTAAGTATTTCAAGGAATCCCACTTTGGACTCAATTCGTATGGCTAGCCAAGTCAACCCCGGAGTCTTATCCCCATTAGACCCCGGGATTAGGGGCCAACAAATTAAATAAACCCCCAAATTTTTTCCTAAGGCGCCGCGACACGATAATAACTAATTTACTCCCCGCATAAGGGAGTGGGGGGTAAATGATAGCCTATATTAGTACAAGCCCAATAACAGAGGCCCATGGCCCAATAAGAAAAGCTCAGGAAGCACTCAGCTTTAACCTTGGGGAGCACAGGACGCGTGGTAACATCACCACCGTCCAGGTACCCCGGATCCAGAACATTCCTACGATCCGGATTCGATAGTACATCGGCTCATTCCAGGCGTCCACACGCCCTACAGTCCAAAAGACACGCCAACGGTCCAGATCAAAATGTACAAACCCCTAAACCCTTGTGAGAGGCCTATAAAAGGCAGGACAAAAGTAAAGTTATAGGTTACACTCTCTTACACACTCTCTCTCATATAAACGCACATGCACACACCATAATAAACTCGAATAATTCTCGTTTTGCCCCTTTCTCCTTCAAAACCCTCTCTCATTCTCACGCCGGAGGTGCTGCGGGGACGCCACCCCCCTCCGGTTCTGTTTTGTAGGTTACCACCTTACAGCTATACCGCTCGCCGCCGTCATTCATGTCCAAACGGAGGGTCAATCCGGGCCCAGTTAGGAGAAGACCCCGGGGTGAACCGGGATTATCATTATCCGAATTTTTTCAATTTCTTGTAATTAGGCTTTATTGTTTCAAATGACGTAACCTTATTTCTCGACCTTTAAAAAGTAACGGTACCATGGGCGATCTATATTTCTGGAGAAAATTGTTAGAATTCGTGTTGAAAGGAGCATGACAATATGATTAACATAAATTAAAGATTTATGATGATATAACACTATAACAGCTACTTCCGTGTTCAAGTATCTCATCTTTTTCAATCACAATTGACTGTTTTAGCTGGCTAATACCATATTAGATGTTTTAAAGAACTGAACTTTCCGAGAACAATCAAGCAAATCAATTCCACGTCAATATTTCAAAAATGTAGCTAGCAAGATGGATTTTTTCCAGAAAAATGAAAATATAAAAATTCAAAACACAAACATTTGTATAACCATAAAACAATGAGCTCCCTTGCTTTAATTCACCGTTCATGCTGGGAGGGGTGGGTTGTATGACAGTAAGTTTAAATAAGCCTCTCCTGCATGTTTCGCACAGAGTTTTAGCATTACAATGAGCTTTTCCACTTCTATGATCTATGTATAGAAAGGCACTGAAATTCTCAGCATATTGATTGTAAAGCTAATCCTAGGCTTATAACTTATTATAACTACATACCACATCACAGCATTTGCACCCACTCCCCATCAAAAAACAAAGTAAAAATTAAAATAATATAAGTCAACAAAAGAACACTCGGTGATGGACAACAATCGTATATGCCTTCTGTCATCACTCCATGGGGAGATACTAAAGAGAAGGGCCGGCTAATTGTAATAATTTCTCATCTTCCCGGAGCTAGAATTTCCAGGTTTTGATGCTGAACGCATCTGGTCATAAAATCTTGAATCACGTGAAACTGAATAATCGGATACAGGATGCAAGTGCTGATAATCAAACCGATGTTGTCGAGCACTACCATAAGTGTGGGGATTTGAAGCATAACCATAACCATCATCGCCAATTGTATCATCTGAGGGTAAGTAATCAAACCGATGGTGTCGAGCAGTACCACGAGAGTCGGGAGTTGAAACGTAACCATTGCCAGCACTATAATTAGAAAACTTTTTAATCTTGTTAGTTGATCTCAAAGGAGAATTTCTGTAGTGTTTTTCCTTTATCCGGATATAATCTCCAGAATTTTCACTGATCCAATCATTCTTACGCTTAGCCTTGGATGATGCACTAAAACTTTCATCAACTTGGGTCATATCAAGATTGTCATCTTGTGCCCAGCTTTTTACCTTGGAGGTTGAGGACTCACGGTTTCTCTTTAAATTCTGGCGAAGAAACAAGAAATCGTTGTACAAAATGTTACCAAATGAGAACTTAAAACTGTATATACAAGAGAGGGCATCGACATTTAAAAAGGCTAATAAGCCAAAACCAGATGCTAGTGAGATGCACACCTTAGCTGAACTTGTGCATTCGCGAGCAAAATGTCCTCCTTCACCACACTTGTAGCATGAACTAGGTGTCTCGCTACGCTGCCTTGTGCTTGCCTGTGAACTCGCGCATTCACGAGCAAAATGTCCACTTTCACCACACCTGTAGCATGAACTAGGTATATTTGTCCCATTTGACTCACCGCGCAGCCTTGTGCATGCCTGTGTTTGAAAAACATGTTAATTCCTGAATCTTCATGATGAATTGATTAATTATAAACCAAGCATATTCTAGACACATTAAATCTGACAAAATACGGGCATCTTTAAAACACAAAAAACTACATCGAGACCCTTCAACATACTAAAAGATTTTTAACAACTCCCAAAAAATGTTCTACCAAGTATTTATAAAGATATACCTAAAACAAGTGACTAGCACATTCAGATTTGCTTGGATATTAAATGGACAAGTAATTACCCTAAAAATTCTATGTCTATTGTAATTTTATCTTACACATTTAGCAAACAAATTCATTGATCAATTTGTCACAAGGTCTGATATCACAACATACATGTCTAATAATCCCATCTAGCAACATTAAACTTCCAAGACATTGATGACATATTCAAGTAAATTTAGACTTGCTTAATCATTGTTTAATCTTTTTTCACATATGCTAAATTCGTCTTCTGACGTATAGTTGGGAGGAGGAAAGCATAATTAAACATGCCTGGATGAGGTAGAACTATCATGACATTATTAATGGGGACTTTGGGGTTGGGGGGGGGGGTTCAGATATACCATGTTGAAGAGTATTAAGCAAACATCTATATGCATTCAAGATTCTTAATTCCTGCTGCTTACTTTAAAAAACTTATCTAATGAAGTATAGGATCATTATAGTAAATAGATGATCAGGGTCTGGGTATTTTATCCTTGCAGTTTCATACAAGATAATTAAAAAAATATAGAGTACGAGAATCCACCAGGCACATAGGAATAAAAGCCTGTAACATAATTTCATGAAAACTTACAGGTCGACTACTTAAGTGTTGAAACAATTTATAGCCACAAGTTCCAGTGGTCTGCTACCAGGTAAAAATGGATTGACAATAAGCATTTAGCAATAAACATACCAAACCAGTATGCCCTACTTGACCACATCTGTAACAGGAGACTTTTCCAGCTGCAGAACCACCATAATTAACACAACAAAGGTGACCAGGACTCTTGCAAATGTAACATTTTATTTCCTGAATATATAACATTCAAAAAAACAGTTATAGTAAACAACAGGATATTCATTGAAATCTAAGGGCCATGTTACATACAATATGCACAAGAACAAAAATTGTGGAAAGGTATAACTGACCTTGAGATCGTCAGATAAATAATCATTTCTACATGAAAACATTTCATGTCCAAATTCGCCACATTTCAAACAAAAGTTAGAGCTCTGAGGACCCCCAGCCAATTTCTTTTCTTTGCAATCTTTTGCACGGTGACCTCCTTTTTTGCAGATATAACAATCTTTACCCTGCAGAGAAACAAAATAAAATTCAAAGTGCCTACATATCCCACAAATGAAGCACCTGAATATAGATGAAATACAAAATTGAAGCAGAAAATATGCACATGTCTATGTTAAAATGACTTTTCCGTAAGTTTCTTTCAGTTTAAGTATCTTCATCAATGAGAGAATCCCATCACCTCATTATATTGCACTGCGTTAAATAAGAAAAACTCCGTAAGGAGATATCATTTACGAAAGCTATTAAAATTATATAATTTTCAATCAGACTGAAAAGTCTGTTGATTTTACTAATTCTTAAGATAAATTTTCATCATGTGTAGCATGCATAAAAAACAAATAAGCGGCAAAAAATCTAAAAAATTTCAACAAAATCTTGATCAAGTGTCCCAAAAGATTAATATGCTCAATCATAGTCCTTAACCCTTCTACTTCCTATAAGAGTTCCTTCTGACAACTCAGAAATTTAAAGGCTTCCACAACCCTATTATAACTACAGTCTCATTATCATCCTTAACCTTGCTGTATTAAATATATATAATCATCTAGCATAAGCGTTCAACGAACAGAAAGTCAACAGCTACAAGCAAATAGAACCTTCAACAAGAGCTTGTAACATACACAGGAAAATTCTTGAAAGATTTATATTTCTCCGGAACTAGAGAGGTACTCTTCATATCCTAGTTTCACTAACAGTCTTCTCAATCTATGTTAACAACCTAATGTTGCACTTGGAATAACACAAAGTACTTCTTATTGATGCTTTTCATCATTGTTATTATTACGGAATCAATACCAAAATTAGGAAAAGAAAAGAGTTTTTTCTTGCACACAATTAAACTTCGAGATCAAATAAATATTCTGACGGACACATTTACTCTGGGCACATTGTGCATTTATTTCGTATCACTTCCTGTAATGCACAACATAGGAAATCCTCTTATTGTTACTTCCCATATATGAGAGAACACTATCCCAAAATAAAACAATCTCAATATACAAAAAAATTAAACTGTAAATAGTAATGAACAACATAAACAAACAGCCAAAAGTGACAGTCTAATATATTAGGTACACAAAAAGGATGATATAAGAGAATTGTTATTTCTACTTTTCATTTCTCCCGAAGTAAATAATTGCTATAGGATAAAACAAAGGGATTCTTTCTCTGAACACAAACCTTGGTGCACTGCTTCACATTATGCTCCAAGCTCCCGCAAACAAAGCAAGGTTTTACACGCTTAGCTGATTTACATTTCACAGCCGTGTGTCCTTCCTCACCACAGTTATAGCATGTACCCCAACTGCTATCTGGGGGATCAAAGTACCTAGGCCCTCTCTGAGAGGATCATATGTGTATAAACAGATACCACAATAAGCCTCTATAAAAAATACATTTTCCTCAAAACAGCTGGCAAGTAAATTACTTCAACTCACAAGAAGCTTTCGTAGCACGACGTTATCTTCTTTTTTATCTTCTGGTTCACCCAAATTATCAATCTCCACAGACTTGCTTTCTTCTGCCTCATCTCTTTCATTTTCCACGACTATTGTGTCTTTCACCGCAACCAATGCTCCTTTCCCCGTCTCATCTACTTCGTTCTCCATGACCGTTGCTTCCTTCTCCGCAATCGATGCTTCTTTCTCCGTCTCATCTACTTCGTTCTCCATGACCGTTGCTTCCTTCACCGCAACCAATGCTTCCTTCTTCGCAACAATAGCTTCCTTCTCCGCAGTCACCTATTGCAATAAAAAAATGAAAAAAAAAATCAATTAAAAAGTAATCTAGCTATTCCAGCAAACCAACAAAAACCAATTACTTAATGCATTTAATATAAAAAACATTAATCTGCGAATATTATAAAATCCACTTCCATACCAATCAATACTAGCAGTAACATAAACAAAATTCCATCACGTAACCCAAATTGTTAAAACAACACACATATATTCAATCTAAACATAGAAATTCTCCTAAAGCACAACAATCTCACATGACATGACCAAATGACATATGTAGACCTTAATTAAATATATATTAAAATAAAACTTCATTTAGTCGCATCTTATCATCTAAATAGCTCATGCTTCAATTCTCCTGAAACATATAGATTAAAAATGTAAACATCATTTATTTCAAACTGTACTAATCATCTACCTAGCTTAATCGTAGAATTCCCAGATTCACATCTCCCTTTCTCTTTCTCTCTCGGCTTAATCATAAAACTCCCAAATTCGCATGAATCTAATCTCTCTCGTTCTCCCAGATGAAGCATAAAATTCCCAATCTCTCTCTCAGCTTAATCATAAAAATTCCCAAATTCGGATAAATCTACTCTCTATCTCTCTCTCTCTCTCTCTCTCTCTCTCTCTATCTATCTATCTATCTCTATTTCTATCCCCCCCCCCGCACACTCTCTCTGAGCTCAAATTAACTCTAATCCAGTGCCACTCATATTAAAACACAGCAACAATAAATCTCAAATTCACCAAAGCATATAAACACACACACATTCACAAAATCACATCTACATCAAAACACATCCAAAATACATACACACACCAAAACACATACACACGTCTATAAAAAGATACTTACACTGTCGTTCTGAGTTTTAATCCGTTTACTCTTCCTTTTACCTCTCTTCACCTTCTTTCTTTTCACCTCAGTAACTTTCTCAACATCTCCACTCTCTACTTTTTTACCACAAGCTCGTAACATAGATTTACGCACGATTTTCAACGACAAATCTTCATTAGCCTCTTCATCGTCTTCGCTACTGAGCTTAATTGGAGGAAATAGCTCTTCTTCTTCGTCGGATTTGACGCTTTTGGCGAATTTCTTTGTTTTCACCATTGTTTAGAGGTCTGTGAAACCCTAACCCTAATTATTATAAACACAAGATATATAATGGAGGGTTTTGAACGGCGCTGATTCAAATTGGAGGTTTTGTAAGAGAAGCAAGTGACCTAAGGAGGATAGCACGTGACTTTGGTGTAATATTGTGATTTGTTTTAATATTTTGATGAATTTAGATATGAGAATAAGATTAAAATTAGAATACTTTTCCTCGGTTCATCAGAAATAGACGTAATCAAATATTTTCAGTGATTTATTATTAAATATTTATTTATTATATATTCTGCATGTCTTTAAAATAATAAAATAAATAATTTGATAATAAATATAATACATTTAAGCCGATTATTCTCTTTATTTTCTATTTTCACACTGTTCAAAATTATCATTTAAATGTTGACTCATTAAATTATGAATATCAAGATAGGCAGCATGTATTATATCCTATATATAATTGAAGTAAATGAGATAAAATTGTATGGTTTCGTAGGGGTGAGCAAAACCGGATATCCGGTCCGGTTTTAAAATTCAAACCGGATATCCGGTTTTTCGGATCGCTAAAATTACATTCCATATCTGGATCCGATTATCCGAATAAACTGGACCGGAAATCGGATTATCCGGATCCATTTAAAACTTTTATTTTTAAAAAAAAATACAATTTACGGGATAAGTATACATATTCGAGTTGTAAAATTAATGATGCATGAAACTATATTTTTGTCATCATATTATTAGTCAGGAAAAATGGTGACACATAAATTAATTTAATATAAAGATCGCTTGTAAATTAGCGAATATGATCAATATTAACATATTTCTTAGTGCACACTTATATTAAATTTGTTGCTATCTAGTTTTTAGGATACTCGTCAGACATAAATTATTATTTCTTATTATCACTTATGTCAAATCTGCAAGCATGGTCAATGTAAACTTGTTAACATTGATATTATACACTCATATTAAATTTGTTGATGATACCAACGAAAGAATGATGAGTCAAATAGATATCAAACTAAAATTTTGAAAATCCTGGAGAGAAACAACCATAATGTTACTAAATATTTTTTTTAAATCTAAAATAAATATAATTTATCATGTATTATACATATAATTTATTTTTTATTAATAAAAGTGAAAATCGGATCGGATCCGGATATCCGGTTTTATGAAAAGTTGTGATCCGGATCCGAATTCATTTAAAAAAACCTGGATCGAATATCCGGTCCGAATTATTCGGATCAGATATCCTAATTATCGGATTTTTTAAATCGGATACCGGATCGAAAATCCGGATAATCCGATTTTCGGATTTTATTGCTCACCCCTATGGTTTGGTCGTCATTGTAATTAAAGATGGGTGATTACTTTGATTACATACAAATCCGATGTGATGTGCTTAGCTGATACATTGGTAAACCTAAATCTAATATGAAAATAATAATAAAAATAATAATTTTAAGTTTTTTTAAAAGTATGATTAGTTGTTATTCTTTTTATTTGTATTTTCAAAAATATTCTTAATTTGAGAATAACTTTGCAAAATCATTAATATACATACTATATACAAATATTCTTAATAATAAAATTATTACAATTAAAAATTAAAATATAAAATTAATAAATAATGTATATTATATTTATTTCATTTATTTTAATATTTTATTATAATACTTAATAATCTGTATAACAAATACAATAGATAATTAATTAATAAATTAAAATATAATTACACATTCTTAAATGATATAAAATAATATTAAAAATACAAGCAATATTTATCTTAATAAAAATAAAACTAAATAAGATTTAACAAATCATTTGTTAATCGGGTTAAAGTAGATCATTTTTAAAAATAAGCAGAATGTGTAAGTTTGATTAAAAATATCTATAAATAGATTATTTTTATTTTTATTTTAGAAAATAAGAAACACATTTAGATTATATTTAGGTATAAATATTACAAGCGTTTTTTTTCATTTAAGGATCGTCTTTTAAAAAATTTATAGTATATGAATTTTATAAAACATAAAAACTATAAAGAAATTGAAATTACACCTGGGGGGGTGAATAGGTGATTATGGTTAATTAGGATTACTTTTAAATTTTACCCGATAATAGCTTACTGAGATTTTACCAGCTGAACTATAATCTGACAATGATAGTAAGCTGAGATGACTAAATGCAATGCAGAAAATAATGTGCAGAAAAGTAAATAGAACACACAAGAATTTTAGCTAGGTTCGACCCCTAAGCCCCTATGGTCTACGTCCTGGTCCCTTACCAACTTGGTAAGAGAATATATTATTGATCAATGAAGGTTACAACTACAAGATACAACAATATATCTCCCTTTATCCTAGCTGCTGATAATGGCTTGCTGAAACCCTGTTTAAGAAACTGATCTCTAAGTACTATATTATCCCGTAGTACAAACTCATCTAGCAAGTACCACTAAACCCTTATTTCCCTTAGCTAACTTATCCAGCAACTAATCAATACAATTTAAATAATACAAATCAATGATAAAGTTTACAACTCAAACTATAGACTCTCTTCAATAAAATACGTGTATATAATTAGGAGCTCGAAAGTATTTTGAAATCAATAAAGATCAGGAGTTGTGTGTGTTCTTGCTTGCCAAGTCGTCAGTCTTAAAACTGCAAGAAATCACATATATATAAGCATACATTAACGTTTGAAAACAGCCTCAACAAAGCAAGTGATTAAATAAGATAGGCTTGACGCAAGTTCCATGTCTTGTATTTAATCGTGACATTGCAGGGTAGAAGGAATTAATTGTACGGTAACTACTCACTGAATAGGTTCTTGGTATTCTAAGCAGTGAATTCGTATTATCCGGATAGTCGCGATATGGTGAGAAGTATCCCTCACGATGTAGAATAAATATGATTAATTAATTAATCATATTTAATGAATTAGAGAATTTATATAAATAATGATAAAATAGTTTTATTATTATTTATTTCTACTACGGGCTTAATATTGAACCTACAGGGTCACACCATAAAAGAGAATGATTTAAAGGTGAAGGAATTAATTAATAATGACTGATAATTATTTATTTATGAAATAAATAATTAATTGGCAAATTTAATAATTAATTAAATTAGATTTAATTGATTATAAATTAATTAAGAAAATGTTCTTAATATTATTAATTAAGAATTTAATTTTTGGAAATTAAATCAAGAGAGAGAATTATTTCTAAAGTGTTTAGAAAAAGGATTAATAATTAAAAGGTGTTTTAATTATTAATGAGAATAATAAAGGGTTAATAATAATAATATTTTATGAGAAAATTTTCAGCTGAAAATTTTGCCTATAAATATACTATTATAAACCCTATTTTTGCCTCAACCTAAAAATTTTACAAAACCCTAATTCTCTCCACCTCCTCCTTCTCCATTACATCGTTTTCTTGGTGGATACCGGTGGAGTGCTTCACACTTGAGGAGCAGCTGCTAAGGATCTCCGCTCGTGGTTCTTGGATCGCTATTAAAGACCTCCATCTTTCCATTAATGTAAAACTTCTTAAGGTAAACATACTGAACTACGAATTAAATATTATTTTTCGCATGAATCCTGTGGAGGGTTTGGGTTTTTTTAAGATTTAAATTTACGTTTTCGCTGCGTTTATGTGCTAAAAACCCTTCAATAAATATGATTAATTTATTAATTAATCATATGTAATCAATTAGAGAATTTATATAAATAATGATAAAATAGTTTTATTATTATTTATTTCTACTACCGTCTTAATATTGAACCTACAGGGTCACACCATAAAAGAGAATGATTTAATGGTGGAGGAATTAATTAATAATGGCTGGTAATTATTTATTTGTGAAATAAATAATTAATTATTAAATTTAATAATTGATTAAATGAGATTTAATTAATTATAAATTAATTAAGAAAAGTTCTTAATATTATTAATTAAGAATTTAATTTTGGAAATTAAATCAAGTGAGAGAATTATTTTTCTAAAGTGTTTAGAAAAGGGATTAATGATTAAAAGGTGTTTTAATTATTAGTTAATTGGTTAATAAGAATAATCAATTAAAGGGTTAATAATAATAATATTTTATGGGAAAATTTTCAGCTGAAAATTTTGCCTATAAATATACTATTATAAACCTTATTTTTGCCTTAACCTAAAAAGTTAAGAAAACCCTAGATCTCCCACCCCTTCCTCCTCTATTACATTGATCTCTTGGTGGATACCGGTGGAGTGCTTCACACTTGAGGAGCAGCTGCTAGGGATCTCCGCTCATCGTTCTTGGATCGCTTTTAAAGGTTAGAAATCGATCACATATGATTTAATCACGATTTGTATGCCTTTATTTGGATTTTATATCAAGAAAATTGTTTTACCATGCTTCTGTGATTTATAAAATCCTACAATGGTATCAGAGCATAGGTTGTATGCATATAGATCTGTGATAAAAATTTCAGAATTTTATGATCTTGTATGAATTTATTATGATTTTTGCAAGTTATATCATGGATTAATTATGATTGATTAGAAATTGTTTCTCAAAATTGTTTTGACTGTAGATCTAGGTTCTACAAGTGTTGTAGATCGTCTGGGTATTTTTTTCATAATTTTCTGATGAGTGGATTAATTATTATGATTTTTTGAAGTTGTTTTAATTAAAATTCGTAATTAAATATGTATATATATATAATCTGTTGTATATATATATATATATTATGTATCCTCCTGGAAATCAGAAAAGGTGTACTAAAGCTGACAGGCACGACGTTCTATATAGCGGCGACGATGACTTTTGTTTAATAAAAAAAAGGGAGTCGGCTGCTGCAGGACGCGGGGAAAGAGGGTGTCGCGCATTCCGGGAATGCGTTACACCCTGTGGCGCATTCACGGAATGCGTTACACCTTTTAATGGCTTAAAAGGATTGTAACGCATTACCGGAATGCGTTACAGGGCTTGTAACGCGTTCCTGTAATGCGTTACAGCCCATCTGTTTTTTTTATTTGATTTCTGGGAGTTTCGTAACTCCGTTTTGGGCGTGCAATATATCGTTGAATTCGTTTTTCCGAGACGGATCTATATCGTTGAATTCGTTTTTCCGAGACGGATCTAGTGGAGTGGTCAAATTTTAATTTATATAAAAGTTTTGAACTGTTTATATTCCCGAAAGTGTTTTAAAGCATGTTTTAATTATTTTAATTGCTTTTAAATGCTATAATAAATTCATACATCATTATATCAATGTGTGACATGATATTGCTTGCATGCTTACTTGTTTATTTATTTTTATATATGAGATATATGCCTATGTTTACCATGCGATGATAGATTTAGGTGAACTTAAATCAATATAAGGCGTGCTCTAGAAAATCTAGAATATAAATCATTTCTTGCCTTAACAATAATATTATGAATACAATTATGAGATTCTTGTGTTTATGAAACACGTAATTAAATATGAATTTTCAATATTGAGAGAAAGGATGATTCTGTCAACAACAGATTTCTATCTGTAAGAAAGGGGTATTAAGTGACGCCTCTTGACAATGCTCCCCCCGATATGGGAATCATCTGATTATCGATTATTGATTTGAAATATTTATTTTAAAAGGAAGAATCTCTTTATAATATGATTATGATTGCAACGTAATATAATCCCTCTAAAATTAAATAATATCAAGTAGTAATTGGCCAATGACACAACGGGCTTGTGTCGGTCAAAGCCTTCCAACATTGTAGAAAGTAGTTCTTATTTTTGAATAATTATCGTTTCGTGCTACAGCCGAGGGCTTTGATTTCGAAATAAGAAATACTTGTCTATTACATAGAGATGTGTGCATTGAATTAGAATCTAAAGGTCGTTATGTGCTGCAGCCGTGGGCCGTTGGAGACTGATTCAATTGTACGAAATGTTGGGTTAGACTTGACTTAGAATATTGAGTCTGTCGTGCTACAGCCGTGACTCAATTATTCAAGAGGCTAAAGTTTTATTAGGGAATAACATAAGATGTAATTGACAAGAGTTGTCTTCCTATTGAACATCTCATGACGTTTCGTGCTACAGCCGAGGTTGTGTGATGGAATGTAGGATCTCTATTCCCACTAGCATTATGAATGCTTAATTTTCACTTAGGGGTTGTATAAATTAGATAAACTAGTAGGAGCCACTTATGAATAAAGACCCAATTCATATAGTGTTTTTGAAATGAAATTGAATATTTGCTAAGTTTGTTATGTGTTCATCATTTACAGATTTACTATATACGTTATGTCTTCTGTACTATCACTCTGGAGCATACTAGATGCTCACAAGTTGACTGGTCCTAATTTTGCTGACTGGCTTCGAAACTTGAGAATTGTTCTCAGGGTTGAGAAGCTGGAATATGTGCTTGACTCACCTAAGCCTACTGAACCTGCTAACGATGCACATAATGATGAACATGTTGTGTATTGTAAGTGGATAGATGATGCAAATGTTGCTCAATGCATCATGCTAGCTTCCATGAACATTGAGCTACAGAAGCAGCATGAGCATATGGATGATCACACTATTCTTATGCATCTACAAGAGTTGTATGATGTGGTAGGGAGGACAGCTCGATATGAGATATCGAAGGAGTTGTTCGGTTGTAGGATGTCTGAGGGATCATCTGTGAATGACCATGTACTTAAGATGATCAATTTGATTGAACGTCTTGGACAACTTAGTTTTGCCATGGATGGGGAGCTGAGCCAAGACTTGGTCTTGCAATCACTTCCGAGTTCGTTCTCGTAGTTTGTTGTGAACTTTCACATGAATAAGCTGGATGTTATCCTGCCTGAACTCCACAACATGTTGAAGACTGCGGAATCGAATTTTCCCCATAAGAAGAGTTCCGTTCTTCTAATTGGTGAAGGTTCCAATCCTAAGAAAAGGAAGAAGAACCCTTCCAAGAAGAAGAAAGTAGGTGAGAAAAATCCGGTTCCACCAAAAGCTGAAGACCCCAAGAGCAAAGTTGTTTTCTTTCACTGTAACAAGGTGGGGCACTGGAAGAGGAACTGCAAGGTTTACCTTGCAGAATTAAAGAAGAAGAAGGGTAGTGAGACTACCGCTTCTGATTCAGGTATGTTCATGATCGAAGTTAATATGTCACTAAGTCAAATTTCTACTTGGGTATTAGATACCGCTTGTGGTTCTCATATTTGCAATTCGTTGCAGGGACTAAAGGGAAGTAGGACTCTTGAAGAAGATGAGGTGATTCTACGTATGGGCAATGGAGCAAGGGTTACCGCCATATCTGTAGGATCATTTAGTTTACATATGCCTACGGGCAAGACTATTATTTTGAATAATTGTAATTACGTTCCCTCTATTGTGAGGAATATTGTTTCTATTCCTATGTTAGATTTGGATGGTTTTTCATTTATTATTAAGAATAATGAATGTTCTATTCTTAGAGATAATGTTCTTTATGGACGTGGTACTTTAAATAATGGTCTGTATGTATGTGACGTAGAGCATAATTTACTTCAGATTGAACAAACTAATAAAAGAAAAAGGGATGATGAAAATCTCACTTTCTTGTGGCACTGCAGACTTGGTCATATTAGTGAAAATAGACCGCGGACATTGCATAAGGAAGGGTTACTTGACCCCTTTGATTTTGAATCATATCCTACATGTGAGTCTTGTCTATTGGGTAAAATGACCAAATCTCCATTTAGTGGACATGGAGAGAGGGCTGCAGATTTGCTAGGATTGGTACACACAGATGTATGTGGACCAATGTCTACGCAAGCCATGGGTGGATTTTCATACTTCATTACTTTAATAGATGATCGATCTAGATTCGGATATGTGTATTTGATGAAACACAAGTCTGAAGCCTTTGAAAAGTTCAAAGAATATAAGCATGAAGTGGAGAAACAAACCTAACATAGTATTATAACTCTTCGATCAGATCGAGGTGGTGAATACTTGAATGGAGAGTTTCTTGATTATCTCAAAGAAAATGGTATAGTCTCCCAGTGGAGTTCTCCATATACTCCACAGTTGAATGGGGTATCTGAAAGGAGAATTCGAACTTTGTTAGACATGGTTCGGTCCATGATGAGCTATGCGAATCTTCCAATATTTCTATAGGGTTATGCGTTGGAAACCTCAGCATATTTACTGAATAAGGTGCCTTCCAAATCTGTCCCTCAAACTCCATATGAGATATGGAAAGAAAGGAAACCGAGTCTTAAACACGTTAAGATTTGGGGATGTCCAGCTTATGTCAAGAAAGTTAACCCAGATAAGCTGGAATCTCGATCCGTAAAATGTAATTTTGTGGGATATCCTAAAGAGACTTTAGGGTATTACTTTTACATCGATCATCGGGTGTTTGTCTCCAGACATGCTACTTTCTTGGAAAAGCAGTTTATCCTTGAAGGAAATAGTGGGAGCAAAATTGAACTTGATGAAGTTCAAGAAGCACAAACTACTACGGATCAAGTGGAAACACCTATTCAAACTGAACAACCTTCTGTGGAACAGCCCATTCATAGGTCAGGGAGAGTGTCTCGTCAACTTGAGAGGTATTATGGCCTTGTCATTGAGAATGACAATGAGTTGTCAATCATTGATAATGACGACCCTGTGACCTATAATGAGGCTATGAGCAGTGTTGACTCAGAGAAATGGCATAGTGCCATGAAATCCGAAATGGAATCTATGTATACCAACCAAGTATGGACTCTGGTTGAGGCGCCTGAAGGTGTTAAGCCTACTGGGTGCAAGTGGGTATACAAAAGAAAGATTGGAGCAGATGGCCAGGTGGAGACCTATAAGGCCAGACTCGTGGCAAAAGGATTCAAACAAAGGCAAGGGATTGACTTTGATGAAACTTTTTCGCCTGTAGCCCTGTTAAAATCAATTCGGATTTTGCTTGCGATTGTTGCTTACTACGACTATGAGATCTGACAAATGGACGTGAAAATGACCTTCCTCAATGGGAAACTTGAAGAGGAAGTGTATATGACACATCCAGAAGGTTTTCTTTCCAAGGGAAATGAACACCTAGTGTGTAAGCTGCTGTGAACCATATATGGTTTAAGGCAAGCTTCTCGTAGATGGAACATCCGTTTTGATGAGACAATCAAAGAATTTGGTTTTATCAAAAACATAGATGAACCATGTGTCTACAAGAAGGTTAGTGCGAGCGCGGTAACATTTCTTGTATTGTATGTGGAAGACATACTTCTTATAGGAAATGATATACCGATGCTGCAATCAGTCAAAGTATGGTTATCGAAGAACTTCACCATGAAGGACTTGGGAGAAGCATCCTATATTCTCGGTATGAAGATCTACAGAGATAGATCTAGAAGAATGATAGGTCTTACCCAGGGTACATACATCCAGAAAGTGCTTAGAAGGTTCAGCATGGAAAACTCCAAAAGAGGTCTCATACTGATGAGCCATGGAGTGTCCCTTTCCGGAAAGATGTCTCCTAAGACACCTGAGGAAAGAGAGCGTATGAGTAAGATTCCTTATGCTTCAGCAATAGGATCTATCATGTACGCGATGTTGTGTACTAGGCCTGATATTGCTTATTCAATTAGTGTGACGAGCAGATATCAGTCCAATCCAGGTGAAGACCACTGGAAAGCAGTGAAGAACATCCTTAAGTACTTGCGAAGGACTAAGGACATTTTTCTTATTTTTGGTGGTGAATCTGAGTTGACAATAGAGGGTTATACTGACTCTAGTTTTCAATCAGAAAGTGATGATAGCAAATCCATGTCAGGGTACGTGTTTACTCTGAATGGTGGTGCGATTAGTTGGAAGAGTTCCAAACAGTCTACAACGGCTGACTCCACAGCGGAAGCAAAATATATAGCTGCAAGTGAGGCTGCAAAAGAAGCTGTTTGGATGAGGAAATTTATTTCTGAGTTGGGAGTTATTCCTAGCATTGAAGAGCCTATTGTGTTGTATTGTGATAACAACGCAGCAATAGCACAAGCCAAGGAACCTAGGTCTCATAAAAATTCCAAACATGTCATGCAGCGCTTTCATCTGATTAGGGAGATTGTTGAAAGAGATGTCAACGTCGAGAGAGTTGACACACATAACAACATAACAGACCCTTTAACAAAGCCACTTTCTCAAAGTCACTTTGATCGTCATAAAGACAAGATGGGTATTAGATACCAGAGTGATTGGCTTTAGTACAAGTGGGAGATTGAAAGAGATGTGTCCTAAGTCCAATCATGTATGAGAATTTAGGAATAACTTTTATGTAATCTGTTGATTTCATTGATATTAATAAAAGACTTGTTTTGTTTTTATTGCGGGTTTTATCTATTTGAAGTGTTTAAATAAGATATACCACAATTTAGAGTAAAGTTTTTTATGGATTGTGATGAGATCATAATAATGAAACCTAAAAGATGATAACTCTAAACTTAAATAGTTCCTGGTCGTAGGATTACTAACTGGTAATTAATAATCCGCAAAGATCGGTACATACTATGCTTTCTTCATTACGAAGGCTGTCTGTTCTCATAGATATTTGTGCGGTGACAATATAGCTAGTATGTAGGTGCTTATTATAGAATAAGTTCACTGAACATGACTCACACAGCTGAACAACTGATGGAGTTCACTCACGTGTCAGCAGTTGTTCACATAGTGATAGTTGTACAAGTATCCTTAGACTCGAGGTCATCATAGTCATCTTGTGTACACTGAACTATGCTTTGGTTTAGTTCTTAGTCTTCAGGGACAATTATAAGGGCTCTACTGGGTATAGGAATTTGTACACGAAGATAGTGTATGATCAATAAAGGATCTACCCCTTCCAGTGAAGGAAGAGAATGTTCAATGCTGATCCACTTATGCTAGTTCAGGAATCTCTGGCCAGAGTGAATGAAATTAGAAAGAAGTTTCTAATTTACATTAATTAGAACTAAGCATAGTGAATGGGAAAGCATATGATTAAATAAGATAGGCTTGACACAAGTTCCATGCCTTGTATTTAATCGTGACATTGCAGGGTAGAAGGAATTGATTGTACGGTAACTATTTACTGAATGGGTTCTTGGTATTCTAAGCAGTGAATTCGTATTATCCGGATAGTCGCGATATGCTGAGAAGTATCCTTCACGATATTGAATAAATATTATTAATTTATTAATTAATCATATTTAATGAATTAGAGAATTTATATAAATAATGATAAAAAAGTTTTATTATTATTTATTTCTACTATCGGCTTAATATTGAACCTACAGGGTACACCATAAAAGAGAATGATTTAATGGTGGAGGAATTAATTAATAATGGCTGGTAATTATTTATTTGTGAAATAAATAATTAATTAGCAAATTTAATAATTGATTAAATGAGATTTAATTAATTATAAATTAATTAAGAAAAGTTCTTAATATTATTAATTAAGAATTTAATTTTAGAAATTAAATCAAGTGAGAGAATTATTTTTCTAAAGTGTTTAGAAAAGGGATTAATGATTAAAAGGTGTTTTAATTATTAGTTAATTGGTTAATAAGAATAATCAATTAAAGGGTTAATAATAATAATATTTTATGGAAAAATTTTCAGCTGAAAATTTTGCCTATAAATATACTATTATAAACCCTATTTATGCTTTAACCTAAAAAGTTAAGAAAACCCTAATTCTCCCACCCCTTCCTCCTCCATTATATTGATCTCTTGGTGGATACCAGTGAAGTGCTTCACACTTGAGGAGCAGCTGCTAGGGATCTCCGCTCATCGTTCTTGGATCACTTTTAAAGGTTAGAAATCGATCCCATATGATTTAATCACGATTTGTATGCCTTTATTTGGATTTTATATCAAGAAAATTGTTTTACCATGCTTCTGTGATGTATAAAATCTTACAAAAACTGCAAGAAATCACATATATATAACCATACATTAGCGTTTGAAAACAGCCTCAACAAATTACAACGGCTAGAATCCAATTCTACCGTGTAAGATCGTTGGGATGGTTTTCCAACGTTCATGTATACGTTAGATAGAAGAGAACGAAAGATGTCCAACGAACATAAAATATCTCTTCTATTTTGTAGAGTATAAAACGATTTAATCAGAAGAAAGAAGATAGAGTTTGAAAGAATAACAAACTCCTATTCTTTAGGAAATCAATTAGAATAAGTAAAAACGTTTTATAATTGAGCTCTCTATATATCATGCACGTATATTATATTAGAGAAGTCCTTACAACTAATATATATGAAAATCCTATAAAATCTCCATGAAATTCGACTTCCTTGTTGAATCTGAACTGTGCATCTTGGCTTGCTGTTATTCTGACATTGTTGATCATAGCTTGCTGGAATAGATCAGTGTCTAATGATAGCTTGCTGTCATGAAACATTCTTAAATAACAACATAATGGCTTGCTATGTTGTGATCATCAAAACTAAGGAGTTACAGAAATATAATAATAATCATAAAAAACTATTACAATTCATAATTAAAAAAATAAACTAATAAACTAAATTTGAAATTACTATCATAAAAAATGTAAAGTACTTTTTTTTCAAAATCATTACCAGAACCGAAAAATTATAAAATATTGTAACAAACCTGAAAAGATGAAAATCCCAAATAACTTTCCAATTTTTGATCAAACTCCACTATATAAATAAAAAAATTAATTACATAAACATATTATGTGAACTATAATTATATATTCTTAAATAATATAATATAATATTAAAAATATTATATTATATATAATGAAAACAATAATTTGATTTAAAATATTTGTAAATAGATTATTTTAATTTTTCTTATTAAATAAAGAACACATTTAAACTATACTTAGGTATAAGTAATACACGTGTTTTGTTTTGTTTTGTAAAAAGAGAAAATTATAGTTTGTCTTTGAAAACATTTAGAGCATATGAATCTTATAAAACTTAAAAAAGGGAAGAAATATAATAATAAAAAACTATTACAATTCAAAATTTAAATATAAATCTAATAAAATACATTATTATACTTAAATATATAATTTATTTATCCTATTATTGTATTACATAATAAGTAATTAATTAAAAAAATGAATTATAATTATATATACTTAAATGTTATAAATAATATTAAAAGTGTTATATATATAATGCAAGTAACAATTATCTTAATAAAAATAAATATAAGTAATAATCAACAAATTATTTGTTAATTGGGTTAAGGTAGTATCATTTTCTTAAAAAAATTGAAATAGGTATTTTCGATTAAAAATATTTTTGAATAGATAATTTTACGCATTTATATTGTATTTAATGATAAATATTATATGTTTTTTGCTTCTTTTGATAAAATAAAAAATTATTTTAAAAATTAGTGCACATGAATCCTATAAAAAATAAAAACTAGGAAGAAATATAATAAGAATAATAATAATAAAATTATTAAAATTCAAAATTGAAATACAAATCTTATAAAATATTTTTAAAATTACTATGAAAATTAGGTGTAAAATATTTTTTTCAAAATTATTACTAGAACCGAAAAATTATAAAATTTTATTATAGACGTGGTAAATACAAATCCCAAACAACTTTTCAATTCATGATTAAACTTCATAAGATTAGGAAAAGAAAATATATAAATAAAAGAAAATGATTACATAACCATATTATGTGATATGATTAAAATATTCTCTTTACAAATTTATAATGTGAAAAAAATCAAATAATGAAAGAAATAAACAAAACTATAATGCATATGTTATGTTTTACGTTATTAATGTCAAATATAAAAATACAATAATATGATCATCATGTAAATAAAGTTATTTGAATAATAAAAATAATAGTATTTTTGATAAAAAAAAACATTGATATTAAAAAGTAAATAACCCAACTCATTTTGTAAAAAAAAATTCTTATATAAAAAATGGTTATAGTTTGATCATCTTGACTATAATAATATAATATTGTAACTAGAATTTAGTGATCATGACTAATATTATAATTGATAATTAATCATTAAAATATAATATCATTATCGAGGGTCACACATCACCCCTGTGTAATCATTAACATGTAACTAAAGTTATTAGAATAAAAAAATAATAGTAATTTTGGTAAAAGATATTTATATCAAAAAGTAAATAAGCCAACTAATTTTGTCAAAAAACAATTTTTATGTAAAAAAATTATTTATAAATTTTAATGTGCATGGGACAAGTGTAAAATTAATTTTTTATATTATTAAATAATGAAAATATTTACTTTATATTTGGTTATGAATATTAAAAATTCTATAAATATAAAATTTTGAAAAGAAATATAATAATTATAAAAAATTAATACAACTTAAAATAAAATACAATTTTAATAAAATGAAAAATAATACCATTACAAAGTATGTTTTTTAAATGTTATTACAAAAACCGAGGATCTAAAAAATATTTTTAAAAACACACTTGAAAAAGTAATGTACAAACTACAACCAACATTTCAATTAAGTGACCAAACTCTTTTAATTACGTGTCACAATTAAATATAAAAATGTAATAACAACTAAATGAATAAGTTTGAAAAATATTTTTTTTGAAAAAGAAATCATTTAAAAAAAAATATGAACAAATATATATTACGTGTTATTAGAATGTTAAAATATTTAAGAATAAAATAAAAGAATAATTATGCATAATTGTGAAATACAGTTATACATATAACACTTTAAAAGCCGTAATTTTTATAAAAAATTATTAATATATTATACAAAGGTTGTCTTGATAAAATATAAAAATATAATAATAAGTAAATATACAACTACAAAATATTTAAGGAATATAAAAATTTAAGGAATAAAATTTTATATTAAAATTTAGTAAAATAAAAAATAATTATTGATTTTATTTTTTTTTAAAATATTTGGAATCATCCCGTGCATTGCACGGGTAAAAAGCTAGTATATATTGTGTATATAGATAGGTTTTTAGTCAAATAAAAACTTTTTTTTTGAAATCAAAAGGAGAAATTGTATTAATTCAATTCATGCGAAAGTACACTAGATAGAAAATGAGGAACTGAAGTCCACTCAACACAATCAGACACAGAACTAGCCTCTCTAGCAATAGTGTGAGCCGCTATGTTCGCTGATCGTCTAACAAAACGAATACTATAGGACCTTAAGTCCTTAATAATAGATGAGCACTCCTCAATGATATCACCAAAGTACGAGTTAACCTTACTTTTAAGCTTCTTGGCGTTAACTACTAATTGTGAATCGAGCTAAAACACAATGTTAGTAGCTCTCCTCTCCTTTACCCAGGATAAAGCTTCTCGAAAGGCCATGGCCTCTGCAACTTTCGGCTCAAAAGCACCCATCCAAACACCGCCAATAGCAGCTATGAACGACCTATGTTCATCTCGAAGTAAACAACCAAAAGAGCTCAGACTGTTGTCCTTAAAAATGGCAGCGTCAATATTACAAGACAACCATCCTGCATGAGGCCTTCTCCATCTTGAAATACCAGCCGGTTTAATACATGAAACATTAGACTTAACCTTTTGAGCTTTCTGCCATTGTTCCAACAGATCACAGGCCACTTGGATAATCCTTCCTGGGGACTGAAACAAACCTTTCCAAACAACTCCATTTCGGTGAGACCACAAGTTCCAAGCCACCATACAGAATTTCTCAATCTCCTTGATACTCCTGGTGTCAAAAATTGACGCGAGTAACTGCAGAATGTTACCACTTCCATCAACATGAAAATGTATACTAAGCTCTTCCCAGCATCTGGTAGCTACAGGACAATACCACACCACATGTTGTATAGTTTCCTCCGCCATCCTACACACCGGGCACAAAGGATTAACCATTACCTTTCGCCTTTGTAAGTTCACCAGAGTTGGCACGCAATTATGCCATAAACGCCAAATAAAATTTTTAACCTTAGGAGGTATCAACAGAAGCCACAATCATTGCCGATTAAAGTTCTCCTGGTTAGGGACCGGCACTTGGAACTCCCTCATTAATCGACGATATCCTGTTTTGACTGTGTACAAACCTTTTTCATCATCAATCCACATCCAGCTGTCATCGTTTGATCCTGAACCACGAGGAATTCTCAATATTCATTGTATATCCCTCTCAGCAAAAATGTCTTGTAACACGTCCATATCCCACCTGTTGTTCTCCGGACATAAAAGGCTACTAACCGTGATATTTTGCAACTCAGAATGAGCAGGAGCCAATAATAATGGGTCTTCATCATCAGGAAGCCAAGGATCCGTCCAAACCTTTATAGATTCTCCAGAGCCCACCTTATACCTGCTACCGGAAACAACCAAATCACGAGCCTCTAAGATACTTCGCCACACATAACTCGAGTTATGACCTCGAGTAGCCTCCTGAATGGAAACCGTGGGGTAGTACCTAGCTTTTAAAAGTCTAGTAATCAAAGACTGAGGCTTTGTCATTAATCTCCAAAATTGTTTCCCCAACATTGCAACATTGAATTGTCTTATCTTTCTAAAACCCATACCTCCAAATTTCTTTGGAGCACACAAACGATCCCAGCACATCCATCGAATACCCTTATTCTCCACATTAGACAGCCACCAAAATTTGTTCATTAGGACTTCTATTTCATCACACAGTTTTATAGGCAACATAAAAACACTCATAACGTACGATGGGATAGATTGAATCACTGCTTTAATTAAAACCTCTTTGCCAGCTCGAGACAGAAGCTTCCCCTTCCAGCTTTGCATTCTCTCCCAAACTTTGTCCTTGACATAGCGGAAGATTTCATTTTTGTTTCTCCCTAAAAAACTTGGCAGACCGAGATAAACAAAATTCTCCATACTTGGTTGAACCTGAAGAATCTGACTTACTGCATTAATTTCCATCAACCCCGTGTTCTTACTAAAATGGATGCTAGACTTTTGAAAATTCACCTTCTGTCCAGTAGCTTCCTCATAGACACGTAAACACTCCTTCATTGATTGTGCCTCTTCTGTGTTGGCTCTAAAAAATAAGTAGCAATCATCAGCAAAGAATAAATGTGATATTACCGGGGCTCTTTGAGCTATTTTACAACCATGGAGAGATCCTGCGATTAGCTTACTCCTTATAATAGCTGATAAACCTTCTGCATACAGCAAGAAAAGGTAAGGAGAAATCGGATCTCCTTGTCGTAAACCACGACCTGGAATGATAGGACCTATCTCCCTTCCCGCTACCAGAAAATTATATTTCACCGTCTCCATAAACAACGCAATCCAGTCAATCCATTTTCTTGAAAAACCCAACTTTTGCATCATCTGAATCAAGAACTCCCATTCAACCCTATCGTAGGCCTTACTCATGTCTACTTTAAGGGCAGCATAACCTACTTTCCCTTGTGTTTTCCTCCTCATCCACTGATTAACTTCAAAAGCAGCTATCACATTGTCCGTAATAAATCCTCCCAGAATAAAAGCACTCTGCTCCTCTGAGATGATTCTGGGCAACACGTGTTTTAATCTATTTGCTAACATCTTAGTTATGATTTTAACCAAAACATTGCAAAGAGAGATAGGTCTCAAATCGGTGACAGATTCAGGATTTGTTTTTTTGGGAATAAGGACCACCAGTGTATCATTTAGGTTGCAAGGCAAAGACCTGGTTGTTAAAATACGCTGACATTTCATAGCAACATCAGACCCAATGGTATCCCAGAAATGCTGGTAAAATGCTGGATTTAGACCATCAGGGCCAGGACTTTTGTCCAGGTGCATTGCAAACACTGCATCCCTCACCTCATCACTCGAGAATTCTTTCGTTAACACATCATTTTGCTCCTGATTTATACGTGTTTCCACACTACTTTGAACATCCCCCAGATTGCATCCTTGTGACTGAAAGAGACCCTCAAAATAGCTACCCACCAACTCTTCCAAACCTCCATTCCTCTCCTGCAAAGTCCCAGAATTATCCTTAAGCCTCGTAACCAAGTTTTTCTTCCTCCTGGCTGCTGCATAAGTATGAAAATACTTTGAGTTGCAATCTGCTGTTTTCAGCCAGTGTTGTTTAGCACGTTGTTTCCAGAAATCCTCCTGCTGAGCTAATAATTTAGAGTACTCCTTGAGTGAATCGTCATAGCATTGTATGGATAATGCATCCCTCTTACCCTTATACTGAATCATTCGCCCCCTACTCTGCTCTATTCGTTCCTTGAAATTAGTTCCCAGCTTTTCACCCCACATTTTAAGTTCTGATCTCGTGCACTGACCCAGCTTTGTATAGAAATCAGAGTCGCTATTTTGCCTCCAAACCTTGTTCACGATCACGTTACAGCCCTCTTCTCGCAACCAGGAGTTCTCAAAACGGAACCGAAAACCCCTTGGGATTGGTCTTCACACACTAATCTGAAGATGGATAGCTGAATGATCGGACGTATGAGCTATCAGATTTGTTAGAGATGCTGCAACAAACATATTCCTCCATTCCTGCGTGGCATACGCCCTATCCAGCCGTTCCTCAACCCATCTCTCAGTCCCCTTGCTTCTTTCCCAAGTGAACGGATAGCCCTCCATAGGTAGATCTATCAAACCACTATCACCTAAAGCATCTCGAAACCCATTAATAAGCCAGTTAGGATGAACATGTTGCCCTTTCTTTTTAGTGGCCCTAAGTATATCATTAAAATCGCCTATCACCACCCATGGTAACGTTGATAGATTTGATAAATGCCTTAAAAATTCCCATGAGTCTCGTCTCCGGTTTCTTTCTGGATAGCCATAAAAACAAGTCATTCTCCACCTATCAACCCCCTCCATAGTAATCTCAATATCAATATGATTATGAGAGAATGTTTTGATTTGCACCTCATTGTTACGTTTCCAAAATAGAGCTAGACCTCCCCCATGTCCAGGTCCTGCCACCGTAAACAACCCTTCATACTTCATTTTAACCATAATCGCTTCAATTCTGTCATGATCAATCATAGTTTCCATTAAAAATACTAACATAGGCTTACGTAATTGGACCAAGTCCAACAAAACTTGAACTGTGTTGGGGTTGCCCAAGCCCCTACAGTTCCAAGCTAATGCACTCATTGTGGCGGGCGGGCCTGTACCACAGGTCCCGCCAATGCCAAGTTTTTTTGGTTCTGTTCAAGCCCATCAATCATGTTAACATCTCTTTCATCAGTCTCTTTGGTACAGCCCATAACTAAAATATCGTTCAGCCCATTATCATGTGTACGCGGCCTCTTTTGTGTTATAACAGCTATCTCTTCATTTTGAAATTGTTTGTTGTAACCCCTTATCCCGCCCCCAACAATCACTCCCTCTTCTCAGCCCTATCTTCCTACTGGTTCCTACAATTCTGGGATCTAGTTACCAAAAGTGCCGCATTATCTATTTGCCCATAGCTGTCAACAACATCATCACCTCCCGTATTTCCCGTCATTAATTTCCCTCCATCTGCAATCCTCAGCCATTGATTCTTACCTGTAGCAGCTTGGGTTCGCATTGATGCCCTAAAAGAGGCATCATACTTTCTAGTACCATCATTACCTACGTTGTCAAATAAAGCTTCACAAAACTTCTCAGAATGTCCAATGATTCCACAATAAAAACAAAAAGTAGGAAGACGTTCATATTTAAATGTGATCCATGACCACTCTCCTCCAGATTTCTTTACACGCATCTGACTCTTGAAAGGCTTATTAACATTTATAGCCACCTTGATTCGCTGGAAAGGCTTCCATATGCTTTGAAAGTTTTTTGGATCAGACATTATGAATTTACCAGCATAATTGCCAATAGATTTTAATACTATCTCCGAGTAGAAGCCCACTGGAAGAATATACACCTGCATCCACATGTACAACTCATCCATTTTTACCTCAGAGAGCTGCTCACCCTTCTCCAACCTTCGTACCAATAGTGCCTGGTTATTAAACGTCCAAGGACCGTCGTCTAAAACTCTCTGCATATCAAGTTCATGAAAAAACTTAAAGAGAAACAAACCAGAAATGTTTGTTTCCTCTATAAACACACCTTTCACCGGTCTCCAGATGGCCGATAGAGTATCCTGCATCGCCATGAAATTGATCTTTCTAGTCGTTAGGAAGCTTCCCACCAAACAGAAACCCAGATCAAAAGATTGTGCCTCCTCAGCATTCTCTTCTAGGACTAGACCTTCCTCATCTTCCTCATTAATTGTTAATCTTGCACACCCCTCCTCAATGCTCTGCTTCGATGAACTAGCCATTCGACTTTAAATGAAAGAACACCACAAAAAGTAGCAAAGATTGTAACGAAAATGAAAATGTGGCCGTAAGAATGAGAACAAATATGAGAAAGCACGTCAAACAGACGAGACAGAAATCAACTCGTCATTAATTAAAACGAGAATCATGAGAATTGCTAATTTTTATGGTTAAAATTGGTAAGTTTATAAAAAATTTATTTTTAATTTGCACAAAATCACTAATTTTTTAAATTCGAAATTTTAACTTTTCAAAAAAATACCAATTTCAATCACAATAATCACTAGTTCTCACGGTCTTCATTTCAACTACAATAATCACGGTCATACTCAGCTCGAACTCGAGTTCGACCAAGCCTTAAATTTCACTTTTGAATCTCGGCTCGTAAAATAATTTGATAGACTCGAGTTCGGCTTAAAAACTAGAATTGATTTCTCCAAATATTGAGAAAAACTCAAAATATGAGCAGTTCAACTCGAGTTCGATTCGATTAAATATTTAAAATATAAACAAAATATTTAAAATTTTAAATAAAAAATATTATATTATTAAACTTCAAAATAAAAAATGCTCGATAATGCTCGCGAACCCTACAGTCGAGTAATTTGAAGTTTGAGCTCGGTTTGGTAAAGAAATTTGAATAGTTCAGGAATCGGTCCAAATTCGAATATTTAACTAGCCGAACTCGAGTAACTCACAAACAGTTTGACTCATTTACAATCCCAGTTTTAATCATTTCACGATATATTTTACAACTATATTAATATTTCAAATTTCTTTTTCAAAGTAACAATAACAAAGAGACAAAAGATTTCGTTTCGGTTGAGTTTTCGTGAAATCGGAAATCAGACTTAATCTAGTTAATTACGATTTATGATTAATAGAAAATCGGATATTAATGGGATTAACCAGAGTAAAAATTGGATGTATCTTAAAATTAAAATATTTTTTAATATATAATTGTGATTTTATTATTTATTTATTAACAAATATATGTTTTATTATATCATAAATTATGTAGTTATTTAGATTTAAATTACTATAATATTTTAATTTTAATAAATTATTGTATTTACTCTAACGAAAAAAAACTTAACCTATATAGTTGAATAAGAGAATTTGAAAATTGTAATCGTTTCCTTAAATTTCTCTATGGGCTAATATTTTTTTTGGGTGTTATCATTTTGGCTCAATTGAAGTGATGAAACATATATCTCATTTCTCTTAATTTTTCAGTATAAAAATATAATAGTATATTTTTGTCTATTTGTCACAATTTAAATATTTTAATAACTCGATATTTAAAATGATTAGAAAAATATAATCACAAAATAACACTATAATATCAGTTCTTATAGTGCACACAAGTGCCAACTAGTATTAAAAGGGTCAGGGGTTTAGTCGGGTGAGATAGTCGATTAAAAGTTTGAGTTCAAAATTGAACTTGAATAAAATTTTAATATAAAACTCGGTTTGTAAAAAAATTTAAAGGCTCAATTTTGGTCTGAAAACTCAGACCTATTTTATTTAATATTGATAAAAATTCAAAATTTTATCAAATCGAACAAATTTGATTCAGTTAAATGTATAAAATCCTAAATACTTGTGTAAAAATTTATAATAAAAATAACAAAAACTCGATATGACTTGCGAACTTTACAAGCCTGAGTAATATGAAATTCGAACTTGATTCGTAAAAAATTCTACTAATAATTTTGGAATTATAGGAACTCAGAAGATATTGACACATTTACCCCTGGCCCTTTTACCACCTGGCACCTGCATTGCTCACCTCATGGCTCATATAAACTCAGTATCCATGAAAAGTCGAACCCGACCCGACCACATATTAATCTGAAACCTTGTTAAAATTTGGCTCTTTGCAACTTAGGTTCTTCAACTTTCGTCTCCAAGAAAAAATGGTATGTGAAAGTATAAACATGTATAAATTATTATTATTACTGCACTTGCTTAATTACTGCTATATGACCAGTGATCTTGCAACTTCTTCTTTCTCAACTGCTCAAGCCCACTCCATGGTACATATTAATTCTCCACTTAATTTCCTTGTTTATCTTTATCCACTAATTGTTACCTTTTCCATTTCATCATTTAATTTCATTTATTTGTTTATAACTAGCGATTTTTGCTCGCGGTACGCACACTGTAATATATAAGTGATGATGTCAAAGATCACTGGAGATAACAATATCATTAGTGTCTCTGATCAAAGTATGAAGTAAGCTAGATGGATATCTGATCTAACGAGGAGATTAATGAACTGTTATTTTTGGTATCAGTTAAACTTGGTGTCAACCCTAAGTAAGTTGTATTGTTATCTTAATTTGTATTTTGTACTTGTAACACTTAAAGTCTGTAAAAATGCAAAGGAGCAGACTGGAGTTTTTTTCTTGAAACAATATCAAGCCTAAGGATTCTATCTGGAAGAAGATCAAGAAGATCATGTCTCAGAAGAATTTTGAAGAAATTTGGAGTTGAATAAATCTGTTTGGAGAAAAATATTCTAAGTCAAGATCTATACAATTCACAGATTTAATGTTATAGATAAGTCATTCGAGAACTCCAGAATGGCTTATCGAGAAGTCAGGAAAGCTACTAGAGAACTCGGGAAGATATCGACAAGCAAAATTGAAGAACTGAAGATTGGAGATATCGACAAGTCATTCCTTCATTAGAGAACTTAGAGTTATCGACAAGTCTACATTCAGTAGAGAACTCTGAGTTATCGATAAGTCAAGTTCCACTAGAAAACTCAGAGATATCGATAAGTCAAAATTCACTAGAGAACTCGAAGATATCGACAAGGTAAATTTTGACTTGAGAACTCTAAGATATCGACAAGTCAAGAAGCCACTAGAGAACTAAGACTTATCGATAAGTCAAAGTGCAGATTTGAAGAATAGAGATCTCGACAAGCTGAAGACCTTTACAAGCCAAACTAAATATGGATTACTAGAGATCTCGATAAGCCTATATACTTATCGAGATGTCAAGTGTTCTATATACCTAAACTGGAGATCTCGATGTACAATCTCAAATGCAGATCAGTTCAATATCTAAGATAAACAATCAACAAACAATTCAACAACTGGATTGACAAGTCTACAAAAAGCAGTTTAAAAAGTGTGCAAGATCAATGGTAAAGATTAACTGACAGAGGAAGATTAAAGTGAACACAGGATGCTAAAGATATGCTAAGCCCGAAATGAAAGATCCACTTTTCTATAAATAGAAATGACAAGTGACGGTTTAGAAAAGCTAATAGCATGTTTTATTATCCACTGTGTAAACCAGCAGTTAACTGAGTTATAAAGTTAACACTGGTCCTTAGTCAGTTGTAACAATTCAGATAAGATTTCTTGTAACACTCTCAAGAAGTATCTAAGTTCTTTATCAACAAAGAGGCTAGGAATTTTGTAGCAAAACAGTCTTAATTTTAATATAAAATTAAGTGAGTTTTGAAGATTTATGTTCTTTATTTTTCTGCAAATTTAAATTCTGCATGAACACACTCCCCCTCTGTGTGTTACTCATTTCCTAACACACACTCAATAAACTTTAATTTTTTTTAAATAGTTTAAAGTGAATAATTTTTACTTAAATATTTTGTTAGTAATATATATATAATTAATTCAACCGAGGTGTTAATATCTTTTTTTCATTTCATCTTTGAGAGTTTATTTTTTCAGTAGATAAATATTGTTTAAGCAATTTTTTTAGGTTATAAATGTTGTTTACGCGATTGTTTCGGTTGATCGCGATTTTAACACATTAAACATATAAACTCGAAATTAATTTTTGTTAATTACTCCTCTAATAGCATTATATATATATAATTGATATAAAATTTAGTTCAATAATACTCGGCGTCGCCTTACGGCGACACCTTGAACTTTAGACTTTGAAAAAATAAAAAATGTAAATACTCACATAAGTTATTTTAAATATGTTAATTGACAACCACTATATTATATTTGATGTATAAAATTTGCAAAAGTAAACATTAGTGCATTAAAATTATTTTGCTAATAGAATTTTTTTTAATTAAAAATTTATTTTAATATTACAGATAGTCATCTTACATCGATACCTCCTCATTTAAACATTATAAGATTAATTTTTTGAAAAACAAATATAAAATTAAAATATTTCTTTTTTCGATACAGTTTGCTCTAAAAAAATTAAAATTACAGAATATTACTTTAATTGTCAAAATATTTGAGTTATGGCGTACTATTGAAAATATCTCTTATTTATTTGAGAATATAACCTGTCACTAATAATTGTCAAAATAAAAAAAGTTTCATAACTTAGGATTCATGTTAGTGATATTAGGTATTTTAAAACTTAAATACCAAAATAATTAGAATTATAAATATATATTTTTAACGCAAAAGATTGTGAAATTTTTAGAAATTATGAGCGAGCTTTTTATAAAATCCAAAAAAGTATAATTTTTCATTTAACATTTTTATTTAAAAAAAAATAGATTCAAAAGGTGATCACATAATGAAAGTATAAAAAGCCTACTACAATCATCTATACTAAATATTAGAATACAATAGCGTATTTGCTTGTTGAATACATAAAAGTCAATCGGACAAAAAAAAATTATACATTCAATTATATATATTAAAATTTATTTTAACTCAAGCTGAATCAAATAGTGGCATTGAAATATAATTTTTCTATATAAAATATATAATCTTTTTGTTCAAATAATTGGAAAATAGGTGAATGTAATTGATGTGCATAAATTTTATTTTAGAACTATAAAGATTTGAATATTTTAAAAATTGTTAAATTGAAAAATGTAATGACATAATATAAGGAATTTGAAACATTATAAAATTAGAAGATTCAATTACAAACTTCTCCGAGTCGCCCCAGGGTGATGCCTCATATTTTAAATATTGTTAAATTAAAAAATGTAATTATATAATATATTATTAAACCGTTAGTTACATTTATAGCTAAAATTTCTTCATGAATTTTTTTTACAGTACCACAGTTTCAAATTTTCAAATTGGTAAATATATAAAAAAATGAAAATTATATAGTTATTTTCGAACTTTGCATGTTACTAAATAAAATCTAAATTTGTATATTAGTAAAGAAAATATAAAAGATGATAAGTAAATATAAAATAAAAAATTTATACTTTAATATGATTGAAAATACAACTCTTCTAGGGTAGTTTTATTATCCATATGCAATACACTAATCAATAATGATAATTCATAAAATTCATTTATGTAACAATCTCTACTCCCTTAATAAATTTTGGAGCTCATTAATTTATTCACGTTAGAGATTTCAATATCAAAATATAATAGATCTCAAGATCTTTCATCACACTATATAAGTTTATTTTGTCCACATTTTTTCATATGACAATACTATATATGTAAGAATTCTATAATATATACATATTCACTAACACTATTCACATCCATATATTTAATCTTGTAGTGGAGTCTCCATCCCCATCCTCAAAAACTTACTATAAATAGTAATTCCCTAAAAAAATTCTAAAATTTTATTTACCTTTCAAAAATTTCTTACATCTCGATCCCATCTTTATCTCTATACTTATTTTATTACTCTTTCTCTCACTTTTTTTTACAACTTCAACCACTAACTAATATTTTAATATATCTCACTCCTTCCTAACATAATAAAAGTGTATAATATATAGGATGGGGAATTATTCTGGGATTCAATTAGTTGTCCCTAAAATTTATTTTGAAATAGAGAACCGGATATAAACATATATTTATATTAAATTTAAAAATTCTCTTAAAATATAGTGATAAGGGATACATGGGGAATGAGATAAAAATGCTCTCAATTCTTGTTTCTTAGTCTTCCCTAATTTCAAATTTCAACCTTTCTTCTTAACATGTATCTTTATAACCATTTTAATCTTAGATTTCACATTTCCCATCATATATCCCTTCATACAACCACCACATATTTAAGATTATAGCAAATTGTCTCTTATTATTACTTTTTTCTGCCTACAATGAAATATATAAACTTTATAATTTTAGAAATAACTCAGATATTGCATATTATTTTAAGCATTGTTAAATTAAAATCCAAAATATTGTACCTAAATAAAGAAAAATGGTAAAAAAATAGGCTTAAAAAATTATTGGTGTCGTTTTAAGTAATATTTACTACTACTGTCGCTTTAAGGTGATGCCAAGTTTTTAAACTCAAAATTTAAGTTATTGCTAAACACAGTTACTGTAGTTCAATGTATAAATATGCATAAATTGCCTAAAAATATGCTCCAAACTATTCCGAAGAAATTCATAACATTTTCTACATTTTATTTGAGGTAAAAATAAATTTTAGTATTCTCTAAATTTGAAGGGAGATAAGTGTAAAATATTCAATTTTCTTAAACTATTATCGGACTTACTGTGATTTTTATAATAACAAATTACATGACTTTACATAACATATGTAAGTTTAATTTTCAACACATTTAGTTTAGAATTGATAAAAATATAAAGATAAAATAAATTAATGTTAATTATATGTATGTAATAAACAAATTTTAAAAATAAAATAAATGGGATTATTTGGAAAAAAAATCATAATATTCAAAATCAAATAATGTGATAATCGAGAATTTTGAATTTTAATTATTCAGTTAATCTCGTGTAACTTCTATTATCCTTCTATGCCTTGCATATATTAAAGTTTAAAAATGATATGATAGGATATATATTTAGCATTATAGTAAAAGTATATTTAGTATATGTTAATATTTAATATATTTTTTTACTTTAGTAAATTAAATTTATTATAAATATTATTAAATATTTACATTTACGTGTAAAAGACAAACATATACACTAAAATTATTAACTTTTAAGTCTCCAAGTATCAGTATAATAAGTTAACACACTAATTTATAAATTAAGTGTGTTCTAAATATTTTATATTTTACTCTAATTTTTTCAATAACAGTGTGTACTTGTGTAAGATTCTTATGAATTTGGGCAACCAAATCGGTATTTGAATATAATATTTGTCACATCCCTGCAGGTGTGGATCATGGAGTTGTGCATCCACGTCTGTGAGCATCGAGATCATTTGCAATAAGTGTTACATATTAAGTTAAATAACCTACAGTCAACAAATACAAATTTTACTTTACAATCTTTTTAAGTGTTCATCCTAATGTTACCTATCACTCGCCAAACAACACGTTTGCATTATACAATCTTAATAATCTAACTTTCCATATTTACATTATTTACATGCATCTTACATTTCTACTTTGAATTATGCAGTTTAAGCAGGTTTTTAACATTTCTTGAGTAGCTTGAACTCACATCTCATTCTGACGGTTGACATTTAGCAGTTGAATTATAAGAACTTCCTAGTTCTGGCAATCCTCCAACATTACAGGTTTTACCTATTACTCCTATATCTTCAGTTAGCCAACCTGCAGTGAAGCAGCAATGTACAACTCTGAGGCAGCCTAAGTCTGGTAGTATCGTTGTCCGTGATTCCGGTCCTTTGCATCCTAATTTCTCATAATAATCTACTATATATCATTGTATGAATAAACACCATTTTAAAGTGGTGAAAGTGATTATGGTCCTCAAAACAATATTGTGACCATGTTTAGATATCAGTTTTGTAATATCGTGACAATCTCCGTAGAGGTTCTTGACAATTCTGATGGCTTCATGTTAATCAAAATGCAAAAAAGATAACAGGTGTAGCGTATTCGAACAAAACCTATCCATATTATTATCGGAAGACATACCAATTATCTTTTAGATTCTTCAGCTGAAAATCCTACATTTGCGAAAACTACCATCGTTGCTCCTACCATTGTCGTTTAGATTCTTCAGTTGAATATGAATTGGTGATTCTTAGAAAATTATATAAGTATATTCTTACTCATTCCATATTATTTATGATGGAAATATAGCCAAGGTCATTGTAATTATGTCATGTAAATTATAAAGGCAGTAAAATGCTCGCGAGAAAGAAGAGTCGAATTTTGAATTTATCCAAACTTTCAAGGGAAAGGCACACTAAAATTGTATTAACCAAAGGAATATAGATCGCACATTTGAATTTTAACATTTCTCGGGTATGAAACTAATTATAGAAGATCGTACGCACATGCTTCTTTCCCATATAATCCTCTCTGAGTGAGATATCTGGATACTTTGGTTATTAGAAAGGAAACTAATTTATAAATAACTGTTATCACAAAACAATACAAGTACATAATAGATATTTCCTAGCTGATGGTATCGAATCTTTAATTAACAGAGTTGGAAGTATCTCACCTAATAAAAACTCTGGGAAGCAGCTCTGTAGCATGGCCTCAAAGGAAGTGAAGCATCAGGAGTAGTGGTTTCTCTCACATCAAAAAACTTGATGTTAAACAGAACCATATTATATTAGTACATAACATTGGTACAAACTATATGTAAAAACAAAATAATATGTGAATTATAAAGCTAAACAGATACACCGATTCACGATATTGTAACTACTGTTACATGATTAATCAACACATCATCCTAAGTTGCACAAATAAAAAAACAAACATATAAAATCAATATGTTCAGAAGTATAACTTTGAATTTGATGTAAGACTAAAAGTACATAGCATGTTATTTTGAAATTAAAACATATTGTAATATTGAAAATTATAAGCCACGTGATGTTATAATGGTAGCTAAATTTCTTAAGAAAGTTATAGGATTATGGTCGATCCTGTAATAAGATTTCAATATGTACCAAAGCATTTAACCTGCAATAAATTTCAACAAAATTAAAAGCCTTTCAATTCGTCAAACCTGATTTGAGCATTTAGTCAAACACATAATATGTGAAATCTCAACACTCATATAAAAGCTTCAAAATAAAATATTTAAGAGCTTATACATATCTGAATTGCAACATTATATAAAGATTTAATATTTATATTTATCTTCTTAATCATAACAGTCTCATACATAGCATGTGTAAATGCAGTTATCAATTATACGTACATCATGAACACAAACATATTTGTATTTAGTAAAAATGAAATTTAAGAGTCAAATCTACAAAGTTAAAATATGTAGAGAATCACCATAGGGAAAAAGATAATAAAAACAAATTCATCTTATCCAAGGATCATACAAAAGATCATAAACAGTAAACTTACAAATTAAAACGTCACAGATAACTTTAGTCTTTACAGGAAACCTCTTTTGATATCATTTCTCATATGTTCTGTAGAGTGAAACAAACTAAAAAATTCAAATATTTTTCTTTAAAATAAAACAAAAACATACTGGATATGCAAATAAATATGTACAAACATGTATTAATAAATTGCAGGAAGAGGAAGAAAAACAAAAATAAAAAAAAAATAAGTAAAGAAGAATCGCATGTTTGAGATTTGAAATCAAACAGTTGGCGTACAAAAGGTTAGTCTACAAACCCGTATGTAAAATTAAAATTTATTAATTCTTGTAATTGTTCTTAATCACATATATTCATCAATCTGCAAAACTCAATCTAGAAAATTATAAAAACAATATAATTTGTAAAATAAAAACACATACCCCCGTTCACGATTTTGTAAATATTGTTGCACAATTTATTAATATATCAATCTCCTGTGCATACCAAAACAAATCTTACTTAAGAATATCTATATAAACATTTCAAATCAATAATTTTACAAATTAAAATGTCACAGATAACTCTAGTCTTTACATGAAACCTCTTTTGATATCCTTTCTCATTTGTTATGTAGAGTGAAACAAACAAAGAAAGTCAAATATTTTTCTTTAAAACATAACAAACACATACTGGATATGCAGATAAATATGTATAAACCTGTATTAATAAATTGCCAGGAAGAGGAAGAAAAACAAAAACAAAAAAATAAATAAAGTAGAATCCCATCTTTGAGATTTGAAATCAAACAGTTGGCGTACAAACAGTTAGTCTATAAACCCATATGTAAAATTAAAACTTATTGTAGCTGTTCTTAATCACACATATTCATCAATCTGCAAAACTCAATCCAAAATATTATAAAATCATACAATTTGTATAATAAAAACACATACCTCCATTCACGATTTTGTAAATACTGCAGCATAATTTATTAACATATCAATATCCTGTGCACACCAAAAAAATAATTAGATAACAGAAAAGAGAGATTATAAATAGAGACGAAGAAAAAGAAAACATTAAAAGATATTGAGGCTAGGAATTTTCCAACATTAGCTTTTTATGGCCCCACAAGTGCGAGCCCACGAGGTGACACATTGTTTCCTCGCATGCCTTTCAATAATCATGTATCTCAAACCCATGACAGCTGTTGGACAGCCGGTGTAGGCATTCGTTTCATCCCCTGAGATGGTGACACGTGTCAATGGTCCTTTCTCTCTCTTATCCCCTAAAAATATGTGAGATTTCAGTTCATTTCTTCACTTTGCCAAGAACACTAACAAATTTCTGCTTATTTTGCTCAAGGATCTTCTATGGAAAAAACTATCGTCACTACAAGGACCATCTACCGGCGGCGAAATTCTCCGGGAACAGATTCATCAGGATCATCCTATACTTCACCTACATGTACCCCTTCAATCATCCATATCCATTCATGTTTGTTCATATGCACTACGCGAGCACACACCACCTGTTTGATGTGAGCCCACAAACAATCACGAAACGCGATGTGAGCCTGTCTGCCCGCATAGATACTTAGGTGTGATCCCGTGTGAGATGTGAGGACACTTAGGTGTGACCCCATACCTGTTTTTACTTTTATTTAGGGCCACACACTAATATTCACCATCTTTTACAGATGTCGAGTGCGTCTTCAGCCCGCTCTTACGGATCGTCTCGCTCTTTCTCGAGCCCGACTCGTTCTTCTGCCAGCCCGGCTCACGCTTCAGCTACTCCATCTCCGTTGAATCAATATCCACCTGAGCAGCGAGGCTCGAAGGACTTCCAACACGAGTTGACCTCCTTATCTGGCCATATTAGCCAACTCATTTCTCCTGGCTCTACTATCACCCCCAAGGGTCCCTGAACATTGCTAGAGTTGAGAACTCGATACGAGCAGGTGGCTCCGGCTCACTGAATATTTACCTCGACCCTAACCCTGAAGACTACACCAGGGAGAGGAATATTTATGATTGGAGAGACAGGCCCATGGACCTCTCCAATATACCAGCCTCCCTCGGGGTGGAGGAACTTTTAACCGCGAGCCCACTCCTTTGGACAAAGAACGAGCTGAGGAGATTTTAAGAGAGATGGTTGAAGAGAGGGCGGCCCGCCTTAGGCAAGCTGTATCCAATGACCTCGATCCCATTCATGTCGACTCAGAGTCCACTAACAGCGACCCGGGGAGTGCATATTATGACACCAAGAAAGGGAAAGAGCATGTTCCCGTAGAGTATCCCATCTTGGGGCTCGAGGGTGAAGAAGATGACTCGCATTGGTCTTATGATTCCCCTCAAAGTGAGGAGGTGGCAGATGTGATAAGCCAATTCAAAATCTGCAATTACAACTATGTCCCCGCGGCTTCTCCTGAGCCTTATGTGCCTCCTGCCCAGCCCGAACTTGAGGGTGAGGTCATTTTTAGAAAACAGATAATCCCAGATGGGGAGGAGAGTTCTACTTCGGCCGAGGAGATAAAGGTGCTCACTTGCCGTGACCTGCCCACCTCGCTTACTCAGAAGCACTTGGCTGAGCACAACGAGCAGTTCCAGCTCAAGGGTCATATTGTATTGCCCTTGCCGCACATGAGATGCTATAGATTCAATCATCCGGAGAATGGAGGCAAGGTGCCTCACATGGTTTTGTCCACCTTTCTACTAAGGCTAGGGATCTCCTCTCCCCTCCATTCTTTTATTAAAGATATTTGCAAATACTACCAGCTCGCACCCCTTCAGATCAATCCAAATGGATACTGGGCCGCCTTCGCATTGTACATCATGTACCATAAATGCGGGTACCCTCCTCTAACTGTGAGGCAACTGGGTTATTTCCTCAATTTGAAGCACTCTCCCAACGACTTTGGGTATTTCTACCTTTCTGTCTGGCCATGCTTCAAAAAGAAGAACCTCATCCACAACGGGCCGAGCAACTCAGGGAAATGGAAGAGCCCCTACTTCTATATTCATGAGGTGCCTCGAGTCCAGACTCACTTTTATTATAACCCATGTAAGTTCTCCCTGGCTGTAATAACCCCAATTTTTGAGAAATTTTGAAACCCTTATGAATAGTGTTTTTGCTGAACGAGAAAACTTTTCATGCCACGCTATATAGGGGTTCTGTTATTGATCTTATGGGATATTATTAGTACTCTATGTGGTATATAAGTGTATGTAAAGATCGTCAGAATCCAATTCCGAACACTTTGATTTTTCCCGGAAATTCACAAGATACGGAGAGAATTGAGTATAAGGTAACAGGATAAAAAGGATTTAAATTAAAGGATTATAGGAGAGGATCATAAAAGGAATATAATATATTGAGAAAGGTTAATGGAACCTAAGTAATAAGATCCCGGGTATGATCCCTCAAACGATAAACGAGAACGAAAGATAAGCGAACCGTAAAACAAATAAGTGACCAAGAGACAAGCTTGTACAAGAAGCCAGGGATTGTGACATCATCAAACCACAAGGTGTGGACAAGTGGGAGCATTATGACATGTGCAAGGTGACATAGGCATGACAAGAAAGGAAAGAGATGTGGTGACTTTTTAACCACACAAAACCAAGGGCAACTAGGTAATTCACTAAAACAAACAACAAAAATCAACCAACCAAAAGCAAATCAAGCCAAAACACAAAATTCTCTCTTCTTCTTCTTCATGCTCTCGGGTGGTTTTCTTAAAAAATGAAAGTCCAAGCTCCTCCACTTACTATTTAGCAAGGTAATTATCTAAGCTTCCCCATGGATAGTTACATACTTCCTATAAGTTTAAGCTTCTAATTCCAAGCCAATCTTTTTCTATAAATCATGAAAGAAGATGGTGAATAGTGTTTTCAAGAACTAAAATTTGTGTTCTTGAAGTTTTGTTTAGATTAAGCTTGGATAAGGACTTTAAGGGTGATTCCAAGCCATTCTCTTGATTCTCCACTCTCCAAGGAAGGTATAACTTCTCAAACCCTTAGTATTAAGTTTTGTTGGTTTGGATTTCATAATGTTAGATGATGGGTTAGTGTAATGAGTGTGTACTCATGATAGAGCTTTGTTTAGTAAGTGGTTTTGTTGATTTTGGAGTTAGGAGTGATGCTTGTTAGATTTGAAGTTCTTGGTCACATTTTTTTGACTTGGTGTAGATGAATAAATTGGTAATATTGAGTTGATTTGGGGCTGTTGTGGTGTAGTTTAATTGGAGGTTTGATTGGGTTGTGAATTGGAGTTGAAATTGTGGTTGATTGAATTGGTTTAAATTTGGGAAATCGCGTAAATATAGCCGTCGTAACGTCCGATTTCCTATAGACTGTTTTTGTGCATAACATTAGGACCCGAGAACCCCCTGCTAGATTATCACCACTGCCATGTTTAGATAACTCATGTTACGAGCTTCGTTTTGATATGTAGTTCGTTCGATTCCGACGCACGGTTTAGGAGAAACGACCGTTTCAAGTAACGGCGTTTCGCGAACGAAACTTTTCCCCTCGCCTTACTTTGAAGCATAGGTTAAAGACCAAAAAGGGTTAATTAATGTATGAAACATTTATGGTAAGTGTTTTAGGCAGTTGGTAAGACACTCGCGAAGGAATCGCTTTAAAACTCGTAAAGGTTAAATTATTAAAAATGGTGGAGCCGAGGGTACCCGAGTGACTTAAGCGAATCAGTGAGCGCAAAACAAGCGTTAGAGTCTAAGTTAGTTAAAGTATAGATTTACAAGTGACTTTGGTTTAATTCCAACTTACTTATTGTTTATAGGTTACCAGACTCGTCCCGAGCCATTCGTAACCCCCAGTCGCTCAGGCAAGTTTTCTACCCGTTATACTGTTGTTGTGATGTATATGTATATATGCATGATCTTGTGATAAATGCATATTTGTTATTAGCAAATTCTTGCGATATATTGTAGCATGTGATATGGTATATATGCATGCTTGTTTCATATTCTTGATTTATATATTTGTTGGTTCAAATGTTTATAGTTGCATAATACCTATGCTAGAGATAAGCGGTATTTGAGTTTACCCTTAGTATAGGGGACCCAAAGGTGAACATATTTCTAAACCGGGAGTGGATGTTCCCGAGTATAATATATATATTTTCATATATATATATATGGTTATAGTTTTCAAAACTATTAATCGAATAAGGTTTATTCGATAACTTTAACTTTATTTTATTTAATGAATATTATTTTGAATATTATTCGAAGGCGTATGACTCCTTTTATTTATTTATCTGAATATTATTTGAACATTCATTCGAGGGCTTATGACTCTTTTATATTATTTATTGAATATTATTTGAATATTCATTCGAAGGCTTATGACTCAGTTTATATTATTTAATGAATATTATTTGAATATTCATTTGAGGATCTATGACTCCGATTATTTGCTAAAATATATTCTTTATTTTATTAAAGAATAAGGTGTTAATAATCAAACTTATTTTCGATTATTCAAATAAAGATAATACTTTCATATAAGTATATCTTTGGTTATTTAATACTCGTTTCAAGTATAAGTTTTAAAACTTCTACTTCAATTATTTTTATAAAAGATTATTCTTTATGGGAATATTATTTAAATAATAATATTCAGTCATTTTCTAAATATTCTGGGGACTGATTTACTTCATTAAATCAGCTTTACTCCAAACACTCTTTAAAGTGTTTTCGAGTCTTCAAAATGATTTTTAAAAGTTAGAGCGGATCCCAAAACTCATTTTTATATTTAAGATCTTCCTTTTAAAGGGGATTTAAATACTCGTTCAAAACCTGGGGAATCCGGCTCTGTGGTGTATTTTATATTCGCAACAAGGTTGCAGTTTTGGTAAATGAATTGATTACTTACCCAACGTTCGGGAAGTAAGTCCATCTATTGAGTCGGCATAAGCAACATGGGCTCAGTGGGCGTCCATGATAGTGTAAGTGGCTCAGTGGGAGTCCATCAAATGCATAAGTGGCTGAGTGGCAGTCCAGCATAGGTCCTAATGCGGCCAGGGTGATGACCAGTAGGGAATTCGTCCATCTACTAGTAGAAAAGGTTACTTATGGGTATCTTTGCCTGATCAGCAAGATATCTGGTTTATGCCAAAATTCTTTTCCTTTCCAAAATTCATTGGATGTTTCAAACTCTGTTCATACTTTACATAACAGAGGTTCCAGGAAATGTTTAAGAGATATATATATGTGGATATATATATATCGGGACTAAATAAAGTATCGCGTAACTTTATTTCATTCAATAATATTTCAAAGATTGAATCTATTCAAATCTTGTCTTGTAGTCTCATCTATGTGATGAACTTTTGAAACTGATTATAACTTGAACGGTGGTAGTTCAAGTAGTATTGGGAAAGATATAAGTATATTGGGGTATTTGGTAACCTCATCTTTTAAACTTATATCTAATTAATAATTGTCTTAGGAATGACAAAGATTTTCAGAAAAACGTTGAAACAAGGTTAGATATATGAGATCACCTTGCAACGATATTTTTTATACAGTTATACACTGGGACTTTGTGTATATTATGCATGGAAGAGGACTTCCAATATTTTGAAAAGTATATATGTATATATACTGAATATTTTGCGACTTCATCGCATTAAGATATCAAACTTGGTTCATTTCTTTTGACCAAGACTTTCATGAGTATTATGAGTAGGCTCATATATTGTAAATCATTATACATATTATTTTGGTGGGCTTGCTGCTCACCCTTGCTTTATTTCTTCATCACACAACAACAGTTAGGAAAGATGGCCAGACTCCAGCAGACCCAGCGCAAGCGCGTGGGAAGCGTCCCGCGTCTTCCCGTTGATGTTGTAGCTGCTATAGCTGCAGAGGTAGATCAATTGTAGATCAGACCATCTACCTTTGAGAATCAATTATGTAAAATTATAACTTGTGGCAGATAATGGCAATTAACTGTAAATTTATCAAGTAATCATTTTGGGTTGTAATAACTTTTAAATGGTGGATTCAAAGACTTGTACTTATTTCAATTTCATCTCTGAGACTATAACGGGTTGTGGTGTGTGTTAGTATGGGGTCACAGCATGAGGTTATTTATTATTAATTAAGTGAAGTAATATTGTGGAAAGAAAGACCGTGACAACCCGGATCCCCGACCCCGGATCTGGGGGTGTTACACTGGCCGCATTCCTTTTTTTCACAATAGTCCTTTCTTAACAAAAAATATTTTTTACTCATCTCCAGCCACCCCGCCTCGCACTATGCTTGCTAGACTGGAAAAGATAAACGCGGATAGCCTTCTAGGACTTCCCAAGGCGGACAGGGATATCAGAAAACTCATAACGACCTTAAACCTGATCGCGTGTGGATTTTTAAAAGAAGGAGTGAGGCTGACTCCCCAAAAGAAGAAGCCAAAGAAAAGAGCCAGAAAGGATAAGAACATCGAGCCCGCACGTGCAATCCTGTGTGCTCGCATGTTTATATTTCTTGCACGCATTTCACTTTACATTGCATTCTAATTTCCTGCATCTATTATCTGCTCGCATCTCTTCTCTCCATTGTACCTTGTTGTGAATAATGTATTAATTTATTGTCTTCTTTTCAGAAATGGCCAGCTCCCCTATTTTCTTTATGGAAAAGGCTGAGCAAGCTGCAACCTCGGGCCAAGTTCAGCCCATGGCTGCGGCCACAGGGGCTCGCTCTCAGGTTAACCCTCAAGCCCGCATGACTACTCTTACTGAGCATATCAGGGGCTCAGGGCCTTCTCCTCGGCTGAAAAGGCATCGAGGCCACAAAGAGGGAAAAACTGGCGAGCCTGAACCGAAAATGGTTGCTCCATCTGATGCCCCTCTCCCCACTTCTTCTTCTGTCAACACGGTCGCGACCATATTTGGCCGGCTCGCTCAAGCTCACATCAGCGACCAGGATGTGAAAAATTGGTCTTCTTTGTTAGGAATATGTTGTGAACTTGATGATAAGTTAAACAAAACAACTTAGTAAATTTAACTTAGTGTATTTTATAGCACTCGACGGATGATCTAATATAGTCCCGACAAATGAACTTTTTAGTCCCGACGGATGACAGATTAACATCCATCGAGTGAGTAGCTTATATAACAAATAAGTTTTGTAGCATATTTCTGCAAGCAACATTGTGTAGATTCTGTAGGAGTATATGAGTCATGATTGACTACTAGTGGGTATACAAAATAAGGTGACTAATTGTAAATATAAGATGTCTTGTAATTTTGTATAAATGAAATGGAGTCTAGTGACATAAAAGGCTCCCGATGGATGGTTCACAAAGACTCCCGACGGATGATTAACAAAGCTCCCGACAGATGACAAGTATAGTCCCGACGGATGATCAAATTCAAATAGCTGTTGATAGTGACAACACAGTCACATGTGTTGGGTGTTTGCAAAAGGAATGTGGCAGCCTGTTAAGCAAGAATTTGAGAACAAAGAAGCATTACCATTTCCATGCAATTGTGAAGATATTCAAAGATGCTGGAATAGAGTAGTGAAGCAGCATGGAGTTAGACTAGATATGTTTTGTTTTATTATCTTGTCTTATTGTCATGTAAACTTGGTGATATATAAACCAAGTGTAACAAGTAGAACAATTGAATAAGCAAGCCTATTTTCAGAGAAATATATCAAGCTGTATTTTGTAAGCATTTCTCTGTAGTTTAGTTGTTCAAACTTGTAAGCAGCTGTGAGCTATTCAAAGCTTCAGAGGGTTCTCATTTGATATATATATATATATATATCTGGTGGATACTTTCAAATCCACCAGAAAGTTTTAAAAACTTATATTTTTATTACTTAGTGTTTTGATTCTTATCTCTCTTTTATTCCGCACCATAGCTAATCAAACACTGTTATATTTATCAAGTTAGAACATTCTTTAAATTTGAAAAAGGAGCCAGAATTACATTCAACCCCCCTTCTGTAATTTTTGTTGTATTGTTAGGGAATAACATTCTTCTTCTCTTGAGGCCAACAACGACGCGCTGACCCAGACCGCGGCTGAGGTGTATTACCGTCATCTGTCTAAGGCTCGAGAAATGCGAGCCCTCAGCCAGAACAACATAAATCTTGACTCTAAGGTCAAGTCTCTTCATAGTAAGGTCGCCGAGCACGGGCAGGAGAAAGTTAATCTGGTGAATAACTAAAATCAGAAGATGCTTGACCTGAATGCTGCTCATGAGAAGGCATTAAGGGAATAGAAGGAGGCTCATAACCTGGCCGCGGATGCGTGGAAGAAGGAGAAGGATGACCTCGAGGAGAAGGTGCTCAAGCTGGAGGGGTCAGTTTCTGCCTTGACTGCGGGCTGCGAAGCCGCCCTCGCTGATGCCAGGAACCTAGGGGCTAGGAATTTCATGAAAATCTTTATCAGCAAGGTTCCTGACTTTGATTGGGGTGCTCTGGGCGCTGGTACAGTTAGGCATGTTGAGAAGATGAAGCTGGAGATGGAAAGGGACACTCAGATTGCTGATGAGGCCTTGCTCGCGGCTGAGCAGGCCCGGGTCACAGCTGATGAATCTCGTAAGGAGGCAGAGGCTGATAAGCCTTAGTTTAATTTTATTTTGAGAATAGACTTTTGAATGGGTAAGTGGGCACCCTTCTCGCCTCGCGTTTGTATTTGAAATATTCTGCCTTGGGGCATAACTTATTTTGTATAAAATGCCAAGTCTTTTATGCCCGCATTTATATTTATTTTGCTAGCTGGTTTTCTTAATTTTGTGTAAACTTACCATGCCCCTACTGACTAAAAGCTATCATAACCCTGACCGCGTATGGCGGGTGTTACACCTTCACAGTGAGCCGAGCTCATCAGCTCGCATCATTGTTCAATCAAATAAAATGAATGATATTTTAAGTAGAACATGCTCGCACCATTATTAACTCATAAGTGTTGCATATGTACTTTCATTAGCGAGTCGGGCTCAGCGGCTCGCATCTTGTTCATGTGTCCTCTCCTCGCATAATGTGACCCTGGCCATGTATGGAAAATGTCCATACTTGATAGAGTGTTGGGCTCCCGACCCGCATTTATTGTCCTGCGAGCCCATAATATGGGCTCGCATCGCGGCCGCCTCTAACTTTTAAGTTAGTTAAGAGGGTTTGTGGGCGCCTCTCACTTATTTTCATAATTTTATCTTCATCTTTAATCCGCTTTGTGCTAATTACTTTTCCAAGCGGGCCGGGGCCCAGCTTGTTTTATAGACTTGTTATGAAGCGGGCCGGGCCCCGGCTTGACTTATGATTTTAACATGTTAATAAACAACTATTTTGTCCTCGCATGGGCTCCCAAGGATGGGCTCCCCTGCTGGGTATTTTAATCTATTAACGGGAGTTAAAATATCAAGGGCACAAATAGACATCAATCGTTTATTCTTAGATAATAGAAAGTGAAAGGAGTACATGTTTGTGGTCTAAGGGAGGTACCTATATGGCACTACCCCCGAGACTTAGGAATATTTTAAGATAATACTAAGTCCGAGAATGATAATATTACTGATAATACTTGCGGTGGTGTTCCGCTTTCCAGGCTCTCGGGATCAACTTATCTTGCATATCATTGAGGTGGTAGGTTCCCTCCCAGAGCACTGATTTTATCTTGTAGGGGCCTTCCCAATTTATCCCAAAGACTCAGTGTCTCACCACCTTGGTGTTGAGCATGACCCGACACAGAACCAAATCTTCCACCTTAAAAGTTCGGGCTCAAACCTTACTGTTATAATGCCTAGCTGTCCTCTGTTGATATGCTGCTATCCCGATCTGAGCATCTTCCCAAGTTTCTTCGATCATGTCCAAATAGAGTCGATTGTTGACCTCATTTGCCTCTGAGTCATAGTTGTCCCTCCGAAAAGATCATGCCCCTATTTCAACGGGCACCATAGCTTCACACCCATATACCAAAGAAAAGGGGGTCTCTCCAGTTGTGGTTCGGGGGGTCGTGTTGTAAGACCAGAGGACCTGGGCGAGCTCCTCCGGCCATGTCCCCCTTTTTCACTTCAAGCTTTGCCTTCAAGGTGTTCTTAATGATTTTATTAACAGCCTCCGTCTGCCCGTTGCTTTGGGGGTGGCAAATTATACTAAAACTCTTCTGAATCCCCAGCTGCTCACAAAATTCCAGCATTTCCTTGCTATCGAAATGTTTCCCGTTGTCAGATATCAACTTGTAAGGGATGTCATAGCGGTACACAATGGTCTTGTGCATAAATTCTTTGAGCTTTTTTGTCGTGATAATGGCTAAAGGCTTGGCCTCTGCCCATTTAGTGAAGTAATCTACCGTAATAACCACATACTTAACACCTCCCTTAGCCTTCGGGAGTTCTTCAATCAGATCAATTCCCCACATAGCGAAGGGCCAAGGGCTCATGAGGGATGTGAGAGGGGCCACGAGGCTGTTGTAATAATTGGCATATCGCTGACACTTATCACAAGCTCGGGAGAATTCAAAGGCGTCGGTTTTTAGCGTTGGCCAATAGTAACTCTGACGGAGGATTTTCTGAGCTAGAGAGTTACCCCCGAGTGATTTCCATAAATGCCCTCATGTACTTCCCTTAGGATATAATTGCATTCATCCCCATCTATGCACTTGAGAAGGGGCACATTGAACCCTCTTCTGTATAGGACCCCATCATATATCACATAACGGGCTGCCTTATATTTTATTCTTCTTGCCTCATTCTTTTCGTTCGGGAGTGATCCTTCTTTTATGTAGGCTAAGATAGGTGCCATCCAAATGTGGTCGAGGTTATCACTGAGGCTGCCCACCTTATGCTCGGGCACACTAGGCTGCCTTTGTATATCAAGGGGCACGACCCCAAACAATGTGGCCTCACGGCGCGAGCCAAGCTTAGCCAGCTCATCCGCGCCTTCATTCTGCCCGCGCGAAATTAGTTCTAGCCTCACCCCGTTGAATCTCTCAATTATCCTCTGCGCACACTTCTGGTAAAGCTCTGTTCTTGGCCCATTAGCTTGATACCCCCAGTTTATCTGATAGACCATGATCATGGAGTCACTAAACACATTCGAATTCTCCACCTTCATTTCCAGAGCTAGCTTGAGACCGTTGATCAAGGCCTCATACTCAACATCATTTTTGGTTGCATGAAAGGCCAGGTGGGTCGCGCGTCTGATCTTGTGTGCCTCTGGGCTGATTAGCTCAATTCCAGCTCCTGCCCCATCCCCATTAGATGCTCCATCCACAAATAGGCTCCACAATGGGGCACTATTTTGGCTTTCCAGCCTGACCTCTTCTGTACTAGGTATGACAACAAGGGCTCCTTGCTCCACTTCTTGATGTGGAGGAAACTCAGGACAAAATCGGCCAGGGCTTGGCCTTTCATTGCGGTCCTTGGCTTATAATCCACCTCGAACTGGCCGAGCTCCACCGTCCACTTCAGCATTCGACCAGAAGACTCCGATTTATGCATTACTTGCCTGAGGGGGTAGGAGGTTCGTACTTCTATCCTGTGCACCTGAGAATAGGGCCTGAGCTTTTGGGAGGCCAGGATCAGAGCATATGCTAACTTCTCGAGGCTTGTGTACCGAGTCTCTGCGTCGGCTAGCCTTTTACTCACATAATATACAGGGAGCTGGATACCATCCTCCTCTCGGACTAATACCGCACTTACTGCAAAGTCAGAGACGACCAAGTATAGGACCAGAGTCTCACCTGCCTTTGGATTGGACAACATTGGAGGGCTGCTGAGATGCTTCTTTATGTTCTGAAAAACTTCCTCACATTCTTCTTTCCACTCAAAATTCCCCCCCACTCCCTTAATTGCTTTGAAGAACTCCTGGAATTTGTCGGGGGACTTTGAGATGAAGTGGTTTAAGGCAACCACTTGCCCCGTTAAGCTTTGGACATCCTTCACCCGTCGGGGGGATCTCATCTCGAGTAGGGCTCGTATCTTGGCGGGGTTGGCCTCAATGCCCCTATGGTTGACAATAAATCCCAAAAACTTCCCTGACTCGACCCCGAACACATATTTTTGGTGATTGAGCTTCATCATGTACTCCCTTAGGATATGGAACATTTCTGATAGGTGGCGGACATGATCCTTTGCTTCCATTGACTTCACAAGCATATCATCTACATAGGCCTCCATAGTCTTCCACAACTGATGTTTGAACATCTTATTCACCAGCCTTTGATAGGTTGCCCCAGCGTTAAGGAGCCCGAAGGGCATCCCGATATAATAATAGAGGCCTCGATCAGTAATAAATGAGGCGTGCTTCTGATTTGGCCCATAATTTGGGATTTGGTTATATCCCGAATAAGTATCCATAAAGCTAAGTAGTGCGTGCCCAGCTGTGGAATCAACCAGCTGGTCGATTCGGGGTAGAGGAAAGCTATTCTTCGGGCAAGCTTTGTTTAGGTCGGTGAAGTCCACACATGTCCTCCATTTGCCATTTGGTTTCTTGACAAGCACTGGGTTTGCCAGACACATGGGGTAGAAGGCTTCCCTTACAAGCCCTGCCTCCATCAGCCTATCCACCTCTTATTTGAGGGCCTCTGCCCTCTCTCCACTAACTGGCTGCCTCTTCTGTCTGACCCCCTTCTTTCTCGGGTCCAAGTTGAGCCAGTGGCACATGACATTCGGGTCAATCCCTATCATATCAGAGTGAGACCATGCAAAGACATCCAAATTTCTTCTCAAGAATTGGGCTAGATCCTCCCTCAAGTCAGGACTTAAGTTAGAGCCTATTCTGAGTACTTTTGAATTATCATTCAGGTCTACCAAGATTGGGGGCATTCTCGGGTCTAAGTCTGCCTGAGCCTCACTAGATTCTCCCACTTTCGTGATCGCCAAACCTACTGTGTCCTCGAGCTCGAGCTGGTGAGCTTGGGCCGGATTTATCAAGTGCTCATAGGTTATGGTAACTGTGCGAGTAATTCCGCTAGGTAGATCCATGGTTGTTGTTGTCTCTTTGTATGCCCACTTCCCTTTCCTGAGTCTTGCAGTGATTTGTTCTGGGCTCTCTTCTTCATCACTTGCCTCTTCTACAATCCCCTCCTGTACCAATATGATGGGCTGAGAGCCTTCCATCAGCAGGGCCCTTGGGCGCAGTTCCACATGAATCCCCATGTGCTCGAAATAGTTCTCAGGTAATTCCTCGATTAAAATCATGTTACAAGTCTCATGTCCCTCCAGACATACTTTCTTCCTGCCCTCTGCCTCTTCCATGAGGACGTCGCCTTCACCCGGTTTGACTGTCTCATTCGATGCATTTCCTGACTCGGCTGCCCTGAGTGCCTGGTTGTAGCTGACCCTCAATTCGTATTGATAGCTCTTCAAGAAGCCTACCCCCGCAGGGGTTGGGAATTTTACTGTCATGTGATGGATCGAGGCCACCATCCTTATTGCCTTCATAAGGGCCCTTCCCACTATAACATTGTAGGCACAAGGTTGATCTACAACTGTAAACATAGCGATCTGGGTGGCCACATAAGGCTCTTCTCCTAAGGTCACCGGGAGCTGAATCCTCCCTTTTACTCTGATTGAGTTTCCCGTGAACCCATACAGGTGTCTACCTGTCGAGGTTAATTCTTAATCCAACAATCCTAGCTTCTTCTAGGCATCATAATTCAAAACATCAGCCGAGATCCCGGTATCCACCATTGCTCGGTGAATATTCACCGTTCCAGTCTCATTTTTATAACTAGGGCATCAGTAGGAGGGTAATGCACCCATTTGGCATCGTTCTCCCTAAACACGATGTCATCAGTCTCCTTTTCAAAGAGCTCCGGGGCCTTTGGCTTAGATGGTTGACGTTGGTGAGGGGCTTGTCCTTTGCTTCCCGGGCATATCTGTCCATCGCCTTCCGGCTGTCTCCGCCAATGTGAGACCCGCCTAGAATAATATGAATGCTTCCGGCCCGAGGTATCCTTTCTTTGTCCTCTGGGGGTGGAGGAGGGACCGTATGATAATCAGCCCTGTGCTTCCGAACCTCCTTAACAACCCACTCAATAAGCTTCCCTTGTCTTATCAGTGTCTTGATTTCATCTTTCAATTGCCTGCAATCATCCGTATCATGCCCCGTGGCCTCGTGATATGCACAATACTTTGAGGTATCCCTTTTGTTGTAGTCTGTGAGAGGAGTCGCCTTTCTGAATACCCCCTTTCCAGCATAGATAGCATATATATGGTCGATAGAGGCTACCAGAGGGGTATGCGTCTGCCATTTTCTTGTATAGGGTCTCCCCGAATCTTTGGCAGTCTCTTTGCCCCGGGCGGACTTTTTTGGGCTCGAACTACGGCGAAATGTTTTCCTCCTCTCGTCAGGGTTTGAGAATCGGCCCCTCTTGTCTCGGTAGTTCTCACTGATTTTCAGCTCCCTCACCGACTTCTCCACTCTCTTAAAGGGTTCGGCTTGCTCATAGAATTTGACCAAGGTTCTCGGCTCACTTTCCTGGAGGCTCTTCCAAAATTTTGACCCTTCTTTTAACCCTACAATCAAGAAATTCTTAATGGTCTCCTCGCTGGTGCCCTCACCTTGGGAACTTCGGTGTTGAACTGACAAAAGTATTCTGCCAGGTGCTCCCCCTCCCTTTGCTTGATGTTGGCTAGCGTAGCCACAGGAGGTGAGTAGTGGAGGGTGGACTGAAACTGCCTGACGAACAGGTCCTCCAATTGTCGCCACCTCCCAATGCTAGCAGGTCCCAACTTGGAGAACCATTGTTGGGAACTACCTCTGAGTGACGCCGCGAAGAGTCTGCAGCGGGTCATCTCCGGCACCTGATAGACTTTCATCTCAGTGTTAAATTTTATAAGGTATTCTGCCGGGTCGGCTTCGCCGTTGAATAGAATATCGAGGTTGTGCCTGAATACTCGAGGTAGGGGAGATGATCGAGTAGCAGCCGTGAAAGAAGAAGGGGCAGCTGAGGTTGGGGCCCCCTCTTCTCTCGCTCCATCTCGTCCAAGATCCTCCTCAAGTCTCTTACCTTAACAGCTTCTCCTTTCCCGCCACCATCCGCGTTACTCGAATGGTGTGAGCCTTGAGGTCGCTCGCGGCATCCCCCGCCTCCAGCTCGTACTTGCGATTCCTCTTCGTGATTGTCTCTATGTCTACATCGCTTATCCCTCCTGGGCGAGGTGCGCTGACGTCTTTCTAGAGGGGTCACTACACGCTCTCTTTTTGAGGTTTTCCTTTTCTTCTCTCTCTTTCTTATAATTCTCTAACTTGAGCCTGAGATCATGCTCACTTAGCTTTTTACCCACACGGTCTAGCACGCTAGTCGACCTTGCCTCAGACGAAGCTGGCTTCCGCCTCAATCTCTTAGAGATCTGGCTACCCGCTCATCATGATTTTGGGGTATATCTTCCTCTTTATGCGATGCCTCTTTTTTCTTCTTGGTCTCAGTTGCCGCCTCATCAAAATCATGGATCAGTCTTTGTTGAGGATATCTGCCCTTCCAGCTTTGCTGAGAGACCTTGAGGCGGCGTGCCTTACGCTTGGCGTTCCGACCCGAGCTTTTCTCTACCCTTGACATCCGGGTGTTAATCTCGTTCATCTGATCGGCTAGCCCTTCGAGGTACGTCATAACCTCCTCCCATCCACGGTTGCAATTGGTGAGGGTGGCGCCTGATTCTCTGGGTGTGTGTGCTCGACCTCATTCTGGTCCTTCTTTTTGCCCCCGCTTCCTGGTGTCACCGCTTGTTTGTCTTCTTTGGTCATCACTTCTCCCTAAGATGAAAAATTTTCCCCTCCTTCTAGCGCCAATTGTTATAGGGAGAATTTCGTATAACAGTGTTGTGGAAGTTGATGGTCGGAATAAGGATCAAGGACGGTGTTTGAAGGCGGAGGAAGGTTGTTTTGTAGTGGTGGCTGAGCTTGGATGTTGACTCCTTAAGAAAAAATAGGGTTTTATTATTCTCTATCAAGTGTCTACTCATGTCTCATACAAGTGCCTACGTACCCTATTTATAGGGATCAAGCCTCACGAAGTCCTTGGGAAACAAGTCACATAGGCTAGGGTTACATTCTTCAACCCGTGCAGCCCAAGCCCATGATAAAAGTCAGGCCTTCAGCCAATTAGTCACGTAAATCTCGACTGGTTCCACACGCTTCCTACAATCTCGCGGCTTCTCCGCATTTCTTCCCGTAATTGTAAAAACAACCCGTGTCGGCCCCGAAATCTACGAGCAACTCAGTCATCTATGAGTCACTTTCCATGTTACACATAAAGTCCTTTAATGCCGGCCGGCCTGGTGACCTCGGCCCGCATCGCCTTCCTTTACAATTAATATATACAATATTTCCTTCATTTTCATAAGATGTGGGCTCATGGGCCCAGCCCGCGTGTAGGCACCTGAGCCCAGCTCGCGTGTGGGCACCTGAGCCCAGCCCGCGTGAAGGCACCTAGGCCCAGCTCGCGTATGGGAACCTGAGTCCAGCTCGCGTATGAGAGCTCAGATGACAAGTGTGAGCCCATCTTACATGTGTGAGCCCAGCTCGCATGTTGTAACACCCCCAAATCCGGGGTCGGGGATCCGGGTTGTCACGAGTTCCATTTCCCTTAATAACACCCAATCTTAATAAATAATCAACTACTCTGTACTGTGACCCCACAATAAACACACACACCACAAGTTATAGTCTCAGAGATGAATATCCAAAAATAATCACAAGTCGTTTTATTCCACAATTATATGCCAATGCACCTTAAACAGGTTTCTGAATAAATTTACATTTCTTTGCCATTATTACAATTCATGATATACATAAGTCTGGTACATTATTAGTTAAAAACTTAGCCTATTGGTAATTTCTACCTCAGCTACAGCGGCCTCAACGCTTCCAGAAAGCTACGGTACGTTTCCTATCCGCTTGCGAATTGGGAGCTTGGTCCTGTTCATCTTATCTATCTGATGTTGTGTGATGAAAGAAGAAGCAAGGGTGAGCAGCAAGCCCACCAAAATAATATGTATAATGATTAACAATATATGAGCCTTCTCATAGTACTCATGAAAGTCTTGGTCAAAAGAAATGAACCAAGTTGATATCTTAATGCGATGAAGTCGCAAAATATTCAGTATATATATATACACATATACTTTTCAAAATATGGGAAGTCCTCTTCCATGCATAATACACACAGAGTTCCAGTGTATAACTGTATAAAAATATCGTTGCAAGGTGATCTCATATATCTAACCTTGTCTCAACGTTTTTCTGAAAATCTTTGTCATGCATAAGATAATCATTTACTAGATATAAGTTTAAAAGATGAAGTTACAAGATACTCCAATATACTTATATCTTTTCCAAATACTACTTGAACTACCACCGTTCAAGTTATAATTAGTTTCAAAAGTTCATCACAATGATGAGACTACAAGATAAGACTTGTATAGATTCAATCTTTGAAATATTTTGAAGGAAATGAAGTTATGATATACTTCATTAAGTCCCGATATATATATACACCTATATATATACATACGTTTCCTGAAAACCTCTGTCATGTAAAGTATGAACAGAATTGCAATATCCAATAAATTTGGAAAGGAAAGAATTTTGGCATAAACCAGGTATCTTGCTGATCAGGCAAAGATACCAATAAGTAACCTTTTCTACTAGTAGATGGACGAATTCCCCACTGGTCATCACCCTGGTCGCAATAGGACCTTATGCTGGACTGCCACTCAGCCACTTATGCATTTGATGGACTCCCACTGAGCCACTTACACTATTATGGACGCCCACTGAGCCCATGTTGCTTATGCCGACTCGATAGATGGACTTACTTCCCGAACCTTGGGTAAGTAATCAATTCATTTACCAAAACTGCAACCTTGTTGCGAATATAAAATACACCATAGAGCCGGATCCCTCAGGTTTTGAGCGAGTATTTAAATCCCCTTTTTAAAAGGAAGATCTTAAATATAAAAATGAGTTTTGGGATCCGCTCTAACTTTTAAAAATCATTTTGAAGACTCGAAAATACTTTAAAGAGTGTTTAGAGTAATGCTGATTTAATGAATTAAATCATTCCCAATATATTTAGAAAATGTCTGAATATTATTATTTAAATAATATTCTCATAAAGATAATCCTTATAAAAATAATCGAAGTAGAAGTATTAAAACTTATACTTGAAATGGATATTAAATAACCAAAGATATACATATATAAAAGTACTATCTTTATTTGAATAATCGAAAATAAGTTTGATTATTGACACCTTATTCTTTAATGAAATAAGAATATATTTTAGTAATAAGCGCAGTCATAATACCTCGAATGAATATTATAAATAATATTCATAAAATAAAGGAGTCATACATCCTCGAATGAATATCCAAGTAATATTCAATAATAATATAAAGGAGTCATAAGCCCTCGAATAATATTCGAAATAATATTCAATAAATAATATAAAGTTATCGAATAACCCTTATTCGATTAATAGTTTTGAAAACTATAACCATATATATATATAAATATATATATATATATACATATATACAAAATCTACTCGGGATCCTCGACTCCCGGTTTTAGAAAATGTTTTCACCTTTTGGGTCCCTATAATAAGGGTATATGCAATTTACCGCTATCCTCTAACATAGGTATTATCAACTGAACCAATCAGATATATATGGAAAGAATACGAAATAGGCATGCATATATATATATATATATCATAGCAGCATGCTTCAATATATTGCAACATTTGCTAATTAACCAACATGCATCTATCGCAAGATAATGCATATACATATATACATCACAACAACAGTTATAACGGGTAGAAAACTTGCCTGAGCGACTGGGGGTTACGAATGGCTCGGGACGAGTCTGGTAACCTATAAGCAACAAGTAAGTTGGAATTAAACCAAAGTCACTTGTAAATCTATACTTTAACTAACTTAGACTCTAACACTTGTTTTGCGCTTACTGATTCTCTTAAGTCACTCGAGTACCCTCGGCTCCACCATTTTTAATAATTTAACCATTACGAGTTTTAAGGTGATTCCTTCGCGAGTGTCTTACCAACTGCCTATTACACCTTACATAAATGTTTCATACTTCAATTAGTCATTTAATGTCTTTAAACTATGTTTCAAAGTAAGGCGAGGGGTAAGGGTTCATTCGCGAAACGTCGTTACTTAAAACAGTCGTTTCTCCTAAACCGTACATCGGAATCAAACGAACTACATATCAAAACAAAGCTCGTAACACGAGCTATCTAGACATGGCAATGGTCATAATCTAGCAGGGGGTTCTCGGGTCCTAATGTTATGCACAAAAACAGTCTAAAGAAAATCGGACGTTACGACGGCTATGTTTACGTGATTTCCCAAATTTAAACCATTCAAAACCAACCAAAATTTAACCCCAAATCAATCATACAACCAAAATCCATCCAAACCACATCATAACAGCCCCAACAAATCCACATTAACCATTTATACTTATTCCCCACATGAACTAAAAGCTTTACTTAGGTTCTTTAACTAATTATCAAGATTTACAACTCCAACAATACCACAAAACCAACTAATCTCTACAACTCAACCAAACTTCAAACAATCAAGCATCATGCTTCACATATACTATATCAAACATATTCATTCCTAATTACTCAAAACTAAAGCTAGGGTTTGTAGTTTATACCTTCCTTGGAGAGTGGAGAATCACTTAGGAAGCCTTAAATAACCACTAACTATCTCTACTAAGCTTGGATCTTGAAGAAACATAAGAAAACACAAAGTTAGTTTCTTGAAATACTATTCACCAAGAACTTTGATGAATTAATTAGCTATGTTAAACTTGGAATCTTGAGCTTAAACTTATGGCTCATCTTAGTTATGAATTATGGAAGCTAAAGAAACAAACCTCTTGAATTATGATTAAGTGGAGCTTGGGTTTTGGAATTCCCATCCTTGCATTTCTTCAAAAAGCCGAGAGCAAGATGTAGAAGAAAGAGAGATTTTTGTGTTTTGCTTTGTTTTGCTTTTGGTTGGTTATAGTTTTGTTTTGTTTTTGGTTAATTACCAATTTAACCTTGCAAATTGTGTGGTTAATAGCCAACCACACCTCCTTCCCTCCTATGTCATGCTTATGTCATCATGTGGTGTCATCCTTCCCTATTTGTCCTCTTCCCATTGGTTGGATGACATCATCCCCTCTAATCTCTTTGATTAACTTCCTAATTGTTTGCCTAATGACCGCTGATCTATTATACGGTTCGCTTAACTTTTGTTTTCGTTTATCGTTTGAGGGATCATACCCGGGATCTTATTACTTAGGTTCCCTTAACCTTTCTCAATATATTATATTCCTTTTATGATCCTCTCTTATAATCCTTTAATTTAAATCCTTTTTATCCTGTTACCTTTTTCTCAATTTTTTCCGTATCTAGTGGATTTCCGGGAAAAATCAAAGTGTTCGGATTTGGATTCTGATGATCTTTACATACACTTATATCCCATATAAAGTACTAATAAGATCTCAGAATATCCATATCAGAACCCCTACATAGTGTGGCATGAAAAGTTTTCTCATTCAGCAAAAACACTATTCATAAGGGTTTCAAAATTTCCCAAAATTTGGGGTTATTACAGTCTCCCCTCCTTAAAAGGATTCCGTCCCGGAATCAGATAGAAAATGAATAGGGATACTCTCTTAGCATTGCACTTTCTAACTCTCAAGTAAATTTTCCCACATTGTGGTCCTACCACCAAACTCCGCCTAGTTTTATAACCCTTCTCCTAAGCGCTTGCTCCTTTTCACTCTATAACCCTTCCTGGTTGCTCCATATAGGTTACGTCGGGTTGCATATCTATGCGCTCATATGCCCCTATTTATCTGGCATCTGAATTACACTTCCTTAACATTGATACGTGAAACACATTACGACCTGCTACATGTTCGGGGGTAGGGCTAGCTCGTAAGCTAACTTTCCAATCCGTCTTAATATCTCAAAGGTCCAATGTATCTTGGGCTTAGTTTTCCTTTCTTTCCGAATCTCATTAACCCCTTCCAAGGGAATACCTATAACAACACTAGGTCCCCTACTTCCCATTCCTTGTCCTTTCGTGTCAAATCAGCATACCTCTTATGTCCATCTTGGGTTACTACCAGCCGTCCTCTGATTAGATCTATTATATCCCTGGTCCTTTGGACTACTGCGGGTCCGAGCATCTTGCGCTCTACAACTTCATCCTAACATAAGGGAGATCGACATTGTCTTCCCTCAAAAATCTCATATGGCGATATCTCAATACTGACATATGATCTATTGTCGTGAGAAAACTCAATCCGCGTTATGTGGTCATTCCAATTTCTTTCAAGTCTATTGCACAGACTCTCATTATAGCTTCTAGCATTATAGCTTTTGCTTCTCACTACCCATTCTTTTCCAGTTCGTAGTCGCTACTACCTTCCGTTTCTAATATTATACTGGTTATAATTCTGCTCGTTAGCATTCTATAACCTTTTAATAACCACGTCAACCTTAGTATCACGAATGTGTTTCCATTCCGCATACTACCACCACTTTATTACTCCTTTTTCAGTTGTTTCTATTTTCCAAAATTTGATCAATCATATAGAAGTAAAGGAATTTGTTGAGAGATCACTATGATCATGAACACTTGTTACATTGCATAGTTAGTACAGAAGGTGGCCAGCCTTTAGTACTTGACAAGCAATTAAACAATAGCTGGCATCCTACTCGGCTTCTATCATACAGATAAATAGTCATTCGGCAATACCTCCCCTTCTGGAAGGGTTGTTCTTCTCAGTTATATGAAATGAAAAGAAGAGAAAAGAACGAACTGAAGAGAATTGTATATATGAAAAAAAAAATATTGCCATAAAATATCTGGCTTGGAACCTACCTCTTAATTATAGAGGTTTGTCATAGGAGAACAAAACATATATGTATTTATATCAACATCAAGTATTATAACATCGTATTTCACATGCCTAAATATTTATTATTCCACCCATCATTTTACGGACCCATGCTCTTCCTCGATCTTATACTCAATCACTTATGAAACTCCCTCGACATCGAAAATCGAATCTGGAATCTCATTTTATACATCATCGTCAATAGAATTCTATGCTTGCACCGCAACCTTCCTCGTATCGTAATACGACTCTCTATTGATAAGAAAGAATAATATTCTATAGGTAGATACTCTACTTAATTAGTCTATCAATGATAACTTATACACTACCACGACCCGATTAGTGGTACTCAATCTCAACACCCATTCCAATACAACTCTCACGGTTGTAATCAGCTCATTACTCGCAGAATCATTGCCGCCTTACTATGGTCCACCACTGACCTACTATAGTCATTCATTTTCCATGAAGTCTTAATAGCTAACCATACGGAGTCCATACATCTCGTATCTAATTCTCCTAAGGAGTTAACATAACCACCAATCACAATTCATGAAGAACACTCCAAACTCTGACGTACTTTCATGACATGAAGTAGATAAAATTGCAGAAGAGTTTCAGTCAAAGCAACGATAGCAGGTGAATACCATTCTTAATCGTATGCCTTAAATAGAAAACTTAACTCAAGGTTCGTCTAGTCCTTTTTGAAACATGGTCCTGGCTTATCTCAAGATAGGACCTTCTAAGATAGATAGCCCGTTCATGGCGATTACACGAATTAAACCTTTACCAACTACTATTATGGTTGGGTATTGCACAGTCATCAGAAGGAATGTCAATCTTCCAAACCATAATACAACCTTCACAGCTTTAACCATCATCACTGTATTCTTTTGGCACAAGCACCTATAATTATCCTCTTACCTTTAAAGTGTCGGCCACCTCTTTGGCCTTTCCTGATAGTAAAATTTCCTTACAGTCAATGTCATTTTAACCACCTCCAAATAAATTTTCTACCTTATTTCAATCACAGCTTATGTGAAGATGTTTTCCTTAAAATCCGATAAGTAAAAAAAAATATCACCATTTTTCCATAAGTTATTGCCTCAGTCTTTAGAGGTTAATCACTGTCACGACTGACTCTCAATCATACTTAGAACATCTTTTATCTTAAGTCCTAATTGCCCTGAACAATTTCGACCATTACTGGTTCGATCCATACTTTCTCGTGGTGTAACACGTGCCCCACTTGGCATCATTATAATTACGACACATTTCCTTTATCAACATTTCTATTCTTGAGAATTTTAAATATTACCTTTCTCCTTGTAAAACCTCTAAGGTTATCCTTGAATCGTTCCTCCTGTATTCCCTAGATACAGGGCATATCAAAATACCATTTACTAATACTAAAACCATTGTCTATATACTTCTGAAAAATTTCTCCACTGATCCTTAAAGGTCGTTATTACCTTAATCCTTTCCAAATCATACTGTCAAAACTCATACTGTCCCTATTAAGGGTGAAATGCCAACCTTTATGCATTCCCCTAGGATTCATTTTAAGTTACCGATGTTCTATCCTCAATTCCACCTTTAAAAAAAAAATACATGCATCCTTCCATGGATAAATCAAGTCATATATCCCTGATAAGGGTGTCTTATTCAATCATTCCCACCTCGATAGTATATGCCTAATTTTCACAATAACATCTGTATTCAAGATGAGGTCAATCAATATGGTCTCCAAAAGATAACAACGATTATCCACTTTTCTTGCCTAATTTGGTAACGATAACAAGGATGTTCTAGAAGATATTGGTCGTGTTCAACGCGAACTTCTTCTTAATAATTCCTTATTTACCTTTGTTGTTTACCTCAACAGTCATCTCAATGTTGAGATATCTTTCATACCTGGCGTCTCCCTTTCTGGGTATCATGCCACCGGTCTTACACTTTACATTCTTGAAGGTCCTTCCTTCATCCAATTTTCCTAATTTCTTACTTTCTTGTCTCTTTAGTCTATCCGCGTCTCATTATTTATCCTTCGAATTATCTCAAGGTTTCCTCGAATCCTCCCAACTTACAGGGGATAAAATATATGTATCTCTTATGCCCTCAACCATCAATTTAACTCATGGTGAATCACCCTCATCCTGACGATTACATACTTTTCTATTTCTATTGCTACGAGTCTTTAGGGTTTCCTCATACCCAACTTCCTTATCAGTCCTCAAAATCTATTGCCTTTATATTCCTTTCCACTTCAGTTTTTTTTTCCTTTCTCTTATCATTATTTCATGAACCAACCCAACATAAGCATCGATTTCAAACATCCCGTCATTCTGGATTCGTGTCCTCAGAATGAATCTTGACAACTTTTACAACTTAGATTCATAATTCATCATACTCGTCTGCCTTTGTTCTGGCTCTAAAACTTTTACTCTATCTCTATAACCTTGGGAAGTACTTTCCTGAAAACAATTGACTGAACTTAAATCAGTTTATTATAATCTCTTGCTCCGTGCCTCCTTGGTCTTTCACCAGCGGGTGGTCTCTCTCTTAGGAGGGTAAGTGATAAAAACAGTCTTTTGTGATTCGTCAATCATTTAGAATCTCAAATGATTCCTATATTTCCTTTAGCCAGGCTCTTGCCTCGACTGGGTCAGCTTGTTCCTTGGAACTCTGAGAGCTTAGCGACTTAGAGGTCCTGAAAGAATTTCACACCACATTGTTTCCTCAAGGTGGTGGTTGGGAATAAAATATAAGTTCTGTTTAGACAGGTCCATGAATTTCCGTATAGGAGTACCGTCTCGGGTCTCCTTATCTCGCTCGACTTTTGCTTTCTTAGTCTAAATATTTCTTCCTACTCCCCATAATTGGGGTCATCTTTTAATTTAAAATCTTCATTTTCCACTTTATTATATTCCGGGTTCTTTATATCTTAATTGCGACCTCCCTGATTATCACATTCAAGGTTTGCCCCTAATCTTATTCCTTGTGGGGGCATATTACTTGGAAAATTTTGAGAATCTCCGGATATTTGTCTTACTTACTTTGCTTAAGTCTTCCCCTCGTTTAGTCCTTGCACGATTGCAAATTATGAATTCTCAAGTTCGATAAACTTCATGACACTCTCTTAAGTGTTAATAGAGCAATTAACAATGTGATTTTATCACAAACAAACTGATCTGAACTGAAATTAATGAATATATACATAACCATTTGTTCGAGGGTACAACAACTGAACATATTAAAGAGGATTACATCATTTGAACTTATCGCTCCTATCCCAAAAGTACTACCATAGATAGTCATCTCGTCATTAAAACTAATCATTCATAACTTAGGCTAATCCTCCAAAAGCGGTGCTGCATGAAATTCTTGTCTGATTGCTCTGGCTCTGCACACTACCATGGATCAAGAAATACGAGCACGCACGACATCCCTAACCTGCTCCATTAAAGCGGTGATGAGGTCTAGGATAGTTGCAAGTAGAGCTGGATCAATCTGACCCTCAAGATGGCCTCTAGCTATAACATGAGTGGTAGCCTCAATCCTTTCCATGCTATGAGCTAATCCTGCCGGAAGTACCCCACCCTCAATTCTCGGTGCAGTAAGTCGATCCAACAGATCACTCCTAACATTACGGGCCTCAGACAGGCCACCCAAAGTCATATGATAATTGGCGATAAGAGAAGCCTGAGTGGTAACATCTAGCAGTCCATGGGGTGCAGGTGGCGCAGACCCAGGAGATCCAAACGGATAACCAAGCACGGTATCAGGTGACAATGGTGCAGGAGATAAAGGTGGCATTTCCTCAGTATGTGCTGGGCTCTGTACAGGGGAGGGAACAGGCTTTAGTGGAACCTCATGGATGTCTATAGAAACCTCTGGAAGAGGGCCTGATACTGGTATAATTGGGGTCGTGGAATGCCCCACTCCTTCTGCCCTCATTAACCTTTGTGCCCTTGGTAACTCTTCATCCTCTAGTGCCACCCTCGCGGCCATTCTTGCTCTGGTAGTCGCCCTGACTACGGTCATCAATTCCTCAGCGGTCCTCTCTTCATTCTCATTAGGATCCTCCATGAGATCTTCCTCAGCCACAATCCTTTCCGGAATAACATCCTCAACCGCAACATTCTCAATATGAATCTCATCCGGTCCCTCATTAGGGTACTCCATCGGATTCACAATTTGATCTCCAGCTTGTAATAAAACATCCTCATGCTGATGCTCCTGAATCTCAGGGTTCGGTGCCCCACTGCCCTATACGAGAACGAACTATGTTACTATCATGATATTTATAAGGGTTCCCGTAAGGGTTTTAACTGTCAGTACTACGTTAGGTAGCCCGACTATGAACTTGGCAAGAGTTCTTATTTATCTTAGTGTACTTATTATCTTAACGTCACTTCATCTCTGAGGTTTATAACGCTTAGCTCTGATACCACTTCTGTAACACCCCCAAATCCGGGGTCGGGGATCCGGGTTGTCACGAGTTCCATTTCCCTTAATAACACCCAATCTTAATAAATAATCAACTACTCTGTACTGTGACCCCACAATAAACACACACACCACAAGTTATAGTCTCAGAGATGAATATCCAAAAATAATCACAAGTTGTTTTATTCCACAATTATATGCCAATGCACCTTAAACAGGTTTCTGAATAAATTTACATTTCTTTGCCATTATTACAATTCATGATATACATAAGTCTGGTACATTATTAGTTGAAAACTTAGCCTATTGGTAATTTCTACCTCAGCTACAGCGGCCTCAACGCTTCCAGAAAGCTGCGGTACGTTTCCTATCCGCTTGCGAATTGGGAGCTTGGTCCTGTTCATCTTATCTATATGATGTTGTGTGATGAAAGAAGAAGCAAGGGTGAGCAGCAAGCCCACCAAAATAATATGTATAATGATTAACAATATATGAGCCTTCTCATAGTACTCATGAAAGTCTTGGTCAAAAGAAATGAACCAAGTTGATATCTTAATGCGATGAAGTCGCAAAATATTCAGTATATATATATACACATATACTTTTCAAAATATGGGAAGTCCTCTTCCATGCATAATACACACAGAGTTCCAGTGTATAACTGTATAAAAATATCGTTGCAAGGTGATCTCATATATCTAACCTTGTCTCAACGTTTTTCTGAAAATCTTTGTCATGCATAAGATAATCATTTACTAGATATAAGTTTAAAAAATGAAGTTACAAGATACTCCAATATACTTATATCTTTTCCAAATACTACTTGAACTACCACCGTTCAAGTTATAATTAGTTTCAAAAGTTCATCACAATGATGAGACTACAAGATAAGACTTGTATAGATTCAATCTTTGAAATATTTTGAAGGAAATGAAGTTATGATATACTTCATTAAGTCCCGATATATATATACACCTATATATATATACATACGTTTCCTGAAAACCTCTGTCATGTAAAGTATGAACATAATTGCAATATCCAATAAATTTGGAAAGGAAAGAATTTTGGCATAAACCAGGTATCTTGCTGATCAGGCAAAGATACCAATAAGTAACCTTTTCTACTAGTAGATGGACGAATTCCCCACTGGTCATCACCCTGGTCGCAATAGGACCTTATACTGGACTGCCACTCAGCCACTTATGATTTTGATGGACTCCCACTGAGCCACTTACACTATCATGGACGCCCACTGAGCCCATGTTGCTTATGCCGACTCGATAGATGGACTTACTTCCCGAACCTTGGGTAAGTACTCAATTCATTTACCAAAACTGCAACCTTGTTGCGAATATAAAATACACCATAGAGTCGGATCCCTCAGGTTTTGAGCGAGTATTTAAATCCCCTTTTTAAAAGGAAGATCTTAAATATAAAAATGAGTTTTGGGATCCGCTCTAACTTTTAAAAATCATTTTGAAGACTCGAAAATACTTTAAAGAGTGTTTGGAGTAATGCTGATTTAATGAATTAAATCAGTCCCAATATATTTAGAAAATGTCTGAATATTATTATTTAAATAATATTCTCATAAAGATAATCCTTATAAAAATAATCGAAGTAGAAGTATTAAAACTCATACTTGAAATGGATATTAAATAACCAAAGATATACTTATATAAAAGTACTATCTTTATTTGAATAATCAAAAATAAGTTTGATTATTGACACCTTATTCTTTAATGAAATAAGAATATATTTTAGTAATAAGCGGAGTCATAATACCTCGAATGAATATTATAAATAATATTCATAAAATAAAGGAGTCATACATCCTCGAATGAATATCCAAGTAATATTCAATAATAATATAAAGGAGTCATAAGCCCTCGAATAATATTGGAAATAATATTCAATAAATAATATAAAGTTATCGAATAACCCTTATTCGATTAATAGTTTTGAAAACTATAACCATATATATATATATATAAATATATATATATATATATATACATATATACAAAATCTACTCGGGATCCTCGACTCCCGGTTTTAGAAAATGTTTTCACCTTTTGGGTCCCTATAATAAGGGTATATGCAATTTACCGCTATCCTCTAACATAGGTATTATCAACTGAACCAATCAGATATATATGGAAAGAATACGAAACAGGCATGCATATATATATACCATAGCAGCATGCTTCAATATATTGCAACATTTGCTAATTAACCAACATGCATCTATCGCAAGATAATGCATATACATATATACATCACAACAATAGTTATAACGGGTAGAAAACTTGCCTGAGCGACTGGGGGTTACGAATGGCTCGGGACGAGTCTGGTAACCTATAAGCAACAAGTAAGTTGGAATTAAACCAAAGTCACTTGTAAATCTATACTTTAACTAACTTAGACTCTAACGCTTGTTTTGCGCTTACTGATTCTCTTAAGTCACTCGAGTACCCTCGGCTCCACCATTTTTAATAATTTAACCATTACGAGTTTTAAGGAGATTCCTTCGCGAGTGTCTTACCAACTGCCTATTACACCTTACATAAATGTTTCATACTTCAATTAGTCCTTTAATTTCTTTAACCTATGTTTCAAAGTAAGGCGAGGGGTAAGGGTTCGTTCGCGAAACGTCGTTACTTAAAACAGTCGTTTCTCCTAAACCGTACATCGGAATCAAACGAACTACATATCAAAACAAAGCTCGTAACACGAGCTATCTAGACATGGCAATGGTCATAATCTAGCAGGGGGTTCTCGGGTCCTAATGTTATGCACAAAAACAGTCTAAAGAAAATCGGACGTTACGACGGCTATGTTTACGTGATTTCCCAAATTTAAACCATTCAAAACCAACCACAATTCAACCCCAAATCAATCATACAACCAACATCCATCCAAACCACATCATAACAGCCCCAACAAATCCACATTAACCATTTATACTTGAAAGGCATATGTCATATCCTATTAGTTTATTCGAGGATTTAACTCAACTCAAATAAGAATGTAATAAGTAAATAGTGGATCTATCATCAGAGAGATCTCACAAAGTAACATCTGTCAAAGGATAAAGAAACATTGTTCATCTGCAGACTTGAAGATTCACTGGAAGAAGTTCAAGAATTTGATCATGCCTCAGTGATATAAATCAAGATCGTGGATTTAATCAAGTGACAGAGATCTCGTCAGGGTATCATTTATTACAAGGATTTAATCAGAGTATCAAAGTCAAGACATGAAGAAACGTCAGGGAAGTTAGTCACTCATGAACCAGACAGTACATCGAGTGTCAGCATTGAAGTGGCGGAATTGATTCATAAGTCCCAGTGATTTTCAGAAGATTGTCAGAAGAATGGATGCTGCTCAGGGTTAGTATTAATTCTCTATTAATTGATTAAGTCATATAATTTAATTAAGAAAATAAATTATATCTGCAAAGATTAATTTATTGATTAATTGAATTAAATTGATTAATTAATTTAGAATTAATATTGAGGATTTACAAGATTTTAATTGGTTTAAAATCTGCTTAAATTCAAAACAAGACAATTCATTTGAACTAGTATGACAATCGGTATGACAATTGATAGTCATACCGAAAGTCATGCCAATACATTTAATTGTCTTATTAGAATTTCTGTTTAGATTAAAATCTGTTATTATTTCAGCAAGACAATTTATTTGAACTAATATGACAATCGGTATGACAATCAATAGTCATACCGAAAGTCTTGCTAGTTCATTTTGATTGTCTTGCTAGTTGTAAATATTGTCATACCGAAAGTCTTGCTGGCCAAAGAGATTGTCATGCCAGTACATTTTTCAGTTCGGTGTTTGATAAAAGCAGCAGAAGACTTTTATTGATAAACACTTACAGAATCCAATCAAACAGAATACACAAGAAAAAAAAGGAGCAGAAAACAAAAGCATAACATTTTATTTTTCATCTGCTTTTCTTCAAGATTAAATTTCTAGATTGTAAAGTTAAATCCAATCAACTAGAAATATTTATCTTGTTCTTGTGTATCAATCTAGCGGATTAAAATCCCTAGAACTTAATCTCAAATCACATTTAGCATTTGATCTTTTAATTACAAAAATAGAAAAAGTTCATGTCGAATTTATTCTAGATTTGTAATAATTGATTTGAGATTAATCCCTTGTAACCGATACCGTAGTTGTAACACCTTTCAAGTTTAATAAAAGTTTTATTTAACTTGAATTTTGTTTCACAATTTTATTCCGCATTTTATTCGATTAAACGGTATTGTTTGCATTCAACCCCCCTTCTACAAACAAATTGGGACCTAACAATTGGTATCAGAGCCTTCTGATTAACGTACAAATCTAGATCCTAGACTTTTGTGTTTCTTTCACTTCTTGAATTTTTTATTCACTCAAAAAATTCATAATGACTACACAAAAAGTTGGAACCGTTAAAATTCCACTTTTCGATAAAGAAAATTATGTTATGTGGAAGAAGAAGATGCTACTGTTTTTACAGGTTGCTAATCCCAAATATTTGCAAGTGTTGAAGAAGGGTCCAAAAATTCCTATGGTTATTGAACCAGAGATAATAGAAAATGATGTGGTGATCACCAAAGCGAGAACTTATGTGAAGGATCCTGAGGACTTCTCTCCTGTTGAAATAGAAGAAGCTTCCCTGGATGCTAGCCTTCAATTAATCTTAGTAGATTCCTTTAATCCCCTGATGAATAGACATGTGATGAATTGTAAAGATTCCAAACATATCTGGGAAACTATTGAGATTATTAATGAAGGCACAGAGGAAGTTAGGGAGAACAAACTAGAAATCCTAACCTCTGAGTATGAATACTTTAAATCCAATCCAGGGGAAGGAATCACTGAAGTGTTTGAGAGGTACAATGCATTGATCAACAACCTGAACATTAATGGTAAATACTATTCCATCAGGGAGGTCAACAAAAAGTTCCTTTTAACACTGCCAACTCATCTCGAACATAGAATCACTGCCATAAGAGAAGCAAGAGATCTGAGTGAGATTTCTTTGGAAAGGCTCTATGGTGTGTTAAAGACTTATGAGTTGGAGCAGATTCAGCAGAAGGAAGTTTACGGGAAAGGAAGAGTGGTCAGCACGTCTACTGCTCTAGTAGCTGATGAACAACAATAACAACCACAATATCAACAACAATCTCAACAGTCAGAAAGAATGGTACAGTCTTCCAAGGTTGAAGATAATGTGATAGTAGCAGAATTTGATTCTCCTACTACAAATCAATCAGGAGATGATTATTATTCCTTGGAAGAACTGGAGCAATTGGAGGATGAGTCAATGGCCCTGATTGTCAAGAGATTCTCAAATGTCAGATTCAAAAGGAATCCCAAGTTCAAGTACAAGTCCAACTACAACAGATTCCAGAAAGGTGGATCTTCATCCTCTAACACCAGCAGTGGTGGGTATAAAACAGGGATGGTTGATCGAAGCACCATTCGATGCTTCAACTGTAATGAGTTGGGACACTTTGCCACAGAATGCAGGAAGCCAAAACAAGCTAGGAAGAACTCTTACGATTCTAATCAGAAGAGTAAATCTGAAAGGGCTTACCTGGCAAAGGGAAGAAGCTGGGATGATACTGACAGTGAAGATGAAGAAGTTGGGAATCTTGCTCTCATGGCTAGTGATGCAAGCACCTCATCGTCAAGAAAAGAGGTAAAATTTACTGATGCTGAATTAGTTTATCATCTAGGAGGTTCCTTAGATTGTGCTCGTCGTGATAATGAATTGTTAAATCAACAAATCAAAGACCTTGAGAAAGAGGTCAATGAATTAAGACTTGTACACATTAATCAAGATAAATTAAAAGATCAAGTGTCTTTTCTAGAGAATAGAGTTGACTGTTATAGAAAACTTGAAACTATTCTTAAAGACAAGATCACTGGTCTTGAGGCTAAGGTTAAAGCTTACTTTAATTCTTGTTCGAAGTCCAAAGAGTTTTACAATAAGCAAGCTGTTAATCAAACATCTGGTATAGGTTATGATTATAATGCTGCTATTGGAAAATTAGGCATAAACTCCCCTCCTCATGTCTGTGCTAAAGGCAGGGAAGTACCACATGTGCTTAAGGGTGTTGATGAACCCCTCTATAAGGAATCAATTGCTGAACCATTTGATGAGACCTCTTTTATTATTCAAGAAGAAATCCGTGCTGAAGATAATGCTAATGGGAAAGCTGTCTCCAAGTCAAGTGTGTCAAAAGTTCCAGTCAAGGTTGTGAAAGCAACTGAGACTAACTCAGACACACATGAGTTGGATAACACAAATGCCATGTCTACCATGCATAAGTTGCCTATTGTTAATCCTTCTCATAAAGCATGTGGTGTTCCTGATTGTATGTCTTGTGCTTTTAATCTGATGTTTGCTTATTTTAATGGTAAGCATGTTTCTAATGATAAGACTACTCCTCGTCAGCATGTGAATAATAGAAAGCATGATAGGTCTAAGACTGCTAGTCCTCCTAAAGCTAGAAAGGAGACATTTGTGCCTAAGCCTAAACAGAAATTTGTCAAGGCTGTTCACAAGGTCAAATGTTCAGTCATTGAGAACGTTGAGAATATTAAAATTAAGAATGTTGTTTTGCCTGATAAAGGCCAATTTTACAAGAATGTTGGACCCAGCCAAGCTTGGGTTCCGAAGAAGGTCTAATCCATTTGTATTGCAGGGCATTAAACAGGTACAACCGGTAGTGTGGATTCTTGACAGCGGATCGTCAAGACATATGACCGGAGATAGAGCCCTGCTATCAAATGTGGTTGAGAAAGCTGGCCCAGTGGTTACCTTTGGAGATAACAGCAAAGGTTTAACGGAGGGATATGGCTGTTTGCTAGCTGGAAATGTTATCATTGAAAATGTATATGTTGTGCAAGGACTTGAACACAATCTGCTTAGCATTAGTCAGTTCTGTGACAACGGCTACAATGTTTTATTCGACAAGCTGAAGTGTCAGATTCTGCATAAGAAAAGTGAAAAACCCTCCTTAATGGGAATCCAGAAAGGAAATCTGTTCGTAGCTGACATGAACTCTGGAAGCAATCTTGAAGTCAATTGTTTCTATGCAAAGGCATTGTCAGATGAGAGTTGGCTATGGCACAAGAGACTTTCTCATCTCAATTTTAAAACAATGAATTCTCTTGTCAAAAGAGAATTGGTAAGAGGTCTGCCTCAGCTGGAATTCTCTCCAGAAGGACTATGTGAGGCTTGCTAGAAAGGAAAGTCAAAGAAAGCAAGTCACAAAGGCACTGACACATCTTCTATAACTGGTGTTCTGCAATTATTGCACATGGATTTATTTGGTCCAGTTAATATCCTTTCAATGTCAAAGAAGTGTTACTGTCTTGTGATAGTTGATGACTATTCCAAGTATACGTGGGTTTTATTTCTTCACTCTAAGGATGAAACACCACAAGTTGTGATTGATCATATCAAGATGATTGAGTTAGATTCTAACATCCCTGTTAGAGCAATAAGGTCAGATAATGGGACAGAATTCAAGAATGCACTTCTCAATGGATTCTGTACAGACAAAGGGATTACCAGACAATTTTCAGCTCCTAGAACCCCTCAGCAAAATGGAGTGGTAGAAAGGAAGAATCGTACATTGATTGAAGCTGCAAGAACGATGTTAAGTGAATCAGGTCTTCCAATGTACTTTTGGGCTGAAGCTGTCAATACAGCATGTTATACTCAGAATCGAACTCTAATCAACAAAGACTTCATGAAAACTCCTTATGAGATTTTGAATGAACAGAAACCTTCTATCAAATACTTTCATGTATTTGGTGCCAGATGCTTCGTGCTCAAGGATGGAGATGATCGTCGTGGTAAGTTCGAGGCAAAGGCATATGAGGGTATTTTTGTTGGATATGGAAGAAGATCATATAGAGTGTATATCATTGATCAACACAAAGTAACTGAAAGTGTCAATGTTACATTTGATGACACTAAACTCCCTAGTATCCAAACTGAAGATCCTTCTGAGAAACTGAAGTTTGATGATACGTCAGATTCAGAATCAGAACATGGTCAAGAACCTGAGGTTGTTGCTGGTGAAGAACCTGTTAATCATGATGATACTCAAGGCAATAGTGATGGAAACTTTGGCAACAATGAAGATACCACTGCTACTGACGGAGAATCTTCAAGTCAACATGGCAACAACTCAGGGGGAGATACTGAAGGATCATCTAGTAGGACACAACATCACAATGAATTTCAAGGCGAATCATCAAGATCAAATCTTCCAAGACAGACTGTCTGGAATAAAGCTCACCCTTTTGAGTTGATTATTGGTGATCCAGATGTTGGAGTCAGAACTAGACGTGCTACTCAAAATGAGTGTCTGTTCTCAGGATTTCTTTCTGAGATGGAACCTAAGAAGATTGAAGAAGCACTAACTGATCCAGATTGGGTGATTGCTATGCAAGATGAGCTCAATCAGTTTGAAAGTCAACAAGTCTGGAAACTAGTACCTAGACCTACACACAAGAAAGCTGTCGGTACTAGGTGGGTATTCAGGAATAAACTAGATGAAGATGGTGTGGTTACGAGAAACAAGGCAAGACTGGTAGCAAAAGGGTATTCTCAAGCTGAAGGCATTGATTATGATGAAACCTATGCTCCAGTGGCTAGACTTGAGGCCATCAGGATATTTCTGGCATTCGCAGCATTCTCAAACTTTAAAGTTTATCAAATGGATGTCAAGAGCGCCTTTCTGAATGGAAAGCTGGATGAAGAGGTATATGTAGAGCAACCTCCTGGTTTTGAAGATCCAGATCATTTGCATTTTGTCTACTTTCTTTTCAAGGCAATCTATGGTCTCAAACAATCTCCAAGAAAATGGTATGACACTCTCTCTGAATTTTTTATTGAAAATAGCTTTGTTAGAGGTGTCATAGACAAAACTCTCTTTTCTAAAAAACATAAGAATGATACTATATTAGTCCAAGTCTATGTGGATGATATAATATTTGGGTCTACTAATGATAATCTCTGTAAGAGATTTGCTAAGTTAATGCACAGCAAGTTTGAAATGAGCATGATGGGAGAGCTGAAGTTCTTCCTTGGATTACAAGTAAATCAAAGGTTAGATGGAACATTTATTTGTCAATCCAAGTATCTCAAGGAACTCCTCAAAAAGTACAATCTAGAGGACTCTGCATCAGCAAGGACTCCATCAACTACAACTGTCAAGCTTGGACCATGTGAAAACTCCATTAAGGTAGATGTCACAAGCTACAGAGGTATGATTGGCTCGTTACTCTATCTTACTGCAAGTAGACCAGATATTATGTATGCTATATGCTTATGTGCAAGGTTCCAAGCGGATCCTAGAGATATTCATCTCATTGCTGTTAAACGAATCTTAAGATATCTTAAGGGAACACCAAATCTAGGTATTTGGTACCCTAAAGAATCTGGTTTTAACCTTGTCGGATATACAGATTCAGATTATGCAGGAAGTGTTGTTGATAGGAAAAGCACCTCAGGGAGTTGTCAATTCCTAGGTAGCAGACTAGTCTCATGGTACAGCAAGAAACAACAAACAGTTTCCAACTCAACGGCCGAGGCTGAATATATTGCTGCTGGAAGCTGCTGTGCTCAGATCTTGTGGATTAGGAACCAACTACGAGACTATGGCTCTGTATTGAACAAAATTCCTATTTTATGTGACAATACAAGTGCAATAGCCATCACCAACAACCCTGTGCAGCACTCGAGGACAAAGCACATTGACATCAGGTATCATTTTATTAGAGAGCACGTCATGAATGGTACTGTTGAACTATTTTTTGTTCCAACAGAAGAACAAATAGCAGATATTTTCACTAAACCACTTGACGAATCCACATTTACCAGATTAGTTGGTAAATTGGGCATGTTGAATAGTTTTAGTGATTAATTTAGTTAATATCTGGGATCTGTTCTTGAATGAATTTACAAATTTATTTTATCATTTTATCTTATTTCTTGCTTATTTCTATGTAATTTATATTATCTTATCTGTTTTTATTTTCCCTACTTGTTAATTTAAAATATCTCAGAATATTTTATTTTCTCTAAAAATATTTTTCTATGAATTTTATTTGCTAAAATTCAATAGAAATCTATTTTTAGAATAAAAATAATAAATTCTGATATATTGTCTTTGTTTCTGTAAATATTATAAGTCTGTACATATTTGATTGTATTTCTACTAAAATGACAATCGGCAAGACAATTGAAATTGTCTTGCTGAAAGTCATTTCAGTACTTATATATATATATACTTATTTTCATGAAATCGGTTTATTTCCAGAATGACAATCGGCAAGACAATTGAAATTGTCTTGCTGAAAGTCATTTCGATATATAATTGTCATATTAGTGTTTTTCAGTATAGTTTATACTGGCAAGACAATCGGTATGACTATCAATTGTCTTGCCAGTTATAAACAATATATATATATTTTCTTTTATTTTATACTGGTATGACAATCGGTATGACTATCAGATTGTCATACCAGTTATATATACTCAGTGTTTATTTTGTTATTTCTTTTGCCTGGTATGACAATCGGTATGACAATCCAGGATTGTCATACCAGCTGTAATATAAAGGCGTACAGTTCAGTTTTCCTTCAAATCACAACAGTTTTTTTTTCTTTCAAAAATTCAAACAGTTTTCTCTCCTCTCTCTCTACTCGATCTTAATCAAACCCCAACTGCCATTGTTGATCTTAATTGCTCGAGTTTTTACTCAGCATACAAATTCATCACTTTGTGATATATACATACAAGTATATATATACAGAGGTGCTGTTGGATTTTTGTTAAAAAACAAAAACAAATCAAAATAAGTTTCTGTTTTTTTATTTTATTTATTTATTTTGGTTATTTTTAATTTTAATTTCAATTTCTGTTTTGTGTCTTTTGGCTTTTCAAAACTGCGTTTGTGAGTTAAGAATTTTAACGAGATACATTTCTGTCTAAATTTTTCGATTATAATTAATTTAATTCGAATTATTAAATTAATTTAATTAATTCGAATTTTCTTAATATTATTCTTAAAATTCTGAAAGTGTGTGTCTTATTATTATTTTAAATGGCTCTCAATTTCCAAATTATCGTGCATAATCAGGTTGGTTATTTTAATCCAGAAAAATGTGATGTGGAAAAATTTAAGCCATGGATTAGATTTTTAAATGACCATTCGATTGTTAGCTCTGCTATTAAATCAAATGTGATTTTAAACATCGATCTACTTAGACTGATTTGCACAACCTCTACTGTGGCTGATGATTCAAAATCTTTTTCATTCACCATCGCAAACACACAGTATGTAGTTGATGAAACAGTCGTCAATCGTGCGTTAAATTTTCCACTAAACAATTTCTGTAATTTACCCTCTGAAAATGATATCACAAATTTTTTCCATGCTATTCACTATCAGGGGGTGATCAATTTAACCAAACTTTCTAAATCCAATTTGGTGTCTGAATGGGATATTTTCTTCGATACACTTTCCAAAGTGTTTGCCAACTGCACAAAATCCAATTTTCATAACATCACTTCCACTCTGCAGTATATTGGTCTTGCGGTTGTTTTCAATCAAAGGATCAATTTTGGCAAACTACTTTTTCCCATTCTCTTGAGACGTCTAACTTCTGCTTTACGTGATCATTCTGCAAATCGTAGGGTATCATGTTACTATGCTCGTTTTCTCATGCTTATAGCAGATCATCTTCTCTCACCTGAACACAAAGCCCTTTTTGCTAACTCTGCAGTAACCGAACCCCCTCCAGTTAGCAAAAAGATTTACACTCGCCAAGACACAACCTTCAAATTCATGCAAGTTCCAGTACTTGTATCTGCTTTCATGGCCACTTATATTCCTTTACCTATTTTCAATCTTCCCGGTCATGAACAACAACCTCAACCTCCAGTGGTTCAAGCCACCCAGGCTCCTCCAACATCAGATGCTCTTCCATTACAGGTAGTAATTCCTCACTCTCACTCCCTTCCTACTTCTGTTGAAAGACCCCCGGTGGTTGATAGGGCTGACCATGAAGTTGTAGAACCACAGCTTCAATCCCAGGTCATAGAGCCAAACACAGAGTCACATTCTATCTCAACCTCTCCCCCACTGTCTAAAATGTTACCCAGAAGATTACTAGGAAGTAGTACATTGTTAAATATGAGTGAACCCTCAGCTCTGCCTCCTCCTAAGAAAAGAAGAACATATTCTGAGGCATCTGAAAGCCCATCCTTTTCCTCCCAACAGGACATGGACTTTGAAATGGCCAATGAACAGTTACTAGAGGCATTCTCTCAACAGGATGCATCTATTGAAATTCGCCATAGGGCCATGGCATCTTGTACTGAGTCAAGCACAATTCCATTACTCACAATAGAACCATACACTTCCCCAGATCATACTCAGGACACAGAACGAGGAGTGCACGTAGAGTCGGTTACAGTGCCTGCCATAGTTACGGCAGAAGAGCAGTCACATGCTTCAGAGGGAAAATATGACTCTCCGCCATCTTTAATAGAGTCATTTTCTCCCCTCCCAGATCCAACACCTCTGGCTCCCTTATGGGATTCTCCACTCGCAGATTTATCTGGAGAAAGTGGAGGGCAACTCGGTCAATCTACCCCTGAAGAAATTCAGACATCTATTTCAAAAGATTTGATGGTATTGACTGAGGATCGGGACTCGCGAATTCCCATTGCACCACCACTGACCTCTCTTGAAGAGGCTAGGGTGATTTTAACTGTAGGTACAGAAGAACAGCAACAGGAAGACTCCTCACGAGCAATTATATTGAGAGAAACACAAGCACGTGAGGTGAGTGAACCAAACACGAGTGAAATTCAGGTGATAGCACACACAGACACAGATACTCAAAACCTGTTAGCTCAAATTGCTGCTCTAAAAGAAGAACTTGCTAAAAGCCAAGCTGAAGCTCAAGCATTCAAAGCACAAGTGGTTGAACGGTCTTCTTCTTCCACCTCTGTCAACAATCAGCTGACAATCATCAGGAATGACATCTCAGATCTCAAGACCAATGTAATACCAAAGCTCAATTCCATTTAGGACACTCCAACTTTATCAGCTGATGACATATCCAACTTCTGCTCTCTACACACAAGAATGACTTCTCTTGAAGACCTCGTTGAGATGAATCATTCACTGGACTCCTCAAGATTTCTAAAGATAGAGACGGGCATGGAACATCTCAATGAAGGGATGAAGCACCTATATTTCATGATCAAGAATTCTCATTGCCCTAATGAAGAACAAAGAGCTTATTTTGAAGGACCGTCTGGTGGAGGATCAGGCTCTGGAGGTGATGGAGGTTCCAAAGGAAGGTCAGAAGAGGATCCCTCAACTAAGGGGGAGAAGAAAGGGAGTAGTGCCAAAGGGAAGGAAAAAGATATCTCTGCTGGAGACAAAGGAAAGGCTGATGATGTCTACTACAGTGGAGAACAGGATGACTTTGATATTTTTGACATTCCCACTGAACCAGTTCAGGAAGATAAAGATGGTTTATTTGAAGCTGAAGAGGAAAGTGATTTTGGAGAATGGGAAGAAGAAGCTCAAGTGGATCCTCTGTTTGAGAAAGAATTTCAGAAGGAGCAGTCAGAGATGAAAAGAAAAGAAGCTGAACTCAAGAAGGTCTCTCAGATCATTGACATGAGGAAAGACATTCAAAGAACAGAAACTCTTCAAAAGCAACGTCTTCATGACATTAAGGCTCAAGAAAGGAGAAGAGATGTCAGACTGAAGATTGGTGAAAAATGGAATGAAGCTAGGAGTGTACTTGATATGCCTCAGCAGAGCACTAACAATGATAGGCAGTTCCTACATCTTCTTGACAAACTGGAAATCTCAAATCCTAACAATGACATGTACATGAATGCTATCAAGACTGAAGTCTCAAGGATCACAGCTGCTTTTGATAGATCCCTAAATGAGATGAGCATTTTTGTATATTATCAGAGTGAAGGATCTTTCAAGGTGTCACTTCATCTGTTCGAGAATCGTTCTTTGTCAGAGAATTGGGTTCTTCTCAACAAGGTTAAAAGAAGCTCAGAATTGAATGAAGTTCTTCGAGAAAGGCTTAAAGAGTTTGCCAGCAGGGCTAGTCCTCAAGTGGTCAACAATCCTCATCAGGTGAGATTCTTTAAGTCTGATTATCTTCAAATCTGTCAGCTAGATGTACAATCTCTTAAAGACTACTCAGCTAAGCATCTGGTCTGGATGGAACATCATTTAAGAACTGCTGAATATTCATCCATGTTGAAGACTCAAGCTGCTGATTTGATTCAAGGTTATTGTGAAAAGAATATTAAAAGATACAATCAGATCAAGAATAAGCTGAAGTCAGTTGGAGTTCAACCAGTCAGACCAGCAAGCTTCACTTTAGAAAAGGATCGTGTCTTTGACAAGGAATTGCTTCAAGATTTAGAAGAAGGTGAAGTCAGAAGAGAAGACAACTGAAGTCAATTAGCTCAAAACTCAATGTAATATGATTAGAGCTTTATGAATCAAGATAGTCTAATGTAGTTATATGTTCAGGCTAGAGGAACATCTATCTTGTATTCACTTGTAAATTTCATTTGGAATCTGGAAAATGTTAAATATAATCCAGAACTTTTCTGCTATTTACTTTGCATTACTGTTTATATCTTTTTCTTATTTGTTAGTTGAGTTATCCTCTAGGTATTTGTTGTTATTGTCTAACAAGCAAATAGGGGGAGATTGAAAGGCATATGTCATAGCCTATTCGTTTATTCGAGGATTTAACTCAACTCAAATAAGAATGTAATAAGTAAATAGTGGATCTATCATCAGAGAGATCTCACAAAGTAACATCTGTCAAAGGATAAAGAAACATTATTCATCTGCAGACTTGAAGATTCACTGGAAGAAGTTCAAGAATTTGATCATGCCTCAGTGATATAAATCAAGATCGTGGATTTAATCAAGTGTCAGAGATCTCGTCAGGGTATCATTTATTACAAGGATTTAATCAGAGTATCAAAGTCAAGACATGAAGAAACGTCACGGAAGTTAGTCACTCATGAACCAGACAGTACATCGAGTGTCAGCATTGAAGTGGCGGAATTGATTCATAAGTCCCAGTGATTTTCAGAAGATTGTCAGAAGAATGGATGCTGCTCAGGGTTAGTATTAATTCTCTATTAATTGATTAAGTCATATAATTTAATTAAGAAAATAAATTATATCTGCAAAGATTAATTTATTGATTAATTGAATTAAATTGATTAATTAATTTAGAATTAATATTGAGGATTTACAAGATTTTAATTGGTTTAAAATCTGCTTAAATTCAAAACAAGACAATTCATTTGAACTAGTATGACAATCGGTATGACAATTGATAGTCATACCGAAAGTCATGCCAATACATTTAATTGTCTTATTAGAATTTCTGTTTAGATTAAAATCTGTTATTATTTCAGCAAGACAATTTATTTGAACTAATATGACAATCGGTATGACAATCAATAGTCATACCGAAAGTCTTGCTAGTTCATTTTGATTGTCTTGCTAGTTGTAAATATTGTCATACCGAAAGTCTTGCTGGCCAAAGAGATTGTCATGCCAGTACATTTTTCAGTTCGGTGTTTGATAAAAGCAGCAGAAGACTTTTATTGATAAACACTTACAGAATCCAATCAAACAGAATACACAAGAAAAAAAAGGAGCAGAAAACAAAAGCATAACATTTTATTTTTCATCTGCTTTTCTTCAAGATTAAATTTCTAGATTGTAAAGTTAAATCCAATCAACTAGAAATATTTATCTTGTTCTTGTGTATCAATCTAGCGGATTAAAATCCCTAGAACTTAATCTCAAATCGCATTTAACATTTGATCTTTTAATTACAAAAATAGAAAAAGTTCATGTCGAATTTATTCTAGATTTGTAATAATTGATTTGAGATTAATCCCTTGTAACCGATACCGTAGTTGTAACACCTTTCAAGTTTAATAAAAGTTTTATTTAACTTGAATTTTGTTTCACAATTTTATTCCGCATTTTATTCGATTAAACGGTATTGTTTGCATTCAACCCCCCTTCTACAAACAAATTGGGACCTAACAATACTTATTCCCCACATGAACTAAAAGCTTTACTTAGGTTCTTTAACTAATTATCAAGATTTACAACTCCAACAATACCACAAAACCAACTAATCTCTACAACTCAACCAAACTTCAAACAATCAAGCATCATGCTTCACATATACTATATCAAACATATTCATTCCTAATTACTCAAAATTAAAGCTAGGGTTTGTAGTTTATACCTTCCTTGGAGAGTGGAGAATCACTTAGGAAGCCTTAAATAACCACTAACTATCTCTACTAAGCTTGGATCTTGAAGAAACATAAGAAAACACAAAGTTAGTTTCTTGAAATACTATTCACCAAGAACTTTGATGAATTAATTAGCTATGTTAAACATGGAATCTTGAGCTTAAACTTATGGCTCATCTTAGTTATGAATTATGGAAGCTAAAGAAACAAACCTCTTGAATTATGATTAAGTGGAGCTTGGGTTTTGGAATTCCCATCCTTGCATTTCTTCAAAAAGCTGAGAGCAAGATGTAGAAGAAAGAGAGATTTTTGTGTTTTGCTTTGTTTTGCTTTTGGTTGGTTGTAGTTTTGTTTTGTTTTTGGTTAATTACCAATTTAACCTTGCAAATTGTGTGGTTAATAGCCAACCACACCTCCTTCCCTCCTATGTCATGCTTATGTCATCATGTGGTGTCATCCTTCCCTCTTTGTCCTCTTCCCATTGGTTGGATGACATCATCCCCTCTAATCTCTTTGATTAACTTCCTAATTGTTTGCCTAATGACCGCTGATCTGTTATACGGTTCGCTTAACTTTCGTTTTCGTTTATCGTTTGAGGGATCATACCCGGGATCTTATTACTTAGGTTCCCTTAACCTTTCTCAATATATTATATTCCTTTTATGATCCTCTCTTATAATCCTTTAATTTAAATCCTTTTTATCCTGTTACCTTTTTCTCAATTCTTTCCGTATCTAGTGGATTTCCGGGAAAAATCAAAGTGTTCGGATTTGGATTCTGACGATCTTTACATACACTTATATCCCATATAAAGTACTAATAAAATCTCAGAATATCCATATCAGAACCCCTACATAGTGTGGCATGAAAAGTTTTCTCATTCAGCAAAAACACTATTCATAAGGGTTTCAAAATTTCCCAAAATTTGGGGTTATTACAGTCTCCCCTCCTTAAAAGGATTCCGTCCCGGAATCAGATAGAAAATGAATAGGGATACTCTCTTAGCATTGCACTTTCTAACTCTCAAGTAAATTTTCCCACATTGTGGTCCTACCACCAAACTCCGCCTAGTTTTATAACCCTTCTCCTAAGCACTTGCTCCTTTTCACTCTATAACCCTTCCTGGTTGCTCCATATAGGTTACGTCGGGTTGCATATCTATGCGCTCATATGCCCCTATTTATCTGGCATCTGAATTACACTTCCTTAACATTGATACGTGAAACACATTACGACCTGCTACATGTTCGGGGGTAGGGCTAGCTCGTAAGCTAACTTTCCAATCCGTCTTAATATCTCAAAGGTCCAATGTATCTTGGGCTTAGTTTTCCTTTCTTTCCGAATCTCATTAACCCCTTCCAAGGGAATACCTATAACAACACTAGGTCCCCTACTTCCCATTCCTTGTCCTTTCGTGTCAAATCAGCATACCTCTTATGTCCATCTTGGGTTACTACCAGCCGTCCTCTGATTAGATCTATTATATCCCTGGTCCTTTGGGCTACTGCGGGTCCGAGCATATTGCGCTCTACAACTTCATCCTAACATAAGGGAGATCGACATTGTCTTCCCTCAAAAATCTCATATGGCGATATCTCAATACTCCGACATATGATCTATTGTCGTGAGAAAACTCAATCCGCGTTATGTGATCATTCCAATTTCTTTCAAGTCTATTGCACAGACTCTCATTATAGCTTCTAGCATTATAGCTTTTGCTTCTCACTACCCATTCTTTTCCAGTTCGTAGTCGCTACTACCTTCCGTTTCTAATATTATACTGGTTATAATTCTGCTCGTTAGCGTTCTATAACCTTTTAATAACCACGTCAACCTTAGTATAACGAATGTGTTTCCATTCCGCATACTACCACCACTTTATTACTCCTTTTTCAGTTGTTTCTATTTTCCAAAATTTGATCAATCATATAGAAGTAAAGGAATTTGTTGAGAGATCACTATGATCATGAACACTTGTTACATTGCATAGTTAGTACAGAAGGTGGCCAGCCTTTAGTACTTGACAAGCAATTAAACAATTGCTGGTATCCTACTCGGCTTCTATCATACAGATAGATAGTCATTCGGCAATACCTCCCCTTCTGGAAGGGTTGTTCTTCTCAGTTATATGAAATGAAAAGAAGAGAAAAGAATGAACTGAAGAGAATTGTATATATGAAAAAAAAATATTGCCATAAAATATCTGGCTTGGAACCTACCTCTGAATTATAGAGGTTTGTCATAGGAGAACAAAACATATATGTATTTATATCAACATCAAGTATTATAGCATCGTATTTCACATGCCTAAATATTTATTATTCCACCCATCATTCTACGGACCCATGCTCTTCCTCGAGCTTATACTCAATCACCTATGAAACTCCCTCGACATCGAAAATCGAATCTGGAATCTCATTTTATACATCATCGTCAATAGAATTCTATGCTTGCACCGTAACCTTCCTCGTATAGTAATACGACTCTCTATTGATAAGAAAGAATAATATTCAATAGGTAGATACTCTACTTAATTAGTCTATCAATGATAACTTATACACTACCACGACCCGATTAGTGGTACTCAATCTCAACACCCATTCCAATACAACTCTCACGGTTGTAATCAGCTCATTACTCGCAGAATCATTGCTGCCTTACTATGGTCCACCACTGACCTACTGTAGTCATTCATTTTCCATGAAGTCTTAATAGCTAACCATACGGAGTCCATACATCTCGTATCTAATTCTCCTAAGGAGTTAACATAACCACCAATCACAATTCATGAAGAACACTCCAAACTCTGACGTACTTTCATGACATGAAGTAGATAAAATTGCAGAAGAGTTTCAGTCAAAACAACGATAGCAGGTGAATACCATTCTTAATCATATGCCTTAAATAGAAGACTTAACTCAAGGTTCGTCTAGTCCTTTTTGAAACATGGTCCTGGCTTATCTCAAGATAGGACCTTCTAAGATAGATAGCCCGTTCATGGCGATTACACGAATTAAACCTTTACCAACTACTATTACGGTTGGGTATTGCACAGTCATCAGAAGGAATGTCAATCTTCCAAACCATAATACAACCTTCACAGCTTTAACCATCATCACTGTATTCTTTTGGCACAAGCGCCTATAATTATCCTCTTACCTTTAAAGTGTCGGCCACTTCTTTGGCCTTTCCTGATAGTAAAATTTCCTTACAGTCAATGTCATTTTAACCACCTCCAAATAAATTTTCTACCTTATTTCAATCACAGCTTATGTGAAGATATTTTACTTAAAATCTGATAAGTAAAAAAAAATATCACCATTTTTCCATAAGTTATTGCCTCAGTCTTTAGAGGTTAATCACTGTCACGACTGACTCTCAATCATACTTAGAACATCTTTTATCTTAAGTCCTAATTGCCCTGAACAATTTCGACCATTACTGGTTCAATCCAAACTTTCTCGTGGTGTAACACGTGCCCCACTTGGCATCATTATAATTACGACTAATTTCCTTTATCAACATTTCTATTCTTGAGAATTTTAAATATTACCTTTCTCCTTGTAAAACCTCTAAGGTTATCCTTGAATCGTTCCTCCTGTATTCCCTAGATACAGGGCATATCAAAATACCATTTACTAATACTAAAACCATTGTCTATATACTTCTGAAAAATTTCTCCACTGATCCTTAAAGGTCGTTATTACCTTAATCCTTTCCAAATCATACTGTCAAAACTCATACTGTCCCTATTAAGGGTGAAATGCCAACCTTTATGCATTCCCCTAGGATTCGTTTTAAGTTACCGATGTTCTATCCTTAATTCCACCTTTAAAAAAAAATACATGCATCCTTCCATGGATAAATCAAGTCATATATCCCTGATAAGGGTGTCTTATTCAATCATTCCCACCTCGATAGTATATGCCTAATTTTCACAATAACATCTGTATTCAAGATGAGGTCAATCAATATGGTCTCCAAAAGATAACAACGGTTATCCGCTTTTCTTGCCTAATTTGGTAACGATAACAAGGATGTTCTGGAAGATATTGGTCGTGTTCAACGCGAACTTCTTCTTAATAATTCCTTATTTACCTTTGTTGTTTACCTCAACAATCATCTCAATGTTGGGATATCTTTCATACCTGGCGTCTCCCTTTCTGGGTATCATGCCACTGGTCTTACACTTTACATTCTTGAAGGTCCTTCCTTCATCCAATTTTCCTAATTTCTTACTTTCTTGTCTCTTTAGTCTATCCGCGTCTCATTATTTATCCTTCGAATTATCTCAAGGTTTCCTCGAATCCTCCCAACTTACAGGGGATAAAATATATGTATCTCTTATGCCCTCAACCATCAATTTAACTCATGGTGAATCACCCTCATCCTGACGATTACATACTTTTCTATTTCTATTGCTACGAGTCTTTAGGGTTTCCTCATACCCAACTTCCTTATCATTCCTCAAACTCTATTGCCTTTATATTCCTTTCCACTTCAGTTTCTTTTTTTTTTCCATTCTCTTATCATTATTTCATGAACCAACCCAACATAAGCATCGATTTCAAACATCCCGTCATTCTGGATTCGTGTCCTCAGAATGAATCTTGACAACTTTTACAACTTAGATTCATAATTCATCATACTCGTCTGCCTTTGTTCTGGCTCTAAAGCTTTTACTCTATCTCTATAACCTTGGGAAGTACTTTCCTGAAAACAATTGACTGAACTTAAATCAGTTTATTATAATCTCTTGCTCTGTGCCTCCTTGGTCTTTCACCAGCGGGTGGTCTCTCTCTTAGGAGGGTAAGTGATAAAAACAGTCTTTTGTGATTCGTCAATCATTTAGAATCTCAAATGATTCCTATATTTCCTTTAGCCAGGCTCTTGCCTCGACTGGGTCAGCTTGTTCCTTGGAACTCTGAGAGCTTAGTGACTTAGAGGTCCTGAAAGAATTTCACACCACATTGTTTCCTCAAGGTGGTGGTTGAGAATAAAATATAAGTTCTGTTTAGACAGGTCCATGAATTTCCGTATAGGAGTACCGTCTCGGGTCTCCTTATCTCGCTCGACTTTTGCTTTCTTAGTCTAAATATTTCTTCCTACTCCCCATAATTGGGGTCATCTTTTAATTTAAAATCTTCATTTTCCACTTTATTATATTCCGGGTTCTTTATATCTTAATTGCGACCTCCCTGATTATCACATTCAAGGTTTGCCCCTAATCTTATTCCTTGTGGGGGCATATTACTTGGAAAATTTTGAGAATCTCCGGATATTTGTCTTACTTACTTTGCTTAAGTCTTCCCCTCGTTTAGTCCTTGCACGATTGCAAATTATGAATTCTCAAGTTCGATAAACTTCATGACACTCTCTTAAGTGTTAATAGAGCAATTAACAATGTGATTTTATCACAAACAAACTGATCTGAACTGAAATTAATGAATATATACATAACCATTTGTTCGAGGGTACAACAACTGAACATATTAAAGAGGATTACATCATTTGAACTTATCGCTCCTATCCCAAAAGTACTACCATAGATAGTCATCTCGTCATTAAAACTAATCATTCATAACTTAGGCTAATCCTCCAAAAGCGGTGCTGCATGAAATTCTTGTCTGATTGCTCTAGCTCTACACACTACCATGGATCAAGAAATGCGAGCATGCACGACATCCCTAACCTGCTCCATTAAAGCGGTGATGAGGTCTAGGATAGTTGCAAGTAGAGCTGGATCAATCTGACCCTCAAGATGGCCTCTAGCTATAACACGGGTGGTAGCCTCAATCCTTTCCATGCTATGAGCTAATCCTGCCGGAAGTACCCCACCCTCAATCCTCGGTACAGTAAGTCGATCCAACAGATCACTCCTAACATTACGGGCCTCAGACAGGCCACCCAAAGTCATATGATAATTGGCGATAAGAGAAGCCTGAGTGGTAGCATCTAGCAGTCCATGGGGTGCAGGTGGCGCAGACCCAGGAGATCCAAACGGATAACCAAGCACGGTATCAGGTGACAATGGTGCAGGAGATAAAGGTGGCATTTCCTCAGTATGTGTTGGGCTCTGTACAGGGGAGGGAACAGGAATTGGTGGAACCTCATGGATGTCAATAGAAACCTCTGGAAGAGGGCCTGATACTGGTATAATTGGGGTCGTGGAAGGCCCCACTCCTTCTGCCCTCATTAACCTTTGTGCCCTTGGTAACTCTTCATCCTTTAGTGCCACCCTCGCGGCCATTCTTGCTCTGGTAGTCGCCCTGACTACGGTCATCAATTCCTCAGCAGTCCTCTCATCATTCTCATCAGGATCCTCCATGAGATCTTCCTCAGCCACAATCCTTTCCGGAATAACATCCTCAACCGCAACATTCTCAATATAAATCTCATCCGGTCCCTCATTAGGGTACTCCATCGGATTCACAATTTGATCTCCAGCTTGTAATAAAACATCCTCATGCTGATGCTCCTGAACCTCAGGGTTCGGTGCCCCACTGCCCTATACGAGAACGAACTATGTTACTATCACGATATTTATAAGGGTTCCCGTAAGGGTTTTAACTGTCAGTACTACGTTAGGTAGCCCGACTATGAACTTGGCAAGAGTTCTTATTTATCTTAGTGTACTTATTATCTTAACGTCACTTCATCTCTGAGGTTTATAACGCTTAGCTCTGATACCACTTCTGTAACACCCCCAAATCCGGGGTCGGGGATCCGGGTTGTCACGAGTTCCATTTCCCTTAATAACACCCAATCTTAATAAATAATCAACTACTCTGTACTGTGACCCCACAATAAACACACACACCACAAGTTATAGTCTCAGAGATGAATATCCAAAAATAATCACAAGTCGTTTTATTCCACAATTATATGCCAATGCACCTTAAACAGGTTTCTGAATAAATTTACATTTCTTTGCCATTATTACAATTCATGATATACATAAGTCTGGTACATTATTAGTTGAAAACTTAGCCTATTGGTAATTTCTACCTCAGCTACAGCGGCCTTAACGCTTCCAGAAAGCTGCGGTACGTTTCCTATCCGCTTGCGAATTGGGAGCTTGGTCCTGTTCATCTTTTCTATCTGATGTTGTGTGATGAAAGAAGAAGCAAGGGTGAGCAGCAAGCCCACCAAAATAATATGTATAATGATTAACAATATATGAGCCTTCTCATAGTACTCATGAAAGTCTTGGTCAAAAGAAATGAACCAAGTTGATATCTTAATGCGATGAAGTCGCAAAATATTCAGTATATATATATATACACATATACTTTTCAAAATATGGGAAGTCCTCTTCCATACATAATACACACAGAGTTCCAGTGTATAACTATATAAAAATATCGTTGCAAGGTGATCTCATATATCTAACCTTGTCTCAACGTTTTTTTGAAAATCTTTGTCATGCATAAGATAATCATTTACTAGATATAAGTTTAAAAGATGAAGTTACAAGATACTCCAATATACTTATATCTTTTCCAAATACTACTTGAACTACCACCGTTCAAGTTATAATTAGTTTCAAAAGTTCATCACACTGATGAGACTACAAGATAAGACTTGTATAGATTCAATCTTTGAAATATTTTGAAGGAAATGAAGTTATGATATACTTCATTAAGTCCCGATATATATATACACCTATATATATACATACGTTTCCTGAAAACCTCTGTCATGTAAAGTATGAACATAATTGCAATATCCAATAAATTTGGAAAGGAAAGAATTTTGGCATAAACCAGGTATCTTGCTGATCAGGCAAAGATACCAATAAGTAACCTTTTCTACTAGTAGATGGACGAATTCCCCACTGGTCATCACCCTGGTCGCAATAAGACCTTATGCTGGACTGCCACTCAGCCACTTATGCATTTGATGGACTCCCACTGAGCCACTTACACTATCATGGACGCCCACTGAGCCCATGTTGCTTATGCCGACTCGATAGATGGATTTACTTCCCGAACCTTGGGTAAGTAATCAATTCATTTACCAAAACTGCAACCTTGTTGCGAATATAAAATACACCATAGAGCCGGATCCCTCAGGTTTTGAGCGAGTATTTAAATCCCCTTTTTAAAAGGAAGATCTTAAATATAAAAATGAGCTTTGGGATCCGCTCTAACTTTTAAAAATCATTTTGAAGACTCGAAAATACTTTAAAGAGTGTTTGGAGTAATGCTGATTTAATGAATTAAATCAGTCCCAATATATTTAGAAAATGTCTGAATATTATTATTTAAATAATATTCTCATAAAGATAATCCTTATAAAAATAATCGAAGTAGAAGTATTAAAACTTATACTTGAAATGGATATTAAATAACCAAAGATATACTTATATAAAAGTACTATCTTTCTTTGAATAATCGAAAATAAGTTTGATTATTGACACCTTATTCTTTAATGAAATAAGAATATATTTTAGTAATAAGCGGAGTCATAATACCTCGAATGAATATTATAAATAATATTCATAAAATAAAGGAGTCATACATCCTCGAATGAATATCCAAGTAATATTCAATAATAATATAAAGGAGTCATAAGCCCTCGAATAATATTCGAAATAATATTCAATAAATAATATAAAGTTATCGAATAACCCTTATTCGATTAATAGTTTTGAAAACTATAACCATATATATATATAAATATATATATATATATATACATATATACAAAATCTACTCGGGATCCTCGACTCCCGGTTTTAGAAAATGTTTTCACCTTTTGGGTCCCTATAATAAGGGTATATGCAATTTACCGCTATCCTCTAACATAGGTATTATCAACTGAACCAATCAGATATATATGGAAAGAATACGAAACAGGCATGCATATATATATACCATAGCAGCATGCTTCAATATATTGCAACATTTGCTAATTAACCAACATGCATCCATCACAAGATAATGCATATACATATATACATCACAACAATAGTTATAACGGGTAGAAAACTTGCCTGAGCGACTGGGGGTTACGAATGGCTCGGGACGAGTCTGGTAACCTATAAGCAACAAGTAAGTTGGAATTAAACCAAAGTCACTTGTAAATCTATACTTTAACTAACTTAGACTCTAACGCTTGTTTTGCGCTTACTGATTCTCTTAAGTCACTCGAGTACCCTCGGCTCCACCATTTTTAATAATTTAACCATTACGAGTTTTAAGGCGATTCCTTCGCGAGTGTCTTACCAACTACTTATTACACCTTACATAAATGTTTCATACTTCAATTAGTCCTTTAATGTCTTTAACCTATGTTTCAAAGTAAGGCGAGGGGTAAGGGTTCGTTCGCGAAACGTCGTTACTTAAAACAGTCGTTTCTCCTAAACCGTACATCGGAATCAAACGAACTACATATCAAAACGAAGCTCGTAACACGAGCTATCTAGACATGGCAATGGTCATAATATAGCAGGGGGTTCTAGGGTCCTAATGTTATGCACAAAAACAGTCTAAAGAAAATCGGACGTTACGACGGCTATGTTTACGTGATTTCCCAAATTTAAACCATTCAAAACCAACCACAATTCAACCCCAAATCAATCATACAACCAACATCCATCCAAACCACATCATAACAGCCCCAACAAATCCACATTAACCATTTATACTTATTCCCCACATGAACTAAAAGCTTTACTTAGGTTCTTTAACTAATTATCAAGATTTACAACTCCAACAATACCACAAAACTAACTAATCTCTACAACTCAACCAAATTTCAAATAATCAAGCATCATGCTTCACATATACTATATCAAACATATTCATTCCTAATTACTCAAAACTAAAGCTAGGGTTTGTAGTTTATACCTTCCTTGGAGAGTGGAGAATCACTTAGGAAGCCTTAAATAACCACTAACTATCTCTACTAAGCTTGGATCTTGAAGAAACATAAGAAAACAAAAAGTTAGTTTCTTGAAATACTATTCACCAAGAAATTTGATGAATTAATTAGCTATGTTAAACATGGAATCTTGAGCTTAAACTTATGGCTCATCTTAGTTATGAATTATGGAAGCTAAAGAAACAAACCTCTTGAATTATGATTAAGTGGAGCTTGGGTTTTGGAATTCCCATCCTTGCATTTCTTCAAAAAGCCGAGAGCAAGATGTAGAAGAAAGAGAGATTTTTGTGTTTTGCTTTTGGTTGGTTGTAGTTTTGTTTTGTTTTTGGTTAATTACCAATTTAACCTTGCAAATTGTGTGGTTAATAGCCAACCACACCTCCTTCCCTCCTATGTCATGCTTATGTCATCATGTGGTATCATCCTTCCCTCTTTGTCCTCTTCCCATTGGTTGGATGACATCATCCCCTCTAATCTCTTTGATTAACTTCCTAATTGTTTGCCTAATGACCGCTGATCTGTTATACGGTTCGCTTAACTTTCGTTTTCGTTTATCGTTTGAGGGATCATACCCGGGATCTTATTACTTAGGTTCCCTTAACATTTCTCAATATATTATATTCCTTTTATGATCCTCTCTTATAATCCTTTAATTTAAATCCTTTTTATCCTGTTACCTTTTTCTCAATTCTTTTCGTATCTAGTGGATTTCCGGGAAAAATCAAAGTGTTCGGATTTGGATTCTGACGATCTTTACATACACTTATATCCCATATAAAGTACTAATAAAATCTCAGAATATCCATATCAGAACCCCTACATAGTGTGGCATGAAAAGTTTTCTCATTCAACAAAAACACTATTCATAAGGGTTTCAAAATTTCCCAAAATTTGGGGTTATTACAGTCTCCCCTCCTTAAAAGGATTCCGTCCCGGAATCAGATAGAAAATGAATAGGGATACTCTCTTAGCATTGCACTTTCTAACTCTCAAGTAAATTTTCCCATATTGTGGTCCTACCACCAAACTCCGCCTAGTTTTATAACCCTTCTCCTAAGCACTTGCTCCTTTTCACTCTATAACCCTTCCTGGTTGCTCCATATAGGTTACGTCGGGTTGCATATCTATGCGCTCATATGCCCCTATTTATCTGGCATCTGAATTACACTTCCTTAACATTGATACGTGAAACACATTACGACCTGCTACATGTTCGGGGGTAGGGCTAGCTCGTAAGCTAACTTTCCAATCCGTCTTAATATCTCAAAGGTCCAATGTATCTTGGGCTTAGTTTTCCTTTCTTTCCGAATCTCATTAACCCCTTCCAAGGGAATACCTATAACAACACTAGGTCCCCTACTTCCCATTCCCTGTCCTTTCGTGTCAAATCAGCATACCTCTTATGTCCATCTTGGGTTACTACCAGCCGTCCTCTGATTAGATCTATTATATCCCTGGTCCTTTGGACTACTGCGGGTCCGAGCATCTTGCGCTCTACAACTTTATCCTAACATAAGGGAGATCGACATTGTCTTCCCTCAAAAATCTCATATAGCGATATCTCAATACTGACATATGATCTATTGTCGTGAGAAAACTCAATCCGCGTTATGTGATCATTCCAATTTCTTTCAAGTCTATTGCACAGACTCTCATTATAGCTTCTAGCATTATAGCTTTTGCTTCTCACTACCCATTCTTTTCCAGTTCGTAGTCGCTACTACCTTCCGTTTCTAATATTATACTGGTTATAATTCTGCTCGTTAGCGTTCTATAACCTTTTAATAACCACGTCAACCTTAGTATCACGAATGTGTTTCCATTCCGCATACTACCACCGTTTTATTACTCCTTTTTCAGTTGTTTCTATTTTCCAAAATTTGATCAATCATATAGAAGTAAAGGAATTTGTTGAGAGATCACTATGATCATGAACACTTGTTACATTGCATAGTTAGTACAGAAGGTGGCCAGCCTTTAGTACTTGACAAGCAATTAAACAATAGCTGGTGTCCTACTCGGCTTCTATCACACAGATAGATAGTCATTCGGCAATACCTCCCCTTCTGGAAGGGTTGTTCTTCTCAGTTATATGAAATGAAAAGAAGAGAAAAGAATGAACTGAAGAGAATTGTATATATGAAAAAAAAATATTGCCATAAAATATCTGGCTTGGAACCTACCTCTGAATTATAGAGGTTTGTCATAGGAGAACAAAACATATATGTATTTATATCAACATCAAGTATTATAGCATCGTATTTCACATGCCTAAATATTTATTATTCCACCCATCATTCTACGGACCCATGCTCTTCCTCGAGCTTATACTCAATCACCTATGAAACTCTCTCGACATCGAAAATCGAATCTGGAATCTCATTTTATACATCATCGTCAATAGAATTCTATGCTTGCATCGCAACCTTCCTCGTATAGTAATACGACTCTCTATTGATAAAAAAGAATAATATTCAATAGGTAGATACTCTACTTAATTAGTCTATCAATGATAACTTATACACTACCACGACCCGATTAGTGGTACTCAATCTCAACACCCATTCCAATACAACTCTCACGGTTGTAATCAGCTCATTACTCGCAGAATCATTGCTGCCTTACTATGGTCCACCACTGACCTACTGTAGTCATTCATTTTCCATGAAGTCTTAATAGCTAACCATACGGAGTTCATACATCTCGTATCTAATTCTCCTAAGGAGTTAACATAACCACCAACACAATTCATGAAGAACACTCCAAACTCTGACGTACTTTCATGACATGAAGTAGATAAAATTGCAGAAGAGTTTCAGTCAAAACAACGATAGCAGGTGAATACCATTCTTAATCGTATGCCTTAAATAGAAGACTTAACTCAAGGTTCGTCTAGTCCTTTTTGAAACATGGTCCTGGCTTATCTCAAGATAGGACCTTCTAAGATAGATAGCCCGTTCATGGCGATTACACGAATTAAACCTTTACCAACTACTATTACGGTTGGGTATTGCACAGTCATCCAAAGGAATGTCAATCTTCCAAACCATAATACAACCTTCACAGCTTTAACCATCATCACTGTATTCTTTTGGCACAAGCGCCTATAATTATCCTCTTACCTTTAAAGTGTCGGCCACCTCTTTGGCCTTTCCTGATAGTAAAATTTCCTTACAGTCAATGTCATTTTAACCACCTCCAAATAAATTTTCTACCTTATTTCAATCACAGCTTATGTGAAGATGTTTTCCTTAAAATCTGATAAGTAAAAAAATATCACCATTTTTCCATAAGTTATTGCCTCAGTCTTTAGAGGTTAATCACTGTCACGACTGACTCTCAATCATACTTAGAACATCTTTTATCTTAAGTCCTAATTGCCCTGAACAATTTCGACCATTACTGGTTCGATCCATACTTTCTCGTGGTGTAACACGTGCCCCACTTGGCATCATTATAATTACGACACATTTCCTTTATCAACATTTCTATTCTTGAGAATTTTGAATATTACCTTTCTCCTTGTAAAACCTCTAAGGTTATCCTTGAATCGTTCCTCCTGTATTCCCTAGATACAGGGCATATCAAAATACCATTTACTAATACTAAAACCATTGTCTATATACTTCTGAAAAATTTCTCCACTGATCCTTAAAGGTCGTTATTACCTTAATCCTTTCCAAATCATACTGTCAAAACTCATACTGTCCCTATTAAGGGTGAAATGCCAACCTTTATGCATTCCCCTAGGATTCGTTTTAAGTTACCGATGTTCTATCCTTAATTCCACCTTTAAAAAAAAATACATGCATCCTTCCATGGATAAATCAAGTCATATATCCCTGATAAGGGTGTCTTATTCAATCATTCCCACCTCGATAGTATATGCCAAATTTTCACAATAACATCTGTATTCAAGATGAGGTCAATCAATATGGTCTCCAAAAGATAACAACGGTTATCCGCTTTTCTTGCCTAATTTGGTAACGATAACAAGGATGTTCTGGAAGATATTGGTCGTGTTCAACGCGAACTTCTTCTTAATAATTCCTTATTTACCTTTGTTGTTTACCTCAACAGTCATCTCAATGTTGGGATATCTTTCATACCTGACGTCTCCCTTTCTGGGTATCATGCCACCGGTCTTACACTTTACATTCTTGAAGGTCCTTCCTTCATCCAATTTTTCTAATTTCTTACTTTCTTGTCTCTTTAGTCTATCCGCGTCTCATTATTTATCCTTCGAATTATCTCAAGGTTTCCTCGAATCCTCCCAACTTACAGGGGATAAAATATATGTATCTCTTATGCCCTCAACCATCAATTTAACTCATGGTGAATCACCCTCATCCTGACGATTACATACTTTTCTATTTCTATTGCTACGAGTCTTTAGGGTTTCCTCATACCCAACTTCCTTATCATTCCTCAAACTCTATTGCCTTTATATTCCTTTCCACTTCAGTTTCTTTTTTTTTATTTTCCTTTCTCTTATCATTATTTCATGAACCAACCCAACATAAGCATCAATTTCAAACATCCCGTCATTCTGGATTCGTGTCCTCAGAATGAATCTTGACAACTTTTACAACTTAGATTCATAATTCATCATACTCGTCTGCCTTTGTTCTGGCTCTAAAGCTTTTACTCTATCTCTATAACCTTGGGAAGTACTTTCCTGAAAACAATTGACTGAACTTAAATCAGTTTATTATAATCTCTTGCTCCGTGCCTCCTTGGTCTTTCACTAGCGGGTGGTATCTCTATTAGGAGGGTAAGTGATAAAAACAGTCTTTTGTGATTCGTCAATCATTTAGAATCTCAAATGATTCCTATATTTCCTTTAGCCAGGCTCTTGCCTCGACTGGGTCAGCTTGTTCCTTGGAACTCTGAGAGCTTAGCGACTTAGAGGTCCTGAAAGAATTTCACACCACATTGTTTCCTCAAGGTGGTGGTTGGGAATAAAATATAAGTTCTGTTTAGACAGGTCCATGAATTTCCGTATAGGAGTACCGTCTCGGGTCTCCTTATCTCGCTCGACTTTTGCTTTCTTAGTCTAAATATTTCTTCCTACTCCCCATAATTGGGGTCATCTTTTAATTTAAAATCTTCATTTTCCACTTTATTATATTCCGGGTTCTTTATATCTTAATTACGACCTCCCTGATTATCACATTCAAGGTTTGCCCCTAATCTTATTCCTTGTGGGGGCATATTACTTGGAAAATTTTGAGAATCTCCGGATATTTGTCTTACTTACTTTGCTTAAGTATTCCCCTCATTTAGTCCTTGCACGATTGCAAATTATGAATTCTCAAGTTCGATAAACTTCATGACACTCTCTTAAGTGTTAATAGAGCAATTAACAATGTGATTTTATCACAAACAAACTGATCTGAACTGAAATTAACGAATATATACATAATCATTTGTTCGAGGGTACAACAACTGAACATATTAAAGAGGATTACATCATTTGAACTTATCGCTCCTATCCCAAAAGTACTACCATAGATAGTCATCTCGTCATTAAAACTAATCATTCATAACTTAGGCTAATCCTCCAAAAGCGGTGCTGCATGAAATTCTTGTCTGATTGCTCTGGCTCTGCACACTACCATGGATCAAGAAATGCGAGCACGCACGACATCCCTAACCTGCTCCATTAAAGCGGTGATGAGGTCTAGGATAGTTGCAAGTAGAGCTGGATCAATCTGACCCTCAAGATGGCCTCTAGCTATAACACGGGTGGTAGCCACAATCCTTTTCATGCTATGAGCTAATCCTGCCGGAAGTACCCCACCCTCAATCCTCGGTGCAGTAAGTCGATCCAACAGATCACTCCTAACATTACGGGCCTCAGACAGGCCACCCAAAGTCATATGATAATTGGCGATAAGAGAAGCCTGAGTGGTAGCATCTAGCAGTCCATGGGGTGCAGGTGGTGCAGACCCAGGAGATCCAAACGGATAACCAAGCACGGTATCAGGTGACAATGGTGCAGGAGATAAAGGTGGCATTTCCTCAGTGTGTGCTGGGCTCTGTACAGGGGTGGGAACAGGAATTGGTGGAACCTCATGGATTTCTACAGAAACCTCTGGAAGAGGGCCTGATACTGGTATAATTGGGGTCATGGAAGGCCCCACTCCTTCTGCCCTCATTAACCTTTGTGCCCTTGGTAACTCTTCATCCTCTAGTGCCACCCTCGCGGCCATTCTTGCTCTGGTAGTCGCCCTGACTACGGTCATCAATTCCTCAGCGGTCCTCTCTTCATTCTCATCAGGATCCTCCATGAGATCTTCCTCAGCCACAATCCTTTCCGGAATAACATCCTCAACCGCAACATTCTCAATATGAATCTCATCCGGTCCCTCATTAGGGTACTCCATCGGATTCACAATTTGATCTCCAGCTTGTAATAAAACATCCTTATGCTGATGCTCCTGAACCTCAGGGTTCGGTGCCCCACTGCCCTATACGAGAATGAACTATGTTACTATCACGATATTTATAAGGGTTCCCGTAAGGGTTTTAACTGTCAGTACTACGTTAGGTAGCCCGACTATGAACTTGGCAAGAGTTCTTATTTATCTTAGTGTACTTATTATCTTAACGTCACTTCATCTCTGAGGTTTATAACGCTTAGCTCTGATACCACTTCTGTAACACCCCCAAATCCGGGGTCGGGGATCCGGGTTGTCACGAGTTCCATTTCCCTTAATAACACCCAATCTTAATAAATAATCAACTACTCTGTACTGTGACCCCACAATAAACACACACACCACAAGTTATAGTCTCAGAGATGAATATCCAAAAATAATCACAAGTCGTTTTATTCCACAATTATATGCCAATGCACCTTAAACAGGTTTCTGAATAAATTTACATTTCTTTGCCATTATTACAATTCATGATATACATAAGTTTGGTACATTATTAGTTGAAAACTTAGCCTATTGGTAATTTCTACCTCAGCTACAGCGGCCTCAACGCTTCCAGAAAGCTGCAGTACGTTTCCTATCCGCTTGCGAATTGGGAGCTTGGTTCTGTTCATCTTATCTATCTGATGTTGTGTGATGAAAGAAGAAGCAAGGGTTAGCAGCAAGCCCACCAAAATAATATGTATAATGATTAACAATATATGAGCCTTCTCATAGTACTCATGAAAGTCTTGGTCAAAAGAAATGAACCAAGTTGATATCTTAATGCGATGAAGTCGCAAAATATTCAGTATATATATATACACATATACTTTTCAAAATATGGGAAGTCCTCTTCCATGCATAATACACACAGAGTTCCAGTGTATAACTGTATAAAAATATCGTTGCAAGGTGATCTCATATATCTAACCTTGTCTCAACGTTTTTTTGAAAATCTTTGTCATGCATAAGATAATCATTTACTAGATATAAGTTTAAAAGATGAAGTTACAAGATACTCCAATATACTTATATCTTTTCCAAATACTACTTGAACTACCACCGTTCAAGTTATAATTAGTTTCAAAAGTTCATCACACTGATGAGACTACAAGATAAGACTTGTATAGATTCAATCTTTGAAATATTTTGAAGGAAATGAAGTTATGATATACTTCATTAAGTCCCGATATATATATACACCTATATATATACATACGTTTCCTGAAAACCTCTATCATGTAAAGTATGAACATAATTGCAATATCCAATAAATTTGGAAAGGAAAGAATTTTGGCATAAACCAGGCATCTTGCTGATCAGGCAAAGATACCAACAAGTAACCTTTTCTACTAGTAGATGGACGAATTCCCCACTGGTCATCACCCTGGTCGCAATAGGACCTTATGCTGGACTGCCACTCAGCCACTTATGCATTTGATGGACTCCCACTGAGCCACTTACACTATCATGGACGCCCACTGAGCCCATGTTGCTTATGCCGACTCGATAGATGGACTTACTTCCCGAACCTTGGGTAAGTAATCAATTCATTTACTAAAACTGCAACCTTGTTGCGAATATAAAATACACCATAGAGCCGGATCCCTCAGGTTTTGAGCGAGTATTTAAATCCCCTTTTTAAAAGGAAGATCTTAAATATAAAAATGAGTTTTGGGATCCGCTCTAACTTTTAAAAATCATTTTGAAGACTCGAAAACACTTTAAAGAGTGTTTGGAGTAATGCTGATTTAATGAAGTAAATCAGTCCCAATATATTTAGAAAATGTCTGAATATTATTATTTAAATAATATTCTCATAAAGATAATCCTTATAAAAATAATCGAAGTAGAAGTATTAAAACTTATACTTGAAATGGATATTAAATAACCAAAGATATATTTATATAAAAGTACTATCTTTATTTGAATAATCGAAAATAAGTTTGATTATTGACACCTTATTCTTTAATGAAATAAGAATATATTTTATTAATAAGCGAAGGCATAATACCTCGAATGAATATTATAAATAATATTCATAAAATAAAGGAGTCATACATCCTCGAATGAATATCCAAGTAATATTCAATAATAATATAAAAGAGTCATAAGCCCTCGAATAATATTCGAAATAATATTCAATAAATAATATAAAGTTATCGAATAACCCTTATTCGATTAATAGTTTTGAAAACTATAACCATATATATATATAAATATATATATATATATATATATATACATATATACAAAATCTACTCGGGATCCTCGACTCCCGGTTTTAGAAAATATTTTCACCTTTTGGGTCCCTATAATAAGGGTATATGCAATTTACCGCTATCCTCTAGCATAGGTATTATCAACTGAACCAATCAGATATATATGGAAAGAATACGAAACAGGCATGCATATATATATACCATAGCAGCATGCTTCAATATATTGCAACATTTGCTAATTAACCAACATGCATCTATCGCAAGATAATGCATATACATATATACATCACAACAACAGTTATAACGGGTAGAAAACTTGCCTGAGCGACTGGGGGTTACGAATGGCTCGGGACGAGTCTGGTAACCTATAAGCAACAAGTAAGTTGGAATTAAACCAAAGTCACTTGTAAATCTATACTTTAACTAACTTAGACTCTAACGCTTGTTTTGCGCTTATTGATTCTCTTAAGTCACTCGAGTACCCTCGGCTCCACCATTTTTAATAATTTAACCATTACGAGTTTTAAGGCGATTCCTTCGCGAGTGTCTTACGAACTGCCTATTACACCTTACATAAATGTTTCATACTTCAATTAGTCCTTTAAGGTCTTTAACCTATGTTTCAAAGTAAGGCGAGGGGTAAGGGTTCGTTCACGAAACGCCGTTACTTAAAACAGTCATTTCTCCTAAACCGTACATCGGAATCAAACGAACTACATATCAAAATGAAGCTCGTAACACGAGCTATCTAGACATGGCAATGGTCATAATCTAGCAGGGGGTTCTCGGGTCCTAATGTTATGCACAAAAACAGTCTAAAGAAAATCGGACGTTACGACGACTATGTTTACGTGATTTCCCAAATTTAAACCATTCAAAACCAACCACAATTCAACCCCAAATCAATCATACAACCAACATCCATCCAAAACACATCATAACAGCCCCAACAAATCCACATTAACCATTTATACTTATTCCCCACATGAACTAAAAGCTTTACTTAGGTTTTTTAACTAATTATCAAGATTTACAACTCCAACAATACCACAAAACCAACTAATCTCTACAACTCAACCAAACTTCAAACAATCAAGCATCATGCTTCACATATACTATATCAAACATATTCATTCCTAATTACTCAAAACTAAAGCTAGGGTTTGTAGTTTATACCTTCCTTGGAGAGTGGAGAATCACTTAGGAAGCCTTAAATAACCATTAACTATCTCTACTAAGCTTGGATCTTGAAGAAACATAAGAAAACACAAAGTTAGTTTCTTGAAATACTATTCACCAAGAACTTTGATGAATTAATTAGCTATGTTAAACATGGAATCTTGAGCTTAAACTTATGGCTCATCTTAGTTATGAATTATGGAAGCTAAAGAAACAAACCTCTTGAATTATGATTAAGTGGAGCTTGGGTTTTGGAATTCCCATCCTTGCATTTCTTCAAAAAGCCGAGAGCAAGATGTAGAAGAAAGAGAGATTTTTGTGTTTTGCTTTGTTTTGCTTTTGGTTGGTTGTAGTTTTGTTTTGTTTTTGGTTAATTACCAATTTAACCTTGCAAATTGTGTGGTTAATAGCCAACCACACCTCCTTCCCTCCTATGTCATGCTTATGTCATCATGTGGTGTCATCCTTCCCTCTTTGTCCTCTTCCCATTGGTTGGATGACATCATCCCCTCTAATCTCTTTGATTAACTTCCTAATTGTTTGCCTAATGACCGCTGATCTGTTATACGGTTCGCTTAACTTTCGTTTTCGTTATCGTTTGAGGGATCATACCCGGGATCTTATTACTTAGGTTCCCTTAACCTTTCGCAATATATTATATTCCTTTTATGATCCTCTCTTATAATCCTTTAATTTAAATCCTTTTTATCCTGTTACCTTTTTCTCAATTCTTTCCGTATCTAGTGGATTTCCGGGAAAAATCAAAGTGTTCGAATTTGGATTCTGACGATCTTTACATACACTTATATCCCATATAAAGTACTAATAAAATCTCAGAATATCCATATCAGAACCCCTACATAGTGTGGCATGAAAAGTTTTCTCATTCAGCAAAAACACTATTCATAAGGGTTTCAAAATTTCCCAAAATTTGGGGTTATTACACATGTCATGAGCCCAGCCCGCACGTGCTGTCATAATCCATGATTCTAGCCCACACATGAGAGCCCGGCTATTCAATGTTCCCATGGGGACCTGTTTTAGGGCCCATGACCAAAAGCGGGCATAACAGCCTCAATTCAATTCGTCAAACCTGATTTGAGCATTTAGTCTAACACATAATATATGAAATCTCAACACTCATATAAAAGCCTCAAAATAAAATATTCAAGAGCTCTTACATACTGCAACATAAAGATTTAATATTTATATTGATGTTCTTAATCATAACAGTCTCATACATAGCATGAGTAAATGCAATTATCAACTAGACATACATGATGAACACAAACATATTTGTATTTAGTAAAAATGAAATTTAAGAATCAAATCTACATAGTTGAATTATGCAGAGAATCATTATAAGGAAAAACATAATAAAAATAAATTCATCTTATCCAAGGATCATACAAAAGATCATAAACAATAATCTTACAAATTAAAACGTCATAGATAACTTTAATCTTTACAGGAAACCTCTTTTGATATCATTTCTCATTTGTTCTGTAGAGTGAAATAAACAAAGAAAGTCAAATATTTTTCTTTAAAACAAAACAAACACATACTGAATATGCAGATAAATATGTACAAACATGTCTTAATAAATTGCAGGAAGAGGAAGAAAAACATAAACAAAAAAATAAGTAAAGAAGAATCGCATGTTTGAGATTTGAAATCAAACAGTTGGCGTACAAAAAGTTAGTCTACAAACCCATATGTAAAATTAAAACTTAGTAATTCCTGTAGTTGTTCTTAATCACACATATTCATCAATTTGCAAAGCTCAATCCAGAAAATTATAAAATCATACAATTTGTATAATAAAAACACATACCTCCGTTCACGATTTTGTAAATACTACTGCACAATTTATTAACATATCAATCTCCTGTGCACACCAAAACAAATCTTATATAAGAATATCTATATAAACATTTCAAATCAATAATTTTAAAATTAAAACGTCACAGATAACTCTAGTATTTACATGAAACCTCTTTTAATATCCTTTCTCATTTGTTCTGTAGAGTGAAACAAACAAAAAAAGTCAAATATTTTTCTTTAAAACATAACAAACACATACTGCATATGCAAATAAATATGTACAAACATGTATTAATAAATTGCCAGGAAGAGGAAGAAAAAATAAATAAATAAATAAAGAAGAATCCTATCTTTGATATTTGAAATCAAATAGTTTGCGTATAAACAGTTAGTCTACAAACCCATATGTAAAATTAAAACTTACTGTAGCTGTTCTTAATCACATATATTCATCAATCTGCAAAACTCAATCCAGAAAATTATAAAATCATACAATTTGTATGATCAAAACACATACCCCCTTCACGATTTTGTAAATACTGCTGCACAATTTAGTAACATATCAATCTCTTGTGCACACCAAAACAAATGATTAGATAACAGAAAAGAGAGATTATAAATAGAGATGAAGAAAAAGAAAACATTAGAAAAAGAAGCCTCTGTCACAATTACCTAATGAAAACTTTTGGAAGCAGCTCTGTAACATGACCTCAAAGGAAGTGAAGCATCAGGAGTAGTGGTTTCTCTCACATAGAATTATTTCTAGTTCGTTCGCACAAAGACTGGTTAAATTAACTATGTGATTTATGCACTTATGCAACAATGATATGGCTATTATTCAATGCTAAGACGAATAACAATTTGGGTTTTGATTATACCACGATTAACTATTGAGAATTATACTAAAGAACATTAACTAAAGAGAGTAAAGAGAGTTGAATAATATATGACACAAACATGGGATTCTAACTTCATTAAGTACTTCATTCAATAGCCTTTTCGTTCTTAACCTTAGCATGTAATGGTGATGACACTAATCAGATAATACGAAACTGATAAACACCAACTTTCGTTGTACGAATACCATACTACCAGACATCCACAAAAGAGATAGAAGCTGAATAGACACTAATTATATTGAGACCCTATATGTCTATAGAATTTGACAACATAACGGTTTAATGCACAAGTTATCTATCGTGATTACATAGGGCAAGTAAGATGGTTAAAATTACCTATGAATCATGCATAACAATAACACATAAACCTATGCTAGCATGGCAAGTTCTAAATCCTTAAATTCACTTTCGCTTCATTAAGAGTTAACACGCTATCTTATAAGTTCGCGACGCTCATAAGATGAATAAGCACAACCAATAGTAGGTTATCATACAATCACCACACACTAAGGCATCGAAATAAATCAACTAAAGAAATCCATAAATAAATCCGCTATAACCCCACGATAACGATTAGCCCATAATCGGACTCATCATCAACGTGGGTTCCGATGAAAGCGTGGTATAATAAACATAGTCTTTATAAATAAATAATAAACGAAGTACGTAATCCAGAGTATTAGGTTCTACAAAACAAGAAACGAGCATCCAAGATTACAACTTTAAACAATGATTCACAAGAAAACTAGATCTTCTTCGCCTTGAATTGTGCTATAGGTCTTCTTATTTTTTTCTCCTTAAGCTCCATTACGTCTCTCTATAAAAAATGTCTTTTATTTAGGTATATATAGCAACCCATGCAAAGTAGAAGTCCTCCAATCAGAAGCCAAGTAGAATCAGGATTTTAACATCCCGACCCGGCGCGGGCGCGCGCTTGATCAGCGCGGGCGCGCGCTTGATCAGCGCGGGCGCGCGCTTGATCAGCGCGGGCGCGCGCTTGATCAGCGCGGGCGCGCTGTGTTTCTAAAGTTTGGGCGCGGCCACGCGCTATGACAGAGCGGGCGCGTTGGCCTCCGGGATAAAATTCTGATTCTTTTTTTCTCCTTGCTGATTTGAGCCAGTCTTTTCACGAGCCTTTATTCCAAAACCATCCAAACACCAAATTAGCACTACAACCATGCTACTTTACCTGATTACCTGAAAAATGCCTGCAATGCAAAAACACTACAAAAACACGTAAAAAACCAACAACTTGAGTACAAATACACCAATTCAAAGCTTTATGGAGTGTAATAAAGTGCCATAAATGCCACTCAACATACCCCAAACTTGAATCGATGCTTGTCCTCAAGCATAAACAAACTCAAAGAAAAAAAATAAAAAATGCATGAATGCAACTAAATGAATGCAACGATCCCCATAGAATAACTAAACCAATCAACAAGTAACATCTCAACTAATGCAGTTATTCGCATAAAGATCAATCAAACCTTACAAATCAACCTACAAACTAGAGACGTGCGTGTGTACAACTGCTTACAGATATACTATTGCAACTAGATCAATAATCATGACTCACTACTCATCAAAGCAATTGCAAGGTTATAAATAAAATAAAAGCTAGACTCAAAATAACTTATAACACTTCAATTATTATATTGGAATTTTACATGGATTCACGCTTTTATTCACAACACATAAATAACACAAGTATGCTTATTTGACCGTGCAATGAGTGAGATCCACAAAAGACTTATACAATAGTACCCATGTAGCGAGCGTTAGGTTAGCAGATCCCAGACTATAAAAGCCTTAGGTCACTAGGAACAAAGTCCCCTAAGAACTTAATAACTCGAGTACTAAAGAGCCCACTCGTGATCAATTATACATAACACTTATTTTTTCTTTTCTTTTTTCTCTTTTTTTTCTTTTTTCCTTTTTTCACAAATTTCTGAACGAGTGCGTTTCGCTCCATCTCGCTCAACCCTAGACTACTCATATAAATATGAGCCATCTACTAGCCATTTGATACCTAACCACAACAACTAGCAATGAAATCCAATTTTCTCGAATTTTTAAAAATCCATGTTATTTCATTATTAAGAGAATATCCTAAATTCTAAATATAAACAAGCGATTAAACCTCGACAAACAAACAAACCATGATCATGATCTAGCACTCAAGCAACCTATAAGACTTAGTGAAATACAATTGTCTCTAGCATGCAAATCAATTTGACAAGACTTAACCCCACTAAATACGACATCACTACACTAACATCAATATCACAAATCAATCAGAAAAAATCATCTAAGGAAACATGCTATTATGCAAATGCATGAAACTATCTGAACAAACTATCATAAAAACTACCAAAATAAAATATAAAAAAAACTACCATGGCAAAATATGCAACTATATACACTAAACTATCATGAATATGCAAACTATATGTGACTCGCACAAAATATATTCCTTCAACAACTACCCCCAAACTTAAAATTTTTACTGTCATCAGTGAAGGTGATAGTAAGGAATCAGGCATACCTACTCGGATTCAGGATCATCACCCTCAACGGGTGGAGTGTCAGGCATGTCTATAGGTGGATACACGGAGTCCTCACCAAATACTGGTCACTGGATGTCAACACCGGTGGCTCTGAATGCAGTCCCTAGTGCCTGGGTGAGATCACGTGCAAACCGACTATGAATGTCATGCATCGCATCCATCCTCCTCGCTAGACGCCTATACTGCGTCGTGCTCAAACCACCACCGCCCTGTGCTTCCTCCTGCTGCTGCTGCTGCGATCCCGAAAAACCAGCCTCCTCTCCCAACTGATCTCTTCATGCTGCTCGATGCACCTGCGAAGTCCCACCAGCATACGTCTAATCCACTGGCCTTCCACTTGGCAGATGGTCATAAGAATACCCAAGCCCCTTAGGATCGGGCTTCCCACCATACCACTCTGTCATGTTCAATAGCGTCGAACTGTCGATAGGAGCACAGGGAAGCTGCAGCTTCTCATGTGCGGCCAATGAACACCAACTGCCACTCACAGCTTCGTCACAACGGATGCATAGGGTATACCACCCGTAGTACCTCCTCGCAAGAACCTTAAAATATCCTGGTAAATAACCATCCCAAGGTCCACATAGTCGCCCTGAAGAATACCCCACAACAGACGAGCACGCTCCACAGTAATCTCATGCACATGAGATGATGGCATGATGTTAACATAAATAAACGAATTCCAAGCATGAGCAAACCTATTCATGCATGAAGTGGGGAATGCGAAATAATCAGTCGTGCCCCTCTTGAACTTCCAATGAGTTTCAGGCACACAAAGAGTAGCAACTATCAAATCTAAATTAAAGTCCTCCGGAGTCTTATCGTTCCAGGTATCCTGACCGGGATTCCTCACGGGCTGCTCAATCACCCTCCTTATCGCATCTACACTGTACTCCACCGTTAGCCCCTAACCACAGTGAAACCATTCTTCTCTGACTTTACATTAGCATAGAACTCACGAACAACACTCATGGGCACAACAACGGGTGCCTCACAAAAAGTAACTCAGCCCATCTCTAGGATCATCTCCAACAACTTACCATCCTTCCCAGATGGCAGAAAACCTCGCTCCTTTGCTATAGGCTTCGAGAGAAGCCTCGTATACTCCGCTTCAGCCTCAGGAGTCAAAAACCTCGGCCTCACACCACCTGCACTCGAAGAATCAGTAGTGCTGCTGCTGACTTGAGTTCTTTGTCTCTTGGGTGCTATTGGGATTGAATAAGAGAGAATAAAAGATAAGTGTTTGAGAGAGAATTGTGTTTGAGAATTTGAGAAGTGGTGGATAAATTTATGTATAAGTGTATGTATATATAGGAGGTGAGAAGAGAATTTGATGTGGAATAGAAGTGGGAATTGATTATGGGAATAGTGGGAATAATGGGTTTAATTTGGAGAGGGAAATTTGGGATGTGGAAGAGTAAAAATCGGGTGGAAATTGATTTTCTGTTAAAAACCCCGATTTTCTCTTCACAAACAGCTATTTTTTTCTGAATCGGGACCCCAGCACGGCGGCGCGCTAGACCAGTGCGGGCACGCTCACATTATGCCAAATCGGCGTGGCCGCGCGCTAGATCAGCGCGGGCGCGCTTGGTTTCTGTAATTCCAGCGCGGGCGCGCGTTAGATCAGCGCGGGTGCGCTCAACTTCTGAAGTTGGCCCTGAAATTTTCCATTTTTCTGATTTTTTTTTGTGTTTTTCTCTTTTCTTCTTGCTTCCTTTATCTACTAATATACAACAAACTTGGGCTGCCTCCCAAGAAGCGCTTGTTTTACGTTGTTTTACGTTGTTTTACGTTGTTTTACGTTGTTTTACGTTGTTATCTTGACGTAGAAATGCGAGATCAAACGGATAATAAAACGGCACTAACCACCTCGCGGTTTGCCGTGTCACCATAGTAATGCTTCAACCTCTGACCATTTACCTTGAATGCTTGGCCCGGATCATTCTCAAAAATCTCCACCGCTCCATATGGAAACACAGTTTTGACAATAAATGATCCTAACCACCTTGACTTTAACTTTCCAGGAAAAAGACGGAGACGAGAGTTAAAGAAAAGAACTTGTTGCCTCGACACAAATGATTTGAGCACTAGACCCCTATCGTGCCACCTCTTAACTTTCTCCTTATATATTTTGTTGTTTTCATATGCTTGAAGTTGAAACTCGTCGAGTTCATTCAATTGAAGCATCCTCTTCTTTCCATATGCATCCAAATCAAGATTCAACTTCTTCAAAGCCCAATAAGCTTTATGGCTCCACAGGCAAATGACACCCCATACCATAAACCAACTGAAACGGCGACATTCCCAATGGAGTCTTGTATGCTGTTCTATACGCCCAAACAGCTTCATCAAGCTTCAAAGTCCAATATTTTCTCGATGGACACACAACCTTCTCTAAAATGCGCTTGATCTCTCTGTTAGAAACCTCAACTTGACTGTTAGTCCTAAAGTATCGTAGAAGGGGGGGTTGAATACGATGCCTACAATCTTTTCGATTCTTTTACAAGTTCTTCGTTAAACGTATGGAATCAAATTGGACACAAAACAATTTGAGAAATATATCATTTTATTAATATAATCCTTGAGATTGCTACAATCTAATCAATAAATTGATTAGCTACAATAAATTCAACAACAAAACAATATGTTTACAAGCTCAATAAATGAGGTGCTTTAATGGAGCTCCTGTAAATACTCTGTTGAAAGTTGAAGAAGATAACTAGAAAATGAATTAAATTCATTTAGCTGCTAATATAGTCTTTCAAATTCATTGGACATGTGGCATCACTGTGTCCACACAATCCTTTGTTTTTGCTAGCCCTACCCCCGAACATGTAGCAAGTTCATAACGTGTTCCACGTATCAATGTTAAGGAAATATAATTCGGATGCCAGAAAAATAGGGGCGTATGAGCCCATAGACATGCAACCAGACGTAACCTATATGGAGCAACCGGGAAGGGTTATAGATCAAAAAGGAACAAGTGCTTAGGAGAAGGGTTATCAAACTAGTCAGAGTTTGGGGGTAGAATCACAATGTGGGAAAATTGACTTGAGAGTTAAAAAGTGCAATGCTAAGAAAGTATCCTTATTCATTTTTATCTGATTTCGGGACGGAATCCTTTTAAGGAGGGGAGACTGTAATAACCCCAATTTTTGAAATTTTTTGGAACACGGATGAATAGTAACTTTTGCTGATGATGCTAATAAAGAAAAATTGTCAGACCACGATATATAGGAGTACTATTATGGAAATTCTATGATCATATTAGTATTCCATAAAGTAAATGAGTGTATGTAAAGGTCGTCAGAATTCGAATTCGAACACTTTGATTTTCCCCGAAAATCCACCAGATACCAAAAGAATTGAGTATAAGGTAACATGATTAAAAGGATTTAAATTCAAGGATTATAAGAGGGGATCATAAAAGGAATATAAAATATTGAGAAAGGGTAGGGGAACCCAAGTAATAAGATTCCGTATATGATCCCTCAAACGGATAACGAGAACGAAAGTTAAGCGAACCGTAAAACAGATACGCGACAAAGAGACAAGCTTGTACAAGCATCCAAGGTATTATGACATCATCAAACCACAAGACAAAGGCATGTGGCAAATGGATGACATAAGGAAGATGACATAAGCATGACAAGTGGATAGGTTTTGTTGGTTGATTACTAGCCAAGCATTATTAACCATGGTAAAAAGGTTAAAATCAATTCCTAAGTCAAAAGAAGAAGCAACGAAGCAAACCCATTCATTTCTCCCCCCCCATCTCCTTGCTCACGGCTTTTTAAAGAAAAGCAAGGAAGAAAAATTCCAAAACCCAAGCTCCACTTAATCATAATTCAAGTGGTTTGTTCTTTAGCTTCCATAATTCATAACTTAGATGAGCCATAAGTTTAAGCTCAAGATTCCATGTTTAACATAGCTAATCAATTCATCAAAGTTCTTTGTGAATAGTGTTTTCAAGAAACTAACTTTATGTTTTCTTATGTTTTCTTCAAGATCCAAGCTTAGTAGAGATAATTAATGGTTATTTAAGGCTTCCTAAGTGATTCTCCACTCTCCAAGAAAGGTATAACTTCTCAAACCCTTAGTCTTAAGTTTTGTTGGTTTGGATTTCATAATGTTTAGATGATGGGTTAGTGTAATGGGTGTGTACTCATGTTTAGAGCTTTGTTCAGTAAGTAGTTTTGTTGATTTTGGAGTTATGAGTGATACTTGTTGGATTTGATGTTCTTGGTCACATTTTGACTTGGTTTAGATGAATAAGTTGAGATCTTGAGTTATAGTTAAATGATCTTGTATTGTGGTTGAATGATGGTGTAATGGTGTTGATTGATGGTGGTTTGATATTGAATTGATTGGGTAAAAATTTGGGAATTGCCAAGTTATAGCCGTCGTAATGCCCAATTTTCCTTAGACTGTTTTATGCTTAACTTTTGCACCCGAACACTCACTGCCATGAAATGACCATTACCGTGTTTAGATAGTTCATGTTACGAGCTTCGTTTTGATATGTGGTTCGCTTGAATCCGATGTACGGTTTAGGAGAAACGACCGTTTTAAGTAACGGCGTTTCGCGAACGAACCATTACCCCTCGCCTTACTTTGAAACCTTGGTTAAGGCCCTTAAATGACTAATTGGAGTATGAAAAAATTATGTAAAGTGGATTAGGCAGTTGGTAGAGTACTCGTGAAAGAATCGCCTTAAAATTATTAATGGTTAATTTATTAAAAATGGTGGAGCCGAGGGTACTCGAACGACTTATGTGATTCGTTAAGCGTAGAAGTGACCATAAGCGAACCTTAGGGTTCAATTGGTTAAAGTCTAGTTTCTTAAGCGACCGGGGTTTAATTCCGACTTATGTTGTTGTTCATAGGTTATCGTACCCACTCTAAGCTTAAGTCTATCCGGGAACACTCAGGCAAGTTTTCTACCCGTATAACTGTTGTTGTGATGTATATATGTATATGCATTATCTTGTGATAAGTGCATGATTGTTATTAGCAAATCTTGCGATATATTGGAGCATGTTGATATGGTATATATGCATGCCTGTTTCGTAATCTTGATATCTAATTGTTGATTCAAATGCTTATAAGTTGCATAATACCTATGCTAAAGATAAGCAGTAGTTGCGTATACCGTTAGTATAGGGGACCCGAAGGTGAACATTTTTCTAAACCGGGAGTCGATGTTCCCGAGTATAATATATATATATATATTTGTTTATATATATATGAATAGTTTTCAAAACCATTAATCGAATAAGGTTTATTCGATAACTTTATTTTAGTTAATGAATATTATCTTGAATATTCATTCGAGGACTTATGACTCCGCTTATTTTATTTAATGAATATTATTTTGAATATTCATTCGAGGACTTATGACTCCGCTTATTTTATTAAATAATATTCTTTAGTTTATTAAAGAATAATGTTTCGATAATTAAACTTATTTTTGATTATTTAAATAAATATCGTACTTTCGTATAAATATACTTTGGTTATTTATTATTCATTTCAAGTATAAGTTTTAAAACTTCTACTTCAATTATTTTTATCAGGATTATCCTTATGGGAATATTATTTAAATAATAATATTCAGATATTTTCTAATATATTGGGACTGATTTATTTTATTAAATCAGCATTACTCTAAACATTCTTTAAAATGTTTTCGAGTCTTCAAAATGATTTTAAAAGTTAGAGCGGATCCCAAAACTCATTTTTAGATTTAAGATCTTCCTTTCGAAGGGGATTTAAATACTCGCTCAAAACCTGAGGGATCCGGCTCTATGGTGTATTTTATATTCGCAACGAGGTTGCTGTTTTGAGAAAATATTTTGATTACTTGCCCAACGATCGGGAAGTAAGTCCATCTATTTGAGTCGGCATAAGCAACATGGGCTCAGTGGGCGTCCATGAAAGTGTAAGTGGCTCAGTGGGAGTCCATAAATGCGTAAGTGGCTGAGTGGCAGTCCAGCATAGGTCCTAATGCGGCCAGGGTGATGACCAGTGGGGAATTCGTCCATCTACTAGTAGAAAAGGTTACTTATTGGTATCTTTGCCTGATCAGCAAGATATCAGGTTTATGCCAAGGTTTTCTTCTTTCCAAATTCATTGGATATTATAACTCTATTTATACTTTTCATAAAAGAGGTTTCCAAGGAAAGTATGAGATATATATATAGGTGTATATATATATTGGGACTTAATGAAGTATCTCGTAACTTCATTTCTTTTGAATGATATTTCAAAGATTGAATCTATTCAAATCTTATCTTGCAGTCTCATCTATGTGATGAACTTTTGAAAATGATTATAACTTGAACGGTGGTAGTTCAAGTAGTATTCGAAAAAGATATAAGTATATTGGAGTATCTTGTAATAACCCCAATTTTTGGAAATTTTTGAAACCCTTATGAATAGTGCTTTTGCTGAATGAGAAAACTTTTCATGCCACACTATATAGGGGTTCTGATATGGATATTCTGAGATTTTATTAGTACTTTATATGGGATATAAGTGTATGTAAAGATCGTCAGAATCCAAATCCGAACACTTTGATTTTTCCCAGAAATCCAATAGATACGGAAAGAATTGAGTATAAGGTAACAGGATAAAAGGATTTAAATTAAAGGATTATAATAGAGGATCATAAAAAGGAATATAATGTATTGAGAAAGGTTAAGGGAACCTAAGTAATAAGATCCCGGGTATGATCCCTCAAACGATAAACGAAAACGAAAGTTAAGCGAATAGTATAACAGATCAGCGGTCATTAGGCAAACAATTAGGAAGTTAATCAAAGGGATTAGAGAGGATGATGTCACCCAACCAATGAGAAGAGGACAAGGAGGGGAGGATGACACAAGCATGACATGGGAAGGAAGGAGATGTGGTGGCTTTTTAACCACACAAAATCAAGGGCAACTAGGTAATTTACTAAAACAAACACAAAAATCAAACCAACCAAGCCAAGCAAATCATTTTTCATCAAAATCAAAAAGAAACCAAGGCATTGTTCTTCATGCTCTCGGCCAAAACAGAACCAGCACACTAAAACTGCTGTATCTCCTTCATTTCTCACTCAAATATTGTGTTCTATAGCTCATTGGAAAGGTATTGAGATGACCTACAACTCTTGTTCACAAGTCTCATCCAAATAATCATGGTAAGACCCTCATTTTTACAGTTCTTTAAATCGGACTTTTAGAAACTTCAAAGCCTAACTTTGTGTTCTTGATTTCTTTGGAAAGATCAAGTTTGTAGGAGGCTCCCTAAGGCTTCCTAGCAACTTAACACCTCCCAAGGAAGGTATAAACTTCAAACCCTAGCCTTTACTTTATTTGTTAGTAAGTTTAATGGTTGGTTTTGTGAAATGAGAAGCATGGATTGTGATTATTAGTAGTTTGGTTTGATTTGGAAGTGTTTTGGTAATTGAAGCTTGATTATAGTTCATAGGTCTTGATTATGGTTGTTTGAGTTGAAAACCTTGGAGATTATGGACTGATGTGGTATGGTTTCGGTGAAGTTTTGTTGTATTGATGGTTATGAGTTGGTTGGTGGTTAATTGGAGTAGTTTAAACATTGGTAATCGCGTAAACATAGCCGTCGTAATGTCCGATTTACTTTAGACTGCTTTTGTTCATAACATTTGGACCCGAGAACTCCCTGCTAGATTATGACCATTGCCATGTTTAGATAGTTCATGTTACGAGCTTCGTTTTGATATGTAGTTCGTTTGATTCCGATGTACGGTTTAGGAGAAACGACCGTTTCAAGTAACGGCGTTTCGCGAACGAATCATTTCCCCTCGCCTTACTTTGAAACATAGGTTAAAGACCAAAAAGGGTTAATTAATGTATGAAACAATTATGGTAAGAGTGTTAGGCAGTTGGTAAGACACTCGTGAAGGAATCGCTTTAAAACTCATAATGGTTAATTTATTAAAAATAGTGGAGCCGAGGGTACTCGAGTGACTTAAGAGAATCAATAAGCGCAAAACAAGCGTTAGAGTCTAAGTTAGTTAAAGTATAGATTTACAAGTGACTTTGATTTAATTCCAACTTACTTATTGTTTATAGGTTACCAGACTCGTCCCGAGCCTTTTATCACCCCAAGTCGCTCAGGCAAGTTTTCTACCCGTTATAACTGTTGTTGTGATGAATATATGTATTTGCATTATCTTGCGATAGATGCATGTTGGTTAATTAGCAAATGATGCAATATATTGAAGCATGCTGCTATGGTATATATATACGCATGCCTGTTTCGCATTCTTTCCATATATATCTGTTGATTCAGTTGATAATACCTATGCTAGAGGATAGCGGTAATTTGCATATACCCTTAGTACAGGGACCCAAAGGTGAAAATATTTTCTAAAACCGGGAGTCGAGGATCCCGAGTAGATTTTGTATATATGGATATAAATATATATATATATATATATACTTATATATATATATGGTCATAGTTTTCAAAACTATTAATCGAATAAGGTTTATTTGATAACTTTAACTTTATTTTATTATTGAATATTATTTCGAATATTATTCGAAGGCGTATGACTCCTTTATATTAAATGAATATTATTTTGAATATTCATTCGAGGACTTATGACTCCTTTTATTTTATTAATGAATATTATTTTGAATATTCATTCGGGAACTTATGACTCCTTTTATTTATTTATCTGAATATTATTTGAATATTCATTCGAGAGCTTATGACTCTTTTATATTATTTATTGAATATTATTTTGAATATTCATTCGGGGACTTATGACTCATTTTATTTATTTATCTGAATATTATTTGAATATTCATTCGAGGGCTTATGACCCTTTTATTTATTTATCTGAATATTATTTGAATATTCATTCGAGGGCTTATGACTCTTTTATATTATTTATTGAATATTATTTGAATATTCATTCGAGGGCTTATGACTCAGTTTATATTATTTAATGAATATTATTTGAATATTCATTTGAGGATCTATGACTCCGATTATTTGCTGAGGTATATTCTTTATTTTATTAAAGAATAAGGTGTCAATAATCAAACTTATTTTCGATTATTCAAATAAAGATAGTACTTTAATATAAGTATATCTTTGGTTATTTAATACTCGTTTCAAGTATAAGTTTTAATACTTCTACTTCAATTATTTTTATAAAGATTATTCTTTATGGGAATATTATTTAAATAATAATATTCAGTCATTTTCTAAATATTCTGGGGACTGATTTACTTCATTAAATCAGCTTTACTCCAAACACTCTATAAAGTGTTTTCGAGTCTTCAAAATGATTTTTAAAAGTTAGAGCGGATCCCAAAACTCATTTTTATATTTAAGATCTTCCTTTTTAAGGGGATTTAAATACTCGCTCAAAACCTGAGGGATCAGGCTCTATGGTGTATTTTATATTCGCAACAAGGTTGCAGTTTTGGTAAATGAATTGATTACTTACCCAATGTTCGGGAAGTAAGTCCATCTATTGAGTCGGCATAAGCAACATGGGCTCAATGGGCGTCCATGATAGTGTAAGTGGCTCAGTGGGAGTCCATCAAATGCATAAGTGGCTGAGTGGCAGTCCAGCATAAGGTCCTATTGCGACCAGGGTGATGACCAGTGGGGAATTCGTCCATCTACTAGTAGAAAAGGTTACTTATGGGTATCTTTGCCTGATCAGCAAGATATCTGGTTTATGCCAAATTCTTTTCCTTTCCATATTTATTGGATATTGCAATTCTGTTCATACTTTACATGACAGAGGTTTTCAGGAAATGTATAAAGAAGATGTATATGTGGATATATATATATATATCAGAACTAAATGAAGTATATCATAACTTCATTTCCTTTAATAATATTTCAAAGATTTAATCTATTCAAATCTTGTCTGGTAGTCTCATCTATGTGATGAACTGTTGAAAGCTCATTATACTTTGAACAGTGGTAGTTCAAGTAGCTTTATAAATGATATAAGTATAGTGAAGTATTTGGTAACTTCATCCCTTGTTTTTACTTATATCTAGTAAGTAATTATCTTACTCATGATAAAAGATTCTAGTAAGTATCCATTTAGATACTTATATTATTGTTATCACTATATATTATCTTGCGAGCTGTAAGGCTCACTCTTGCTTTATTTCTTCATCACACAACAACAGTTAGGAAAGATGGCCAGACTCCAGCAGACCCAGCGCAAGCGCGTGGGAAGCGTCCCGCGTCTTCCCAATGATGTTGTGGCTGCTATAGCTGCAGAGGTAGATCTATTGGTAGATCAGGCATTCTATTTTTGAGAATCAAATTATGTATAATTATAACTTGTGGCAGATAATGGCAATTAACTATAAATTTATCAAGTAATCATTTTGGGTTGTAATAACTTTTAAATTGTGGATTCAAAGACTTGTACTTATTTAAATTTCATCTCTGAGACTATAACGGGTTGTGGTGTGTGTTAGTGTGGGGTCACATCATAAGGTTATTATTATTAATTAAGTGAAGTGATATTGTGGAAAGAAAGACCGTGACGACCAGGATCCCTGACCCCGGATCTGGGGGTGTTACAGAAGTGGTATCAGAGCTAAGCGTTATAAACCTCAGAGATGATGTGACGTTAAGATAATAAGTTCACTAAGATAATAAGAACTCTTGCCAAGTTCATAGTCGGGCTACCTAACGTAGTACTGACAGTTAAAACCCTTATGGGAACCCTTATAAATATCATGATAGGAGCGTAGTTCGTTATCGTATATGGTAGCGGGACTCCGAACCCTGAGGTTGAGGAGCAACAGCGCGATGATGTTTTATTACTAATTGGAGATCAGATTGTGGATCCGATAGAGTGTCCTAATGCAGGACCGGATGATGTTGATATTGAGGATGTAGCGGTTGAGGATGTTGTCCTAGAAGGGATAGTTGTTGAGGAGGATCCCATGGAGGATCCTGACAAGATTGGATAAAGGACCACTGATGAATTGATGACCATGGTTAGGTCGACTACCAGAGGTAGGATTGGCCGGTCACTACCGGAGGTTCGTTCAAGTTTGTAAAGATAGTAACCCCTTTAACGCGGCTTACTCGTAAGACTGAGAAGTTCGAATGGACAGAGAAATGCGAGAATAGCTTTCAAGAACTGAAGCAGAGGTTGGTGATGGCCCCTATGCTGGCATTGCCGGATGGAAAAGGAGATTTTGTGAAGTGTAGTGACGCTTCGCACAAGGGCTTAGGGTGCGTGCTTATACAGCACGGTAAAGTAATCGCATACATGTCAAGACAATTAAGGTAATATGAAATTCGATATCCCCTCCCATGAGCTTAGGCTCGTGGCAATAGTTTTACCCTAAAGATTGGAGGCACTACTTGTATGGAGAGAAGTGCGAGAATTACCTAAGCCATAAGTGCTCTAGTACATTTTCACGTAGAAAGAGCTCAACATATGCCAGAGGAGGCAGTTAGAGCTAATCAAGAATAATGATTGGGAGATTCTTTATCATTCGGGGAAAGCCAATGTGGTGGCTGATGCCCTTAGTAAAAAGGAGAGACTCAAGATGATAATGTCTTTGGGAGAGTTTATAAGAGATTTTGGAAATAGTAGTGAAGGTAACCGGAGCCGGTACCGAAAAGCTGTTTGAGATTGCAATAGAGACCGAATTATTGGAAAAGAGCATACGGTGCCAGAGAAAGATGATAAGGGAATAATGAGGTATTCCTATAGAATTTGGGTTCCGAAAGTTCAAGAGCATAAGGATGAGAACTTAGATGAGAGCCATAGTTTGAGGAATAAGATTTAGAGCAAACCCTGAACGTGATAGTCAGGGAGGTCACCATCAAGATAGAAGGAACCCATGACATAATGGAGTGGAAAATGAGGATTTTAAATTAAAAGATGACCCCAATTATGGGGAGTAGGATGAAACATTTCATACTAAGGAAACAGAAAGTCGAGTAAGGAAAGGAGACTCGAGACGGTACTCCTATACGGCAATTCATGGACCTGCCTAGACAGAACTTAGACTATTATCCCCAACCACCACCTTGAGGAAACAATGCGATAGGAAATTCTTTCAGGACCTTTAAGTCTCTAAGCTCTCAGAGTTCCAAGGAACAGGTTGACCTAGTCGAGGCAAGAGCCTGGCTAAAGGAAATAGAGGAATCATTTGAGATTCTGAATGATTGACGAACCACAAAAGACTGTTTTTGTCACTTACCCTCCTAAGAGAGAGACCACCCGCTGGTGAAAGACCAAAAAAGGCACGGAGCCAGAGGTTAGAATAAACTGATTTAAGTTCAGTCAATTATTTTCGGGAAAGTAATTCCCAAAGATAAGGAGATAGTGTAAAAGCTTTGGAGCTAGAACAAAAGTGGATGAGTATGATGAATTATGAATCTAAGTTGTAAAAGTTATCAAGATTCGTTCTGAGGACACGAATCCAGAATGACGGGATGTTTGGAATCAATACTTATGTTGTGTTAGTTCATGAAATAATGATAAGAGAAAGGAAAATAAAAAGAAACTGAAGTGGAAAGGAATATAAAGGCAATAGAGTTTGAGGTATGATAAGGGAGTTGGGTATGAGGAAACCCTAAAGACTCGTAGCAATAGACATAGAAAAGTATGTAATCGTCTGGATGAGGGTGATTCACCATGAGTTAAAGTTGATGGTTGAAGGCATACGAGTTATGTACATTTTATCCCCTTTAAGTTGGGAGGATTCAAGGAAACCTTTAGATAGTTCGAAGGATAAATAATAAGACGCGGATAGACTAAGGAGACAAGAAAGTAAGAAAGTAGGAAAATTTGGATGAAGGAAGTGACCTTCAATAATGTGAAATGTAAGACCGGTGGCTCGATACTCAGAAAGGGAGACGCCAGGTATGAGAGGTATCCCAACATTGAGGTGACTGTTGAGATAAATAACAAAAGTAAATAAGGAATTATTAAGAAGAAGTTCACGTTGAACATGACCAATATCTTCCAGAACATCCATGTTATCATTACCAAATCAGGAAAGAAAAGCGGATGACCATTGTTATCTTTTGGAGGCCATATAGATTGACCTCAATATGAATAAGGATGCTTTTATGAAGTTAGGTATAGACTATCGAGGTGGGAATGATGAAGAAGATAATCTATCAAGGATATATGACTTGGTTTATCCATGGATGGATGCATGTACCTTTTCAAAGGTGAAATTAAGGATAGAACATCGGTAACTTAAAATGAATCCTAGGGGAATGCATAAAGGTTGGCATTTCACCCTTAATAGGGATAGTATGAAATTTGACAGTATGAATTGGAAAGGATTAAGGTAATAACAACCTTTAAAGAATCAGTGGAGAATTTTTTTTTTCAAAAGTATATAGACAATGATTCTAGTATTAGTATATGGTATTTTGATATGCCCTGTATCTAGGGAATACAGGAGGAACGATTCAAGGATAACCTTAGAGGTTTTACAAGGAGAAAGGTAATATTCAAAATTATCAAGAATAGAAATGTGGATAAAGGAAATATGACGTAATTATAGTGTTGCCAAGTGGGGCACGTGTTAAACCACGAGAAAGTATGGATCGAACCAGTAATGGTCGAAATTATTCAGGGCAATTAGGACTTAAGATAAAAGATGTTCTAATTATGATTGAGAGTCAGTCATGACAGTGATTAACCTCTAAAGACTGAGGCAATAACTTATGGAAAAATGGTGATTTTTTTTTACTTATCAGATTTTAAGGAAAACATCTTCACTCAAGCAGTGATCGGAAATAGGGTAGAAAATTTGTGAAAGTGGTTAAAATGAAATTGACTGTAAGGAAATTTTACTATCAGGAAAGGCCAAAGAGGTGGCCGACACTTTAAAGGTAAGAGGATAATTATAGGCGCTTGTGCCAAAATAATACAGTGAGGATGGTTAAAACTGTGAAGGTTGTATTATGGTTTGGAAGATTGACATTCCTTCTGATGACTGTGCAATACCCAACCGTAATAGTAGTTGGTAAAGGTTTAATTCGTGTAATCGCCATGAGCGGGCTATCTATCTTAGGAGGTCCTATCTTGGGATAAGCCAGGACCATGTTTCCAAAAGGACTAGACGAACCTTTGAGTTAAGTCTTCTATTTAAGGCATATGATTAAAAATGGTATTAACCTGCTATCGTTGCTTTGATTGAAACTCTTCTACAATTTTATCTGCTTCATGTCATGAAAGTACGTCAGAGTTTGGAGTGTTCTTCATGAATTGTGATTGGTGGTTATGTTAACTCCTTAGGAGAATTTGATACGACATGTATAGACTCCGTATGGTTAGATATTAAGATTTTATGGAAAAATGAATGACGACAGTAGGTCAGTGGTGGACCATAGTAAGGCAGCAATGATTCTGCGAGTATTGAGCTGATTACAACCGTGAGAGTTGTATTGGAATGGGTGTTGAGATTGAGTACCACTAATCGGGTCATGGTAGTGTATAAGTTATCATTGATAGACTAATTAAGTAGAGTATCTACCTAGTGAATAATTATTCTTTCTTATCAATAGAGAGTCGTATTATTATACGAGGAAGGTTGTGGTGCAAGCATAGAATTCTAGTAACGATGATGTATAGAATGAGATCCCAGATTCGATTTTCGATGTCGAGGGAGTTTCAAAGGTGATTATGTATAAGCTCGAGGAAGAGTGTGGGTCCATAGAATGATGGACGGGATAGCAAAAATATTTAGGCATGGGAAATACGAGGCTATAATGCTTGATGCTGATATAAATACGTATATGTTTTGTTCTCCTATGACAAACCTCTATAGTTCAGAGGTAGGTTCCAAGCCAGATATTTTGTGGCAGTATATTTTTTTCATATATACAATTCTCTTCAGTTCGTTCTTTTCTCTTCTTTTCATTTCATGTAAGCTGAGAAGAACAACCCTTCCAAAAGGGGAGGTATTGCCGAATGACTATCTATCTGTGTGATAGAAGCCGAGTAGGATACCAGCTATTGTTTAATTGCTTGTCAAGTACTAAAGGCTGGCCACCTTCTGTACTAACTATGCGATATAACAAGTGTTCATGATCATAGTGATCTCTCAACAAATTCCTTTACTTCTATTTGATTGATCAAATTTTGGAAAATAGAAACAACTGAAAAAGGAGTAATAAAGTGGTGGTAGTATGCGGAATGGGAACACATTCGTGATACTAAGGTTGACGTGGTTATTAAAAGGTTATAGAACGCTAACGAGCAAAAGTATAACCAGTATAATATTAGGAACGGAAGGTAGTAGCGATTACGAACTGGAAAAGAATGGGTATTGAGAAGCAGAAGCTCTAATGCTAAAAGCAATAATGAGAGTCTGTGCAATAGACTTGAAAGAATTTGGAATGATCACTTAATTCGGATTGAGTTATCTTACGACAATAGATCATATGTCATTATCGAGATGTTGCCTTATGAGATCCTTGAGGGAAGACAATGTCGATCTCCCTTATGTTAGGATGAAGTTGTAGAGCGCAAGATGCTCGGACCCGCAGTAGTCCAAAGGACCAAGGATATGATAGATCTAATCAGAGGACGGCTGGTAGTAGCCCAAGATGGACATGATAAGTATGTTGATTTGACACGAAAGGATAAAGAGTATGAAATAGGGGACCTAGTAATGTTATAGGTATCCCTTGGAAAGGATTGATGAGGTTCGGAAAGAAAGGAAAGCTAAGTCTACAAAATGTTGGACCCTTGGATATATTAAGACGTTTGGGAAGTTAGCATATGAGCTAGCCCTAACCCCGAACATGTAGCAAGTCATAGCGTGTTTCACGTATCAATGTTAAGAAAGTGTAATTCGGATGCTAGACAAATAGGGGCATATGAGCGCATAGACATGCAACCCGACGTAACCTATATGGAGCAACCAGGAAGGGTTATAGAGTGAAAAGGAACAAGTGCTTAGGGGAAGGATTATCAAACTAGGCAGAGTTTGGTGGCAGGACCACAATATGGGAAAATTTACTCGAGAGTTAGAAAGTGTAATGCTAAGAAAGTATCCCCATTTGTTTTCTATTTGATTCCGGGACGGAATCCTTTTAAGGAGGGGAGACTTTAATAACCCCAATTTTTGGAAATTTTTGAAACCCTTATGAATAGTGCTTTTGCTGAATGAGAAAACTTTTCATGCCACACTATATAGGGGTTCTGATATGGATATTCTGAGATTTTATTAGTACTTTATATGGGATATAAGTGTATGTAAAGATCATCAGAATCCAAATCCGAACACTTTGATTTTTCCCGGAAATCCAATAGATACAGAAAGAATTGAGTATAAGGTAACAGGATAAAAGGATTTAAATTAAAGGATTATAATAGAGGATCATAAAAAGGAATATAATGTATTGAGAAAGGTTAAGGGAACCTAAGTAATAAGATCCCGGGTATGATCCCTCAAACGATAAACGAAAACGAAAGTTAAGCGAATAGTATAACAGATCAGCGGTCATTAGGCAAACAATTAGGAAGTTAATCAAAGGGATTAGAGAGGATGATGTCACCCAACCAATGAGAAGAGGACAAGGAGGGAAGGATGACATCATGAGGATGACACAAGCATGACATGGGAAGGAAGGAGATGTGGTGGCTTTTTAACCACACAAAATCAAGGGCAACTAGGTAATTTACTAAAACAAACACAAAAATCAAACCAACCAAGCCAAGCAAATCATTTTTCATCAAAATCAAAAAGAAACCAAGGCATTGTTCTTCATGCTCAAGGCCAAAACAGAACCAGCACACTAAAACTGCTGTATCTCCTTCATTTCTCACTCAAATATTGTGTTCTATAGCTCATTGGAAAGGTATTGAGATGACCTACAACTCTTGTTCACAAGTCTCGTCCAAATAATCATGGTAAGACCCTCATTTTTACAGTTCTTTAAATCGGACTTTTAGAAACTTCAAAGCCTAACTTTGTGTTCTTGATTTCTTTGGAAAGATCAAGCTTGTAGGAGGCTCCCTAAGGCTTCCTAGCAACTTAACACCTCCCAAGGAAGGTATAAACTTCAAACCCTAGCCTTTACTTTATTTGTTAGTAAGTTTAATGGTTGGTTTTGTGAAATGAGAAGCATGGATTGTGATTATTAGTAGTTTGGTTTGATTTGGAAGTGTTTTGGTAATTGAAGCTTGATTATAGTTCATAGGTCTTGATTGTGGTTGTTTGAGTTGAAAACCTTGGAGATTATGGACTGATGTGGTATGGTTTCGGTGAAGTTTTGTTGTATTGATGGTTATGAGTTGGTTGGTGGTTAATTGGAGTAGTTTAAACATTGGTAATCGCGTAAACATAGCCGTCGTAATGTCCGATTTACTTTAGACTACTTTTGTTCATAACATTTGGACCCGAGAACTCCCTTCTAGATTATGACCATTGCCATGTTTAGATAGTTCATGTTACGAGCTTCGTTTTGATATGTAGTTCGTTTGATTCCGATGTACGGTTTAGGAGAAACGACCGTTTCAAGTAACGGCGTTTCGCGAACAAATCATTTCCCCTCGCCTTACTTTGAAACATAGGTTAAAGACAAAAAAGGGTTAATTAATGTATGAAACAATTATGGTAAGAGTGTTAGGCAGTTGGTAAGACACTCGTGAAGGAATCGCTTTAAAACTCGTAATGGTTAATTTATTAAAAATAGTAGAGCCGAGGGTACTCGAGTGACTTAAGAGAATCAATAAGCGCAAAACAAGCGTTAGAGTCTAAGTTAGTTAAAGTATAGATTTACAAGTGACTTTGGTTTAATTCCAACTTACTTATTGTTTATAGGTTACCAGACTCGTCCCGAGCCTTTTATCACCCCAAGTCGCTCAGGCAAGTTTTCTACCCGTTATAACTGTTGTTGTGATGAATATATGTATTTGCATTATCTTGCGATAGATGCATGTTGGTTAATTAGCAAATGATGCAATATATTGAAGCATGCTGCTATGGTATATATATACGCATGCCTGTTTCGCATTCTTTCCATATATATCTGTTGATTCAGTTGATAATACCTATGCTAGAGGATAGCGGTAATTTGCATATACCCTTAGTACAGGGACCCAAAGGTGAAAATATTTTCTAAAACCGGGAGTCGAGGATCCCGAGTAGATTTTGTATATATGGATATAAATATATATATATACTTATATATATATATATGGTCATAGTTTTCAAAACTATTAATCGAATAAGGTTTATTCGATAACTTTAACTTTATTTTATTATTGAATATTATTTCGAATATTATTCGAAGGCGTATGATATTATTTTGAATATTCATTCGAGGACTTATGACTCCTTTTATTTTATTAATGAATATTATTTTGAATATTCATTCGGGAACTTATGACTCCTTTTATTTATTTATCTGAATATTATTTGAATATTCATTCGAGGGCTTATGACTCTTTTATATTATTTATTGAATATTATTTTGAATATTCATTCGGGGACTTATGACTCCTTTTATTTATTTATCTGAATATTATTTGAATATTCATTCGAGGGCTTATGACCCTTTTATTTATTTATCTGAATATTATTTGAATATTCATTCGAGGGCTTATGACTCTTTTATATTATTTATTGAATATTATTTGAATATTCATTCGAGGGCTTATGACTCAGTTTATATTATTTAATGAATATTATTTGAATATTCATTTGAGGATCTATGACTTCGATTATTTGTTGAGGTATATTCTTTATTTTATTAAAGAATAAGGTGTCAATAATCAAACTTATTTTCGATTATTCAAATAAAGATAGTACTTTCATATAAGTATATCTTTGGTTATTTAATACTCGTTTCAAGTATAAGTTTTAATACTTCTACTTCAATTATTTTTATAAAGATTATTCTTTATGGGAATATTATTTAAATAATAATATTCAGTCATTTTCTAAATATTCTGGGGACTGATTTACTTCATTAAATCAGCTTTACTCCAAACACTCTATAAAGTGTTTTCGAGTCTTCAAAATGATTTTTAAAAGTTAGAGCGGATCCCAAAACTCATTTTTATATTTAAGATCTTCCTTTTTAAGGGGATTTAAATACTCGCTCAAAACCTGAGGGATCCGGCTCTATGGTGTATTTTATATTCGCAACAAGGTTGCAGTTTTGGTAAATGAATTGATTACTTACCCAATGTTCGGGAAGTAAGTCCATCTATTGAGTCGGCATAAGCAACATGGGCTCAGTGGGCATCCATGATAGTGTAAGTGGCTCAGTGGGAGTCCATCAAATGCATAAGTGGCTGAGTGGCAGTCCAGCATAAGGTCCTATTGCGACCAGGGTGATGACCAGTGGGGAATTCGTCCATCTACTAGTAGAAAAGGTTACTTATGGGTATCTTTGCCTGATCAGCAAGATATCTGGTTTATGCCAAATTCTTTTCCTTTCCAAATTTATTGGATATTGCAATTCTGTTCATACTTTACATGACAGAGGTTTTCAGGAAATGTATAAAGAAGATGTATATGTGGATATATATATATATATCAGAACTAAATGAAGTATATCATAACTTCATTTCCTTTAATAATATTTCAAAGATTTAATCTATTCAAATCTTGTCTGGTAGTCTCATCTATGTGATGAACTGTTGAAAGCTCATTATACTTTGAACAGTGGTAGTTCAAGTAGCTTTATAAATGATATAAGTATAGTGAAGTATTTGGTAACTTCATCCCTTGTTTTTACTTATATCTAGTAAGTAATTATCTTACTCATGATAAAAGATTCTAGTAAGTATCCATTTAGATACTTATATTATTGTTATCACTATATATTATCTTGCGAGCTGTAAGGCTCACTCTTGCTTTATTTCTTCATCACACAACAACAGTTAGGAAAGATGGCCAGACTCCAGCAGACCCAGCGCAAGCGCGTGGGAAGCGTCCCGCGTCTTCCCGATGATGTTGTGGCTACTATAGCTGCAGAGGTAGATCTATTGGTAGATCAGGCATTCTATTTTTGAGAATCAAATTATGTATAATTATAACTTGTGGCAGATAATGGCAATTAACTATAAATTTATCAAGTAATCATTTTGGGTTGTAATAACTTTTAAATTGTGGATTCAAAGACTTGTACTTATTTAAATTTCATCTCTGAGACTATAACGGGTTGTGGTGTGTGTTAGTGTGGGGTCACAGCATAAGGTTATTACTATTAATTAAGTGAAGTGATATTGTGGAAAGAAAGACCGTGACGACCCGGATCCCCGACCCCGGATCTGGGGGTGTTACATATCTCGTAACTTCACCTTTTCAACTTATCTGGTTAATGATTATCTCATGCATGACAAAGATTTTCAGAATAACGTTGAGACAAGGTTAGATATATGAGATCACCTTGCAACGATATTTTATACAATTATAAAATGGAACTCTGTGTATATTATACATGGCAGAGGATTTCAAAGATTTTGAAAAGTATATATACATATATACTAAATATTTTGCGACTTGTTCGCATTAAGAGATCAAACTTGGTTCATTTCTTTTTGACCAAGACTTTCATGAGTACTGTGAGAATGCTCATATTTTGTAAATTATTATGCATATTATTTCGGTGGGCTTGTTGCTCACCCTTCCTTTCTTTTTTCATCACACAATAACATATAGAGAAGATGAACATGACCAAGCTCCCAATTCATGAGTGGATAGGAAACATTTCGCAGTTTCCTGTAGGCGTTGATGCCGTTGTAGCTGAGGTAGGATCTACCAATAGGCTAGGCTTTCAACTTTTGATGTACCAGACTTATGTATATTTATGAATTGTAATAACGGAAAAGAATATGTAAATTTATTCAGAAACCCTTTTAAGGTGTAATGGTTTATAATTGTGGAATAAAATGACTTGTGTTATTTTTGGATATTCATCTCTGAGACTATAACTTGTGGTGTGTGTATAGTGGGGTCACAGTACGCAGTAGTTGGTTGATTATTAAGATTAAGTATTATTAAGGGAAATGGAACTCGTGACAACCCGGATCCCCGACCCCGAATTTAGGGGTGTTACAGAAATGGTATCAGAGCTAAGCGTTATAAACCTCAGAGATGATGTGACGTTAAAATAATAAGTACACTAAGATAATAAGAACTCTTGCCAAGTTCATAGTCGGACTACCTAACGTAGTACTGACAGTTAAAACCTTTATGGGAACCCTTATAAATATCGTGATAGAAGCGTAGTTCGTTATCGTATATGGTAGCGGGACTCCGAACCCTGAGGTTGAGGAGCAACAGTGCGATGATGTTTTATTACTTATTGGAGGTCAGATTGTGGATCCGATAGAGCGTCCTAATAAGGGACCAGATGATGTTCATATTGAGGATATAACGGTTGAGGATGTTATCCTAGAAGGGATTATTGCCGAGGAGGATCCCGTGGAGGATCCTGACAAGAATGAATAAAGGACCACTGAGGAATTGATAACCATGGTTAGGGCGACTACCAGAGGTAGGATTGGCCGGTCACTACCGGAAGTTCGTTCAAGTTTGTAAAGATAGTAGCCCCTTTAACGCGGCTACTCGTAAGACTGAGAAGTTCGAATAGACAGAGAAATGCGAGAACAACTTTTAAGAACTGAAGCAAAGATTGGTGACGGCCCCTATGATGGCGTTGCCGGATGGAAAAGGAGATTTTGTGATGTGTAGTGATGCTTCGCATAAGGAATTAGGGTGCTTCTTATACAGCATAACAAGGTAATCGCGTACGCGTCAAGACAATTAAGGGAATATAAAATTCGATATCCCCACCCATGAGCTTGGGCTCGTGGTAATAGTTTTGCCCTAAAGATTTGAGGCACTACTTGTATGGAAAGAAGTGCGAGATTTACATAAGCCATAAGTGCTCTAGTACATTTTCACGCAGGAAGAGCTCAACATGCGCCAGAGGAGGTGGTTGGAGCTAATCATTGATTACGATTATGAGATTCTTTATCATCCAGGGAAAGCCAAAATGGTGGCTAATGCCCTTAGTGTAAAGGAGAGACTCAAGATGATAATGTCTTTGGGAGAGTTGATAAGAGATTTTAAGGAAATGGAAATAGGAGTGAACGCAGCCAGAGCCGGTACCAAAAAGCTGTTTGAGATTGTAATGCAACCCGAGTTATTGGAAAAGATTAGATCGTGCCAAGAAAAAGTAATGAATGAAGGCAGAGAGTCAATGACTGGAGAAGAGATCCATAACGAGAAAAATTATAAGGGAATAATGAGGTGTTCTTACCGAATTTTGGTTCCAAACGTTCAAGAGCTTAAGGACGGGATCTTAGATGAAAGTCATAGTTCGAGGAATAAGATTTAGGGCAAACCCTGAATGTGATAGTCAGGGAGGTCCCCATCAAGATAGAAGGAACCCATAACATAATGAAGTGGAAAATGAGGATTTAAAACATGTAGGATGACCCTGATTATGGGGAGGAGGAGGAAACATTTCATACTGAGAAAACAGAAGTCGAGCAAGATAGGGAGAACCAGGACGGTACTCCTATGGGGAAATTCATGGACCTGCCTAAACAAAACTTATACTTTTATTCCCAACCACCACCTTGAGGAAACAATGCGGTAGGAAATTCTTTCATGACCTTTAAGTCGCTAAGATCTCAGAGTTCCAAGGAACGGGTCGACCCAGTCGAGGCAAGAGCCTGGCTAAAGGAAATATAGGAATCATTTGAGATTCTAAATGATTGACGAAGCACAAAAGACTGTTTTTGTCACTTACCTTCCTAAGAGAGAGGCCACCCGCTGGTGAAAGACCAAGAAAGGCACGGAGCCAGAGGTTATAATAAACTGATTAAAGTTCAGTCAATTGTTTTTGGGAAAGTACTTACCAAGGTTATGAAGATAGTGTAAAAGCTTTAGAACCGAAACAAAGGCGGACGAGTATGATAAATTATGAATCTAAGATTGTAAAAGTTGTCAAGATTTGTTCTGAGGACTAGAATCCCAGAATGACGTGATGTTTGAAGTCAATGATTAGTGGGTTCGTGAAATGATTGCAAGAGAGGGGTAGAAAAAAAAGAAACTGAAGTGGAAAGGAATATAAAGGCAATAGAGTTGGAGGAATGATAAGGGAGTTGGATATGAGGAAACCCTAAAGACTCATAACAATAGAAATAGAAAAGTATGTAATCATCAGGATGAGAGTGATTCACCATGAGTTAAAGCTGATGGATGAAGGCATGAGAGATACATATATTTTATCCCCTTTAAGTCGGGAGGATTCGAGGAAACCTTGAGATAGTTCGAAGGATAAACAATGAGACGTAGATAGACTGATGAGACAAAAAAGTAAGAAATTAGGAAAATTGGATGAAGGAAGTGACCTTCAAGAATGTGAAGTGTAAGACCGGGGGCATGATACCCAGAAAGGGAGACGCCAGGTATGAAAGATATCCCAACATTGAGATGAATGTTGAGATAAACAACAAAAGTAAATAAGATTTATTAAGAAGAAGTTCACGTTGAACACGACCAATATCTTCCAGAACATCCATGTGATCATTACCAAATCAGGAAAGAAAAGCGGATAACCATTTTTTATCTTTTGGAGGCCATATGGATTGACCTCAACTTGAATAAGGATGCTATTGTGAAACTTGGTATAGACTATCGAGGTGGAAATGATTGAATAAGATACCCTTATCAGGGATAAATGACTTTATTTATCCATGCAAGGATGCAAGTACCTTTTTAAAGGTGGAATTAAGGATATAACCTCAATAACTTGAGATGAACCCTAGGGGAATGTATAAGGGTTGGCATTTCACCCTTAGTAGGGACAATATGAGTTTTGACAGTACAAATTGGAAGGACTAAGGTAACAACAACCTTCAAAGATCAGTGGAGAAAGTTTTCAGAAGTACATAGACAATGGTTCTAGTATTAGTAAATGGTATTTTGATATGCCCTGTATTTAGAGAATACAGGAGGAACGATTTAAGGATAACCTTAGTATAAGGAGGAAGGTAATATTCGAAGTTCTGAAGAATAGAAATTTTGATAAAGGAAATATGACGTAATTGTAATAATGCCAGGTGGGCACGTATTGAACCATAAGGAAATATAGATCGACCCAATGAGGGTCGAGATTGGTGACAACGAGAAGTACCCAAGATAAGAGACGTCCAAAGTATGATCGAGAGTCATTCGTGACAATGTTCACATTCAAAGACTGAGGAAATAAATTATGGGAAAATTGTGATATATTTTTTTTTCTTTCTCACCAAAGCTTAAGGAAGAGCATTTTCACACCAGCAGTGAATGGAAATGAGGTAGAAAATTTAGTTGAAGATCGTTCAAAGGACATTGATTGTAAGGAACTATTACTATCAGGAAAGGCCAATGAGGTGGCCGACACTCTAACTGTAAAAGAGAAATTATAGGCGCTCGTGCCATAGGAATACAGTAATGATGGTTAAAGCCATGAAGGTGGTATTATGGTGTGAAAGATTGACATTCCTTCTGATGATTGTGCGATACTCAACCATAATAGTAGTTTGGTAAAGATTTAATTTATGCAATCGCCATAAGCGGGCTATCTATCTTAGAAGGTCATATCTTGAGATAAGCCGGGGCCATGTTATGAAAGGACTAAATGAACCCTTGAGTTTTCAGTCTCTTATTGAGGACATATGATTACTAACGGTAATAACTTGCTATTGTTGCTTTGATTGATATTCTTCTGCAATTTTATCTACTTCATGTCATATATACATCAAGTTCGGGAGATGTCCTTCATGGATCACAAACGGTGATATGTTACCTACTTAGAAGGTTTTGAAACGGTAAGTATGGACTCCGTATGATTAGCTATTAAGATTTCGAGGAAAACGAATGACTACAGTAGGTCAGTGGTGGACCATAGTAATGCTACAATGAGTCTATGAATAATGAGACGATGACAACTGTGAGAGTTATATTGTAATGAATGTTGAGATTGAGTACCACTAATCGGGTCGTGGTGATGTATAAGTTATTATTGATAGACTATTTAAGTTGATTATCTACCTATTGAATATTTATTCCTTTTTATCAATAGAGGGTCGTATTACTATACGAGGAAGGTTGTGATGCAAGCATAGAATTCTAATAACGATGATGTCTAGAATGAAATCCCAGATTCGATTTTCGATGTCGAGAGAGTTTCAAAGGTGATTGTTTATAAGCTCGAGCAAGAGCATGGGACCATAGAACGATGGACGGAATAGTTGATATTCAGGAGCGTGAAATGCGATGCTATAATACTTGATATTGATATATATACACATATGTTTTGTTCTCCTATGACAAACCTCTATAGTTCAGAGGTAGATTCCAAGCCAGATATTTTGTGGCAGTATTCTTTTCATATACAATTCTCTTCAATTCGTTCTTTTCTCTCCTTTTCATTTTGCATAAGCTGAGAAGAACAACCCTTCCAGAAGGGGAGGTATTTTCGAATGACTATATATCTGTGTGATAGAAGCCTAGTAGGATACCACATGTTGTTTAATTGCTTGTCAAGTACCAAAGGCTGGCCACCTTCTGTACTAACTATGCAATAGAACAAGTGTTCATGATCATAGTGATCTCTCAATAAATTCTTTTACTTCTATACGAAGGACCAAGCTTTCGAAGATGGAGGTAGCTAGAGATGAAGTGGTACCAAGTACGGTGGTATTCCGATTCTAACGCATTCGTGATACTAAGGTTGACGCGATCATTAAAAGGATATAAAACTCTAGAGAGTAAAGGTATATCTAGAATAATATTCTGTACGAAAGATAGTAATGATTACGAACTGGAAAAGAATGGGTATTGAGAAGCAAAAGCTATAATGCTAGAAGCTATGATGAGAGTCTGTACAATAGACTTGAAAGAAATTGGAATGATCACTTTAACGCGGATTGAGTTTTCTTACGATAATAGATCGTATGTCAGTATCGAGATATCGCCTTATGAGATCCTTGAAGGAACACAATGTCGATCTCCCTTATGTTAGGATGATGTTGCAGAGCGCAAGATGCTCGGACCAGTAGTGGTCCAAAGGACCAAGGATATAATAGATCTAATCAGAGGACGGCTGGTAGTAGCCCAAGATGGACATAAGAAGTATGTTGATTTGACACGAAAGGACAAATAATAGGAAGTAGGGGACCTAGTGCTGTTATAGGTATTCCCTTGGAAAGGATGGATGAGGTTCGGAAAGAAAGGAAAGCTAAGCCCACGAATTGTTTGACCCTTGGATATATTAAGACGTATTGGGAAGTTAGCATATGAGCTAGCCCTACCCCCGAACATGTAGCAAGTTCATAACATGTTCCACGTATCAATGTTAAGGAAGTATAATTCGAATGCCAGAAAATAGGGGCGTATGAGCGTATAGACATGCAACCAGACGTAACCTATATGGAGCAACCGGGAATGGTTATAAATCAAAAAGGAACAAGTGCTTAGGAGAAGGTTTATCAAACTAGTCAGAGTTTGGTGGTAGAATCACAATGTGGGAAAATTGACTTGAGAGTTAGAAAGTGCAATGCTAAGAAAGTATCCCTATTCATTTTTATCTGATTCCGGGACGGAATCCTTTTAAGGAGGGGAGACTGTAATAACCCCAATTTTTGGAAATTTTTGGAACATGGATGAATAGTAACTTTTGCTGATGATGCTAATTAAGAAAAATTGTCAGACCACGATATATAGGAGTACTGTTATGGAAATTCTATGATCATATTAGTATTCCATAAAGTAAATGAGTGTATGTAAATGTCGTCAGAATTCGAATTCGAATTCGAACACTTTGATTTTTCCCGAAAATCCACCAGATACCAAAAGAATTGAGTATAAGGTAACATGATTAAAAGGATTTAAATTCAAGGATTATAAGAGGGGATCATAAAAGGAATATAAAATATTGAGAAAGGGTAGGGGAACCTAAGTAATAAGATTCTGTATATGATCCCTCAAACGGATAACGAGAACGAAAGTTAAGCGAACCGTAAAACAGATACGCGACCAAGAGACAAACTTGTACAAGCATCCAAGGTATTATGACATCATCAAACCACAAGACAAAGGCATGTGGCAAATGGATGACATAAGGAAGATGACATAAGCATGACAAGTGGATAGGTTTTGTTGGTTGATTACTAGCCAAGCATTATTAACCATGGTAAAAAGGTTAAAATCAATTCCTAAGTCAAAAGAAGAAGCAACCAAGCAAATCCATTCATTTCTCCCCCCCATCTCCTTGCTCACGTCTTTTTGAAGAAAAGCAAAGAAGAAAAATTCCAAAACCCAAGCTCCACTTAATCATAATTCAAGAGGTTTGTTTCTTTAGCTTCCATAATTCATAACTTAGATGAACCATAAGTTTAAGCTCAAGATTCCATGTTTAACATAGCTAATCAATTCATCAAAGTTCTTGGTGAATAGTGTTTTTAAGAAACTAACTTTGTGTTTTCTTATGTTTTCTTCAAGATCCAAGCTTAGTAGAGATAGTTAGTGGTTATCTAAGGCTTCCTAAGTGATTCTCCACTCTCCAAGAAAGGTATAACTTCTCAAACCCTTAGTCTTAAGTTTTGTTGGTTTGGATTTCATAATGTTTAGATGATGGGTTAGTGTAATGGGTGTGTACTCATGTTTAGAGCTTTGTTTAGTAAGTGGTTTTGTTGATTTTGGAGTTATGAGTGATACTTGTTGGATTTGATGTTCTTGGTCACATTTTGACTTGGTTTAGATGAATAAGTTGAGATCTTGAGTTATAGTTAAATGATCTTGTATTGTGGTTGAATGATGGTGTAATGGTGTTGATTGATGGTGGTTTGATATTGAATTGATTGGGTAAAAATTTGGGAATTGCTAAGTTATAGCCGTCGTAATGCCCAATTTTCCTTAGACTGTTTTATGCCTAACTTTTGCACCCGAACACTCACTGACATGAACTCACCATTACCGTGTTTAGATATTTCATGTTACGAGCTTCATTTTGATATGTGGTTCGCTTGAATCCGATGTACGGTTTAGGAGAAACGACCGTTTTAAGTAACGGCGTTTCGCGAACGAACCATTACCCCTCGCCTTACTTTAAACCCTTGGTTAAGGCCCTTAAATGACTAATTGGAGTATGAAACAATTATGTAAAGTGTATTAGGTAGTTGGTAGAGTACTCGTGAAAGAATCTCCTTAAAATTATTAATGGTTAATTTATTAAAAATGGTGGAGCCGAGGGTACTCGAACGACTTATGTGATTCGTTAAGCGTAGAAGTGACCATAAGCGAACGTTAGGGTTCAATTGGTTAAAGTCTAGTTTCTTAAGCGACCGGGGTTTAATTCCTACTTATGTTGTTGTTCATAGGTTATCGGACCCACTCTAAGCTTAAGTCTATCCGGGAACACTCAGGCAAGTTTTCTACCCGTATAACTGTTGTTGTGATGTATATATGTATATGCATTATCTTGTGAAGTGCATGATTGTTATTAGCAAATCTTGCGATATATTGGAGCATGTTGATATGGTATATATGCATGCCTGTTTCGTAATCTTGATATCTAATTGTTGATTCAAATGCTTATAAGTTGCATAATACATATGCTAAAGATAAGCAGTAGTTGCGTATACCGTTAGAATAGGGGACCCGAAGGTGGACATTTTTCTAAACCAGGAGTCGATGTTCCCGAGTATAATATATATATATATATTTATTTATATATATATATATATATGAATAGTTTTCAAAACCATTAATCGAATAAGGTTTATTCGATAACTTTATTTTAGTTAATGAATATTATCTTGAATATTCATTCGAGGACTTATGACTCCGCTTATTTTATTTAATGAATATTATTTTGAATATTCATTCGAGGACTTATGACTCCGCTTATTTTATTAAATAATATTCTTTAGTTTATTAAAGAATAATATTTCGATAATTAAACTTATTTTTGATTATTTAAATAAAGATCGTACTTTCGTATAAGTATATTTTTGGTTATTTATTATTCATTTCAAGTATAAGTTTTAAAACTTCTACTTCAATTATTTTTATTAGGATTATCCTTATGGGAATATTATTTAAATAATATTCATATATTTTCTAATATATTGGGACTGATTTATTTTATTAAATCAGCATTACTCTAAACATTCTTTAAAATGTTTTCGAGTCTTCAAAATGATTTTAAAAGTTAGAGCGGATCCCAAAACTCATTTTTAGATCTAAGATCTTCCTTTCGAAGGGGATTTAAATACTCGCTCAAAACTTGAGGGATCCGGCTCTGTGGTGTATTTTATATTCGCAACGAGGTTGTTGTTTTGAGAAAATATTTTGATTACTTGCCCAACGATCGGGAAGTAAGTCCATCTATTTGAGTCGGCATAAGCAACATGGGCTCAGTGGGCGTCCATGAAAGTGTAAGTGGCTCAGTGGGAGTCCATCAATGCATAAGTGGCTGAGTGGCAGTCCAGCATAGGTCCTAATGCGGACAGGGTGATGACCAGTGGGGAATTCGTCCATCTACTAGTAGAAAATGTTACTTATTGGTATCTTTTCCTGATCATCAAGATATCAGGTTTATGCCAAGGTTTTCTTCTTTCCAAATTCATTGGATATTATAACTCTGTTTATACTTTTCATAACAGAGGTTTCCAAGGAAAGTATGAGATATATATATAGGTGTATATATATATCGGGACTTAATGAAGTATCTCGTAACTTCATTTCTTTTGAATGATATTTCAAAGATTGAATCTATTCAAATCTTATCTTGCAGTCTCATCTATGTGATGAACTTTTGAAACTGATTATACCTTGAACGGTGGTAGTTCAAGTAGTATTCGGAAAAGATATAAGTATATTGGAGTATCTCGTAACTTCACCTTTTCAACTTATCTGGTTAACGATTATCTCATGCATGACAAATATTTTTAGAAAAACGTTGAGACAAGGTTAGATATATGAGATCACCTTGCAACAATATTTTTATACAGTTATAAACTGGAACTCTGTGTATATTATACATGGCAGGGGATTTCAAAGATTTTGAAAAGTATATGACTTGGTCGCATTAAGAGATCAAACTTGGTTCATTTCTTTTTGACCAAGACTTTCATGAGTACTGTGAGAATGCTCATATTTTGTAAATTATTATGCATATTATTTCGGTGGGCTTGTTGCTCACCCTTGCTTTCTTCTTTCATCACACAATAGCAGATAGACAAGATGAACAGGACCAAGCTCCCAATTCGTGAGCGGATAGGAAACGTTCCGCAGTTTCCTGTAGGCGTTGATGCCGTTGTAGCTGAGGTAGGATCTACCAATAGGCTAGGCTTTCAACTTTTGATGTATCATACTTATGTATATTTATGAATTTACAATAATGGCAAAGAATATGTAAATTTATTCAGAAACCCTTTTAAGGTGTAATGGTTTATAATTGTGGAATAAAATGACTTGTGTTATTTTTGGATATTCATATCTGAGACTATAACTTGTGGTGTGTGTATAGTGGGGTCACAGTACGCAATAGTTGGTTGATTATTAAGATTAAGTATTATTAAGGGAAATGGAACTCGTGACAACCCGGATCCCCGACCCCGAATTTGGGGGTGTTACATTGTTGCTCTTTGGCGACTTGGTGAAGCCCTATGGCGACCTGGTGAATCTCTTTGGAGACTTGAAGCCCTATGGCGACCAGGTAAATCCCTATGGAGACTTGAAGCCCTATGGCGACCAGGTGAATACCTATGGAGACTTGAAGCCCTATGACGACCAGGTAAAGCCCTATGTCAACCAGAGAAATACCGTGTCCTCTTCTATGGCGACCACTGGTGCCTTAGAGATTCTCTATGGCGACCATTGTGGTGCCTTAGAGTAATCTTGTAGTAGTGTACACTTCTAGGCGACCAGAGTGAAGAATATTCTGCCTTAGAATGTTCTTGCTTCTGTTTAGCCATTCTTCACTGTATCAACATTTTCTTCTGTAACCGAATCATAATTCCTTCTTGAATACTGATGTTTGGTGCACTGGTCTGGTTTACAAACAACTAGCATTGAGAGAACCTAATTCAGTTTTTCTTGAGTTTCTGAGCTGATACAGCTTTATGAATATCCATTGCTTCTTTCACCGAACCCTTGATCTGCAACACTTGAAGTTAATTGATGTAACTAATGATTAAAGTCCTTTGATGTCTTATTCTTCATGGCTGCTTGAACATGTTAATGAACTTCTTCCCATGATCTGTTTCGAGAACTTAAAGAGTCAATTGCATATTTTGGTTCTTTGTGTTTATCCTGTCTTCATCTGTAGGGTTCCTGTGCTTCACAGTTTAATATTGTTTATCTATTTCCATTTTCATGTTGAGTTATAATTCCTCAATTACATGTTATATTACATTATTCTTTACAATCTCCCCCTATTTGATTGTTAGAGTTCGACAAGCAAATCCCTAAGGATAACTCAACTGATAAAAATAAGAAAAAGTACAACCTCAAAACAGATAAAGATATTAACTACATTCTGGATACATATTCAATTCCAGATTCTTAAGTTACAAATTACAAAGAAGTGTTCCTCTAGCCTGAACATATATTCTATGTCTTCTTTGTCTTTGTTCTTTTCTGCTTCCTGCTTCCTTCTCCTTCTTATGTCTGATCAAATTTTCTCTTAGTGACTTTCTTTTTAGGATCTGAAGGTTTTGGAAGGGACTCTTTCAGCTCATTCAATCTAGCTTGCACATAATCACGAGCTTCTATTTTAAGTGCATTGACTGGGGGTGGATTGTTCAGCTCATGAAGCATTATCTCAAGATATTTGACTTTTGTGCATTTAGGAACAAGATCAAATAATAGTGATGATTTTCCGGACATTATGAAGATTGTTATCCTTTTTGGATGTCCTCTTACTCTTTTAGTGTCATTGATTGATTCTTCTTCCATCACTTCATCAAGAATCTTAATGATAGGAATTAAAGCAACCTTGTCCTCATTGCATGTGGATAGTTTGACATCCATCAAGGCTTGTTGTATTGAGACTGATTCACTTGTCCTGAAGTCTTTGATCCTGATCTTGCTCTTGTTAATTTTGAAGACTAGCTCCCCTTCAATATCAGTGATGATTATGGGTTCATTGTCTTTCAGAAGATTAATTTCTGGTTCTCCATTAATAAACACCATCTCATGATACGCTCTTGTAAGCTTCTTCATGTCCTTCTATGTATCTCTGATCATTTTATCATTGAGCCTATAAGCATATAGAACTTCAACAGCTTTATAATCTGCTTCTGATCTTTTAACACATGGAACTTCTAGTTTAGCTCTTTTGCTCCTGAGTTGACTTTCTAGGAAAGTAAGTTGTAGAAAACGAATGGTTCTTATGTGTTGGTTAGACATGGTGATGTTTTGCATCCTGCCACCCGCAAAATACTTTGATCACGAATGGATATATAAAATCTTGAGGGGATACATCCATCATCATTCTCCAAAGTTTGTCTCTGAAATATTCGTTCTCATTTGATTTCAACAATGGGATTTTTGAGGCTAAGACAAACAGTTCAACACTGTTCAACTTCTTCAGCACACTGGTAGACACCTTCATCTGTAGACCATCTCTGTGATTGATAGTTATCTTCCATCCATTCTTTAGAATGTTCACAATAGTTCCCGTAATTATTTTGCTGAACTGATCATAGAACTCATGGATGTTTTCATATTCTTTTCTGTAATGCTCCCCAGTTCGTAACAGGTTAGAGTTACCAGGGTCTGAATAGTGATATATTTCTGGTTGGTCCATTTTCTTCTTTATTTCTTCCCATTTGCTTCCTTTCCTGTTAGCTCGAAGATATACTTCTCTTGCTTCTCTATTCTCCCTTCTTTGAATGGCTCTCTGAATTTTTGCTCTTGATCTTTCCATTTCTTCTTGAATCTCTATATAAGAGCGATTGATTTTCTCTTGCAATCCATAGAATAAACAGTCATCTGAGAAGGCATCTTCATCTTCAAACTCTTCGTCCTCAGTAATGATTTTTCTTTCTTCCGTAGTCACTTTTTCAAATCTTGGATCACACCCCATCGGGACATCACTTTCATCTATTTCACCTTCCTCCAATTCCTCTTCAAAAAATAAGGGTCTTGGAGCATAAATCTGAGACAACAGATTTTTCTGAGTTGTAATTATTTGGCTCAGATGTCCTGATTGCTCTCCCTGAGATGTTGCACTTTCCTTAGTGAATCTTTCTTTGAGGAGCACCCTTTCATCAATTCTCTCTTCTACCTCTTCCTGTATCTCATCTCCAAACTCATCATAGGCAGCTCCAGTAGCCTGAAAGGCTTCTTGAAGTAGATCAACAACAATGTCTACTTTTTCTTGTTCTTCTACCCTTTTCTCCCCCTCAGTTGGGTTATCCTTCAGAGCTGGTGTTGATTGAGCATGTAAGTTCGAGACATGGATCTCGAGAGAAGCAGGCAGTTGCTTGATGACTGAGGTCATTGGCCCAATACTGGCAAGAGCTGCTTCAGAAGAGACCGGGATCGACGCTTGCTTGCTAACTGAGAGCTTTGGCTCAGTATTGGCAATTACCTTTCCTTTTCCAGTGTGAGATAAAGATCGCTCAATGAATTCCCATAAATTGGCAAATGCTGCTTGCTGATGTTCAAGTTGGTCGGAAAGACTAGCGATTTGATGATCTCTAAGAGATAATTCTTCCTGGAAATATTGGTCTTTAAGAGCCAGCTGTTCTTTGAGATAACTGTCTTTGAAAGCCAGTTGCTCTTCAAGATAGGATTTAGTGACATAGTTTGATAGATCTATGGGTATATTTTGGATGGTGGATGTCTCACAGGCTTCTCTCTAGGCCTGAACAAAAACCCGAACAAATATCGAAACCGATCTGAAACCGGTAAAATCCGTAAAAAACTGATCCCCAAAAATTCAAACCAATCCGAAACCGAAAAGTTTATAAACCGATCCGATGATAATTTTCTGGTTCCGGTTTTAGGTCGAAAATGATCCGAAAAAACCCGAACCGAACCGAACCGATTATTTAAATAAATATATATATATATATAATTAAAAAATATATGTATATATATAACATCAAATTAAATAATATTTTTGCTGGAACTCAGTAGCAGACTGTAAACTAGTAGTAAGTAATAGGCTATCTATTTGGGCCTTATTTAAATCATATTTAGTGTTAGTGTGTTACTGTCCAGAAAATTGGTATTCACCTACTGTCTACTCTCTATTGTCCAGATTTAGCAGTACATTCTGTTTGCTTTGGGGAATGTTGTTCTTTACTTAGTTTGTGTTAAATATTAGTTAGTCGGTATATGTATGTTTTAAAGTTCTTATCTACTGAGTTGATTTGTGATTTATGCAATATAATTCAATGCAACTCAATGGATTTATACAGAAGCCAACTCAATGCATTCAGTTTGATTGTATAATGTATTAAACCGAAATCTTGAAATAATTTTTTTTACACGATACCTAGACGTTATGCAATAAATTATTTTAACCGGTTTTGCAACCGAAACCGAACCGATATAAACCGATACAGAGTTTTTAAAACCGAAGATTTCCGGTTCCGATTTTATCTAAAAACCGAACCGAGGTTTGCTCCCCCTACTTCTCGTAGTATATCACTCATCACTCTAGCACTCGGTTTGGGGTGATGTGTTTCACTCGTTCTCACATGTTCACTCCGCTCAGAGCTCCGAGTTCCAAATGTACATGCAGAAGACACTGGAGCCATCCATAAGGAGGTCAGCAGTGGTGCAATGGGAGTTCGCAATTCCCGATCCTTGTCTGAGATAAGTTGCCTGTCATCATTAGATGACTTATCCAGAGTTAGAATCTCTGGGAGGAGCACCGAGGCCGTCATATTTGGAATCTGATCCCCAGCTTCCCCTTGTATCTGTGAAGATACATTCCCCTTAGGCTCACTAGTTAAATCTAGTTCATCTCCAATGGGTTGCCGATCTGCGCCTATGTCGGATCCATTATCCGCAGATGTATCCAGGGTTATCAGTCATGGGGAGGTAAGTGCTATGCTAGATTTGGCAACGATTACAACACTCTCTCCTAACACATGTGAAGGTAGTTGATCCATTGAAGGACCTCGAATAGGATATTCTAACCGTAAAATGGTTAAATACCCTGTTTCCGTCAATACTTCCTCACCAAAAAGAACTCTTCTTATCGACTTATTTAAAGCTTCAAGAGCTTGAAGATTGGAGAGTGTGTTTGACTGATTACAGGACGCCTTGGCCGACAGGAAAATTTCAATAGACCTACCTTGTTGAGAAGATGAATCCAGTAACTGTTTATGTGCCTTTTCATCCAGTGTATCCTTTTGGGAAGATACATAGAGGGTTACAGTTGTCTCAGTGGGAATATTACTTTTCTTCGTTGGAGATAAAGATGTGGGTTCTCTCAAAGTACCTTCCTTATTTGTTGCATCTAGTGCAGTTTCTCCCTCTATATGCATTGAGTCCCTGTATTCCAGGGTTTGGGCTAAGAGAGTTGAAGGTGTTTGATTGGGCTCTAGAGGGTGGTTATGAATTTGTGGTATGCCAAACTCACTACCTCTCCTATCTACTTGTTCAACAAGCAGGTGTGTGTGATAAGTGTCAAGTTGTAATTGATCTATACTAATAAAATCAGAGCATGATTCATAAGTACTACTCATAGTAGATGTACCCATACCTGATAAAGCTGGTCCGCAGACAGATGTATTTGAGTGGGTATACTCAGCAGCTTCTGGAGGTTGTCTAGCAGCTTCAGGTTGAGATTGTTGAGCATTTTCAGGTACAGCTAGTTGTTGTGGTTCAACTTTAATCTCTGCTTGATCAACATCCTCAGGCTCAGGTTGATCCGCTTTTTCATTTACATTCTCTTCAGGTGCATGAGCAATGTTCTATTGTTGTATCATCAGCTTGAGGCTCACCTTCATTGTCTTCATCTTCATGTTGAGCATTGATAATGGCAAAGACATATGCCATGTACTCTGTTAGGAAAGTAACATTTGCATTTGGATAGTTTCCTTTTCTGTGCAACTTAGTCACTGTCAACGGAGACATGATAGGGGAATATTCCATGATATCACTGTGAGTTACTGCCTTTTGTGGCTTCTGATAGTTTTCCATTGAGCACAATCTGAAGAAACCTTGTATATAAGATATAGTTGTGATGCTAAGATTGGTTATCCAAAATGTGCTTCATGAATATACGCCCAAAGTTGATGCAAAGATTATTTGCGACAACAACACCAACATTTTGATTGAAATTAGTCAGTCCATGGAATCCACCAGTCTTGGAAGCCAAGCAGTGAGATAATATGTTGAAAAACAGATTCCATTCCTTAGGAAGATGACTCTTTTTGAAGTGTTTAGGAAAATCGTCATTCCCTATAAGTGTGCTTCTTATACCTCTGAAGAAACTGAGTATTTCCCAGTCAGGTGGAATGGCATCAAAGTTATCACGAGGTAGCTGAAGGTGTTCATTTAAATCATCTTCCGTGATTCTGATGGTCTCATTTTCAATTACAAAAGAAAAAGCCAGTTGATCGTTAGCAGAGAAGTTTGTTGTTGTTCTGTGCACATGCCTGAGAAGCTCAACATTTAATTTGACATTAGTAGTTAATGTGAAGCGTACAATGGAGTGTTCATTTAAAAAATGGATCCATGTCTCAAAATAAGCCATCTTAACTGGATTACGTTCAATAATTAAAAAAAATTTATTTTTAGAATCTGAATATTATCCGCCATTTAATTAAAATTGAGAATAAAATTTGGAATTAAAATAAATAAATTTGTGCCCTTCGAATTTCAAAATAAAACAAATTGAACAAACTTTTAACACACTTGTTAAATTAACCAAACAAAGTCTTAGGAAGTAATTAAATCAAAAATCAATCTTCACTTAACAAGTTATGCCAAATAGAGCCTTAAACCAAAAACTAGGGTAATTCGATCTCCTCAAATCTCCGGTGGCATTTGTTGATTTTGGTATCAAACTAATCCTTGTGATCTGATGTGGCGCCCTCCAAACCTGGGTCAGAAGTTTGGGGTCCACACACACACACACCTTATTTATAACCTGCTTATAACAATAATAAAGATAATAATAATATGCAGTGACCCTACTTACCAACTACCATGGATCGCAACAGGTTAAAGTATGCACACAAGCCAAACAAATCTAATTATATTACAAATCGTTCAGATCCCAACTATTCAAACTCAGAACTGAGTATTAAACATTATTACAAACTTTTACAAACTTAAATTATCCCAAAAGAAGCCTACTAGCTCAACTTGATCAACCTGTACCCCTAGCTCTCACGCTGGACTGGGGATTCTCGCTACCAACTGGTTCCTTTTTAACTGGAAAAGAATATAAACAACATCGCACAAATGAGCTAACTAGCTCAGCAAGTCACAATGACAAAACTGAGAATAATGATCATCAGGTGAACATGGTTATGATATCAAGTGAACAATGGATTATGATTTAGAATTGGATATTATAGTTTCATTTTAAAAAAAACCAAGGTTAGGCTGCTGATCAGTCACGCACTAACCCCGAGCAAAGCATACAGCACTACTCTAACTACTGGATCCAAGGCACACATTGGCCTAACTTTACCATTATATGGTCTGACCACGAATCTGGTCCACAATTTTATAAAAACAATCCAATTCTAACATAATAACAGAATAAACAATAATAAACAATAAACAGAATCATTAACAACATTGAGTGTTCAATAATGAAAGGGTTTCAATCTTCATAAGGATCAATAAGGTAATTTCAAAGCTTGGATGCTGGGTAAGGAAAGAATTGGATAACAAAGGAAATGACATTTCAGAGTTTCAAGGATTTGGTCTTTCAAAGTATAAGATACAATGGTTTGAGTATGTAGGTAATTCGATTCAGTGTATGGTATTTAGTTTGTATGTATTTGTGGAGTAGTATCGTATATTTGTGGTTCATATCATGGTATACAACAATCAATGGTTTAGAAAGAATCAGGTTTACGGCTCAAGATCAATAGTTGGATTCATGGTTAGGGTTCAGTGCTTCAAAGCACTTGTAATATAAAACAGGACTATCAATCACTATAATGTCTCGAGAAAGTTCAGAACACTTTCCTGGTATTAGCTTACTACACCGCACTCGCTTCCAATCACAATCATCTTACTCCTCAACTACCTGTTTTCCTTTCCTACGTCTTGCCTCTTCTGCTCACATATCATAAGCATCTATCAATATTCAACTCATATGATTCTATTCAACACGTACTCCTATTTACCCTTCATTTTACCCAAATCCGATTAACGGATTGAAAGTTACGTAATAAACATATAAACATCGAATATACAGACCGACAGTCAACCAACAAGTCACATATAACACATAACACGTAATATAATCAATGATATCTCATTTATAAAGAAGTCTCGGGTCATAAACAGGCTTTCGGGTACTTAAAATGATTTTTAAAATATTTTTCGGAATTAAAACGGGTCGTTAGATCGATTTTGGAGTAATAAATAGGGTTTGGTTGGCCAATTCTGGCTTCAAAACAATTTTATAATAATTATCGAGCCTTGAAAACAATTTAAAATATTATTTTAAAACTCGAAACTATTTTTCGGAATTTTTAAATCATTTTTAAATAATTAAATCTAATTAAATAATTAATTAAAATCAATTAATAATTAATTAAATCAATTAATCAATTAATTTTTGAATTAATTGACCAATTAATTAATTAAAAATTAACTGAAAATAATTAACTAATTAATTCAGATTTATTTTTGAATTAAAAATAATTTTTGGAATTAAAATAATAATTTTCAGAATTTTCAAAAATTAAAACGAATTTTTATAATAAAAATAAATAGGAAATATGATTTTTGAATATTTTTAAAACAGGAATCCAACTTTTGCAAACTCTGAAAAGTTCAGGGACTAAACTTCATCGTTTTCAAAAGTCAGGGTACTAAACTGCAATTTTTCCAGCCTTCGCCGGAAAACAGTCGGGATTCACCAGAGAACTCGACTCCGGCATCCTCCCACCACCACAAACTCCAGATTACATCTACAATTTACCAGGAATCTAACCATACTCTTTAATCACACAGACAACCCCTGAATAGGCCGGAAAATAGCTGAGAAGTTCGCCGGTTTCCGGCGAACTCGACGTAAACTTCAAAGGACAACTCCCTTCTCTATAGACCTCGTTGATTTGTGAAACTTGTACGACTGGATTGCAAATTTCACAGAGAACACAACCACTATACCACAACATCTATCTATCCCGAAATAAGAAACCCCCAAATTTAAATTAAGAACATTCATACGGGTTATAAACCCTAATTTCACAATTCGAAAATCAAACTCAATTTTGAACATGTTATTGAACTCTAGATCAGACGTATAATATATCAAAATCATCAGGAAAACAAGCTCTACAACATACAATCATCAAATCATACAAACAATCATCCGAACAAAAATTCATATTTTAGTAAAATTAATTCGAAAATAAATAAAAATATAGAAAATAAACCTTGATTTCTGCAGGTGTATGGATCACAGAATCTGATAGAGCTCTTCAAGACCTTCAAATCGGTTACTCGAGCTTTCCAAACAAAGATCAATAACACCTCCAAAAGTTGGTTTGATTATTGGAAGATTATATGAATATAAGATTTTTCTCTAGAAAATTATATAATTATCTGTCTGCAAATGATTTTTATACGAAATAAAATACGGAAAAAGGCTATTTATATTTACGGAAAATTAGTATCCCGTTGGATCATTCCGGATATAAAACAGTACGTTTATTTATAAAAACTGATCCAAACGGTATCAGTTTTCAGGATAATTATCCAAATCAGTACAATTTGTACTGCGGTCTTGGTCTCAGTGCCTGGTTACACATATTACGAGGTGATAAATGTGATAGTTTAATAAAAAGCTCCCGTTTATCGAAAATATGAGTTTTATTGATTTACCGAAACGAATATGGTATCGAAAATATTGCGCCGGGACCCGCGCAGGATAAACCGTACGCCGGATCGAAAAAATCGAAACATGGAATATGCTCAGAATATTACAATTAGGTTAGGAAGGAGTTCTCGGAAGAGTTTCGGGTTTCAAAAACGTAACAACGGATGACGTCGGTTGGTTCCCGTTTTTATAAAATAGATTTTAAATACTCGGAAAAAGATTTTATAAATTTCTTATAATCTTTATAAATCCATAAATCAACATAAAAATAATTAGGAAGATATGACAATTATCTATATTTTATTTTGGACATATAAAAATTAAAATACTCAATTAATAATATTTTCAAACATCCAAACGCATTTAACACTTAACAATTAGTTCACAGAATAGATACTGAACACATATATTAAGCAAAAATAATTACACGATATATCCCGGATATTACATCCTTCCCCCCTTAAAAGGATTCTGTCCTCAGAATCTCTTAAGAAAACAAATGAGGGTACTTTTCTCTGATATCACTTTGCAATTCCCAGGTTGACTCTTCAACCTTTGGGTTTTTTCATAACACTCTTACTAGCTTCACCACTTTATTTCTCAATACCTTCTCTCTTTTCTCTAAAATCTCTATCGGACTCTCTACATATGACAAATCTGCCTGAAACTCTATTGGCTCATATTCTATTACATGCCTGGAGTCTGGATTATATTTCTTAAGCATTGATACGTGAAAAATATTGTGAATGTGCTCCATATGCGGAGGTAATGCCAATTCGTAAGCTACTTTGCCAACGCGTTTTAGAATCTCAAAAGGTCCGACATATCTTGGGCTCAGCTTTCCTTTCTTTCCAAACCTCGTTAGTCCCTTCCATGGTGATACTTTCAGTAATACCAAGTTTCCTTCTTCGAATTCCATGTCTTTCCTTGACTGGTCTGCATATTTCCTTTGACGGTCTTGTGCTGCTGTCAATCTCTTCTGGATAATTTCAACAACTTCCTTTGTCTGCTGTACCAATTCAGGTCCAAGTATCTTACGTTCTCCTACTTCGTCCCAATACACTGGAGATCTACATTTACATCCATAAAGGGCTTCATAGGGTGGCATCCCAATGCTGGCGTGGTAACTGTTATTATAAGTAAACTCTACCAGAGGTAAATGCTCGTCCCAACTTCCTTTGAAATCAATAGCACAAACACGTAACATGTCCTCGATTGTCTGGATCGTCCTTTCACTTTGGCCATCCGTCTGTGGGTGATAGGCCGTACTCATATTCAATCTTGTTCCCAAACATTCTTGAAAACTCTTCCAAAATTTCGAATTAAATCTTGGATCTCGATCAGATACGATAGACACAGGAATTCCATGACGAACTACAATTTCCTTCAGGTACATATGGACCAATTTATCGAGCGAATTTTTTTCATTTATAGGCAGAAAATGAGCTAACTTGGTAAGTCTATCCACTATAACCCAAATGGCATCATGATTAGCCCTTGTCCTTGGTAATCCAACTATGAAATCCATGGCAATATGTTCCCACTTCCACTCTGGAATTTCCAATGGCTGTAGCAATCCACTTGGTCTTTGATGTTCGGCTTTAACTCTCTGACATGTATAACATCTGCTAACCCATTCCGCAATTTCCCTCTTCATATCTGGCCACCAATAACTTTCCTTTAAATCTCTGTACATTTTGGTACTCCCTAGATGGATGGAATATCTTGAATTATGTGCTTCCTGTAAAATTTCATTCTTCAGCTCCGTTACTGGTGGAATCCAAATTCTAGAAGAAAACCTCAGAATACCTTGCTCATCCTTTTGCATGCATAATTCTTCACCTACCAAACGATTTATATCTTGATCCATTACATCTTCCTGACACTTCTTTATTTTCTCTAGCAACTCCGGCTAAAAAGTCATACTGTACACTCTTGCTTCATTAGGCCTGCAAACTTTAATCTCCAATTCCAGTTTCTGAAATTCCTTATATATCTCTTCACGTACTGATAACACATTTAACTTTTCCTTCCAACTTAACGTGTTCGCTACAACGTTCGCTTTACCGGGATGATAATTAATCGAGCAATCGTAATCCTTGATCAATTCTAACCATCTCCTTTGCCTCATATTAAGTTCCTTTTGTGTGAATATATATTTCAAACTTTTGTGATCTGTGTAAATCTCGCACTTTTCTCCATACAGATAATGTCTCCAAATTTTCAAAGCGAAAATTATGGCTGCTAGCTCCAAATCATGAGTAGGATATTTCTGTTCGTGTGGTTTCAATTGCCTTGACGCATACGCAATCACCTTATCGTGCTGCATTAAAACACATCCTAGTCCTTTGTGAGAAGCATCGCTATAAATTACGAAATTCCCTTGATCGTCTGGATGTGACAAAACAGGTGTCGTGATCAATCTTCGCTTTAATTCCTGAAAACTTTCTTCGCATTTGTCGTTCCATATAAACTTTTCATTCTTCCGTGTAAGCTTTGTCAATGGTGTTGCAATCCTTGAAATTTTTTGAACGAATCGACGATAATATTCGGCTAATCCCAAGAAACTTCTTACCTCAGTGGGTGTTCTCAGTCTTTCCCAATTTGTAATTGCCTCAATCTTTGCTGGGTCCACTTTGATCCCTTCGTTACTGACTATGTGTCCTAAGAACTGAACCTCCTGTAACCAAAACTCACACTTCGAGAATTTAGCATATAATTTCTTTTTCCTTAAAATCTCCAAAGCTATTCTCAAATGTTCCGCATGATCCTCTTCCGTTGTTGAATAAATTAAAATATCGTCTATAAACACAATAACGAACTTGTCCAGATACTCCTTGAAAATTCTATTCATCAGGTCCATAAACGCTGCCGGGGCATTGGTCAATCCAAAAGAAATTACTAAAAATTCATAATGTCCATACCTTGTTCTGAAAGATGTCTTTGGTATATCTTCTGGCTTGATTTTCAGTTGATGATATCCCGATCTTAAGTCAATTTTGGAGAAAAACTTAGCTCCCTTCAATTGGTCAAACAAATCGTCAATTCTGGGTAACGGATACTTGTTCTTGATTGTAAGCTTATTGAGCTCCCTATAGTCGATACACAGTCTCATGCTTCCATCTTTCTTCTTGACAAATAATACCGGGGCTCCCCACAGGGATACACTGGGTCTGATTACTCCTTTCTCTAACAGCTCTTGCAATTGCTTCGCTAGCTCCTTCATCTCAACGGGCGCCATTCTATACGGGGCCTTGGATACCGGTTCTGTTCCAGGTGCTAAGTCGATTGCAAACTCAATTTCTCTGTCTGGAGGAAGTCCTGGTAACTCGTCGGGAAACACGTCTGGAAATTCATTCACTACTGGAATATCTTCAAGTTTTGCTGGTTCCTGACTTCTGTCAATTACATATGCCACGAAATGCTCGCATCCTTGCCGTAGTAACTTCTTGGCTTGAATCATTGTTAAGAACTTCTTTACCTGCTTCTGGCCCTTGAACGTTATTATTCTTTCGTCTGGCGTCTTCACCATTACCTTCTTATTTCGACAATCTATCTGGGCATCGTGCTTAGATAACCAATCCATCCCTAATATAACATCAAATTCCCCTAACTTAAATGGTATCAAATCTACACAAAACTTACTACCTGAAATCTCAATCTCATAATTCCCACAAACTTGATTAACAAATATTCATTCTTGATTTGCCAATTCCACAGTCATTATTTCATTTAAATACTCAACTGGACAATTTAACTTACTAACAAAATCTTGTGAAACAAACGATCGAGTTGCTCCCGAATCTATTAACACTTTGGCACATAAAGAATTCATATTAAGCGTACCTGCCACGACATCCGTATCCTGGATAGCATCCTTCACAGACATGTCAAAAACTCTAGCCCTTGGAGTCTCATTTACTGCTGGGGTAGATCCCATAATCCTCAATACATTACTGACTGGGGTTGGTGTCTTGCAATCCCTGGCTATATATCCGGGCTTTCCACATTTAAAGCACGTAAATCCAATGGCTGGAACCTTCACTGCTGGATTCCGGATAGGCTGATCCTTATTTGCTGGCTCTCTTGTTGGCTGATTTCGGCACTCCCTCGAATAGTGCCCTTTCTGGTTGCACTTGAAACAAACTACATTCAACTTATTACAAACTCCCTCATGCTTCTTCCCACATACTTGACAATCTGGAAAAGTTAGTCTCAACTGATTCGGGTGATTCGCATTAACTGGACGGTTGCCCTGGCCTCCGTCGCCTGCATTCTGTTTCTTGAAATTAAAATTTCTTCCTGGCTGAAATTTGCCCTTCTTAAAATTTGGAAACTTCCCTAGTTGTAACTGACCCTTATTCCCTTCAAATCTCCTTTTCTTGCTTTTCTTCTCCTTCTGTGACATCTCACTCTCTATCTCCGCGATCATAGCCTTCTGTACCACTCCTGCATAGGTATCCAATTCAAAAATGGCTACCTTCCCTCCGATCCATGGTTTCAAACCTTGCTGGAATCTCTTAGCCTTCTTCCTGTCAGTATCCACATACGACGGCACATACCTTGACAATTCCTCAAACGTACTCTCATAATCTGTCACCGACATGCTTCTTTACAGAATATACACAGTTATGGAAAACAGGGTACATGGTATCACAAGGGTATAACTGGTGCAAAAAATAAGGTAAAGTAAAACAAGTGCAATAAAGTAAATGACAGTGCTGGAAAGGAAAAGGTACTTATATATATAGATCAAAAGTTTTAGGTAGTACAAGCGTAAAGACGCTTCGGAAGTAAAAGGAAAATGGTACAATAACCTACTCACTAGTCTGCATAGCTAGTCTATAAATACAACTCAAAAGTTTACTGATACACACTACACACTACTGCACATAATACGTAACCATAACAACACTGCTCAACATCTCTATCTCTGGATCTCTGACTCATGACAAGTCTGGACCTCCAATCTCCTCAAGCTCCTCTAGAACCCACTTAGCCCACTCCACTAAGAAATCAGGGGTGATGTCCTCGTGTGTAGCCTCAGCAATCCTCACAGCAGCTACTCTACGAAACACCTGGAGCCTCTCTCTGAGTCGACTCTCACCACTCCCAACCTCTCTGGTACGCATAATATGTAGTAACTCCTGAATCTGACCCTGTAGGAATCACTGCTCCATAAGGCAAGCCTTAAACTGATGATATGGGACATGATAGGAGGAGAACTGGAAAGGTACTCTTGTAACTGAGTGACTAGTAAAGCCTGAATCAGCAGGTGGGGGTCCTCTGATAGGTGGCCTCATGCATGGGGGTGGAATAGCCTGCAATGGTACGGGCTGCAACACAGGTGGAGGTAGAATAGCCAGTACTGGTGGAACAACAGGACGTGGATCTGATGATGGCGCTCCAACTGAAGGCTCTGAGTGATCAGCTGATACGGGGATAAAAGAGTCGGCCATCGCTGCTATCTGAAATCATATCGCAATATAAGAATCTCGAACCACGACGCGAATTATACTAATACCTGTTATACCAAAGCACTCAACCTCTCGACGTTCTATCTTTTTTATTCCTTACTTCTAATCCTAACCCTCTACCCATTCCCGTTAACCTAGGCTTGTGTCAGTGACTTATAACCTGTAGCTCTGATACGAAACCTGTGGCGCCCTCCAAACCCGGGTCAGAAGTTTGGGGTCCACACACACACCTTATTTATAACCTACTTATCATAATAATAAAGATAATAATAATATACAGTGACCCTACTTACCAACTACCATGGATCGCAACAGGTTAAAGTATGCACACAAGCCAAACACATCTACTTATATTACAAACCGTTCAAATCCCAACTATTCAAACTCGGAACTGAGTATTAAACATTATTACAAACTTTTATAAACTTAAATTATCCCAAAAGAAGCCTACTAGCTCAACTTGATCAACCTGTACCCCTAGCTCTCGCGTTGGACTGGGGATTCTCGCTACCAACTGGTTCCTTTTTAACTGAAAAAGAATATATAAACAACATCGCACAAATGAGCTAACTAGCTCAGCAAGTCAAAATGACAAAACTGAGAATAATGATCATCAGGTGAACATGGTTATGATATCAAGTGAACAATGGATTATGATTTAGAATTGGATATTATAGTTTCATTTTAAGAAAAACCAAGGTTAGACTGCTGATCATTCACGCACTAACCCCGAGCAAAGCACACAGCACTGCTCTAACTACTGGATCCAAAGCACACATTGGCCTAACTTGACCATTACATGGTCTGACCACGAATCTGGTCCACAATTTTATAAAAATAATCCAATTCTAACATAATAATAGAATAAACAATAATAAACAATAAATAGAATCATTAACAACATTGATTGTTCAATAATGAAAGGGTTTCAATCTTCGTAAGGATCAATAAAGTAATTTCAAAGCTTGGATACTGGGTAAGGAAAGAATTGGATAACAAAGGAAATGACATTTCAGAGTTTCAAGGATTTGTTCTTTCAAACATAAGATACAATGGTTTGAGTATGTAGGTAATTCGATTCAGTGTATGGTATTTAGTTTGTATGTATTTGTGGAGTGGTATCGTATATTTGTGGTTCATATCTGGGTATACAACAATCAATGGTCTAGAAAGAATCAGGTTTACGGCTCAAGATCAATAGCTGGATTCATGGTTAGGGTTCAGTGCTTCAAAGCACTTGTAATATAAAACAGGACTATCAATCACTATAATATCTCGAGAAAGTTCAGAACACTTTCCTGGTATTAGCTTACTACACTGCACTCGCTTCCAATCACAATCGTCTTACTCCTCAACTACCTGTTTCCCTTTCCTACGTCTTGCCTCTTCTGCTCACATATCATAAGCATCTATCAATATTCAACTCATATGATTCTATTCAACACATACTCCTATTTACCCTTCGTTTTACCCAAATCCGATTAACGGATTGAAAGTTACGTAATAAACATATAAGCATCGAATATACAGACCGACAGTCAACCAACAAGTCACATATAACACATAACACGTCATATAATCAATGATATCTCATTTATAAAGAAGTCTCAGGTCATAAATAGGCTTTCGAGTACTTAAAATGATTTTTAAAACATTTTTCGGAATTAAAACGTGTCGTTGGATCGATTTCGGAGTAATAAATAGGGTTCGGTTGGCCAATTCTGGCTTCAAAATAATTTTATAATAATTATCGAGCCTTGAAAACAATTTAAAATAGTATTTTAAAGCTCGAAACTATTTTTCAAAATTTTTAAATCATTTTTAAATAATTAAATCTAATTAAATAATTATTTAAAATCAATTAATAATTAATTAAATCAATTAATCAATTAATTTTTGAATTAATTGACCAATTAATCAATTAAAAATTAACTAAAATTAAATAACTAATTAATTCATATTTATTTTTGAATTAAAAATAATTTTTGGAATTAAAATAATAATTTTCAGAATTTTCAGAAATTAAAACGAATTTTTATAATAAAAATAAATAGGAAATATGATTTTTGAATATTTTTAAAACAGGAATCCAACTTTTGCAAACTCTGAAAAGTTCAGGGACTGAACTTCATCGTTTTCAAAAGTCAGGGTACTAAACTGCAATTTTTCCAGCCCTCGGCGGAAAACAGTCGGGGTTCGCCGGAGAACTCGACTCCGGCATCCTCCCACCACCACAAACTCCAGATTACATCTACAATTTACCAGGAATCTAACCATACTCTTTAATCACACAGACAATCCCTGAATAGGCCGGAAAATAGCCGAGAAGTTCGCCGGTTTCCGGCGAACTCGACGTAAACTTCAAAGGACAACTCCCTTCTCTACAGACCTCGTTGATTTGTGAAACTTGTACGACTGGATTGCAAATTTCACAGAGAACACAACCACTATACCACAACATCTATCTATCCCGAAATAAGAAAACCCCAAATTTCAATTAAGAACATTCATACGAGTTATAAACCCTAATTTCACAATTCGAAAATCAAACTCAATTTTGAACATGTTATTGAACCCCAAATTAGACGTATAATATATCAAAATCATCAGGAAAACAAGCTCTACAACATGCAATCATCAAATCATACAAACAATCATCCGAACAAAAATTCATATTTTAGTACAATTAATTCGAAAATAAATAAAAATATAGAAAATAAACCTTGATTTCTGCTGGTGTATGGATCACAGAATCTGATAGAGCTCTTCAAGACCTTCAAATCGGTTACTCGAGCTTTCCAAACAAATATCAATAACACCTCCAAAAGTTGGTTTGATTCTTGGAAGATTATATGAATATAAGATTTTTATCTGGAAAATATAATTATCTGTCTGCAAATGATTTTTATACGAAATAAAATATGGAAAAAGGCTATTTATATTTACAGAAAATTAGTATCCCGTTGGATCATTCCGAATATAAAACGGTACGTTTATTTATAAAAACTGATCCAAACGGTATCGGTTTTCGGGATAATTATCCAAATCAGTACAATTTGTATTGCGGTCTTTGTCTCAGCGCCTGGTTACACGTATTACGAGGTGATAAATGTGATAGTTTAATAAAAAGCTCCCTTTTATCGAAAATATGAGTTTTATTGATTTACCGAAATGAATATGGTATCGAAAATGTTGCGCTGGGACCCGCGACAAACCGTACGCCGGATCGAAAAAGTCGAAACATGGAATATGCTCGAAATATTACAATTAGGTTAGGAAGGAGTTCTCGGAAGAGTTTCGGGTTTCAAAAACGTAACAACGGATGACGTCGGTTGGTTCCCGTTTTTATAAAATAGATTTTAAATACTCGGAAAAAGATTTTATAAATTTCTTATGATCCTTATAAATCCATAAATCAACATAAAAATAATTAGGAAGATATGAGAATTATCTATATTTTATTTTGGACATATAAAAATTAAAATACTCAATTAATAATATTTTCAAACATCCAAACACATTTAACACTTAACAATTAGTTCAGAGAATAGATACTGAACACATATATTAAGCAAAAATAATTACACGATATATCCCGGATATTACATCTGGGCTTTTAAAATCTACAAAAATTATGAATTTTGGCAGCAGTTTGTTAAGGATTTGATCGAAAATAAAATTTATCTTCTCTCTTGCGACTTGGTGTGTGTGTGTATAACTGAAGAAAACCCTGTTTTGTATGTATATATACTCACAGATAACAAACACAGAAATTGTTAAGTGTTGTGTGGCGACTGAGAGTAGTAGAAATTTCTATGGGGACTGGGGAGCCTAGTATATTCCTGTGGCGACTAGGGAACCATCCTGTGGTGACTACAGAGGAGTCACTTAGAATTTTCTAAGTAATTCTCTCTGTGGCGACCAAGGATCCTAGTACAATCCTATGGCGACTACAGAGGAATCACTTAGAATTTTCTAAGTATTCTCTCTGTGGCGACCAAGGATCCTAGTATAATCCTTTGACGACTAGGGAACCAGGTTGCACTTAGAATTCTCAGATTTCGGTGGTGACCACAACATCCACTTATCATTTCAGCATTGTCACAGAATTCATTTTATTTGCCAAGAAATGAATTTTGTGCTGCTGTAATTACAAATTTAACATATTCTTTTAAATATTTATGAATTTAAAAGATGTTAAATTGGTAAATCATAATTATTTTTCACCACTTATACAATTATTATCATTACATTGATAATACCATATTTTTGTGAAAAATGATTATGCTGCAATTTTTAAATTAATTTCAGTAGACCCCTTTGAATATTAATTATTTAAAGTCCACTTAAATTAATAACTCACAACTTTGATGGAAAAATGGAAATAATTATCATTGAGTTGATAATATTTTAATCTCTCTAATTTAAATATGTGCTCCAAAATTCTATTCATAACATAACAATATGATTAATTTATTTTCAAACTTTTTATCAACATTAATGTGCTAAAACATATATCTATTAGATGTGAGCACATTAATATTTGAATTTCGAGAAATAAGTAATGGCATGTAAATTTAAATGTCCTTTAAATATTGAAATTTAATAACAAGTGAATTTAATCAAGACAAATTGCAGTTATTGACTTCTAATATATTAATTAGAAAGATTTAACATCCCAAGTTCACTAACCAACTTAGAGAAAGTGTTTTCATCAAGTGGTTTTGTGAAGATGTCTGCAATTTGATCCTCTGTGGGTATAAAGTGTAACTCCACAGTGCCATTTGTGACATGTTCTCTGATAAAGTGATACCTGATATCAACGTGCTTTGTTCTTGAGTGTTGAACTGGGTTGTTTGAGATTGCTATTGCACTTGAATTGTCACAGAATATTGGAATCTTCGATACCAACAGACCATAATCCCGGAGTTGGTTCCTCATCCACAAGATTTGGGCACAACAGCTTCCAGCAACTATGTATTCAGCTTCAGCAGTTGTTGTGGATACTGAGTGCTGCTTCTTGCTATGCCAGGATACCAATCTTCTCCCAAGAAACTGAAAGCTTCTTGATGTACTTTTCCGATCAATCTTACAACCTGCAAAATATGAATCTATATAGCCAACTAAGTCAAAACCTGTACCTTTAGGGTACCAAATACCAAGAGTTGGAGTTCCCTTAAGATACCTAAATATTCTTTTAACATCTATAAGATGAGAATCTTTTGGTTCGGCTTGAAATCTAGCACATAAGCATGTTGCAAACATAATATCTGGCCTACTTGTTGTGAGATAAAGTAATGAGCCTATCATACCTCTATAGCTTGTGATGTCAACTTTCTTACCAGTTTTGTCCTGATCAAGCTTAGATGTTGTTGGCATGGAGTCTTTGCTGGAGTTGAATCTTCCATATTATACTTCTTAAGAAGTCTCTGATATACTTGGATTGACAAATGAATATACCATCTTTCCTTTGACTCACTTGTAATCCAAGAAAGTAGTTCAACTCTCTTATTATACTCATTTCGTACTTACTCTGCATTAGCTTAGAGAATCTCTTGCAAAGTTCATCATTAGTAGAGCCAAATATAATATCGTCTACATATACTTGAACTAATATCATATTAGATTTATAAATTTTATGAAACAGAGTTTTATCTATGACATCTCTAGTAAAACCATTTTTAAGTAAAAACTCAAAGAGAGTGTCATACCATATCCTTGGAGCTTGCTTAAGACCATAGAGAGCTTTGAATAGGAAGTATACAAAATCATCCAGATTTAGATCTTCAAAACCTGGAGGTTGTTCTACATAAAATTCTTCTTCTAGCTCCCCATTCAGGAATGCACTCTTCACATTCATTTGATAAACTTTGAAATCTGAATGAGCTGCGAATGCCAGAAACATCCTGATTGCCTCAAGTCTAGCCACTGGTGCATAGGTTTCATCATAATCTATACCCTCTTCTTGAGAGTAACCTTTAGCTACCATTTTGACCCTGTTTCTCGTTACAATGCCATCTTCATCTAACTTGTTCCTGAATACCCATTTAGTGCCTATAACTGACTTGTTCTTTGGTCGGGGTACCAGCTTCCATACCTTCTGCCTCTTAAACTGATTGAGTTCTTCTTGCATTGCAATAACCCAATCTGGATCTTCAAGTACCTCATCCACTTTCTTAGGTTCCATTTCTGAAAGAAACCATGAAAAGTGACGTTCATTTTGAGTGGCATGTCTAGTTCTCACTCCTTTGTCAGGATCACCAATGATCAACTCAAAGGGATGGTCTCTGTTCCAAACTCTATGTCAAGGCAGATAAGATCTTGATGTTTCCCCTTGTTCAGCCTGATGTTGAGTGTGAACTATAGATCCTCTTCCTGCTCCCCCTGAGTTGTTGTCACCATGACTAGATGATTCTGATCTTTGTGCAGTAGTTCTTGAAGGTGTTCATGTATGATTGTCATAATCATTGTTTCCACCATTACCACCACTTGATCCTGAATCAGTATTTCCATGTACTGTAGATATTGCTCTAGCAATCTCAGGTTCGATTATATCCAAAGGATCATCTGATAGATTTTCAAATTCCAGAGATTCAGAATCCATTTCTCTTTGCAAGCTTGCTAACTTGGTGTCGTCGAATGTTATATTAAGGCTTTAAATCACCTTCTGATCAGTAATCATATAAACCCTGTAAGCTTTAGATTCCAGAGAATAGCCAAGAAATATGCCTTCTTCTGCTTTAGCATCAAACTTTCCTAGATGCTCATTTCCTTCCTTCAGCACAAAGCATTTAGCACCAAACACATGAAAGTATTTCAATGTTGGTTTCTTGTCAACCATTATCTCATAAGGAGTCTTGTCATGATCTTTATTAATCAGGGTATGATTTTGAGTGTAATATATTGTGTTGACAGCTTCAGCCCAGAAGTAAGTGGGAAGTCTTGATTCACTTAGCATAGTCCTTGCTGCTTCAACCAAGGTACAATTCTTCCTTTCTACTACTCCGTTTTGTTGTGGAGTTCTTGGTGCTGAATACTGTCTCGAAATACCTTTCTCTATACAGAATTCATTTAGAAATGTATTCTTGAATTCTGTCCCATTATCTGATCTGATCTTTCTGACAGGTAATTTCGCTTCCATCTCAATCTTCTTTATATGATCCACTATCAGCTGAAGTACTTCATCCTTGGATTGCAAAAACAACACCCACGTGTATTTGGAGAAGTCATCGACTATCACTAAAGCATATCTTTTCCTTGATAGTGACAACACATTCACTGGACCAAATAAGTCCATGTGAATTAACTGAAGAGGTTCAGTTATGCTTATCATTTCCTTGCTTCTGTGTGATGCTTTCTTTGATTTCCCCTTTTCACATGCTTCACAGAGTCCTTCTTGATAGAATTCCATCTGTGGTAGTCCACTCACTAATTCTCTCTTGACCAGAGAGTTCATTGTCTTGAAGTTTAAGTGTGAGAGCTTCTTGTGCCATAACCAACTTTGTCTTGATGAAGCTTTGCTGTAGAAACATCTGATTACTCCATCACAGATAGACTTCAAGTCAGCTACATACAAATTACCTTTCCTCACTCCCTGTAAAGCAAGCTTCTTATCTTTCCTGTGAGAAATTAAACATCTTTCTGATATAAAATCAACATTGTATCCTTTGTCACAAAATTGACTGATGCTCAGAAGATTATGCTTCAATCCTTCCACAAGAGAGATGTTTTCAATGATGACATTGCCAATTCCAAAATTGCCATATCCCTTAGTAAATCCTTTGTTGTCATCTCCAAAGGTAACTATAAGGCTAGATTTCTCAACCACACCTGTGAGCAGGGACTTTTCTCCGGTCATGTGTCTAGAACAACCACTATCCAGAATCCACATGATCTTTTCTTTTCTTACCTTACCCTGCAAACACAGATTGATTAAGAAGACTTTGGTACCCAAGATTTCTTGGGTCCTGAAGGTTTAAGGGTAGAAACAGGATCAACAAATGAAACCTTGACAGGCTTAGCTTTCATTTTGACTGACTCCTTCTCAGTGTTAGTATTACCAGAGATGTTAGACTTAGAGATATGAGGTACTACAATATTAGCCTGTGTGTGCTCATTACCCATGCTTGTCTTAGTATCAGTGCAAGTGCTAGCAGTTGCATGAAAAGCTTTGAAATATTCAGACATGGTAACAAATGCACATAACATACATCCAACTACACCACAGGGCTCATGAAAGCTAGGCATGTTAGGCATGGCAGACATACTGGAAGTTGCAACAGATTCAACTTTAGCTTTAGTGCATGCATGTGTAAGGTGTGCAGTAGAATTGCAATTATTACATAACTTCCTAGATGCAGATGAGGAAGATGCAAAATCAGATTTCTTATTTACACCTACCTTGCCATTCCTGTTCTTCTTAGTCTTAACCTTAGCACCCTCACCAGTCTTAGAGTTAACTATAGGGTCTAGTTTCTTAAGTGTGTCAGGTTCCTTACTATCCACCTTATTACCTAGGTCAGCTGTGAATTTGGCTTTACTAGCTGGAGCCTTAGGAGTCTTAGGGGATTCCTCTACCTTATCTCTATCTTCAGCAATCAATTCCTCATTGATTAGCAAACTTACTTCATCCAAAGGTTTTGAAACAGACTCAGTGAACAATGGAGATACAACATCTTTAATAACATATGGAACCTTTTCTGAAACAAACATGTTTATTTCAGATGTACCACTATGTTTCTTATTATTCAGCTTAGAATAGTCAAGTCCTATTGAAGTCTTAGATTTAAATCTTTAACTATCTATTATCTCCTTCTGAGTCAAAGCTGCATTCTTAAACACCTGTAACTTCTTTTCTAAGTCAGCAATTTGGGTTCTAAGAATGGCTTATATGTCTGTATTGCACTTAACGTTATTCTCTAGATATTCATTCTTTTGTTTAAGGTATTCTAATCCAACTACAAGCAATTCTAGTTCTTCATTCCTAGATATTAAACTTTCAGATTTAAGAACTAACTTATCATTTTCAAGTATATATGCAAGCATGCTTGTATGAACATTATACAATTCTAGAGTAAGTTCATGCACAATAGATTTGTATTCAGACACAGACATATTTATAGTGGTAAGTTCAGGAACCTGAGATGATTATAATGATTCCTCTGCAGAGTCTGCCATAAGAGCCAGATTTATATACTCTTCCTCTTCATCTGAATCAGTATCATCCCGGCTTTTTCCTTCAGCAATGTACGCTCTTCCCTTTTCCTTTACCATATAAGCATTCAGCTTCTGTTTCAGCTTCTCATTCTTCCTCTTCAAATCTTCATAAGTTTCCTTATTTTCATAGGAGTCTTTTGTTTTTGCTGCCTTAGGCTTTCTGCAAAGTTCCTTAACTCATTGCAGTTGTAACATCTTGTTTTGCTCTTGTCTACCCAACTTGACTTGTAGCCTCCTCTAGAGCTTGACCCTGATGAGTAGCTTCCTTTTTAAAATCTCCCTGATGAACCCCTTGATTTATAGTTGGGCTTCCTTCTGAATCTAACATGACTAAATTTTGCAGCCATGTATGCCATAGATTTTTCCTCCAACTGTTCAAGTTCTTCCTGAGTGTAGAACTCATTTTCATCCTCTGGCTCACCATGAGCAATTTTAGCTACGACAATTTCCTTGATTGTTGAGGGGGGTGCAACCTTGTCTTCTTGAGCTTCAGGTTCACGAACTACAAGTGCAGTGGTTTTTGCAAGTATTGTACTCTTACTGTCAATAGAACCAGGTCCATAGATAATAGCTCTCTGCTCTTTCTCCAGCTCATGTGTTCTTAGCTTTCCATAGATTACATCCAGGGATATAGTAATAAAATCTGCTATTTCCCTGATTGATGTGTTCTTTTGTTCCAGGTGAACTGGGAGCGTCAACATAAACTTTCTGTTATACTCTCGTATAGGGTAAACTTTCCCTTGCAGCTTTAATTCGCTTAACAGTCTTGTATATCTCTCAAAGAGTGAAGACGGTGCTTCTCCGGGTTGAAGTTTGAATGCCTCATACTGATTCGTCAGAATATCCATCCTATTTTTTTTGACTTCTTCTGTACCTTTCATTAAAAGCTCAATGGTATCCCACATATCTTTTGCACTGTTACATCCTAGAAGCTGATGACTCATATCATTATCAGTCGATTCCACAATTATGAGTTGAAGGATTGTATCCAGATTTATCAACTCCTTGTCAGTTTCCGTATATTCAGACGGATCCCTGGGTGTGGATGAGGAAGGAATTCTCACACCAGCTGTGGTTGTGGATTCAGCAACTACTTTCATCGGAACATAAGGGCCATTCAGTAATATCCCAATGTACAGTGGATTCGAAGCTTTCATAAACAACATCATCTTTTTCTTCCATAGGTTGTAATTATCTCTATCGAATGGGGGAACCTTTATACTTCCAATTCTTTGGTTGTTCATCATATTAGCGGAATTAAATTATTTAAAGTTCAAAAAATTCAAGAAATGAGAATTTTTGAAAATTAATAAATTCAAGAAATTTTCAAGAACTTGTTTCTTTCTCCGGATCTTGATTTGTATGTCAATCAACAAGCTCTGATACCAATTGTTAGTCCTAAAGTATCGTAGATGGGGGGTTGAATACAATACATACAATCTTTTCGATTCGTTTACAAGTTCTTCGTTAAAAGTATGGAATTAAATTGGACACAAAACAATTCGAGGAATATATCATTTTATTAATATAATCCTTGAGGTTGCTACAATCTAATCTATAAATTGATTAGATACAATAAATTCAACAGCATAACAATATGTTTACAAGGTCAATAAATAAGGTGCTTTAATGGAGCTCCCGTAAACACTCTGTTGAAAGCTGAAGAAGATAACTAAAAAATGAATTCAATTCATTTAGCTGCTAATGTAGTCTTTCAAATTCATTGGACATGTGGCATCACTGTGTCCACACAATCCTTTGTTTTTGCTGCAATATATTCTCTAAATATCACAACTCTTCAATGGAGACTTGAACATCCTTTGCATACTCTTCAATGGCGACTCTTCAATGGTGACCAGAGACTGTATTGCTCTATGGTGACTTGGTGAAGCCCTATGGCGACCAGGTGAATCCCTATGGAGACTTGAAGCCCTATGGCGACCAGGTGAATCCCTATGGAGACTTGAAGCCCTATGACGACCAAGTGAATCCCTATGGAGACTTGAAGCCCTATGGCGACCAGGTAAAGCCCTATGGTGACCAGAGAAATACTGTTTCCTCTTCTATGGCGACCACTGGTGCCTTAGAGATTCTCTATGGAGACCACTGTGGTGCCTTAGAGTAATCTTGTAGTAGTGTACACTTCTATGGCAACCAGAGTGAAGAATATTATGCCTTAGAATGTTCTTGCTTCTGTTTAGCCATTCTCACTGTATCAACATTTTCTTCTGTAACTGAATCATAATTCCTTCTTGAATACTGATGTTTGGTGCACTGGTCTTGGTTTACAAACAACTATCATTGAGAGAACCTAATTCAGTTTTTCTTGAGTTTCTGAGCTGATACAGCTTTGTGAATATCCATTGCTTCTTTCACCGAACCCTTGATCTGCAACACTTGAAGTCAATTGATGTAACTGATGATTAAAGTCCTTTGATGTCTTATTCTTCATGGCTGCTTGAACATGTTAATGAACTTCTTCCCATGATCTGTTTCGAGAACTTAAAGAGTCAATTGCATATTTTGGTTCTTTGTGTTTATCCTGTCTTCATCTGTAGGGTTCTTGTGCTTCACAGTTTAATATTGTTTATCTGTTTCCATTTTTATGTTGAGTTATAATTCCTCAATTACATGTTACATTATATTATTCTTTACAATCTCCCCCTATTTGATTGTTAGATTTCGACAAGCAAATCCCTAAGGATAACTCAACTGATAAAAATAAGAAAAAGTACAACCTCAAAATAGATAAAGATATTAACTACATTCTGGATACATATTCAATTCCAGATTTCTTAAGTTACAAATTACAAAGAAGTGTTCCTCTAGCCTGAACATATATTTTATGTCTTCTTTGTCTTTGTTCTTTTCTGCATCCTGCTTCCTTCTCCTTCTTGAGTCTGATCAGATTTTCTCTTAGTGACTTTCTTTTTAGGATCTGAAGGTTTTGGAAGGGACTCTTTCAGCTCATTCAATCTAGCTTGCACATAATCACGAGCTTCTATTTTAAGTACATTGACTGGGGGTGGATTGTTCAGCTTATGAAGCATTATCTCAAGATATTTGACTTTTGTGCATTTAGGAACAAGATCAAACAATAGTGATGATCATCTGGACATTATGAAGACTGTTATCCTTTTTGGATATCCTCTTACTCTTTTAGTGTCATTGATTGATTCTTCTTCCATCACTTCATCAAGAATCTTAATGATAGGAATTAAAGCAACCTTGTCCTCATTGCATGTGGATAGTTTGACATCCATCAAGGCTTGTTGTATTGAGTCTGATTCACTTGTCTAGAAGTCTTTGATCTTGATCTTGCTCTTGTTAATTTTGAAGACTAGCTCCCCTTCAATATCAGTGATGATTATGGGTTCATTGTCTTTCAGAAGATTAATTTCTGGTTCTCCATTAATAAACACCATCTCATGATACGCTCTTGTAACCTTCTTCATGTCCTTCTATGTATCTCTGATCATTTTATCATTGAGCCTATAAGCATATAGAACTTCAGCAGCTTTATAATCTGCTTATGATCTTTTAACACATGGAACTTCTAGTTTAGCTCTTTTGCTCCTGAGTTGACTTTCTAGGAAAGTAAGTTGTAGAAAATGAATGGTTCTTATGTGTTGGTCAGACATGGTGATGTTTTGCATCCTGCCACCCGCAAATACTTTGATCACGAATGGATATATAAAATCTTGAGGGGATACATCCATCATCATTCTCCAAAGTTTGTCTCTGAAATATTCGTTCTCATTTGATTTCAACAATGGGATTTTTGAGGCTAAGATAAACAGTTCAACACTGTTCAACTTCTTCAGCACACTGGTAGACACCTTCATCTGTAGACCATCTCTGTGATTGATAGTGATCTTCCATCCATTCTTTAGAATGTTCACAATAGTTCCCGTAATTATTATGCTGAACTGATCATAGAACTCATGGATGTTTTCATATTCTTTTCTGTAATGCTCCCCAGTTCTTAACAGGTTAGAGTTACCAGGGTCTGAATAGTGATATATTTCTGGTTGGTCCATTTTCTTCTTTATTTCTTCCCATTTGCTTCCTTTCCTGTTAGCTCGAAGATATACTTCTCTTGCTTCTCTATTCTCCCTTCTTTGAATGGCTCTCTGAATTTTTGCTCTTGATATTTCCATTTCTTCTTGAATCTCTATATAAGAGCGATTGATTTTCTCTTGCAATCCATAGAATAAACAGTCATCTGAGAAGGCATCTTCATCTTTAAACTCTTCGTCCTCAGTAATGATCTTTCTTTCTTCCGTAGTCACTTTTTCAAATCTTGGATCACACCCCCATCGGGACATCACTTTCATCTATTTCACCTTCCTCCAATTCCTCTTCAAAAAATAAGGGTCTTGGAGCATAAATCTGAGACAACAGATTTTTCTGAGTTATAATTATTTGGCTCAGATGTCCTGATTGCTCTCCCTGAGATGTTGCACTTTCCTTAGTGAATCTTTCTTTGAGGAGCACCCTTTCATCAATTTTCTCTTCTACCTCTTCCTGTATCTCATCTCCAAACTCATCATAGGAAGCTCCAATAGCCTGAAAGGCTTCTTGAAGTAGATCAACAACAATGTCTACTTTTTCTTGTTCTTCTACCCTTTTCTCCCCCTCAGTTGGGTTATCCTTCAGAGCTGGTGTTGATTGAGCATGTAAGGTCGAGACATGGATCTCGAGAGAAGCAGGCAGTTGCTTGATGACTGAGGTCATTGGCCCAGTACTGGCAAGAGCTACTTCAGAAGAGACCGGGATCGACGCTTGCTTGCTAACTGAGAGTTTTGGCTCAGTATTGGCAATTGCCTTTCCTTTTCCCGTGTGAGATAAAGATCGCTCAACGAATTCCCATAAATTGGCAAATGCTGCTTGCTGATGTTCAAGTTGGTCGGAAAGACTGGCGATTTGATGATCTCTAAGAGATAATTCTTCCTGGAAATGTTGGTCTTTAAGAGCCAGCTGTTCTTTGAGATAACTGTCTTTGAAAGCCAGCTGCTCTTCAAGATAGGATTTAGTGACATAGTTTGATAGATCTATGGGTGTATTTTGGATGGTGGATGTCTCACAGGCTTCTCGCTAGGCCTGAGCAAAAAACCGAACAAATACTGAAACCGATCTGAAACCGGTAAAATCCGTAAAAAACTGATCCCCACAAATTCAAACCAATCCGAAACCGAAAAGTTTAAAAACCGATTCGATGATAATTTTCTGGTTCCGGTTTTAGGTCGAAAACGATCCGAAAAAACCCGAACCGAACCGATTATTTAAATAAATAAATAAATATATATATAATTAAAAAAATATATGTATATATATAACATCAAATTAAATAATATTTTTGCTGGAACTCAGTAGCAGACTGTAGACTAGTAGTAAGTAATAGGCTATCTATTTGGGCCTTATTTAAATTATATTTAGTGTTAGTGTGTTAGTGTCCAGAAAATTGGTATTCACCTACTGTCTACTCTCTATTGTCCAGATTTAGCAGTACATTATGTTTGCTTTGAGGAATGTTGTTCTTTACTTAGTTTGTGTTAAATATTAGTTAGTCGGTATATGTATGTTTTAAAGTTCTTATCTACTGAGTTGATTTGTGATTTGTGCAATATAATTCAATGCAACTCAATGGATTTATACAGAAGCCAACTCAATGCATGCAGTTTGATTGTATAATGTATAAAACCGAAATCTTGGAATAATTTTTTTTACACGATACCTAGACGTTATGCAATAAATTATTTTAACCGGTTTTGCAACCGAAACCGAACCAATATAAACCGATACAGAGTTTTTAAAACCGAAGATTTTCGGTTCCGGTTTTATCTAAAAACCGAACCGAGGTTTGCTCCCCCTACTTCTCGTAGTGTATCACTCATCACTCTAGCACTCAGTTTGGGGTGATGTGTTTTACTCGTTCTCACATGTTCACTCCGCTCAGAGCTCCGAGTTCCAAATGTACATGCAGAAGACATTGGAGCCATCCATAAGGAGGTCAGCAGTGGTGCAATGGGAGTTCGCAATTCCCGATCCTTGTCTGAGACAAGTTGCCTGTCATCATTAGATGACTCATCCAGAGTTAGAATCTCTGGGAGGAGCACCAGGGCCGTCATATTTGGAGTCTGATCCCCAGCTTCCCCTTGTATCTGTGAAGATACATTCCCCTTAGGATCACAAGTTAAATCTAGTTCATCTCCAATGGGTTGCCGATCTGCGCCTATGTCGGATCCATTATCCGCAGATGCATCCAGGGTTATCAGTCATGGGGAGGTAAGTGTTATGCTAGATTTGGCAACGATTACAACACTCTCTCCTAACACATGTGAAGGTAGTTGATCCATTGAAGGACCTCGAACAGGATATTCTAACCGTAAAATGGTTGAATACCCTGTTTCCGTCAATACTTCCTCACCAAAAAGAACTCTTCTTATCGACTTATTTAAAGCTTCAAGAGCTTGAAGATTGGAGAGTGTGTTTGACTGATTACAGGATGCCTTGGCCGACAGGAAAATTTCAATAGACCCACCTTGTTGAGAAGATGAATCCAGTAACTGTTTATGTGCCTTTTCAGCCAGTGTATCCTTTTGGGAAGATACATAGAGGGTTACAGTTGTCTCAGTGGGAATACTACTTTTCTTCGTTGGAGATAAAGATGTGGGTTCTCTCAAAGTACCTTCCTTATTTGCTGCATCTAGTGCAGTTTCTCCCTCTATATGCATTGAGTCCCTGTATTCCAGGGTTTGGGCTAAGAGAGTTGAAGGTGTTTGATTGGGCTCTAGAGGGTGGTTATGAATTTGTGGTATGCCAAACTCACTACCTCTCCTATCTACTTGTTCAACAAGCAGGTGTGTGTGATAAGTGTCAAGTTGTAATTGATCTATACTAATGAAATCAGAGCATGATTCATAAGTATTACTCATAGTAGATGTACCCATACCTGATAAAGCTGGTCTGCAGACAGATGTATTTGAGAGGGTATACTCAGCAGCTTCTGGAGGTTGTCTAGCAGCTTCAGGTTGAGATTGTTGAGCATTTTTAGGTACAGCTAGTTGTTGTGGTTCAACTTTAATCTCTGCTTGATCAACATCCTCGGGCTCAGGTTGATCCGCTTCTTCATTTACATTCTCTTCAGGTGCATGAGCAATGTTCTATTGTTGTATCATCATCTTGAGGCTCACCTTCATTGTCTTCATCTTCATGTTGAGCATTGATAATGGCAAAGACATATGCCATGTACTCTGTTAGGAAAGTAACATTTGCATTTGGATAGTTTTCTTTTCTGTGCAACTTAGTCACTATCAACGGAGACATGATAGGGGAATATTCCATGATGTCACTGTGAGTTACTGCCTTTTGTGCTTCTGATAGTTTTCCATTGAGCACAATCTGAAGAAACCTTGTATATAAGATATAGTTGTGATGCTAAGATTGGTTATCCAAAATGTGCTTCATGAATATACGCCCAAAGTTGATGCAAAGATTATTTGCGACAACAACACCAACAATTTGATTGAAATTAGCCAGTCCATGGAATCCACTAGTCTTGAAAGCCAAGCAGTGAGATAATATGTTAAAAACAGATTCCATTCCTTGGGAAGATGACTCTTGTTGAAGTGTTTAGGAAAATCGTCATTCCTTGAATCCTTGACCTCTGTTCTTATCAGAGTTTCTCTGGTCATCACCTTTGTCATCTTGCTTCTTCAGTATTTGAGTAGGTGAGCATTTGGACTTAGGAGTGAGCATTTCCCGGTTCAGAACCGAGAACCGAACCGATCAAAAATTACGGTTCCGGTTCGGTTCTTAACTAATTCGGGTCCGGTTCGGTTCTTATTTTTCTAAAAATTTCGGTTCGCAGTTCGGTTCGGTTTTGAACATGCTAGAACCGTAAGAACCGAACTGAACCGTATATAAATGAATAAATACAAAAATATATATATAAATACATGTATATATATTACGTATTACGTTTTCTTATTTATAATATTATAATAAATTTTTAAAAAAATATGATTTTTATTGTATTACTCGTTTCTTTAAATATATATGGAGTTTTGAATATTTTTATAAATATTTTTCTTCTTAAATATTAGAAAATAATCGAATTCAAAATGATTCATCACTGATATAAATCTTATTTTATTAAGTTACGCTTAATATATCATCAAAACTAGTCAAAATTTAAAAGTTATAATAAAAAATAATATACAAAATAAATAAATATGAAATAAAATATAAATTCGGTTCTTTCGGTTCAGAACCGAACCGAACCGAAATTTACGGTTCAGTTCCAGTTCGGTTCTTATATATAAACGGGTCCGGTTCGGTTCTTAAAATATTCCTATTTCGGTTCTCGGTTCTTTCGGTTCCGGTTTGGTTCGGTCCGGTTCTGACCCGTTGCTCACCCAATTGGACTTAACTATCTTCTCCCCCTTTTTGGCATCATCAGGAAGTAAGAGAGAGAGAGAGAGAGAGAGAGAGAGAGAGAGAGAGAGAGAGAGAGAGAGAGAGAGAGAGAGAGAGAGAGAGAGAGAGAGAGAGAGAGAGAGAGAGAGGAAGTTCAACTGAAGATTGGATCTCATCCAATTGAGCTTTCTGAGAAGCTTGATTTTGTAGGACCTCAGTAATTTGGGCATGTTGCTTCTCTTGAATCTTCTCAATGGCTTCAACTTTCTCAATAGTAGGTCTGATATATCTATTCTTGTCAAGCTTGATATGTAGATCTAGCTTATCAGCATTTTTCTTTAGTGTATCAACCTTAGCATGAGTAATAGAATGTAGACCATGAAGACTTCTTGTACTCATAGTTGTAACCTTGAGTTGAGTCTTGAAATCAGAATTTGACAATAACTCATCAGCTTTTGACACATGCTCTGTCAGAATTTTGGTGCTTGGAATAAAATCTAATTCATTCCACTTCTTGGTCCACTCCACACCTCTGTGAGTATCCTCCCAAGGAATAGGTGCATCCTGTTCAACAAATTTCTTTACGAATGCTTCCTTGCCCAGAATGGGAGCTGGAGTCTCAACAGAAACACTGTCTTCAGAACTTAAGGAGGACTCATTATGTTCTGATAGCACTACAGTGTGTGAAGCAACTGGAGATTCAGGAATAACATCATCTAAATTCTGAGCATCAGAATTTATCTCCAGAACTAGTGTAGATGGTATCTCAGCATCTAAGATTGGAGAGTTGACTGTAGATGGCTGAGCTGTTGTAGGAGCTTCCAAATAAAGAACAGTTAGAATGTGCAGCCTAGTGATATCAATTTCAGGACTTAATCCTGAACCTTCAACTATTGTCTCTCTTACCGGAGAAACAGTAGGAGTGATCACTGTATTTGGAACAGTGTCTTGAGCTTTAGCTGGAAGGGCTTCAATGATAATTGGCTCTTTTGAGATTAGAGATTCCTGATCCCCTTCCTCAGCTTCTGCAGAATCTTTAGATGGAGATTTAGCATTATACCTCTTTGCCCTCTTTTTCTTTAGTCTCCTTGCCAATGAAGGAGTTGCCTTTTCAGCAGAGTTTACAGTTCTTTTCCTCTTCAAAGTATCAGAACTTTGAGCTTCAGCATTTACCTGAGGGATTGACCCTTCAGCTTCTGTTTCTTTCTGAAAATTGACATTCGCAGCTTCAAGTATCACAGGTTCTGAAGCATGAACCTGTGCTTCAATTGTCTCAAATCATCACAATTTATTATTGACCATAATTTTAATCAAAACATTCATCAAGAGATATAGTTCAAATAGATGAAGTAAAGATTAACAGACTACAATAAGAACATTCACATTCACATAATATGAAAGAAACAGAGATGAAATCTTGCAATCAAAGGAAATTTCATTAAAATATCCAAAAAGTACATCTTATGAAATTTATAGATTTCATGCAAAAGATTACAAGATAAGCCTAGTCTAAGATCGTGAACATCAACAGCCTTAGTCCTAGAAGAAAACCTATCGACTAGTTCCTCCTGCAGCTGACAAAGAGCACTGTAAGACGGATGATCCGTTCTTGCTGAAGGACAGCCTCTCTCCGTTCTTCTTCCAAACGATCAAGATGGAGCTGATAGTCCATCAAAAAGAACAAGAGGTTTGTGTGAACCTCTTGTGGAACCAAGTTCCAGATCTCTTCAGGAATGATGGAGACATGCCATTCCTGTTGCCAGTCATCACAACTAAACTCTACATTGAAATTTTCATAGTTCATAAACATGTTGAAAAGAACCATTTTTGTTTATGAAGGAGAAAAAATGATGAGAATTAAAAGAGAGAGAATGAGTTTGTGTGAGAATGGAAGATGATTTGGCTGAGATGAAATGTCGGTTTAAATAGCCAATGGAATCCAAGGGACTCGAGGACTGTTTAACGATTAAGAGTAGAAATAATGATGCCTCGTCCCCTAGACCGATGTGTAATAATAACAGTCAGTAAAAAATGAAAGCAGGAGTTAATGGGCACGGGAAATAAGTAATAATTACTGTGCACATGCAGTTTTTCAAGATAAATATGTTTACCACTAACCCTTAATGATTATGACTGTATTTATCTCACCTAATTATATTTTGATTAAATATGACCGTTCAGTATTTACCACAAATAAGTCAAGTAAATAAATAATGCCACGTAAGCATCAGAGTTTCCATCAGGATTTATATCAGAATTTGACTATTATCAGAACTTAATGGTCATCAGAATATGGCTTATGTACTCAAAAAGTGAATGTTTGTTTCTGTAATTCTTCATACAAATACTGACTTGTTCTCTTTAGAGTTTAATCATCAGAACTTCCATCAGAACTTGTCCTCAGAATTTATGCATATGACACTTAACTGTTTTTCAGAAATAACTTAATCACCTTAGTAATTTTCATCATTCATATGGAGTGAAAGTGTGTGCATTCAGCAGAATAGCAGATAAAGATTAAAGTCTGATATACTTCAGTACATCTTAGAAATAAGGCATAACTAAGAAAAGTGCTTAAAATCTATCATCAATCATGAAGTCTACTATAGAACATATTTATGCAGAAGTCCACCTCAACTGTTTGTGCTCATTTTATGCATCTTTTGAAATTCCTTTTTACAGTGGCTTCTCAGTGTAAGTGAGTCACAACTGCTTATCGGAATTTATGCTATTATCAGAGTATTTCTCCAATAATCAGAGAATGTAAAAAGTCATCAAGAAAATTATTTGCTTTTCTAATGCATATTACTTAATACCAGCAATGCACTTGGGTCTTCCCTTTCACATATTTACTCTAGATCTCAAAGGAGTACCTGACTTTTATTTTATTTTCTTTTCTTTGCGTTACTTTTGATAAGTGAGGCTTATCAGCATTTAGTTCATCCTTAAGATTTACTGACATCAGAATTTGACAGACAAGAAGCAAGAATCTAGTTTGTGACTTAGTAATAAGATACACAAGGTAAACTTGACTAAGCTCAATATCAGAATTTGCTTGTGTTAATGAGTTTCCACATAAACAACTAATTCAAACATGGGATTTCTAGTATGTTAAAGACTACTAGGTCAACATCTGGCACAGTTATCCTCATTGGATTGAATTGTCACAAAACATTCAAAACACTTATCAAAGTATATAGATCCACATTAGATAACAATCAGCATTTAATGAATTTCAATTTAAGCACATATTACATGAAGATAAGACAATCTGTAAACACTGATCATAAAGTCTGATGCATGAGAACAAAAACTAAGCAGATTTAGAGAAAGAACCTGAAACCATTCCAAGTTCATTTACTAGTCTTGTAAAAGTAGCTTCACATAGTGGTTTTGTGAAGATATCTGCTAGTTGTTGAACAGTTGGAACAAAATGCAATTCTACTATAACTTCCATCACATGTTCCGTTATGAAATGGTACCTAATGCTAATGTGCTTTGTCCTTGAGTGTTGAACTGGATTACCTGTCATAGCAATAGCACTTTGATTACCACAGTAAAAAGGTATTTTAGAAAATTCTAACCCATAATCCAGTAACTGATTCTTCATCCAAAGAATCTGTGCACAACAGCTTCCTGCAGCAGTATATTCTGCTTCTGTAGTTGATGTGGAAATTGACTTCTGTTTCTTGCTAAACCAAGAAACCAATCTGCCTCCAAGAAATTGGCAGCTTCCACTATTGCTTTTCCTGTCTATTTTGCATCCTGCAAAATCTGCATTTGAGTAACCTATTAGCTTAAATTCTGATTCTCTAGGATACCACAATCCTAGATCAGCTGTACCCTTGAGGTACTTGAGAATTCTTTTCACAGCTATTAAGTGAAGTTCTCTTGGATCAGCCTGAAATCTTGCACAAAGACAGGTAGCATACATACCTCTGTAGTTAGTAATATCTACTGATGAACCAGTATCTTTATCTAACTTGGTTGCAGTGGCCATGAGAGTGGATGCAGTTGAACAATCTTGCATTCCAAATTTCTTCAGTAAATTTCTGGTGTACTTGGATTGACAGATAAAAGTACCTTCTTCAATTTGCTTGACTTGAAGTCCCAGAAAATAGTTGAGTTCTCCCATCATACTCATTTGATATCTTGACTGCATTAGTTTTGCAAACCTTTCATAGAGTTTGGCGCTTGAAGAACCAAATATGACATCAACATATATTTGTACCAAAAGTAGGTCATTTCCATGGTTGAGGTAGAATAGTGTTTTATCAATTGTACCTCTGTGAAATCCACTTTCCAGAAGGAATTGAGCTAAAGTCTCATATCATGCTCTAGGAGCTTGCTTAAGGCCATAAAGTGCTTTGTCAAGCCTGTAGACATGATTTGGAAATTTTGAATTTACAAATCCTGAAGGTTGTTCAACATAGACCTCTTCTTCCAATTCTCCATTAAAAGAAAAACTTTTCACATCCATTTGAAAGACTTTAAACTTTTTGTGAGCATCATAAGCCAAAAAAATTCTTATGGCTTCCAATCTATCAACTGGTGCAAATGTTTCATCATAATCAATACCCTCATATTGAGAGTAGCATTTAGCAACCAACCTTGCTTTATTCCTTGTAATTATGCCATCACTGTCAGTTTTATTTCTGAACACCCATTTTGTGCCAATAATGGATCTGTTCTTTGGTCTTGGCACTAGGGTCCATACTTTATTTCTTTCAAATTCATTTAACTCTTCTTGCATTGTTTGCAACCAAACAGCATCTTGAAGAGCTTCTTCCACTTTCTTTGGTTCAGTCTGAGATAGAAAAGAATGATAGAGACATTAATTTGATATTGCAGTTCTAGTTCTGACACATGCTTCAGGATCTCCAATTATTAAGTCAGGTGTATGTGATTTGGTCCACTTCCTTGCAGATTGAAGTTGACTTTTAGAAGTGGATCCTCCCCCATGATCCATGCTGTCTCCATCAGCATTTTTTGATGCACCCCTTGTAGTTATGCTCTCTGAGACTTCAGAATTTGACTTGGATCCTTCAGGATTTGAAGTATCAGAGTGTCCAGAATTATCAGAATTTGGCTCATCAGAACTAGATGAATCAGAATTTGAAGAGCCAGTGATAGGTTCTGATACTTCTTGAGAGTCTTGAGATGTGGTAGGATTTCCAGCTTGCTCCCCCTGGACAGGTGCATTTTCCTTTAGAGTTGTTACCACAGTTTCAATGACATCAGAACTTAACCCGTCAGAACTTACAGGATCAGATTTTAAGTCATCAGAATTTGCAGAATCAGAATTTAAGTCTTCATTTTCAAATCTCAGCTGATCATGATCATTGAAATCTTCAAGTCCAGTAATCTTCTTATCATCAAACGACGCATTGATAGATTCCATGACAACCCTTGTTCTTAAATTGTAGACTCTGAAGGCTTTTGTGGAAAGTGGATATCCAACAAAAATTCCTTCATCAGCTATTAGATCAAATTTTAATAGTTGTTCAGGATGAGTCTTAAGAACAAAACACTTGCAACCAAATACATGAAAGTATTTCAGATTTGGCTTCTTTTTCTTCACCATCTCATATGGTGTTTTTCCATGCTTGTTTATGAGTGTAGCATTCTGTGTAAAACAAGCAGTCTGCACAGCTTCAGCCCAAAAGTAGGTTGGCAACTTTGCTTCATCAAGCATAGTTCATGCAGCTTCAATGAGAGTCATGTTCTTTCTTTCTACAACTCCATTTTGAAGTGGAGTTCTAGGTGCAGAAAATTCATGTTTGATTTCATGCTCTTTGCAGAACTCTTCCATGATTGAATTCTTGAACTCAGTGACATTATCACTTCTTATAATTTTAACAGAATCTTTGACCAACTTATCCAGCTGTCTGACATGATCAGTTAGAGTAGATGCAGTTTCTTTCTTCTTGTGCAAGAAGTACACCCTAGTGTACCTTGTGAACTCATCCACTTTAACCATAGCATATTTCTTCTTTGCAATAGACATGACATTGACTGGACCAAATATATCAACATGCAGTAGGTGATAAGGCTCAAGAATTGATGACTCAGTTTTGCTCTTGAAAGAATATTTTCTTTGTTTTGCCTTTTGACATGAATCACAAAGGCCATCAGGAGCAAATACTGATTTTGGCAGTCCTCTCACAAGATCTTTCTTTACAAGCTCATTTATGTTATTGAAATTTAAATGAGAGAGTCTTCTGTGCCAATTCCAGCTTTTTTCAATTGATGCTCTACTCAACAGACAGATTGCAGAACCATCAGTACTTGTTGAAAGTCTGGCTTCATAAATGTTACCATGCCTACAACCTTTCAGAACCACTTTGCCTGTAGAATTGCTTACAACTTCACAGTGTTCTTCAAAGAAATCCACATGATAACCTCTGTCATATATTTGACTCATACTTAGCATATTGTGTTTAATCATAGAGACAAGAGCTACTGTTACAATGATGACATTCCCAAGATTAATATTGCCATATCCCAGAGTTTTTCTCATGTTGCCATCTCCATAAGAAACTCCTGGGCCAGCTTTTTCCACAAAGTCTGAGAGCAGGGCTTTATTTCCAGTCATATGTCCTGAACATCCACTATCCAGTACTAGGATGTTTTTCCTGTTGCCTTGGAATCACAAAGACCACTAATGGTTAGTTTTAAGGACCCATACTTGCTTGGATCCTTTGGCCTTTTTAAGTTTGTTAGCATTTGCAGCGGATTTAATATCAGAGTTTATGCTAACATGCTGTTTATCAGAACTTATATCAGACTTTGCATCAGACTTTACACTAGAAGGAATTAAAGTAACTTTCTTTAAATAAGGTTTTATTTGATAATAATCATAGTACAAACTATGATATTCCTTACAAATATAAATGGAATGCCATAAACTACCACAATGAAAATAAGGATTTTGTGGCTTAAACCTAACAAACTGACACTTAACTCCTGACTTAGGAGGTAAAGAGTTTATATTCTTATTCTTCCTGCAAAAAGAAGCAAGATGGTTAGAGTTTCCACAATTATAACATTTCTTTCTAGGAGCATTAGGAACAAGCATATAATTATTGATTTTATTCACACCTTCCTTTCTATTCCTATTTTTCCTAGCTGCCTTTACCTTGCTGACATTCCTTATTTCTTCCAGCTTATGCTTAAGCTGCTTCTTAGTCATTAAGCCTATGTTAACTTCAGCTGGTTTATCCTGTTGTAATTTGTCAGAAGTTGACTTTTCCTTAACTTATGTCACATACACTTTCATCTTTTCAGAATCAGACTTTACAGTTTTAGCTACAAACTTAACAAGATTTACCTTTGGCTTAGCAGTCTGTTTAACAACAATTGGCTTAATTTGTTCAGTTCCTTTTTCACTTTTATCATCTCCATAACCTAAGCCCTCTTTCCAGTTTCCGCTACTTAATAAGTTATGAGTTGTTCTGCCAGAGTTAGTCCAAGTCCTGATAATCTCTCTTTCTTTTTCTAACTCAGTTTTTAGAGATTGATTCAATTTTAGCAATTCATCTCTAACATAAAAAGCATCATCTCTTTCTTTCTGAGTTTGATTGAACATAACTAACTCTTTTTCCAAATAGTCATTCTTTTTCTTATAAGCAAGATTTTCAGAAGTTAATCTTTCACATGTTAAAGTTTGATCTCTGTAACTAATAAACATGGTTTTAAGATATAATCTCAACTCAGTAATATCATCAGTATGAAAAGCATAAGTTGTTTGAGGTACATTCAATTCAGCAGTTTCAGGGCTACCATTAGCATTTGCCATTAAAGCATAAATCACCTCATTTTCAGAATCTGAAGAGTCTGTCCAGCTTTTCTTCTTTGTGACAAGTACCTTGCCTTTGTCACTCTTTCCTTTCTTACAGTTAGGAGATATGTGGCCTCTTTCACCATAATTGTAGCATTTGACATTTGAGTTGTCTCCTCTGTCAGACTTTGCACTTTTGTCTTCATACTTTCTGAACCCTTTCTTATCAGGACTTCCACCTTTCTTGGAAAACTTCTTTCCTCTTCTGAATTTCCTGTAGGCTATCTTTGTGATACCATTCACCATAAGAACACACAATTTTATCATCTCTTAATCAGCATCTATTTCAGGTAAACTTTCAGTTTCTGAATCATCATCATCAGAACTTGATTATTCTGAATCAGACTTAATGATGAGAGCCTTTCCTTTGACTTTCTTTGAGATCGCCACCTTGGGGGATTCCTCCTCAGCTTTAAGAGCAACTGTCCTTGACTTTCTCCCATGTCTCTTGCTCCTTTGATCCATCTCAAGTTCATAAGTCTTGAGCATACCATAAATTCATCAAGAGTAGTTTCATCAAGAACATAGTTGTCTCTTGTAGTAGTAGACTTCAAATCTCAACTTTCAGGAAGAGCTAAGAGGAATTTTAGATTTGAATCTTCAAGATCATATTCCTTGTCCACCAGTGACAGATCATTTACGAGTTTGACAAACCTGTCATATAAGTCAGTTAATAACTCATCAGCTTTTGAGTCAAAGTGCTCATACTCTTGAGTGAGTATAGTCCTCCTGTTCTTCTTGATTGTATCAGTTCCTTGGCATCTTGTCTCCAAAGCATCCCATATCTCCTTTGCAGTCTTGCAATGAATTACCCTGTTTGACATGATATTATCAATGGCACTATGCAGCAAATGCCTGACCTTTGCATCCTTGGCAATGGATGAGATATCTTCAGCTATTTACTCACTTTTCTCCTTTGGTATGGTCTTTGTTGGCTGGTCTGCAACTACAACAGAGAGCTTGGTTGGCTTATGTGGTCCTTCATTAATTATGTCAGGGTATTCTGGATCTGTAGCTTCCAGAAACATAGCCATCTTCACTTTTAATATGGGATACTCAGAAGGTCTCAGTATGGGAACCCTAATAGTCTCATATCGACTGTGGGTTTGAATCTTTTGAGTTTCTTCAGTTTTAGTGGGCTTGGTTGGAGTTTGTTCTTCTTCAGACATGATTGTTTGGATCTTTACTGTATGTGTGTTTACAGATAAGCTATGATACCAATTGTTAGGTCACACAACACTGTAGAAGGGGGTTGAATACAGTGTTTAATACAATCAAATCAATTTCGAACACAAATAACAGTAAACAGATATATTCAATATAATAAACTCTGTTACAATGGAACTGTTCCCTCTCAGTGATGAACAAATATCACTAAGAGCTGCTAGGTTACAAAGTATGATCTTCTCGATAATGATAACACTTATAGTGTAAACCTATGTATGTGTTTATATAGTACACAGTTACAAGATAATTTCTAATTGATATGGAATATAATTCTGTCTCCTAAAATATATCAATCAGATATCTTATACAAGTCTTCTTATCTTCTAACTCTTTTCATGCATATCTTCTTTTGTTTTAGTCTCGATCTTCTATCCTGTAAATTAGTTTCCTTCCTTAACTGTAAGTCCTCCCGCACTTAAGTTCTGACATAACCTTAAGTTCTGATATGACCTTAAGTTCTGACTTTCAGTAAGTACTGATATTTCCTGTTTATTAAGATCTGAAAATTAAACATGAAATATATTAGACATGACATCTCAAATATATCTAACATTTTGGTTCTTTGTGTTTATCTCGTCTTCATCTGTAGGGTTTCTGTGCTTCACAATTTAATATTGTTTATCTGTTTCTATTTTCATGTTGAGTTATAATTCCTCAATTACATGTTACATTACATTATGCTTTACATTGACCATTCGTCTGAGGATGATAAGCCGTAGCAATGCGGTGATTCACTATATCTTTGCATCATAGCAGTGAACTTGCGATTGCAAAAATGCGACCCCTCATCACTGATTATGACTCTTGGAGTTCCAAATCTTGTGAATATCTTCTTGTGAAGAAAATTAAGCACTACTTTCGCATCATTCATCGGCAACGCCTTAACTTCAACCCATTTCGACACATAATCAACCGCCAACAAGATATACTGATTGTTACAAGATGAGACAAATAGCCCCATGAAGTCAATTCCCCAAACATTGAAGACTTCAACCTCGAGAAGCACATTAAAAAGGCATCTCATCCCTCTTGGACATATTACCCACACGTTGACATCGATCAAATTTCAAAATGAACTGATGAGCATCTTTAAACAAAGTCGGCCAAAAAAAACATACTTGAAGAATACGAGTTGCTGCCTTTTCTCCACCATAGTATCCTCAATAAGCCGTTGAGTGGTAATCTCGCAAGATCCCCTATGTTTCGCTGTAAGGAATACATCTCCTGATAATTTGGTCAGCTCCTTGTCAAAAAAGAAACGGCTCATCCCACATATGCCACTTCACTTCATGCAGAAACTTCTTCCTTTGAGCATATGATAAGTCGGGAGGCATGATATTACTCACAAGGTAGTTCACAATGTCTGCAAACCACGATTCTTCCTCTTGCACTCCAAACAGCTGCTCATCGGGAAAAGACTCAATTAATAATGTCTTATCGAGTGAAGTTGCAATTGGATCCTCTAAACGCGAGAGATGATTATCGACTTAATTTTCAGTCCTTTTTCTGTCCTTGATCTCTAACTCAAATTCTTGAAGCAAAAGAACCCATCTGATCAATCTAGGCTTCGAGTCCTTCTTTGAGACGAGATATCGAATAGCAGCATGATCAGTGAAAACTGTCACCTTCGTCCCAAGCAGATAAGATCAAAATTTCTCAAAACCATAGACGATAGCCAAAAGTTCCTTCTCCGTAGTAGTGTAGTTTAGTTGAGCACCATTAAGAGTCTTACAAGCATAGTAGACTACATGAAATATGTTGTTCTTTCTTTACCCAAGAACTGCTCCAACTGCATAGTCACTTGCATCGCACATCATCTCAAATGGTTCACTCCAATCAGGTGCAGTTATGACAGGTGCCGTGATTAAACTCTTCTTTAAGAACTCAAAAGCAGCCACTCACTCATCATCAAACTTAAACGGGACATCCTTCTCCAGAAGATTGCACAAAGGTTTAGAAATTTTTGAGAAGCCCTTGATGAACCGCCTATAGAAGCCCGCATGACCAAGAAAAATGTGAACTCCCTTAACAGAAATTGGTGGGGGAAGATTTCGATGACCCCCACTTTGGCCTTGTCCACCTCAAGACCCTTGCTAGAGACCTTGTGCCCAAGAATAATGCCCGGTCGCACCATAAAGTGACATTTCTCCCAATTGAGAACCAAATTGGTCTCAACACACCTCTTGAGAACGTCGCCTAAATTCTTCAAGCACTAATCAAATGAATTACCAAACACAGAGAAATTGTCCATGAACACCTCCACATTCTAACCAATCATATCAGAGAAGATAGCCATCATGCATCTCTAAAATATGGTCGGGGCTCCACATAGCCCAAAAAAACTCTTCGGAATGCAAAAGTACCAAAAAGACATATGAATGTAGTATTTTCTTGATCTTCTGGAGTGATACAAATCTGATTATATCCCGAATAGCCATCTAGAATACAATAGTAATCATGCTCTGCCAATCTGTCAAGCATTTGATCAATGAAAGGAAGAGGGAAGTGATCATTCCTTGTAGGCTTATTTTAGCTTTCTGTAATTCATGCAAACTCTCCACCCCGTGACTGTTCGTGTAGGAATAAGCTCATTCTTCTCATTAGCAACCACAGTGATACCTCCCTTCTTTGGCACACACTGAACTGGGCTCACCCATGAACTGTCAGAAATAGGATAGATGATCCCTGCATCTAACCACTTGAGGATTTCCTTCTTCACGACCTCTTTCATGATCGGATTTAGCCTTCTAAGTTGCTCAACAATAGGCTTGCTTCCTTCCACTAGCAGAATTTTTATGCATGCAATACGAAGGGCTGATTCCCTTGATATCTGCTATAGTCCAACCAATTGCCGATTTGAATTCTCTAAGAATTCTCAAAATCTTCTCCTCGTCGCTACCTGAAAGGTCAAATATAATAATAGCAGGCAAAGTAGATGCATCACCTAAAAACGCATACCTCAAATGTTCAGGTAAAAGCTTAAGCTCAAAAGTAGGAGCTTCCTCAATAGAGGGCTTGAGGCGCTTAGGAGCTTTGTTCAACTCCTCCATTCCCAGAGATTCAAAAGGCATATCAATCTTTCTCTTCCAGGAAGAAGCATTCAAAAATTGCAACTGCTCATGCCCTTCATCGTCTTCACTATCATAATTCCCCAACAAGGCCTTCTTTAAGGCATCAGACCTTAGCAATTGATCAAGTTATGAAGTAACCACAGAATCAACCAACTCCACTTTTAAGCACTCCTCATTTTCCGTAGGGAACTTCATGGCATTGAACATATTAAAAGTTACATCCTGATCCATCACTCGCATGGTGAGCTCACCTTTCTGTACATCTAGCAAGGTTCGGCCAATAGCCAAGAAAGGTCTTCCCAAGATTATGGGAATCTTCTTATCCTCCTCGAAATCAAGAATTACAAAATCAGCAGGGAATATGATTGTATCCACCTTGACCAAGACATCCTCCACAATACCTCGCGGATAAGTAATAGAACGGTCGGGAAACTGCAAAGTCATATAAGTAGGTTTTGGATCAGGCAAGTCCAACTTCTTGAAGATTGACAAGGGCATCAGATTGATGCTAGCTCCCAAGTCACATAAGCATTTATCAAATGACACATTTCCAATGGTGCATGGAATAGTGAAGCTTACAGGATCTTTAAGCTTCGGAGGCAACTTTTGTTGCAGCACAGCACTGCATTCCTCCGTGAGAGCAACTGTCTCTAAGTCATCAAGCTTCACCTTCCTAGAGAGAATACCTTTCATAAACTTCTCATAACTAGGCATTTGTTCAAGAGCTTCAGCGAAAGGTATGTTGATGTGAAGTTTCTTGAACACCTCCAGAAACTTCTCAAACTGCTTATAAAGCCTTTTCTTCTGCAGCTTCTTAGGAAAAGGAGGTGGAGGTTAGATCTGTTTCTTCCCTGTATTACCCTCAGGAGGAGTGTTATAATGCCCTCCAGACCCGGGGTATAAGTCTGGGGGTTACTAGCTAATCACCAAACCTGTACAATCTGATTAACAAATAATAAAGAAATAAAACTAAGCCCCTTTATAACTAACCATGATCTTTTTAGGTTGAAGTATGAAAACAAGAACCACTAACTACTTTATTACAATTCAAATTTAAAATCTCACACACTCTCTTTATTACAAACCATTGTCTAATTCATTTTAAACTAAGTTCAGCTTTTATTTAAACACACACACTATCTATCAACACTCCACCTGCTCAGGCAACTCAAAGCTTTCTTCCTAGATTGGGATCAACACCTTGGGTATGAGAGTATCCCGAGGCTTGACCCGCTTCTTTACCACTCGAGTCCTGATGGGTTTCATACTCCTTCTTAACTGAAAATAATAAGGTGAATAACAACAAAATGGGTGAGCCAAAAATTGCTCAACAAGTCCACAAAATATAAATAGTGTTAAGGCAATATAAACGAATCTGTAACCGGGTATATCTGCAAAGATATAACCCTACGAGAATAGAAAGAAGGCCATTACTGGCGAATACAAATGAACTAAACTGGACTCAAGTTCGCAGCTATACCCTGCTGATCAACCAGGATACAGTGCAGATCTATATCTCACTACATAGATCCCGTCGGGCACCCATGCACTACGGCCCATCTCAAGGATCCGGTTATGTCCGGTCCTTAGGATTAAGTAAACTTAATCTCCAAAGTAGTATTATCCAGTCCCTGGAATAGCAACCGGAACAATCGGTATGCTTTGATATATTCTAATCACCAGAATATATCAATAATTGTGAATAACAATTGGAATATGAACAATGAATTCAAATGAAGAGAATAATTCAAAAAATCGAACTGAAATATGAACAAAAGAATTAAAAGAGTACAAGCGTAATAAGAATTTGAAATGAATATTACTATTCTGAAAGTAGAACAGGGGAGAAACTTGCCTTCTGCGTGACTCACTGTAATTAAATCACTTTTCGTCTATCACCTACTCGACCTCCCTTGCTGGCTTAGCTTCTGTTAGTAAAATAGACCAGTTAAGCCAATTTGTACTTCAATTGTCTCTTGAATGGACTTCATTTCGTTCCTATTATCTACCCATACGCTTATGACTGACTCGTATATTGCATATATAAGCAAGTAAGACTCGGTTATCCACATAATACACATAGGTACCTAATCACATAATCATTTTTATAGTTAAAATAATTTTTAAAATCAAAATCGACTCGCTGATTGCTCCACTAATCACCTTCTGCCTCATTTCCCATTTTTCCGGAATTTTTCGGACTCGTCTCGGCACACATTTCGATTGATAATCAAGCAATTAATAAAGTCAGCTAATTTTTAGAAGAAATTAGGTTTTAATGTTATTTTTAATAAAAAGAATTTATTTTTCAGAGCCAAATGGCTTTCGTTTCGCTTAAATCGGACTAACGGTCTAATTAATATCAATTAAACACTGATAATTCAATTTATTATTCAATATAAATAATTATTACAAATTTTTAAATCCTAAAATAATTTTTAAATAATTGTTTAAGAAAAATCAAAGTCAAAAATAATTTTTCTATAATTTTTGGAGTTAAAATGAATATGTTATGATTTATCGAAAGTTATTTGATTAATTATCGAAATAATTAATCACTTTTAAATGATTAATAAATAATAAATAACTAATAAATAATTAATGAGTAATTATTTAATAATTTAAAATAATTAATCCCTAATTATTAGGATTAATCACAATTTATTGCAAATATTTACAACTTATGATAATTTACTCGATTAGATCGATTATAAATAAATAATCGTTACAATCAACTGTTATGATAACTATCGAATAAATAAACTATTATTCGAATCAAAATCCAATTCATCGATCAACTACTCGCATTTCTACGAGTTATTCGCATAATTATTGAAATATCACGATTATTATTATAGTTTATACGATTTAAATCAATTTTTGTATTTAATTATCCGATACGAATAATTATTACGTAATCTAGACGAAATTAAATATATAAATCGATACTCTTAATCCGAATTCTTAAAATTCGAAACGTTACTCGAATAATTTCGAGTCACACTCTTTAATCGATTAATTATTGAATCAATAATCCAATTATATAATTCCATTTATTAAAGAATTAACTAAATAAATAATAATTACCTAAATAAATAATTAAATAAATAAATAAATAATTGTATTTTCGAATTTCTAACTTAATAAAATAATTTAGAAATTATTTACAAAATATTTCAGATTTTTAATCTGATTTTTATTTGTTTTTTATAATTTAAAAAATTAAATTCTGTTTTACCAAAATAAAAGTAAATAAAGTTAATTCCAGAAACATAATTCAGATAAACGAATTGGGGAATTTTGGATCGAAACCAGGTTGTTTTACGGGTTAACAACCGGGTCAGGGATGGCTAACCGGGTCGGGAAGAACACGATCGGTTTCTGGAAAATCTCCAGGTTCCGGCGGTTCCTCGCCGGACTCTGGCGAGCTTAAATCACGAACTTAACGTGATGTTTCTGCTTCGTTTTTGACGCGAATCCATTCCAAATCCTCCTTGTAGTTCAGCCCCGCCCTCGATTATCCTTAACACCGTCTGCACCATCTTCTCCGGCGAAAAACGTCCAGAATCCGGCGACCTTCAACCCAAGTCCGACGAGCTCGATTTCCAGGCAATACCAGCATCGTTCGAATCGTTGTTTGATGGGTTTTCGTTCAGAATTTCACGAGGAACACAACTAAACTAATATCATAATCTAATAACCCCTATAACAAGTTCTCCGATCAAATCATAATTATTTCCGGCCAAAACTCAAAATCACGATTCCGTATACGAAAAATTATGAATAATATATCAAAATAAAGCTATTAACTTTTACAATCAAACCCAGCCATCCACAACAATCACAGCATCACCAAAATCACAGAAAATCGAATCAAAAATTCGGATAAACCTACGAACTCGAACCATACCCTCATGGGGTTATACCAATCAATTGAATACTCAAAATCATCCTCATGACTCAGGGAAAACTATACGAATCATCAAAATCATCAAACAATTCAAGAATCAAAAATGCCTAATTTGACTATAAACCCTAAAAATACGAATTGAAAATCGAAGCAATAAAACACAAAATTGATGACAGAAATAGAAAGTAGAGATCAAAAGCTTTCGATTGAGTACTCACATGCTTGATTTGGAGATCAGAATCACGATCAAATCTCTGCTTGAAGTTAAGAACACCAAACCCTAATTTCTGGAAAATTGGGAATAATTGCATAATTTTCTGATTATTAATTAATTAAATTAATAATAATTAGGGTATTTATAGCTTCAAAATTAATACTCCTAAATAAAATTAAGGGGCTAATTATACATTTAATAAAAATATTTGGCCCTAATTTTTATAATTTTTGGGTATTAAAATTTAATTTATGAATATTTTATATATACAATATATATGTCAAAATTTCCCAAAAATTATGAATAATGCAAAAATACAAAGAAATGGTATAAATAAAAGTCCTATAATTTTATAAAAATAAAAATGTGATTTTTGTGGGGGTTTTAACACCCAATGGGGCCCGAAAAAGTCATTTTTTGCAAAACGAGAAAATTTATAAAATATCTAGATGTTCAGAATAATGCGATGGTAAGAGCCGTTTGATGAAAAATAAGGCCCATTATTTTATTCGAAATGTTGGCTTTAAAATCATGGTTTGGGTCGTAAAACGTTTGAAATGAAAATGATGAATGTAAAATAAAATATCCGAGGAATATCTTAAAAATACAGAAATGACGCGGAATACACGTAACACGTAACAATTTAGGGTTTAACAGATAATCACACATAAATGACATATTAATACACATAATTTATTATAAATATGATATAATACAACGTAAATTTCCCAGCATTACATCCTTTCCCCTTAATAGGATTCTGTCCTCAGAATCTTCTACGAAAACGAATGAGGGTATTTCTCTAACATTTCACTTTCAAGTTCCCAGGTTGATTCTTCAACCATAGGATTTCTCCACAACACTCGCACTAAATACACAGATTTATTTCTCAACACATTCTCTCGCCGACCTAAAATTCTTACCGGCTGTTCTACAAAAGACAAATCAGGTTGGATATCTATCGGTTCATACTCTATTACATGCCTAGAATAAGGATTATATCGCTTAAGCATCGACACGTGAAACACATTGTGAATATGTTGCATATGAGACGGTAAAGCTAATTCGTACGCAACTTTTCCCACTTTCCTCAAAATTTCAAACGGTCCGACGTATCGTGGTTTCAATTTACCCTTATTACCAAATCTGGTCAATCCTTTCCATGGCGATATTTTGAGTAATACGTTTTCTCCTTCCTGATAGTCCATATCCTTCCTTGCTTGGTCTGTATATTTGAGTTGCCTGTTTTGTGCTGCATCGAGTCATTTCCGAATGAGTTCAATCTTTTCTTTAGTTTGTTGAATTAATTCTGGACCCAAAATCTTCCGTTCTCCAACTTCATCCCAATGTACTGGTGATCTGCATTTTCTCCCGTATAATGCTTCGTACGGTGGCATTCCAATACTTGCGTGATAGCTGTTATTGTAAGAAAATTCCACCAAAGGTAAATGCTCATCCCAACTGCCTTCGAAATCAATCGCACAAACTCGTAGCATGTTTTCAATTATTTGAATAGTTCTTTCACTTTGCCCATCGGTTTACGGATGATAAGCGGTACTCATGTTTAGTTTAGTTCCAAGACATTCTTGAAATTATCTCCAAAATCTTGAGTTGAAACGAGGATCTCGATCAGACACGATAGATATCGGAACTCCATGTCGCATCACAATTTCCTTGAGATACATGTGCACTAGCTTGTCAAGCAAAAATCTTTCGTTAATCGGTAGAAAATGTGCCGACTTCATGAGTCTATCAATGATTACCCATATCGCATCATGATTTGCCCTAGTCCTCGGTAGTCCTACTACAAAATCCATCGCTAGATGTTCCCATTTCCATTCTGAAATGTCTAACGGTTGTAATAATCCGCTCGGACGTTGATGTTCCGCTTTAACTCTCTGGCATGTGTAGCATTTACTCACCCATTCTGCTATTTCCTTCTTCATATTTGGCCACCAAAAGTTTTCCATCAGATCACGATACATTTTGTGCTTCCTGGATGAATGGAATACTTCGAACTGTGCGCATCTCGTAATATTTCTTCTTTTAATTCTGTCACGTTAGGAATCCAGATTCTCGATGCAAAGCGTAAAATTCCTTCTTTATCCTTCTGAGTTATGATCTTTTCTCCCGTTAAGTCGTCATCTTGACCCATCACTTCTTCTTGACAGTGGCGAACCTTCTCTAGCAACTTCGGTTGGAAAGTCATAGCGTAGATAGCTTCTATCAATTCATTAGGAATACGAATCTCGATTTCCAATTTGTCTAATTCCTTGGCTAATTCTTCGCATGAAGCTAACAAATTCAATCTTTCTTTTCTACTTAGTGCATCTGCTACAATATTCGATTTCCCTGGATGATAACTGATTGTGACATCGTAATCTTTAATCAATTCCAGCCATCGACGTTGACGCATGTTCAGTTCCTTTTACGTAAAGATATACTTCAGACTTTTATGATCTGTATAGATTTCGCACTTTTCACCGTAGAGATAATGTCTCCAAAGCTTCAACGCAAATACGATCGCTGCCAATTCCAGGTCATGCGTATGATACTTCTGCTCATGAGGTTTAAGTTGTCTCGAGGCATATGCGATGACGTTACCGTGCTGCATCAATACACATCCTAGTCCGCGATACGAAGCGTCGCTGTAAATGACGAAATTCCCATGCTCGTCTGGTAATACGAGTACCGGTACGGTTACTAACCGATTCTTCAACTTTTGAAAACTTTCTTCATATTTATCGTCACATACGAACTTTTCACTTTTTTGAGTTAACTTGGTCAACAGCGTTGCTATTTTTGCAAAATCTTTAACAAATCTTCTATAATATCCTGCCAATCCCAATAAACTTCGAACTTCTGTCGGTGTCTTTGGTCTTTCCCAATTAAACACAGCTTCAATCTTCGCTGGATCGACTTGGATGTCTTCTCTACTGATGATATGCCCTAGAAATTGTACTTCTTTCAACCAGAATTCACATTTTGAAAATTTCGCGTACAGTCGCTCTTTCCTCAGAATTTCCAAAGTTATCCTCAAGTGTTTTGCATGCTCTTCTTCCGTCTTTGAGTAAATCAAGATGTCATCAATAAATACAATCACGAATTTGTCCAAATATTTCTTGAATACCCGATTCATCAGATCCATGAAGGCTGCTGGCGCGTTTGTCAAACCGAATGCCATTACCAAAAACTCGTAATGCCCATATCTCGTACGAAACGCAGTCTTTGGAATATCTTCAGCTTTAATCTTCAATTGATGATAGCCTGATCGCAAATCTATTTTCGAAAACCATGCAGATCCTTTTAGTTGATCGAACAAATCGTCAATTCTCGGTAAAGGATACTTGTTCTTGATGGTGAGTTTATTCAATTCCCGATAGTCGATGCATAATCGCATGCTGTCATCCTTCTTCTTCACGAATAACACCGGTGCACCCCATGGAGATACACTAGGTCGTATGATGCCTCGGTCTAGCAGCTCTTGCAGTTGCGTTAATAATTCTTTCATCTCGACTGGAGCCATTCGATATGGAACTTTCGATACTGGTTCTGTACCTGGTGCTAGATCAATCGTGAACTCAATTTCTGGATCTGGTGGTAACCCTGGAAGCTCGTCTGGAAAGACGTCCGGAAATTCACACACAACTGGAATGTCTTCTATTCTAGGACTTCCTTTTTCAGTATCTAACATGTAAGCTATGTACACCTCACATCCTTGTCGAAGCAAGCGTTTGGTCTGCATTACTGTGAGAAATTTCTTCCGCTGTTTTTCGCCCTTGAATATTACCGTTGCATTTTCTGCAGTTCGCAATTTGACTTTCTTATTCACGCAATCTATCTGAGCATTATGACCCGCTAACCAGTCCATTCCCAAAATGATATCGAACTCTCCTAGCTTAAAAGGAATTAAGTCTACAGAAAAATGATGTACAGCTATCTCTATATCACACGCAGGACACACTCGATCCACTGGAACTTGGTCGTCATTCGTTAATTTTATAATGGGTTAATTATCAAATAGGTCACTCACTGCATCCAAATATATCAAGTGAGTTACTGATTACAAAACTGACTCAAATGAGTCATTCATTTGAAAATTTGTATCAAAAAATATCACTCAATAGTTAGTCAAAATTCTTAAAATTATTATATATTGAGTTTCACATATTTTTTATATATGATATTACATCCAAATGAAATGTTTTGAGTTCTACTATTTTAGATAATATTGTTAGATTTTTAAAATTTTATCAACTATTTATTTTTAATTTTTTGATTATTTTATTTAATTTAAATAAAAATAAATAGTAGATAAATTTTTAAAAATTTAAAAATATTATCTAAAATATTAGAACTCATAATCTTTCATTTGGATGTAATATCATTCATAAAAAATGTACGAAACTCAATATATAATACTTTTAAGAATTTCGACTAACGATAGAGTGATATTTTTGATACAAATTTTCAAATCAGTGACTCATTTGAGTCAGTTTTGTAATCAGTGACTCACTTGATACATTTGCACGCAATAAGTGACCTACTTGATAATTAACCCATTTTATAATTAACGTTTCGCCCAACCATTCGATTTCGCAATGTAATTTATCAAGAAATTCTTCAGAAATAAATGAACGGGTAGCTCTAGAATCAATTAATACTTTTGAATCTATGGAGTTCACCAAAAGCGTACCTGCGATCACACTTGGACTCTGCACTGCTTCTTTCATTGTCATGTTGAAAGTTCTTGCTCTGGGTTGATTCGGTGGCGGTGGCGGAGGTAATGCCAATACTTTCGGAATACTGGCTGCCATTGTTGGTCCTTTACAATTTCTAGCGATATGCCCTTTCTTTCCACATTGGTGGCAAGTGATTTCTGCTGTTTTTCCCGTTGGACATTCGTTAGAATAGTGCCCTTTCTGCTTGCATTTGAAACATGTCACATCTGCTTTAATACATACGCCGGTATGCTTGCGTCCACAAGTTTTGCAATACGGCACTGGAACTTTAACAATTCCCTGCTGTTTGGGGGCTTGGAAACGATTACCTGTTTTCCGGGTACCTTGTCCTATCCTTTTGAAATTCAAATTTGTTCGGGCTTGAAATCCCGGCTTCCTGCTGGAGCGGTCTTGGAAACTTCCCTGTCCTCTATCTCGTTGAGATCTTTCACTTTCTCCTTCGATGATCAAGGCTTTCTGAACCACGGCAGTATACGTTGTCAATTCAAAAACTGTAACCTGTCCACGAATCCACGGTCGTAATCCCTCTTGAAACCTCTGAACTCATTTCTCTTCAGTGTCCACCTGTTCTAGGACGAACCTAGCCAACTCATTAAATTTGGCTTCATACTCTGTCACAGACATACTTCCCTGCTTCAGTTCCAAAAACTTTATCTGCATCTGATTCCTTACGTAACGAGGAAAATGTTTCTCTAAAAACAACTCTTTAAACTTATGCCAAGCAATAACATCTTCACCCTCTAAAGCCTTTTTAGATTCCCACCAATAATTTGCCTCTCCTTTCAACAAGTAACTAGCAAAATCAGTCTTCTGGTCCTCACCTATCTTCACTAGTGTAAACCTTTTCTCTATTTCTTTTAACCAGGTGGTGGCTTTAATAGGATCAGTAGACCAGTCAAATTCTGGAGTTTTAACTGACTGAAACTGCTTAAAAGTAACAACAAGTAATGCTGGTGGTAATTGAGGTTCAGGACGAGGTGGCTGCTGTAACATTTGTTGTTGTTGATGCTGCATCTGCTGCTGCATCATTACCATCTGTTGTTGCATCAGATGGAACATTTGGTTCATGGTCTCATTAGTCTGACCTTCGGAATTGTTGTTAGAGGTCTCAGCCCTAGTCTTTCTTTTTGGGCCATCTTCTTCTGATAATAAAACAGGTGATATTTCTTTAACAGTTTACTAAGCAATTGACAGTATGTAAGAAAACAATTTATCCTGTATTAACAACATGCTTTAAATAAAGAAAAAAGTTACTAAATATAAAAACTGGAAATGTAAACAGTTAAATAAAATGGTTGTTCTTTTCTCTCTTTCCCTCTCTCTTTTTTTTCAACAGGAATTATAATATGGAAAGCTGTAAAACAATAAAGTGAAAGTAAATGCTGTAAAACTGTAAAGACTGAAATTTAGATAAAAGAATTTTGAAAAGTTCAGTTTATATATATGTGACACCAGCCTCAGGTGTAAATGCTTGATACAAAAAGTCTCGTGCTACTGGTAATCACTACGGCTACAAGTCATACTACCGCTACAGGTCAAACTACTACTACAGGTTAAACTACTAGTACACACGTACACACTACTCACTAGGTTATACTATGCTGCCTCTATATACATCTGTACTCTGAAGTCACTGTCTCAAAACCGTCACTGTCTCAAAACCCAGGCGGAATACGCCTAAGCTCATCCCTAAGTGCCTGGACCAAGGTCTGTGCCAAGCGGAATATCCTGTAGAACTCTGCGAAAGAAGGTGGTCCCTCATGGGTCAAATCATCAAGCTCCCAAGTGGCACTCATCAAAACTGACTGCAATCGCTGTCTCATATAATAATCCGGCTATAGGGCCGCTAACGGTCCTCTATCCCTCTGATCAAACAGATGCATGATCTCTCGACACTGTGCCCGCCAATACTCCACATCATCCCTCATAACCTTGTACTCATGGTATGGTACCATATGCGGATGAGCAACCTAACCTACTGACTCCTATGAAGGAACCCTCGGTATGCCTGCACCCTGCTGTGGTAATCCTAGCTGTAGATCCACATCATGCTCTCCCATTCCCTCGACTGGAATCATCTGAAACACATCCGGCTCTAGGGCATGCACTGGTATACAAGGTAACAATGGTGGTGGTAGTAACTCCTGCTCAATCCCCGGTATAAACTGATGTTTAACTGGTAAAGGAACCATCGGCTCAAAAAACTCAAATGGATCAAACATCTCTATGGGGTCATGAACTATCCCCTGCACTGGTGGTACCGGCTTCTGTGGCAATGGTGGTGGAGGTGGTAGAGGAGGAAACATATACTCAGATACTGGAGGTATAACTGGTGTTGCTGGCCCGGTGACTGTCCTCTCAGAAGATGCAGAATAACCAGAAGATGCCATCTGATAATATACCAAAGAAAAGAAAAGGTCACTAAATAGTCCTAAGATTTATACTTCCTATTCTAATCTGACCTAAATCCTAACACTGATCTCCCTATTTACTATTCATATTCTATGTGATCTCCATATCTTATCTTAATCCTAATGTTCTTGTTTTCAGGGACCAAACCTATAGCTCTGATGCCAAACCTCTAACGCCCTCCAGACCCGGGGTATAAGTCTGGGGGTTACTAGCTAATCACCAAACCTGTACAATCTGATTAATAAATAATAAAGAAATGAAACTAAACCCCTTTATAACTAACCAGGATCTTTTTAGGTTGAAGTATGAAAACAAGAACCATTAACTACTTTATTACAATCCAAATTTAAAATCTCACACACTCTCTTTATTACAAACCATTGTCTAATTCATTTTAAACTAAGTTCAGCTTTTATTTAAACACACACACTATCTATCAACACTCCACCTGCTCAGGCAACTCAAAGCTTTCCACCTGGATTGGGATCAACACCTTGGATATGAGAGGATCCCGAGGCTTGATCCGCTTCTTTACCACTCGAGTCTCGATGGGTTTCATACTCCTTCTTAACTGAAAATAATAAGGTGAATAACAACAAAATGGGTGAGCCAAAAATTGCTCAACAAGTCCACAAAATATAAATAGTGTTAAAGCAATATAAACGAATCCGTAACCCGGGTATATCTGCAAAGATATAACCCTACGAGAATAGAAAGAAGGCCATTACTGGCAAATACAAACGAACTAAACTGGACTCAAGTTCGCAGCTATACCCTGCTGATCAACCAGGATACAGTGCAGATCTATATCTCACTATATAGATCCCGTCGGGCACCCAGGCACTACGGTCCAACTCAAGGATCCGGTTATGTCTCGGTCCTTAGGATTAAGTAAACTTAATCCCCAAAGTAGTATTATCCAGTCCTTGGAATAGCAACCGGAACAATCGGTATGCTTTGATATATTCTAATCACCAGAATATATCAATAATTGTGAATAACAATTGGAATATGAACAATGAATTCAAATGAAGAGAATAATTCAAGAATCGAACTGAAATATGAACAAAAGAATTAAAAGAGTACAAGCGTAATAAGAATTTGAAATGAATATTATTATTCTGAAAGTAGAATAGGGGAGACACTTGCCTTCTACGCGACTCACTGCAATTAAATCACTTTTCGTCTATCATCTACTCGACCTCCCTTGCTGGCTTAGCTTGTGTTAGTAAAATAGACCAGTTAAGCCAATTCGTACTTCAATTATCTCTTGAATGGACTTCATTTCGTTCCTATTATCTACCCATACGCTTATGACTGACTCGTATATTACATATATAAGCAACTAAGACTCGATTATCCACATAATACACATAGGTACCTAAGCACATAATCATTTTTATAGTTAAAATAATTTTTAGAATCAAAATCGACTCGCTGATTGCTCCACTGATCACCTTCTGCCTCAATTCCCATTTTTCCGGAATTTTTCGGACTCGTCTCGGCACGCATTTCGATTGATAATCAAGCAATTAATAAATTCATCTAATTTTTAGAAGAAATTAGGTCTTAATGTTATTTTTAATAAAAGGAATTTATTTTTCTGAGTCAAATGGCTTTCGTTTCGCTTAAACCGGACTAACGGTCTAATTAATATCAATTAAACACTGATAATTCAATTTATTATTCAATATAAATAATTATTACAAATTTTTAAATCCTAAAATAATTTTTAAATAATTTTTTAAGAAAAATCAAAGTCAAAAATAATTTTTCTATAATTTTTGGAGTTAAAATGAATATGTTATGATTTATCGAAAGTTATTTGATTAATTATCGAAATAATTAATCACTTTTAAATGATTAATAAATAATAAATAACTAATAAATAATTAATGAGTAATTATTTAATAATTTAAAATAATTAATCCCTAATTATTAGGATTAATCACAATTTATTTCAAATATTTACAACTTATTATAATTTACTCGATTAGATAGATTATAAATAAATAATCGTTATAATCAACTGTTACGATAACTATCGAATAAATAAACTATTATTCGAATCAGAATCCAATTCATCGATCAACTACTCGCAATTCTACGAGTTATTCGCATAATTATTGAAATATCACGATTATTATTACAGTTTATACGATTTAAATCAATTTCTGTATTTAATTATCCGATACGAATAATTATTACGTAATCTAGACGAAAGTAAATATATAAATCGATACTCATACTCCGAATTCTTAAAATTCGAAACGTTACTCGAATAATTCCGAGTCACTCTCTTTAATCGATTAATTATCGAATCAATAATCGAATTAATCGATCCAATTATATAATTCTATTTATTAAAGAATTAACTAAATAATAAATAATAAATAATTACCTAAATAAATAATTAAATAATTAAATAAATAATTGTATTTTCGAATTTCTAACTTAATAAAATAATTTAGAAATTATTTACAAAATATTTCAGATTTTTAATATGATTTTTATTTGTTTTTTATAATTTACAAAATTAAATTCTGTTTTACCAAAATAAAAGTAAATAAATTTGATTCCAGAAACATAATTCAGATAAACGAATTGGGGAATTTTGGATCGAAACCGGGTTGTTTTCCGGGTTAACAACCGGGTCAGGGATGACTAACCGGGTCGGGAAGAACACGATCGGTTTCTGGAAAATCTCCAGGTTCCGGCGGTTCCTCGCCGGACTCTGGCGAGCTTAAATCACGAACTTAACGTGATGTTTCTGCTTCGTTTTTTACGCGAATTCATTCCAAATCCTCCCTGTAGTTCAGCCCCGCCCTTGATTATCTTTAACACCGTCTGCACCATCTTCTCCGGCGAAAAACGTCCAGAATCCGGCGACCTTCAACCCAAGTCCGACGAGCTCGATTTCCAGGCAATACCAGCATCGTTCGAATCGTTGTTTGATGGGTTTTCGTTCAGAATTTCACGAGGAACACAACTAAACTAATATCATAATCTAATAACCCCTATAACAAGTTCTCCGATCAAATCATAATTATTTCCGGCCAAAACTCAAAATCACGATTCCGTATACGAAAAATTATGAATAATATATCAAAATAAAGCTATTAACTTCTACAATCAAACCCAGCCATCCACAACAATCACAGCATCACCAAAATCACAGAAAATCGAATCAAAAATTCGGATAAACCTACGAACTCGAACCATACCCTCATGGGGTTATACCAATCAATTGAATACTCAAAATCATCCTCATGACTCAGGGAAAACTATACGAATCATCAAAATCATCAAACAATTCAAGAATCAAAAACGCCTAATTTGACTATAAACCCTAAAAATACGAATTGAAAATCGAAGCAATAAAACACAAAATTGATGACAGAAATAGAAAGTAGAGATCAAAAGCTTTCGATTGAGTACTCACATGCTTGATTTGGAGATCAGAATCACGATCAAATCTCTGCTTGAAGTCAAGAACACCAAACCCTAATTTCTGGAAAATTGGGAATAATTGCAGAATTTTCTGATTTTTAATTAATTAAATTAATAATAATTAGGGTATTTATAGCTGCAAAATTAATACTCCTAAATAAAATTAAGGGGCTAATTATACATTTAATAAAAATATTTGACCCTAATTTTTATAATTTTTGGGTATTAAAATTTAATTTATGAATATTTTATATACACAATATATATGTCAAAATTTCCCAAAAATTGTGAATAATGCAAAAATACAAAGAAATGGTATGAATAAAAGTCCTATAATTTTATAAAAATAAAAATGTGATTTTTGTGGGGTTTTTAACACCCAATGGGGCCCGGAAAAGTCATTTTTCGCAAAACGAGAAAATTTATAAAATATCTAGATGTTCAGAATAATATGATGGTAAGAGCCGTTTGATGAAAAATAAGGCCCATTATTTTATTTGAAATACTGGCTTTAAAATCATGGTTTGGGTCGTAAAACGTTTGAAATGAAAATGATGAATGTAAAATAAAATATCCGAGGAATATCTTAAAAATACAGAAATGACACGGAATACACGTAACACGTGCCCGCAAGGGTTGGCTCAACTGGTTAAAGAGGGGATAACTATCCTCTTGGTCACAGGTTCGAATCCCACGGGAAGAGAATTTATGATTATGCCTCTTGAGTTAGAGCCTGTCGCTTAAATGCGGTTTACTTTGGTTCACGTGGTTTGCAGGCTATTACGTGAGCCCGTAGGGTTTACCCAGTGCGCACCCGAAGGGTAGCGGCTGCGGGTTACCTACGATAAAAAAAAATACACGTAACACGTAACAATTTAGGGTTTAACAGATAATCACACATAAATGACATATTAATACACATAATTTATTATAAATATGATATAATACAACGTAAATTTCCCAGTCGTTACAAGTGTGCTCAATAGTAGTCTTCCTTGATTTCACTTCTGCTTCCTTCTGCATTTCTTCTTCTTCAAGCTCAACTTCAGATTCTGGAGTCTTAGCTTTTTCACGATTTGCAACCTTACCAGACTTCAATGTAATTGCCGTAACATGCTCCTTAGCTTTCTTCTTGCCTGGCACTTCAGTATTGCTTGGAAGTGTGCCAGGTTGACGATTCAGTAATGTATTAGCAATTTTCCCAATCTGATTCTCCAAGGTCTTGATAGACACAGCTTGGCTCTTGCACAAGAGCCTCAACTCCTCCAATTCATTTTTTTCATTAGCTTGCGGTAGCTGCTGAAGTTGAAGTTGTTGCCTAGGGGCATATTGCGGTTGCTGAAAACCAGGAGGGTTATACTGCTTTGCTGTGTATGGCTGATAAGATTGTTGCACCGCATTCTGATTATTACTCCAGCTGAAGTTAGGATGATTGCGGTTATTTGGATGATAAGTGGCTGGAGCTTGTTGCTGTGATCTCTGAAAGTTGCCCATAAAATGAGTTATTTCGCTAGAAATAGCGCACTGCTCAGTTTCATGCGCCCCTGCACAAATCTCACAAATACTATTGATTTGATTAACTCCATAATTAGCCAAAGTGTCCACCTTCATCGTCAAAGCCTTAAGTTGGGCAGTTATAGCAGTTGCTGCATCCAGCTCCAAAATTCCAGCTACTTTACCCTGAGTTAGCCTCTAAGAAGGATTCTGATATTCATTAGCAGCCATCAGTTCGATCAATTCATAAGCTTCATTGTAGCTCTTATAAGCCCACAAGGCTCCTCTTGATGTTGCATCAAGCATGGGTCTAGAAGTATCACCCAATCCATTGTAGAAACAGTTTATAATCATCCAGTCAGGCATGCCATGGTATAGGAACTTCCTTAGCATCTCCTTATATCGATCCCAAGCCTCACACATAGATTCTCCAGTTTGCTGTGCAAACTGAGTAAAACCATTCTTGATTGCAGCAGTCTTCGCCATAGGAAAGAATTTAGTGAGAAACTTTTGAGCAAGATCCTCCCATGTGGTGATAGACCCTGGTGGTAGAGAATGTAACCAGCACTTTGCCTTATCCCTCAGAGAAAATGGGAAGAGTCGCAGCTTGATAGCATCTTCAGTCACCCCATTGAACTTGAAAGTGTCGCAGATCTCGATGAAATCCCTGATGTGCATGTTGGGGTCTTTTGTAGGAGAACCCCCAAACTGAACTGAGTTTTGTATCATCTGAATCGTGCTCAACTTGATCTCAAAGATGTTAGCTGAGATGGCTGGTCTGATGATGCTCGACTGAATATCATTGATCTTAGGTTGAGAATAGTCCATCAGAGCCTTAGAATTTTCTGTTTGATCTCCCATCACTACTAAAGCTGGTTCCTCGACTTCCTCTTCTTCTTCTACTTTCTCTTCGTCCTCAAAAACTTCCCTTCGAATCACTACAGCTTCTTCCTTGGCTTGATCCAGAGTTCTCTTACGAGCCCGCGAACGCGTATGCATACACGCTCGCTAGAGTACCTGAAACACGACAAGGAAAATAGTAGGTAAGTAACAATGTTCGAGTCAATGAACTTTAACGATCACTGATGACAAGCACATAAACTAAAAGTTAACACCGTGTCCTCGGCATCGGCGCCAAAAACTTGTTAGTCGCTAAGCACGCACTAATATTACACGCAAGTATACGCGATCGCAAGTAATATAGAATTATTTCTAGTTTGTTCCCACAGAGACTGGTTAAATTAACTATATGATTTATGCACTTATGCAATAATGATATGGCTATTATTCAATGCTAAGATGAATAACAATTTGGGTTTTGATTATACTACGATTAACTATTGAGAATTATACTAAAGAACATTAACTAAAGAGAGTAAAGAGAGTTGAATAATATATGACACAAACATGAGATTCTATGTTAGGTCACACTTTCACTGTAGAGGGGGTGAATACAGTGTTTATTACAATCAAATCAAACTTCAAGAACTTATGTAACAGAAAACAAACTTTATTTAAACAATAAACTCTGTTACAATCTGGAACTGTTATCTCTCAGTGATGAACAAAATATCACGAGAGCTGCTAGGGTTATAATAAATAATATTCTCGATAATGATAACACTTATAGTGTAAACCCTATGTCTGTGTTTATATACTACACAGTTACAAGATAATCGCTAATTGATATGGAATATAATTCTGCTTCCTAAAATATATCAATCAGATATCTTCTATTCCAAGTATTCCATTCTTCACGGAATTCCTTCTTCATGCATATCTCTTCTTATGTTTATCTTGATCTTCTTAACTTTAATCAGCTACTGTCCTTATCTGATCGTCCTTCAGCACTTAAGTTCTGATATCTATCTCCTGATAACATAAGTACTGATATCCCTTAAGTTCTGACTTCCAGTATAAGTACTGATCAGTTAAGTACTGATTTGTTCTGTTCAAATAAGATCTGAAATCTAAACATAAAACATATTAGCCATGACATTATCAAATATATCTAACAATCTCCCCCAACTTGTAAATTAACAAAATATACAAGTTTAACAGATATTTGATGATGTCAAAAACATTAAGTACAAATGCATGAGAAATAGACAAGATAACTACAACTTACAGTCCTTAAAGTTTTTACCAATTCAACTTCTGATAACAACTTCAATCTGTATAAATATCAGAATTTAAGCAGTTGTAGATCTTCGACTTGGCTTCATCATTTTCTGATCTCTCTGATGTCAGGAGTTGTTCTGAGATAATTCTTCAACAAACATTTCTCAGCATATCTGAGTTCATCAATCATTCTCCGTTTGACATCTTTAAGCTCTGCAGTATCTTCACCAGTTTGAAATATTGCAGCTCTGAGATCATTAATCTTTGCTTTTCTCAACTCCCGATCTAGTCTTATGACATAAGCTTTGTTAGACTCTAGATTGAATTCAAGCCCCTTAATACCAAGATATGTTCTGATCTGTGCAGTATTAGGCTTCATATCAACAATATCACCATTGTGATTTCTGTACTTTGGAACATATCTGCTATCAGACTTAACAGAATAAAGTCTTTTCTGTCTCTGAATCTGTTCCTTTAAGTAGTTTGCAGCAGTCTCTGTTATTCTGTCATCCACTTGAAGTAAGAATAATACATGCTCCAATTCTTCAAAATACTTCAATGGAATGGCATTTTGTCTTATATGATAAACCCTACCATCTGTCATGAAATACAACATGATGTATTCTTTCAAGTAGATATGGTAAACCATCTGTACAGATTCTAGTTGATTCAATCTCTCAGGAGTTGCTCCAATACCTGGTTCACTCAAGGAAGTTGGATCATCGGTAGTGTTGTGTACTCTTCTTTCATCAGCACTTCCCAATCCAGTTTTATCTCTAGCTTCCTTTCCAGTAACTACTCTTGCTTCAAAACCACTTGAAGTAGTCTTCAAAGATTGAGTCTGTTTTGCTTTAGTGAATCCTGGTAGGAGTGTTTTAGATTTATTTTCTGATATCAAGTTAACTTGAGCACTGTCAGAGGTTACTTGCTTCTTCTGAATATCAGAACTTACAATTTCTTGACTCTGAACAACTTGAGCCATGTCAGAGGTTGTTTTAAGAACGTTTCTTGAAGTCAGAGCAAGATTATCTTTTCCATCAGTAATTTCTTCTTCATCAGGAGGTACATAAGGCTTGATAGGTTCACCAACCTTTTCTTTACCCTTGGATCTTGGATCTATCTGTGGTTGTGATCTAGCCAAAGTTTCTTCAGTATGTATCCTTTCTTTGATCACAATGCCTTTAGGTTTTGGAAGTAACTTTTTACCAGAAGCTTCAGATTTAGATGTGACTTTCTCTGATTTAAGTCTGGCTTCTTCTTCCTTTAAACTTTCCAAGTCCATCCCTGGATTTTCTTGAAGAAATAACTGTCTTGACATTTCCTCATCAAGATCTAGAAGTTCATCAGAACTTATCCTTTTACCAGCAGCAGAACTTATTCTTTTCCCAGTATCAGAACTTGTTCTGTGACTAGCTTGTCTTGATGTAAACCTTCTACCTTGACTATGACCACCACCCATTCCAGAGTTTCCTTGGTCATCTTTTCCATCATCCTTTCCTTGCAGTGACTTGTTGTTTTTGCATTTGGACTTAATTACCTTCTCCCCCTTTTTGGCATCAGCAGGTAATAAAAGAGAGATAAGTAGTTCCACTGAGGTCTGGATTTCAGTAAGTTGCGATTGCTGAGAAGCTTGATTTGTCAGAATTTGATCAATCTGAGCTTGTTGCTTCTCTTGAGTTTTCTCAATATAAGCAACCCTGTCAATGGTAGGTTGGAAGAACTTTTTCTTATCAAGTTTCCAAACTTGTTCCTGTTTAATAAAGTTCTCCTGAATCTTGTGTAGCTCTGCATGAGTGTTGGAATGAAGACCTTGTAGATGTTTAGTACTCAATGCAGTGACTCTAAGCTGGATTTTAAAATCATCAGAATGTAACATTTCATCAGCTTTAGTCAAGTGCTCAGTAAGATGTAAAGCATTTGGAACACATGAAACTGAGTTCCATTCCTTAGTCCACTCCTGACCTGCAGGAGTTTCACTCCAAGGTACTGGTGCATCCCTGATAATAAACTCCTTTAGCAGTTCAGACTTAGGAAGAGTCAGTGGAGGAGTATGTCCTGAAGGACCTGCTTCATCAGCATCTACAGTTGTAGCAGCTTCACCAGTATCTCCAACATTTGCAGCATCAGAACTTAAAGAATCAGTATCTTCTGATAAGACAACTGTATGAGTAGCAATGGAGGCTTCAACATCCTCTAATTGCTGATCTGATACTAAGTTCTGATCAACAGCCATATCCTGATGCTCACCTAAAATCTGATCATCATCTTGATGCAGAGAAGGTGTTAGTGATAACTCAGGAGTTTGAACAGCATCAGTAACAGGTGTTGTGGAAGGATTATTTGCTGTTGGAGCTTCTAAGAAAAGTATTTCAGGCACAACCAAGTTCTGAATATCAATTTCAGCACTTGTGCCTGGATCAACAAGAGATATAGAAGGTGAATTAGCCTTGTCAGATACAGGTTCCTGAGATGGAGTTGATGGAGAAGAAGTGACTGGAGCAAATTCCTTGTCTTGTGAGATCAGAGATTCCTGATCCCCTTCCTTAGCTGCTTCCTCCTCATCATCTGAAACTGGCCTCTGTGCCCTCTGTTTCTTGTACTTCCTTGTTGATTTGGATTCCTTGGGAGTTGCAGGAACCGTCATACGTCTAAGCCTCTTGAGAAGCCTAGAACCCCCAATTGCAGAATCCTTCTGAGAAGTTGCCTTCTCAGCTTCATCTATCATAGGTTCTGAAGAGGGAATCTGATCCTCAGAATCTGATTCATCTCTCAAAGTAATCCTCCTCTTCTTCTGAGATGTTTGAGGAACAGTCTTTGTTCTCTTTGGCTTAGAGGATGTAGGCTTCACAGTAGGTGCTGAAGAAGAAGATTGAGCAGTCTGTGAAGTGGAGAGATAGGATTTGAGATAAGTTCTGAGGGTAGGTTGAGTAGAATGAGAGGTAGGGACTGAGGTTGATGGATTTTGGTTATGGTGAGTTGGTTGAACATTTGAGTAAACAGATTTGTAAGTAACAGGATCAGCATTTACCAGAATCTGTTTCACAGACTGAGGAATCTGTAATTGTCTCACCATTGATTTCTTTGTGTCAGCATTTATCAGGTCGTTAAAGTACCTTTTTGCAACCTTAAAAGGTGGGGTTTGAGTGCTGACTAACTGGGGTTCAGCAGTACAATACGTATAAATAAGTTGACAGAATCTAGCAAAATAAACAACATCTCGATCCTCTGTCATCCTATCCCCAATAAAACCAATTATTCCAGTTGCAAAATCAAAATGAGTTTGATGGATAATAGCATACCCGATGTGCTGACTCAGAATTGGGATGGCATCAAAATTTGAACACTTGTTGCCAAAAGCCTTGGTGATGCAATCGAAGAAGAAACTCCATTCTCTTCTGATATTAGCCCGTTTCAACTGTCCAAGTTTCGTCAGACTCTTTTCATATCCCAAATCAGTCATTAACCCCCGAAGTTCTGATTCCTCTGGTATAGAGAAGGTACAATCTTCTGAAAAATGTAATGCTCTTCGTACTGTACCAGGAGTGACTACATAGGAAGAATCACCCACTTGGAAGATAATACTGGGAGTTCCTCGTTTACCACCATCATCATAAACTCCAGTCCTCCAGAACCGCAGAACTTGTTGACTTGAAAATAATTCAGGCTGAGTTAAGGCGTACCCAACCTCACTATGTGCAAGAAGATCTTGCACAAAATGCAATTCAGATGGAGCTTCAGCATGATCAAGAATTGCAGCATAGTTGTTTGGAACAAACTTTGCTCCATCAATGATTAAATCCTTTGGTGCCATGTGAAAAAATATTGAAATTCAAGTATGCCTGTTAGGTGTGTGAGATAATGTCTGTATGAAAAACCAACGTGAGAAAGAATGAGAAAGAGAGTAAAAGTAAGAAGAGAGATAAAGTATAAAGAAAGTAAAAGATTAAAGAAATCTTCTCTCTGTTGTTCTTATACTCGAAGAAAAATGTTACCGTTGGACACCTGTCAGACATGCAGTAATAACGGATAGTTACTGGGCTCGAGAAAACAGGAATGATTACTTATCCAGTTGCCTTGATTCAAGGAAAAACCATTTCAGTTATCAAGAGACACAGGTTTAATTCAAAATTGAAACCATTAGCACTGATTGAATTGTTTTTCACTGCAACATTAATATTCTGAAAATGAATCATGTTAAAAATGACCGAGATAATTTCGATGAATAAGTGCTGACAAAGAATCAGAACTTAAATAAAGACAAAATGATCATCAGAATATCAAGCAGGATTTAACAACACAGATAAAATAACTCAGAGACAAAATCTTGAAGTAAAAACAGTTTTCATTAATATATCAAGTCAATACATATATGAAATAGAAATTACATTAATACAAGATTTTCCCTAAGCTTCTAATCCTAACGTCAACAGCTTTAGTCCTAGCTAAGAAGCCTGACAAAGCTGAGGATGAAGAAGAACAGGAAGAAGACGAGATTAAGTCATCCTCCTCTTCCTATCTTCGACAAACAAGATAGCGAGTCGAATGATTCGCTCTTGCTGACGGATACGACGAAGGTGAAGGTCTCTTCGAATGGCCACCAGATCACGTTTGATAACCTCTGGAAATTGAATCCAGAGATTGTGAGGGATGTTGGTGATAGGGTAGGGAGTTGAAATTCCATTCAAAAAGACATGCACAGTCTCATCACCGTAATTGTAGAACCAGCCAAATTCAGCCATTTGTGATAGTAAATGAAAAACAAGACTGAATTTGTGATACAAGTGTGATGAGAAGACTAATGTGAAGTGGTTGCATATATAGGCATGAGAATGCCAAGAGACACAAAGATATTGAATGCAGACAGGTAGAATTAATTCTACCTCGTCTCCCTAGACTTTGAAAAAGAATAACAGTCATTGGAAAAGGAATGTACACATGTAACAAGAGTGAACTGTTCAAGGACGAGTGCCATTATGTTTTAACCATATACTATTAATCTTCCACTTCAACATTTCGAAATTAATCTGAGACTGTTACCAAATTTTACTCACAGATAAGTCAAGTAAAGGGTTAGACTGAAAAATCAGAACTTAGACCTATACCAGAACTTAACAGTCATCAGAACATAATGTCTTAACTCGAACAAGGAATATCTATCTTAGTAAATACTCATACAAGTTCTTAGTTATGAACGTCAGAACTTAATCATCAGAACGTGTAACTAGAACTTGTCCTCAGAATTTGTGCAGAAGTGACACAATGACTGTTTATCTAAAATAACATAGACCACCACAGAAATTTCATCATTCATATGGAGTGATGTGTGTGTGCATTAAGCTAAATAACAGACAAAGAGTAAAGTCTGATCTACTTCAGTACATCTTAGAAATAAGTCATAATTAAAATTTTGCTAAAGAGCTGTCATTATCCTGAAACCTACTGATAAATGAGTTCATGCATGAGTTCACCTCTACTGTTTTTGTGCTAATTTTATGCATCTTTTGAAATTCTATTTTACAGAGGCTTCTCAGTGTAAGTGAGTCACGACTGTTTATCAGAATTTATGCTATTATCAGAGTATTTCTCCAGTAATCATAGAGTGTGAAAAGTCACCAAGAAAATATTTTGCTTTTCTAATGCATATTTACTTAATACCAGCAATGCACTTGGGTCGTCCCTTTCACATTTTTACTCTAGATCTCAAAGGAGTACCTTATATTATTCTTTGATTATTGTTCTTCTTCTTTTGATAAGTGAGGTTTATCAGCACTTAGTACATTCAGCAGTTTTACTAGAATCAGAACTTAAACAGATGAGTAGCATTATTCTAATTTGTGACTTAGTAATAAGATATACAAAGTAAACTTAACTAAGCTCAGTTATCAGAATTTGCTTGTGTCATAAGATTTCCACAGAAATAATTACTTCTTTCATGGGATCATTTGTTTATTGAAGACTAGTAGGTCAGTATCTAGCACAGTTATCCTCATAGGATTGAATAGTTACTGAAACAGACATATCACTTATCAGAGTTTAGAAACATATATCAGACAACAGTCAGTACTTAAAGACATTTATCAATTAATGCACAGAATATACAAAGAGATTAATTCTGTAAATACTGATCATAAAGTCTGATAACATAGAACAAGTTTAAGCAGATTTAGAGAAAGAACCTGAAATCATTCCAAGTTCATTTACCAATTTTGAAAAGGTAGCTTCACACAGTGGTTTTGTGAAGATATCTGCTACTTGTTGATCTGTGGGAACAAAATGCAATTCCACTGTACCTTCATCCACATGTTCCCTGATGAAATGGTACCTGATGCTGATGTGCTTTGTCATAGAGTGTTGAACTGGATTACCTGTCATAGCAATAGCACTTTGATTATCACAGTAAATAGGGATTTTGAAATACGTTAACCCATAATCTAGTAACTGATTCTTCATCCAGAGAATCTGTGCACAGCAGCTTCCTGCAGCAATATACTCTGCTTCTGCAGTTGATGTGGAAATTGACTTTTGTTTCTTGCTATACCAAGAAACCAACCTGCCTCCAAGAAATTGGCAGCTACCACTTGTGCTTTTCCTGTCAATTTTGCAACCTGCAAAATCTGCATCTGAGTAACCTATTAATTTAAAATCTGATTCTCTAGGATACCATAATCCTAGATCAGCTGTTCCTTTAAGATACTTAAAGATTCTTTTTACAGCTGTTAAGTGAGGTTCTCTTGGATCTGCTTGAAATCTTGCACAAAGACAGGTAGCAAACATGATATCTGGTCTACTAGCAGTTAGATAGAGAAGTGAGCCAATCATACCTCTGTAATCAGTAATATCTACTGAATTACCAGTATCCTTATCCAGTTTTGTTGCAGTGGCCATGGGAGTGGATGCACTTGAACAGTCTTGCATTCCAAATTTTTTCAGCAAGTTTCTGGTGTACTTAGATTGACAAATAAAAGTTCCTTCTTCACTCTGCTTGACTTGAAGGCCCAGAAAATAACTAAGTTCTCCCATCATACTCATCTGATATCTTGACTGCATTAGGTTGGCAAACTTTTTGCAAAGTTTGTCATTTGGAGACCCAAAAATAATATCATCAACATAAATCTGGATCAAAAGTAAGTCCTTGCCATGGTTGAGATAGAACAATGTTTTGTCAATAGTTCCTCTGTTGAATCCACTTTCCAGAAGAAACTGAGCTAAAGTCTCATACCATGCTCTAGGAGCTTGCTTAAGTCCATAAAGTGCTTTATCAAGCCTGTAGACATAATCTGGATGTTTGGAATCTACAAAGCCTGGAGGTTGTTCAACATATACTTCCTCTTCCAATTCTCCATTGAGAAAAGCACTTTTCACATCCATTTGAAAGACAGTAAACTTTTTGTGAGCAGCATAAGCCATGAATATCCTTATGGCTTCTAACCTAGCAACTGGAGCAAATGTTTCATCATAGTCAATTCCCTCCTGTTGAGAATATCCTTTTGCAACCAGCCTTGCCTTGTTCCTTACAATTATGCCATCACTGTCAGTTTTGTTTCTGAATACCCACTTTGTACCAACAACCGATCTATTCTTGGGTCTTGGCACTAAGGTCCAGACTTTGTTTCTTTCAAATTCATTCAACTCTTCCTGCATTGCTTGCACCCAATCAGCATCTTGAAGAGCTTCTTCCACTTTCTTTGGCTCAGACTGAGAGAGAAAAGAATTGTAAAGACATTCATTCGAAGTACCTGTTCTAGTTCTGACACCTGCCTCAGGATTTCCAATTATTAAATCAGGTGTATGTGATTTTGTCCACTTCCTTGCAGATGGAAGATTTTCTCTAGAACTGGATGCTCCCCCATGATTCATGCTGTCTTCGGTTTCATTTTCTGATGCTCCCCCTGAAACTATGCTCTCTGAGTTGGATCCTTCAGTATTTAGATTTTCAGCACTGTCAGTACTTGGCTTATCAGAACTTGACGAATCAGAATTTGAAGAGCCAGATGTATGTTCTGATGCTTCTTGAGATGTGATAATATCTTGAGTATGCTCCCCCTGCATTGGTGCATCTTCCTTTGACGTAGTCACCACAGTTTCAATAACATCAGAGTTTAATCCATCAGAATTTACAGTATCAGGACTTAGACTGTCAGGACTTGAGATATCAGAATATGAATCTTCATTTTCAAATCTCAGCTTATCATGATCAATGCAATCTTCAAGTCCAGTGATCTTCTTGTCATCAAAAGAGACATTGATAGATTCCATGACCACTTTTGTTCTCAAATTATAGACTCTGAAGGCTTTTGTAGAAAGTGGATATCCTACAAAGATTCCCTCATCAGCTTTTAGATCAAACTTGGATAGCTGTTCAGGATGAGTCTTGAGAACAAAACACTTACATCCAAATACATGAAAGTATTTGAGATTTGGCTTCTTGTTCTTCACCATCTCATATGGTGTTTTTCCATGCTTGTTAATGAGTGTTGCATTTTGAGTAAAACAAGCAGTCTGCACAGCTTCAGCCCAGAAATAGGTTGGAAGCTTTGCTTCTTCAAGCATTGTTCGTGCAGCTTCAATTAGAGTTCTATTCTTCCTTTCAACAACTCCATTTTGCTGTGGAGTTCCAGGAGCAGAAAATTCCTGCTTTATTCCATGATTTTTGCAGAACTCTTCCATTATCAAATTCTTGAATTCAGTGCCATTATCACTCCTCAAAATTTTCACAGAATCTTTGATCAATTTATCCAGATGTTTGACATGATCAATCAGGATAGATGCAGTTTCACTTTTTGTGTGCAAGAAATACACCCATGTGTATCTGGTGAACTCATCTACTATGACCAACGCATATTTCTTCTTTGCAATAGACATGACATTCACTGGACCAAATAGATCAACATGAAGTAGATAATAAGGCTCAAGAATTGATGATTCAGTCTTGCTCTTGAACGAAGATTTTCTTTGTTTAGCCTTCTGACATGAGTCACAAAGACCATCAGGAACAAACACTGATTTTGGCAGTCCTCTCACAAGATCTTTCTTGATCAGTTCATTTATCTTGTTGAAGTTTAAATGAGAGAGTTTCTTGTGCCAATTCCAGCTTTCTTCAGTTGAGGCTCTACTCACTAAACAGATTGCAGAACCATCAGAACTTGTTGAAAGCTTAGCTTCATAAATGTTACCACGCCTGAATCCCTTCAGAACAATTTTTCCTTTAGATTTACTAACTATTTCACAATGTTCTGCAAAGAAATCAACATGATAACCTCTGTCACAGATTTGACTTATACTCAGTAAGTTGTGTTTAAGTCCTGAGACCAGAGCTACATCTTTAATAATGACATTCCCAAGATTGATATTGCCATATCCCAAAGTTTTTCCAATGTTGCCATCTCCATAAGAAACACTTGGGCCAGCTTTCTCCACAAAGTCTGATAGCAGGGCCTTATTTCCAGTCATATGTCCTGAACATCCACTGTCCAGAACTAAAATATTTTTCCTGTTGCCCTGCAATCAAAAAGACCACTAATTATTAGTTTTAAGGACCCAGACTTGCTTGGATCCTTTGGCCTTTTTAGGTTTGTTAACATTTGCAGCGGATTTAACATCAGATTTTATGTTAACAGTTTTCTTATCAGAACTTATACTAGAAGGAACAACAGAAACTTTCTTTAAAGAAGGTTTTATTTGATAATAATCATAGTACAAACTATGATATTCCTTACAAGTATAAATGGAATGCCATAAACTACCACAATGAAAACAAGGATTTTGTGGTTTGTATCTAACAGACTGACTCTTAACTCCTGACTTTGTAGATAAGGAGTTAATATTCTTATTCTTCCTGCAAAAAGAAGCCAGATGGTTAGAACTTCCACAGTTATGACATGCTTTCCTAGGAGCATCAGGAACAGATTTATAGTTATTGCTTTTATTCACACCTTCCTTTCCATTCCTGTTTTTCCTAGGTGATTTTACCTTGTTTGCATTCTTAACATCTTTCAGCTTATGCTTAAGCTGCTTCTTTGTCATTAAGCCTATGTTAACTTCAGCTATCTTTTCCTGTTTTAGTTTGTCAGAAGCTAATTCCTTTTTAACTTCTGATTTCTCATTTTCGGATTTTTCAGTTACAAACTTAACAGGTTTTAACTTCGGCTTTTGCTTATCAACAGGCTTAATTTCTACAGTTCCTTTTTTATTTTCTCCATAGCCTAAGCCCTCTTTCCAGTTTCCACTGCTTAGCAAATTTTGAGTTGTTTTGCCAGAGTTAGTCCAAGTTCTGATAATCTCTCTCTCCTTTTCTAACTCAGTTTTTAGAGATTCATTCATTTTTAGCACTTCATCCCTAACATAAAAAGCATCATCTCTATCCTGCTGAGTTTGATGAAACATGACTAACTCTTTTTCTAAGAAATCATTTCTTTTCCTAAAAGCAAGATTTTCCGAAGTTAATCTTTCACATGTTAAAGTTTGATCTCTATAACTAACAAACATGGTTTTAAGATATCTTCTCAACTCATTAATATCATCAGTATGAAAAGCATAAGTAGTCTGAGGTACCTTTGTTTCAGCAGCTTCAGAACTGCTCTCAGAACTTGATTTATCAGCATTTGCCATCAATGCATAGTTCTCCTCACTTTCAGAGTCTAAGGTGTCTGTCCAGCTTTTCTGCTTTGTGACAAGAGCTTTGCCTTTGTCATTCTTGGTCTTCTTGCAATCAGGAGATATGTGGCCTTTCTCACCACAATTATAACATTTAACATTAGCGTAATCTCCTCTGTCAGACTTTCCTCCTCTTCCTTCAGATCTTCTGAAATTCTTCTTATCAGAACTTATGCCTTTCCTGGAAAACTTCTTTCCCTTCCTGAACTTCCTGTATGCAATCTTTGTGATTCCTTTCACCATAAGAGCACACAGCTTCATCATCTCCTCATCAGCATCAGTTTCAGGCAAGCTTTCAGAATCTGAGTCATCATCACTCTCAGAACTTGATGACTCAGTATCAGATTTTATGATAAGAGCTTTACCCTTATCTTTCTTTGAGGAAGGTGGTTTGGGGGATTCCTCTTCAACCTTGAGAGCAACTGTCCTTGACTTTCCTCCTTTCCTCTTGCTTCTTTGTTCCATCTCAAGTTCATGAGTCTTGAGCATTCCATAGATTTCATCAAGAGTTGTTTCATCAAGATTGTAGTTGTCTCTTATTGTTGTTGCCTTCAAATCCCAACATTCAGGAAGAGCTAACAGGAATTTGAGGTTTGTATCTTCAAGATCATACTCCTTATTTACTAATGACAAGTCATTCAAGAGTTTGACAAATCTATCATATACATCAGTCAATGACTCATTAGTCCTAGAGTCAAAGTGTTCATACTCTTGAGTGAGTATTGTCTTCCTGTTCTTCTTAACTGTTTCAGTTCCTTGACACCTTGTCTCCAGTGCATCCCATATCTCCTTAGCAGTCTTGCAGTTGATTACCCTGTTTGACATTACATTATCAATGGCACTATGCAATAAGTGTCGTACCTTTGCATCCTTAGCAATAGATGCTATATCTTCAGCAGTGTAATCATTCTTTTCCTTTGGTACGGTCATTGCTGCTTCACCTGCAACTACAACAGCGAGCTTGGTAGGTTTGTGAGGCCCTTCCTTGATTCTATCAAGGTATTCTGGATCTGTTGCTTCCAGAAACATGGTCATCCTTACCTTCCATATGGGATATTCAGATGGTCTCAATATGGGAACTCTGATAGTCTCATATCGACTCTGAGTTGATGTCTTTGATGATTCCTCAGTTTTGGTAGGCTTAGTTGGAGTTTCTGTGTCAGACATGATTGTGTTTGGATCTTTAACTGTATGTGTGTTAACAGATAGCTCTGATACCACTTGTTAGGTCACACTTTCACTGTAGAGGGGGTGAATACAGTGTTTATTACAATCAAATCAAACTTCAAGAACTTATGTAACAGAAAACAAACTTTATTTAAACAATAAACTCTGTTACAATCTGGAACTGTTATCTCTCAGTGATGAACAAAATATCACGAGAGCTGCTAGGGTTATAATAAATAATATTCTCGATAATGATAACACTTATAGTGTAAACCCTATGTCTGTGTTTATATACTACACAGTTACAAGATAATCGCTAATTGATATGGAATATAATTCTGCTTCCTAAAATATATCAATCAGATATCTTCTATTCCAAGTATTCCATTCTTCACGGAATTCCTTCTTCATGCATATCTCTTCTTATGTTTATCTTGATCTTCTTAACTTTAATCAGCTACTGTCCTTATCTGATCATCCTTCAGCACTTAAGTTCTGATATCTATCTCCTGATAACATAAGTACTGATATCCCTTAAGTTCTGACTTCCAGTATAAGTACTGATCAGTTAAGTACTGATTTGTTCTGTTCAAATAAGATCTGAAATCTAAACATAAAACATATTAGCCATGACATTATCAAATATATCTAACATTCTAACTCCATTAAGTACTTCATTCAATAGCCTTTTCGTTCTTAACCTTAGCATGTAATGGTGATGACACTAATCAGATAATACGAAACTGATAAATGCCAACTTTCATTGTACGAATACCATACTACCAAACATCCACAAAAAAGATAGAAGCTGAATAGACACCAATTATATTGAGACCCTATATGTCTATAGAATTTGACAACATAACGGTTTAATGCACAAGTTATCTATCATGATTACATAGGGCAAGTAATATGGTTAAAATTACTTACGAATCATGCATAACAATAACACATGAACCTATGCTAGCATGGCAAGTTCGAAATCCTTATATTCACTTTCACTTCATTAAGAATTAACACGCTATCTTATAAGTTGCGACGCTCATAAGACGAATAAGCACAACCAATACTAGGTTATCATACAATCACCACACACCAAGATATCGAAACAAATTAGCTAAAAAAATCCATAAATAAATCCGCTAGAACCCCACGATAACGATTAGCCCATAATCGGACTCATCATCAACGTGGGTTCTGATGAAAGCATGGTATAATAAACATAGTCTTTATAAACAAATAATAAACAAAGTACGTAATCCAGAGTATTAGGTTCAACAAAACAAGAAACGAGCATCCAAGATTACAACTTAGAACAAAGATTCACAAGAAAACTAGATCTTCTTTGACTTCATTGAATTGTGCAAAAGGTCTTTTTGTCGTCTTCTCCTTAAGCACCATTACGTCTCTCTATAAAAAAACGTCTTTTATTTAGGTATATATAGCAGCACATGCAAAGTAGAAGTCCTCCAATCAGAAGCCAGGTAGAATCCGGATTTTAACATCCCGACCCGATGCGGGCGCGCGCTTGATCAGCCTGGGCGCGCTGTGTTTCTGAAGCTTGTGCGCGGGAGCGCGCTATGACAGCGCGGGCGCGCTGGCCTCGTGGATAAAATTCTGATTTCTTTTTTTCTCCTTGCTGATTTGAGCCGGTCTTTTCACGAGCCTTTATTCCAACACCATCCAAACACCAAATTAGCACTACAACCATGCTAATTTACCTGATTACCTGGAAAATGCCTCCAATGCAAAAACACCACAAAAACACGTAAAAATACCAACAACTTGAGTACAAATACAACATTCAAAGTTTTATGAAGCGTAATAAAGTGTCATAAATGCCACTCAACAGTTGTAAGACTAAAAGTACAGAGCATATTATTTTGAAATCAAAACATATTGTAATATTGAAAATTATAGATTACATGATGTTATAATGACCGCTAAATTTGTTAAGAAAGTTATAGGATTGTGGTGGAACCTGTAATAAAATTTTTATATGTACCAAAGCATTTAACCTGCAATAAATTTCAACAAAATTAAAAGCCTCAAATTCAATTCGCCAAACCTGACTTGAGCATTTAGTCAAACACATAATATGTGAAATTTCAACACTCATATAAAAGCCTCAAAATAAAAGATTCAAGAGCTCTTACATATCTACAATGCAACGTTACATAAAGATTTAATATTTACATTGATATTCTTAATCATAACACTCTCATACATAGCATGTGTAAATGCAGTTATCAACTATACCTACATGATGAACACAAACATATTTGTATTTAGTAAAAATGAAATTTAAGAATCAAATCTACATAGTTAAAATATGCAGAGAATCAACATAAGGAAAAAGATAATAAAAATAAATTCATCTTATCCAAGGATCATACAAAAGATCATAAACAGTAATCTTACAAATTAAAACGTCATAGATAACTTTAGTCTTTACAGGAAACCTCTTTTGATATCATTTCTCATTTGTTTTGTAGAGTGAAACAAACAAAGAAAGTCAAATACTTTTCTTTAAAACAAAACAAACACATACTTGATATGCAGATAAATATGTAAAAACAAGTATTAATAAATTGCAGGAAGAGGAAGAAAAACAAAAACAAAAAAATAAGTAAAGAAGAATCGCATGTTTGAGATTTGAAATCAAATAGTTGGCGTACAAAAAGTTAGTCTACAAACCCGTATGTAAAATTAAAACTTAGTAATTCTTGTGGTTGTTCTTGATCACACATATTCATCAATATGCAAAACTCAATCCATAAAATTATAAAATCATACAATTTGTATAATAAAAACACATACCTCCGTTCACGATTTTATAAATACTGCTGCATAATTTATTAACATATCAATCTCCTGTGCATACCAAAACAAATCTTACATAAGAATATCTATATAAACATTTCAAATCAATAATTTTACAAATTAAAACATCACAGATTACTCTAGTATTTACATGAAACCTCTTTTGATATCCTTTCTCATTTGTTCTATAGAGTGAAACAAACAAAGAAAGTCAAATATTTTTCTTTAAAACATAACAAACACATACTGGATATGCAGATAAATATGTACAAACATGTATTTATAAATTGCAGGAAGAGGAAGAAAAAAAACAAAAAAATAAATAAAGAAGAATCCCATCTTTGAGATTTGAAATCAAACAGTTTGCGTACAAACAGTTAGTCTACAAACCCATATGTAAAATTAAAATTTAGTGTAGCTGTTCTTAATCACACTTATTCATTAATCTGCAAAACACAATCCAGAAAATTATAAAATCATACAATTTGTATAATAAAAACACATACCTCCGTTCACGATTTTGTAAATACTGCTGCACAATTTATTAACATATCAATCTCCTGTGCATACCAAAATAAATAATTAGATAACAGAAAAGAGAGATTATAGCTAGAGACGAAGAAAAAGAAAACATTAGAAAAAGAAGAATTCATAACGTTTCGAACCTGTTACGGATTTAATTGGTTCTGATACCTTTATAAATTAACATAAGACAATCTAAGTAATCAGTTGAAGAAGTGAAGTTTAGAAGCAATACCTTACGATTTCATGTTATAAATTTTGACGGAGTTTTAATACATGAGCGGAGACTGTAATTGTGATTGAGATCGAAAAGATATAGAGATATCCTTGGAGAGAGGGAGAGAGAGATGTAACAGATATGTAATATATAGGAAATAATTTATGCACAATTTGATTTGTTCAATATTTTTGCATAGATAGATTGTTTTTGAAATTCAAAAATAGGCAAATAGTAATTAAGATTGGTAAATTGGATAGTCCATGGATATGGCAAATTATATATGATTTGGGTTATGGGTAAATTTTTTTATACATTGATAAATTTAGGAGTAGTCATTAAGATACATAGATTCTTATAAAAATATTTATGATTATTAAAACTGAATGATAATGCAATTATCTGTATGAATGTAATCTTGAATTAAAAAATGTTTTTTTCTTTAAGTTTCTGTTTTTAAAGAAAAGGTTAGATTTATAAAGGCACAATTGATTGCTGGAGGTAGGAGTCGAACCCCAATCTTTGGTCGCAAAAACTTCAATGTGGCTATCTCAACCACGTTAAACAATTAAAATAAAGAAATAATAATAAATGATAAATATTTTTTAAGCGTCAAAATTATTTTTTTAGCAATTCAAAATTGTTCCTCAGTATATAACTTATAATTGAAGGCACCAACTCATAACAGAGCAAAGAGACACAAACACAAAACACACAATTCTTGCTTATTTTCTTGTTTTTCTTGTTTTGAAATTGTTCTTACGTGATGAATTTCATTCCCGTAGAAGGGGAACGTAATGTGGCTTGTATGGGGCTTCTGCTGTCAATGAAAGGGTGCGTTAACATTGTAGCTCCGAACCAAGACGACAACGCAATGGCTGAACTAGAGGCCTTGAACCAAGAAATGACTCAATTGACGGTTCAACTGCGTAACTTACCTGAGACATTTGAAGACAACGATGATCAATTTGGCGTGTTGAGAGATGCCAGTGGAAGATTGGCATGGGTGAAATATAGGCTTCAAGAACTTGAGAGGGGTGTGATTAACAGGCAGAATGTGATAGGTCGAGTTGTAGGTAACTTCGAGAGACATCTTGTGGATGCGGCTGTACTTGAGGTCGATGATGTTTGGACGGCGGATATTGCATTGTACTTGAGGCAAACGTGTGGATGGCGAGGAATAGCATGCTATGCCCAAGAACTGAATGTGGTTGTGCAGAATCAAATTCGGGATACTCTTGGTAATGCGGTACCGGTCAGATTGAAGATTACACAGGATAATGGGCACATTGTTCTGGTGCCACCTCCGGTCCAAGTCAATTAATCGGTAATTCTTGATATCAACAAGCTTCATCTTCAAGATATTTAGCTTTATCTCGAAGCTTCTTGCAGTGTTCGTTATTAAATTTTGTGTAGTGATCTTTTTTAGGTTCAGTATTTGTCAAGTTTAGACAGTTTTAGATTTTGCATTCTTGGTGTTTTTGGGATCTTGGTTACGGTTAGCCAACGTCTTAATTTTTTTTAATTTCCTGATCGGTTTGATGTAGAAGTATGAGTGGTCTATAGATGAAAGCGAATTTTTGTTACAAAATTTATAAAGATTGACTTCAATTAATTTGCTTATGAAGTTGCTGGTGTTTCATTAAGGTTCTCATAATAAAATGTTATAGTTCTTTGCTTATTATTCACTATGTACATATTTAGATTGCCGTGCCGATTGGTTAACCATTGGTTTAAGGTTAGTGATTGGTTTATAATGTGGGATTTAGTCTTTTATCAAATTTTGTATTCACAGTTTGTTTTTCAAATCTAGTGTCCCCGTATTGTTTTGAGTTCTGCAGGAGATCAAAATTTTAATGTTTTTGCTTTAAGGTTTTGAACTCGTTTATGGTCATGGAAGCAGGAAGCTGCTAACAATGGCAATCACCCTTAGAAATGGGGGTGCAAGACTTTTGTTTTCGTTTAATTTGCCCATAAATTACAAACAGTCAATTGGAGCATTGAGACTTTATGTCCAGTGTTTTTTCGCCAATGTGTGACGTATGATGATTAGGTATTTAGGTTAAATTGGTTTGTGGCGGAACATGATCTCATAAATACATGCATTTCCTTTTTAGTGTGTAGCACATTTGGAATGACGAATTTATCACAAATTTTAATTTTTTTTAGGAAGAATTAGCTTTTAGATTCTGCTAAATTGAAGCTAAGTTCAAAAGAATACTATAATTCTAAAGGAAGAAGGTGCACAAAATGAAGTTAAAACAGGTATAGAAGAAAGAATGGAATAGAGTCCATGAAAATGAGAGTGGGGAATAAAGAATGACACATTCACTTTAGAAACAGGGAGAAATGAACTAAACAGACGGGGATAGAATGGAATGAAGTACTGGTCCTTTGTTTTGTTTGTTGCAAGTCTGATTTATCATAACTGAAAGCTGTAGCCTGCATTCATGTTCATTTAGTTGAATTATTGATGCCCTGAGTGAATAATAGCATTCACTTTGAATCCTAATCCCATGGAAACTCAAGCTGAGTTTTATAACAAAGCCTGTTGTCATGCATACAGGTTAAAATATTGCAAGTATGCAGTCTTATATTATTCTCCTGTATTAATCTTTAACTATCGATGTCTTATATTGGAAATGATCTCAGTATGTTCTTGTATGCTGCAGACTATTTATTATTTCATTCTATTTTGATGAGAATACTGGACCTGTTTTATAGGAGAACGTATTATTAAATGGTTCACCTTTTAGCTAAAACAGATCTTCATCATAAATTATTTTCTTTACCGCTAACCTGTTAGTTTCTTAAAATTCGTAAGGGTTTGCTATATATCCAGACTACTGATACCTGTTTGTAGGCATTATAGTAGATAGACGAGCAGATGCGTCACGGTACTAATTAGCACAATCTAGTAGTTATCCATTAAACTGTACAATCTGCTTAGTTCCTCCTCGATAGTTTATCAGGAAGGACTGTATTAGTAAAAATCTACTCTTAAGATGAGAATTATATAATAACCATGATGCAGAGGAAACATATTTTTTTTCTAGTGTTAACATGAAATATACTCTATGCGAAATTGCAAGTAGATCATATGAGAGAAGGCGATTCCTGACCCCGGCCTTCCAACTATAGTCAAGACAGGAGTATTACATTCTGTTCAAATGTTTTCTTTCTGTGTAATGCATGTATCTTACAGTTTTAGCATCTTTGATTTGTATACAAGTCTCTCTAATCTTTATCTTAAAGTGTGCCCTTGAGCAATGTACATTTAGACAAAGTAATTCTCATGTTGAGTTATATCTTGACTGGTTCAGCTAAGCTAACTCCCTGCAATAGTTTTTTTGTTGTCGATAAAGATTCCCACTGAAATTTTTCCTCGTTTCACTAATCTACGTGTCTCTAAGTGTTGACATTCGCCAGCTGGTATGAGGTCTGCTGTAGTTTTAATTGGTTATTTCTCTAGATTCACAGACTTAGCGATAATGTGATGTGTCAAAAATCTGCCACGAAAATTCAACGGGATGTAATATTTACCAACTGTTAAATGTATAATCATAAGGTATAAATGACAGATTTTAAATGAGCTTGTCTCTCAATTCCTTGATATCTTAGCTTTCAGGATGATCAATGCAGACAAATGAATCGTTATCCTGAAGATGTATTACTCTAGCTATAACAGTGAGGAAATGATATCTGTTTTGTTATGGTTATAAGACAATGCTCTTAACCTTAGCTCTCCAAGGTCATCCCGCAGTAATGAGTGTAAAACTAAGGGGGCGTCTGGATAAATGTCCGGAATGGTGAAAAAAAAACAGAAAGTGTATTAAAGTTGAAATCTTTGTTGAAGCAGAAAAAGATAAAAACTCAAAAAAAAAAATCAAATTATAGAATCACCACATCAACAAGACCATTGCTTCCTTGAATTCTTTTGGCAAGCCGTTGTGTTCGCCTCACAATAGATGTTCGATCCATATAATTAGTGGCAGGCGGCTTTCCTATGAATGTAGGTCGACGGGTATGAAAAATGAACCTCCGAAGCATAGGAGCATGTCGAGAGAGACAAAGTGCAAGATCATCTGCAGATGCAGATCCAGCATATCCAGCATACTTTACAGTCTTAAGGTGCTGATGGGAACACATTACATTTATTTGTGCATCATATGGCCATCCTTGTATCTGAGTCATACACATCATCTATGTACCAACGTAAAATCTGTGTCAGTACTCAGTACTACTTGAGAGCATGAATTGTAAACCAACAAAATTAAATAATCAAATTCAAAATTATAAATGAAAGGGTGCATATTCAACCTTCAACTGGAATGTATGCAACAGAGGGCATGCTTCTATCAAGGAGGTTGAATGAATAAGGTCTGCATCGCAATAACCAACTACAATCTCCAATTCCCGAACATTAACAAAAGTCGGAAAACCACCAGTTGCAGAGTTCACCTACAAAATTAAAATGGAACATAAACAAGTTTGTTTGAGCAGGAAAAATTTAACGTAATTAACCAATTAGCATCATATACATTATAGCACGTAGTGAACTAACCTTGAACCACCGGATTGACAGCTTCTGAAGCTGAGAAGAAAAGCGAGATAAGGTATCCAGATGAGGGAAGCATGGCCCTCCCAGAGTAGCATCCACAAGTGATGGAATACTGTGATACTCCACATCAGTTTCAGTCTCATAAAATACAAATGATGTAAGATTTGAAGCTGATAGATGAAGTGCTTTAATGTTGAGAAACTCTAAGCAGTGAAAAAACTCCAAGTGTTCGAGTACAGGGGACAAGACCATAAGTTTCAGCTGGTGTTTGGAAGAGGCAGCATCATCGGGGCTGGCTGCACAGCTATGAATCGACAAACGTTGAAGATTAAGACAATTTGTTAAAACCCATTGAAGCAAAGGTCCATATATAGTCACTGATTCCAGGTGAAGAGTTTTAAGTGTAGTATTGAGAATCAAGGCAGGATTACTGGAGAAGATGTCGAAAAAATTGATCATAGGATAAGTAGCAACTTTAAATATGAGAGCCAAATTGCGCACCTCTTTACTACAGGCAAATTTGAGCCAATTGTGAATATAAGCGGCATAAGAACTATTAAGCGGAAAATTTATTCTGAAGGAATTAAGATACGGAGCTCGATTTGCAGCTATAACCCTATTAACCATGTCAACAAAAACCCTGTCAACAAATTTATCCATATCAGAATTGATACGACCTTGGGATTTTAGAGCGACAATAGTTAAAGGGTCATTAAAATCGAGATCCATGAGGTGAGTCCAAACACGTCTCCACCTCTTGGAAAGAATGCTGGTTCTTCCCACTGTTTTAACATCATTAGCTAAAGATAGCATGTAAATGAGCACATCATCAGGTAAATTACTTAATAAATCAACGCGATTGTCATTGACATTTTCCTCAAACCCCAAATAATCTTCATTGAGATCGATTTGAATGAATTTTCTCTTCTTCTGCATGGCATCGTCATGTTGTTGACACATGTCACGTAGACGTGCCCAAGCATCCAGGGCCGAAATAGGTGGTTTTCGAGTGAGTAATCTCGCAAGTAGATAAGGAGAAATGGTGGCATAAATCCAGGTAAGAACGACGGCATCTTGAGTGATGTCGTCGTTTTTACTGAAGTTGATAATTTGGTCAGATAAATAAGGACAAGGAATGGCGGTATCAATGTGATGAAGAAGATTATAAGCCCTAGCAGTGTCACGAAACACAGTAGACCAACAAGAATATTGAACTTTGTTAAGATCAAGAATAAGATTTTTAAATTTTGGTATACATAATTCCACCACTACGTGTTCGATGTAGTGACTGTTTATAGTATAACGAGGGCTTGATTTGGTCCCGGCCATTATCTAGGGTTTACTCCTCGATGAACACTCGAGTAAATTGGCAATTTTGTAAATCATTCCGCATAAATATGAATATTTTAATAAAACTTTTGTAAACCGCACACAATTTTGGTATAAGACATACTCCTTCCCTCCCTCACGTTTCTTCACATTTAGGTCACCGAAAATTAACAAAAATGATAAAATAGTGGTGAAAAAGTTAAAAAAAAGTAAATAAAATAATGAGACCAATTAATATTATATGCGAGTATAGTGGGGAGAAATAGTGAATGTAATTATTTTTTATATTATAAAAATTTACTATTTTTAATTTTTTTTGAAATATAAACAATTAGAAAAAATATCATAACAAACAAATAAAATGTAAACAAATAAGAGAAAGAAGGTACAGTTTACCAACAAATACTTGCAAAATATATTAGTTTATGAAATATATTTTTTGCATAATATATATTCACATTACTTGTAAAATTTACGAGCTTCGTAATATTTTTGTTAAAACAGTGACATTTTTTTGTAAAATATATGAAATTTGTAATATTTTCATAATATTTTAATTGCCAAAGAACTCTAGGACTACAAATAACTGAAAACTCTAGTGGGGCATAAAAGAACATTACGTTGGGATATCAAAAAATTTTGAAAATCATAGTCCCCCGTTCTAATTTTTTTTTTTTTGGTTTTATGTATAATTTAAGGTGTATTTGCTCTGTAGTTTCATTAGTCAATTTCCAATTTTTTTTTGTGAATAAAAAATATTATTATAGAAATGTAGGCGTCGTTTGGTTCGAGATGTGATATCGAGTTAAAATTAGAAATCGGGTTAGAGTGGTATGAGGATCATGTATCATATCTGATATCATGTATTTGATTCAATACTGGAATCAATATTTTTATTTTAAAATATTTGAAGCCAATAATTTTAATTTAATTATAAATATTAATTTCATTATTATTTTAGTATATTTTTGGTTCATAGATTTATTTTAATATTAAATATTTACATTTAATTACTAAAAGAAAAAATAAAATTGATACTCATAGGAAAAGCCCATACCTGGGATATTTAAGGAATGTGTATTAAAAATTCATTTTGTTTGAACAAAACACTATATATGGTAGTAGTGAGCAAACAAAAATCGAAAAACCGAAATCGAACCGAGAAATCGAAAAATCGTACCGAAATAAACCGAAACTGATAAAAACCGAAAAAACCCGTAATCGAACCGGACCGACGGAACGGTTTGTAACGGTTATGATTTTACCCTTATAACCGAACGAAAAATCGAACCGCTTATATTATTTTTTAAAAAATATTTAATATACACATATATATATATATATGTTTAGCTATCTATTTTATACCACATTTATATACTTATATCCTGGGGAGGGTGGAGCCTCCAGATTTATTTTGGAAACCAACTCTAATACGTTCTCCAACAGGCCTGTAGTATATAGATCAAGAATTTTTTTATACGAAAATGCTCATTATGAATAGTACTAAATCTTATATAAATCATGTGTGTAGTCCGTAATTTGTTTTAGTTTATCTTAATTTTGCATAGTCATTCATGTTAATACTCGATTAATCCTAATTTTCAATGATATTTATTGCTTATATTAAAGAATTACTTTTTTAGCATTATATTAAATAACATTTATAAACTTTTCTTAGCATTATATTAAATAATATGTTTTTAAAAAGTATAAAAATAAAAACCGAAATCGGTTAACAATTAACCGCACGAAATATAACCGTTCCGAACAGTTCGATTACGGTTAATAGCGAGAAACCGCATCGAACCGACATTACACGTTTTCGGTAAAAACCGAGCCGAATCGAACACTATCGCTAAACACCCATGGCTTACCTGATTTAATTTGAACTTGTGGAAAACAAAAGGTCAAACGTAAAATGTAAATAAACGGAGGGAGTGAAACCCGAAATGGGTTGAGTTTTATGGTGAATATAAGCTCCACAATTCACACGAACTCTATCTGTACTATCCATGGCAACTTCAACTGCACTTTCTCACTCATCACTTCACTTTCTACACACTCTCTCCCCTCCATTATCTCTCTCTTCTTCATCTACCATTCACTTCTCTCTCCTCTCTCAAACCCCAATAGAGTTTCCTGTTATATCTGTTGCTTCATCAACTAAATTTCATGTTCTGCAACCACTACACCTTCCCATTTTGCTGTTTACTCCATTTGACAACAGCCCTTTGGACACTCAAACTTTTCTTGTTACTATTAGTGTTCTTGTTGCCATTTCTCTCTCACTTTTTCTTGGTCTTAAGGTACAGATATTATTATTATTGTTTTTACGAGAAATGTTAGAGTCTACAAATTTTTTACCGTCACATTATCATTCGGTACACTGTTCACTAGTAGGAAACTCGTGTTATTTTTCTTATATTTATTAATGTAATGTTTATTTTTTAACTTTGTTTTTTGATTTTAGCTGTTGTGTTTATTTTTTCTTTTTAGGGTGATCCTGTTCCTTGTGAGAGATGTGCAGGCAATGGTATTTTTTTCTTTTACATTAAGCAGACTCAGTTACAAAAGTGATTCTATAAAAGAATGTAAATGGCAATATGACTGTGAAATTTAGAACATATTTTTGACTATGATGATGAAGTTTTATCCTTCTAGTTCTTTATGTTTATGATGTCTTTCGGCTAATTGTTCGTGTAAAATAATCTAAAACTTTGTGCCGACTGGATTTTATATTATATTCTAATAGATTTTATTCAACTTAATCTTTTCGGCATCTAGATTCTAGGCCAGATGCTAGTATAAATATGTCAATGTGCTTTTGGGATGGAAAATGACATGTTTTTCAATCAACTCTTCTTAAGCTTTACAGGGATACACAAATAAGTACAGTTGCAAATTTGGACATGCCATTATATGATCAGTGGTTTACTAAACTCTTGTTTAAATTGGCTAGTGTAGCAGTTAGTATTGCCTCATTTTAGATTTTAGAAATCAAGGGACTTCTATTTTTTATTTCTATTCTTAATGTCTCTATCAGCCTTCAGAGATTAAGTGACTGCAAATGGGAAGCTTGAAAAATCAAACCTAGCTTCCGTAAGCTATTATTGAATGATAATTAAAAATACAATCGTCAAAAGTCTGAAGGAAAGTAATTTAGACAGTAGTACTGACTGATTGTGTGCATTTAAGTTCCAAAACAAAATATGACAAGCTATTAAGAACTAATATTATTCCAACCATTTGTAGGTGGCACAAAATGCGTCTTCTGTAGTGATGGCAAGATGAAGCTTGAGACGGGATTGGTTGATTGCAAGGTGTGCAAGGGAGCAGGTACTTTAAGTTAATTAAAGCTAATATCATTTTTAAACTTATGATGACACTTACGGTCTTAAACATTAATATAACATGACAAGCACACAGATTTAATAGATCAAAATCCCTAATTTTAGTGTAAAAAAAGAAATCAAGACAATACGATATTTGTATCTGTTGGTGCTGGATTATAATTTTGTTAATACAAATGTGTGATATGCCTCTGGACATACTTTATACAGTAATTTCTGCGAAGAAAGTAATTTGATAATGATACTAGTGGTTCTTGTAGATAAATGTTACAGTGAGACTCATTCTACTTCATGTAAGCTGATTTCAAGTTCACTATAATACCATCAGGATAACAAGAATCTCTTGGTAAAGCAACATATGAAGTATCGTATTTGTACACTTAGAATGAAATAGCATCTTTCTACACTCATCATTCTTTTTTTTTACTAAACTACGCTCATCATTCTAAAGAGCAGAGATCAAAGTTACTTAATATAGCTGTTAATTTATTATATTCCGCTGCGATCTCTTGATTGACAGCTACTATGTCAATACTATGACATGACATAGTATTCTCACAAGGTAGAAACTGCAGCATAGCTTCTGAGCTTGGAATCTTGGGCTTATTACTCCCCTGCAGTTTTAGTAATTACTAATTAGTAAATGCAAAGTATGCAAGTGGGACAACCTTTTCTGGTCATTCCATATGAGAAGTTACTAGAGATAGAAAGGATTATTTAAAGCAATGACAAGAGGACTTGCATAACATTTTTTAATATCCGCCATTGGAAGCTCTGGTTGCATTTCCAAAGGAAACTCATACCAAATCGTCTTTTTTTACTAAAGCAATCTGGCTTTCAGTTACCAGATCCATACTTTACTAACACTTGTGTAGTCTTGTTTCCTTGCAGGACTGATATTCTGCAAAAAGTGTGGAGGTTCGGGATATTCAAGACGCCTATAAGTAAATATCGCTTTTCCCCAAGTTAATTCCGTCTTTTAAGCTGGTATGTTGGTGCTCATTGTGAATATTGCCTTCATCATTAATATCCATATACATTGAGTGCAAATTACACTTTGATCACTTGAAAATTGTTTATCTATCTTATTACACATCTTCAGGTTTAAATTTCATGTCACCTTGTGTTTGCTAGTTTAGCAGTGTTTCACTTTCACTACCTGGTACTAGTTATAAATGACCTTATAAGAGTAAAATTTAGGATCCTGTCCTGGCTAGACATCAAGATCCATCTTGGAAAATTCAAGGAGGCAAAAAATAATTTAAAAGATTAAATGACCTTATAAGAGTAAAATTTAGGATAATGTCCTGGCTATACATCAATATCCATCTTGGAAAAATCAAGGAGGAAAAGAAAACCCAAAAGATTGCGCCGCTGCCGGGGATCGAACCCGGGTCACCCGCGTGACAGGCGGGAATACTTACCACTATACTACAACGACTTTATGTGGGCTGTTATGACATTTTAAAAATTACTCCAGTTGACCTTAGAGATTCTTTGTTTTCAATTTTCATCAAGAGTGAAGACCCTGAAATTCTATCACTGGTGAACTTGAGTTGATGCTTCATAGGTTGACATGATAGTTTTAACATATATACACATGCCAACACATTTCTCCATCATGTCTTTACATTTCCATCTGTATGATGCAGTAAATATGCCGACAATCTTAATGAAAGCTAATAGCTCGAAGAAGGTAGATACTGAAGTCATTGCAGAACTGTAATAGCTAATATGTCCTGTGGAAGAGAATAAGGTTCCTTTTCCATTTTGCTACCTTAATATGCTAGTGTTTTCCTGGATGAGAATTTTCTTTCTGTTGAACTTCTGAAGCACCAAATACGAAATTTTGATCATTATACGGGTCTTTTGGCCAGAGAATGTGACTCTCAGGTTCTGATTTATACTTGTGTAAGAGATTCCATGCCTGCTTAAACTTTTAATAGCACCCTCATGATAATTCATTATGGTATTTGCTTATCATTACAAATAATATTTGTTAACTACATGTGTTTGGGGGGAATGACTAGGCATTACAAAAGCTATTCAATCAGGCTTGCACATTATATAAAAATGTGATGTCTTCACTACCCACCACTTACCTAATATTAGGTAATGACATCACAAGGTTCCTTTGATTAGTGGAATTTTAAGATAGGAAAATGTTATGGTCTTATATTACAGAAGAAGATGATTTGGCAGAGACATGAAATTGTTTGGTACAGAATTTGGTAAATGTCTGGTAAACTCTAGCATTGCTCGACAAAAATCTTGCCTAAGTATATAAGTTTATTATGGTGTGTGATTGCATAACCTAATAACAGTTTCATGATTTAAGAAAGAAACTAAATCGTACATTATTCCATGAACGGATAGAAAGGTTATCCTCCAAAGAAGCTATACTATAGAGTAAAAGCCGAACACAAACCAGCCAAATGTAGGAGACAATTTAAATTAGCTAGTGCGTGTGGAATTGCTTAGCTGGAATTTTCACTTATGAATTTCTTGATTAGCAGCATCAACTCTTTCGAAGCTGCTGAATCTGGATTGTTAGTAAAGAAACCATGCTGTTGTCCTTCAAACTCTACATACTCGATCTTCTTTCCCCATTGCTTCAGTTTCTTGGCATAGTCTTCTGCACGGTCTTTTAGCAAATCACTTCCACCAACCACTACAAGAATAGGGTCAAGAGACATGTCTTCAAGGATCGGGCTAACAGGACCAAATGGGTTCACCAAAGGATGATCTCTTGTCTCTCCAACTGGAATTGAAAGCCTCCAGAACCTGTCGTCACTAAGTTATTTAAACACTAATTGCATGTTTAAACTGATGCGGCTACACAAATATAGTACAAGTAGTTCATGGTCAATACAATATTTGCTAACCACTAAAAACACTAGTACAAAGCACATGTTTTAGTGATGCAAATCTCAAGTTTCTCAATTGCAGGCTAAATAAGTTTGCATTTGAATGAACACTTGTTTGTGTGTGTGTTTAAAACAAACCTTTCAATGTCCTCCCAGTTCAAGAGCGCATCCTTTGGTCCCTCAGCCTCAAATTTGCTTAACACAGTTCCACCGAAAAAAGGAGCCAAATAAACATAGCCCCTGACTCGAACTGGTGCCACCTCAGCTGAACCGGCCCCTAGACGAACTGCTAAACTATGAGCAATATTACCTCCAGCCGAATCACCAGATATAAAAACACGGCTAAAATCAGCCACATCATTAAACCACACATCTGGCTCCTTCGACACAGCTTGTTCCTGCAGCCACTTAACAGCCATGAATCCATCTTCAATGGCTGCAGGTAGCCTGTTCTCTGGTGCTAGCCTATAATCCGGAGAGATAATTACAGCTTGTAGCTGCGAAGCCAGCTTAAAACAGTAATTCTGACAGTTTGGCCACCTTCTGGAGCCAATGCAGAAGCCACCACCGTGAATGTAGTAAAAGATTGGGAGCTTAGCTGAACTAGAGGAAGTTGCAGGCTTGTAAAGACGGAGATGAAGATTATTGGCTGCGTCGAACAGAGCATCTTTGAAAATGACTGAGCCATCGTCATGAACAGACACCCTAAAGCTTATCTTAGCTGATCTGACTATTGAACCATCACTATAGACATGGAGTACACCTCTAACATCCTCTACTTCGTAAGGAGTGATGGCAGTTTCATTGTTAGTAGACATCTCTTCTTAATATTTGGGAATGCTCAAGATTGGGCGAAAGGAATAAAAACGTGATAGAGTATTTATATATAGGGCGATCCTCGCCTTCGGTGCGAAACCAGTATCTTAATATAGGAGGACGAAATAATATAAAATTTAGTGGAAACCAATTCAAGTTACCTCAAGATATTTTGAAATTTTACATTAAAATTTCTATGATTTTGGATAGTTGGATTTGGGCTCAACACTAGTCCCGTTCCCTAGCAGATCTTAAAATTGTTACATTCTTTTGCTTAAAAATACAAGTACAAGAGTTGTGTTAAACAAAAGAGAATGTATAAAAAACGTGTTAATGTCACATGTAATTACGAAGCTGAAATAGACAGTATACGCATATAAAAATGCAGGAAAGATGACCAATGTTTTACAGTAATTGTTAAGCGATAGAGACGTTACACACATGTAAAAAAAGCAATAAAGATAAGTAACAATTGCATAACATTGCGAAGGGGACAGAAAACGTTTCGGTAGGTAAATGCTACAACTTCTAAATTGATCCCGAAAATGCTTAAGCACGAGTCTCTATTGTTGTTTAGCGAATTCGGAGATTCAAATATTGGCGACGATATAACTGTGAATTATGCAATATAATAATGAATCATAAAATAGAACATATTTTGCTTATTACATTGATACTCTAGATGAAGGCCATTGTCCGTTAGCGTGGAGGATATTAGGTACAGCAGGCCGACTCCTACATTTGTAATATTCTTGTCGATTTGCACTCCAACCATTTCTGACGTCTGACCTATAATACTCCTCTCTAGAGTGATCAACTCCAAGTGAATTTCATGAATTAACGGATTGACGGGTTCGGTGGGTGAAGATGTTCTAATACTTCTCTCAAACCGTATTTGTAATTTATAATTACCAGCTTACACCGCACGGTTTTTCTTAATATTTATATATTTTTAATTTTATTTAATTTAATTTTATTAAAATTCTATATAAATAATTAAATATTAAATAATGATTATATAATTATAATTTTAAGTTAGGTTCAAATAGTATAAATAATATATGATTGATGAATTTTATTCATAAATAATAATGTAGATGTTTGTTGTTAGTGAGTGAGATTCGAATCTTAAAACTTATATATATCTTTATAAATAATATAAATGTTTGTTGTTAACAGGATTCGAACTTGAGAACTTATATGTATCTTTATAAATAATAATATAAATATTTGTTGTTGACGGGATTCGAACCTGAGAACTTGTGGAGTGTATTTTTTTAGTATTCGGATCTAACGGCTCTGATTATTTGATGAAGATGATCCAACGGTCGTGGTGGAAAGGGATAACCAAAATGAGGGATTAACCAAACTACAAATTATACCTCATTCCGGCTATTAGAGTATAGTATATAAGCTTTAAATAAAGTCCTGTAGATGTATTCATATTTTATTTTCGGCTAAATCAATCGATTCAAAGATTGAAATTCAACTAACTAATTATAATGAATATATTTTTGGTTTTGATAAAGTAATGCTACGAAGTTTTAATTTTTTTAGCTCATATCTATAGTATACATTAAATTTATTTTATCCTGTTAGGGCCTATTATATACGTGAGACATGTTTTTTGTGAGAATATTTTTTATGTGAGAACAGCGAGAATAATTATTCTGGGCTTTTATAAAAATGTTGAACAATTGTTCTACATGTATGTATAATTTTGTTTTAGTTTATTTTTATAATATAAATTAATTTTGTCCATTATGTATGCCCCGAATTATCATTAGTTTGGATTTAATAAATTTTGTTTTAGCCCAGCAACACACAAACCAGACAAATGCAGAAGGGTACAATCAAGATTATTAGGTAATGCAGGCCGAATTTGCTTAGCTGGAATTTTCAGTTATGAATTTCTTGATTAGCAGCATCAACTCTTTCGAAGGTGCTGAATCTGGATTGATGGTAAAGAAACCATGCTGCTGTCCTTCAAACTCTACATACCCGATCTTCTTTCCCCATTGCTTCAGTTTCTTGGCGTAGTCTTCTGCGCGGTCTTTTAGCAAATCACTTCCACCCACTATAACAAGAATAGGATCAAGAGCCATGTCTTCAAGGTTCGGGCTAACAGGTCCAAAGGGGTTCACTAAAGGATGATCTCTCGTCTCTCCAACTGGAATCGAGAGCCTCCAGAATCTGTCGCAATTTAATTATTAAATTTTTAATGCATATTCAAGCTGATGTGGCTATGCAGATATAGGTATAAGGCATAAGTAGATCATGTTCACTACAGATCATATGCTGACCACCAATCACATTAGTACAAAGCACAGGTTTTAGTGATGCAAATCGCAAGTTTTCCAATTGCAGGTTAAATAAGTTTGCATTTGAATGAACACTTGTGTGTGTAAAACAAACCTTTCAATGAGCTCCCAGTTCAAGAAGGCATCTTTTGGTCCCTCGGCCTCAAACTTGCTTAAAACAGTTCCACCGAAAAAAGGAGCCAAATAAACATAGCCCCTGACTCGAACTGGTGCCACCTCAGCTGAACCAGCCCCTAGTCGAACTGCTAAATTATGAGCAATGTTACCTCCAGCTGAATCACCAGATATAAAAACACGGCTAAAATCAGCCACATCATTAAGCCACGCATCTGGCTCCTTCGACACAGCTTGTTCCTGCAGCCACTTGACAGCCATAAATCCATCTTCAATGGCTGCAGGTAGCCTAATCTCTGGTGCTAGCCTATAATCTGGAGAGATAATTACAGCTTGTAGCTGCGAAGCCAGCTTAAAACAGTAATTCTGACAGTTCGGCCACGTTCTGGAGCCAATGCAGAAGCCACCACCGTGAATGTAGTAAAAGATTGGGAGCTTGGCCGAACTAGAGGAAGTTGCAGGCTTGTAAAGACGGAGCTGAAGATTATTGGCTGCGTCGAACAGAGCATCTTTGAAAATGACTGAGCCATCGTCGTGCACGGGCACACTAAAGCTTGGCTTAGCTGATCTGACTATTGAACCATCACTATAGATATGGAGTACACCTCTAACATCCTCTACTTCGTAAGGATTGATGGCAGTTTCATTGTTAGTAGACATCTCTCCTTAATATTCAAGAACGCTCAAGCTTGGGTGAAGGGAATAAAAGCTTACGAGAGTATATATAGGGCTATCCTCGGGGCGAGACCATGATTTTAGTTTTAGCGGAGGAGTATTGATAATATTTAGGAGAGACCAATTCAAGCTACTTGAAGATATTTTAAGATTTTATATTATTTTTTTTAATGATTTTGGACTGTTGGCTATGACTCGAGCTCACTTTAGTCCTAGTTCCCCCGATAATTCCTACTTCCTAGTATTGTTACATTTTTGTGCTAAAATTCAAGTGCACTATTTATGCTAAATAAAAGATAACGCATAAAATACATGTTCCTGTCACATTTAGTGAACCATAGCTGTGCTAAATATAAGTAACATAGAAAAACATGTTTGTGTCTTGTGAATAGGAGATATTAAACATGCCTCGACATGACATGGGCGTGAAGGGAGTTCAAAAAAGCATGAACAATGTCAATATGAACAATGAACAATAGTTGCAAAAAAATTACGAATAGGATAAAAAAGATAAATGATGGAATGTTTAAAATTATCCCGAAAATATTTAAACTTGAAAATTGTATGTTTATTTAAGGAATTATGAAACTTTAGCATTGTTGACCTTATAATTGTGAATTATGGTAAATAATTAATAATATAAAATAGAACATTTTTTGGTTATGACATTGGCACTTTGGATGGAGGCTATTGTTTGTTACCATGGAAGATTTAGCTTATGTAAGTAAATATATAATTAAAGAAAAGGTTTGGAACTGCTTCCCTAAAAAGACCCACCGACTGTCCTTATTTGTCTTGCTATTCAAACTTTTCTTTTGGTACTACATTGTGCTTTCATTGAATTATTTTTAGGGAAAATTACACTTTACACCCTCTTATTTTGTTTCAAAAACAAATATGTATCAATAGTATTAGAAACTTAGTTTGTACCCCTCAATTTCAACCCGCCAATTCAGAAAGCACCCCTTCGACGGTTATTATTAAAAAAGTAAGGGGTAGAATGGGAATTTCAGTAAAATATTAACTAAACTAATTTTTTTATTTTTCAGATTATATTAAAAATTGAATTTATTATTATAACTATAAAATAATATCTTTAAATTTTTTGAATAATATTATATAGTTGAGTTTTAAATTTTAGTAATATTATTAATGCCAAAAATTATATAATTCTACCAAAATTAAATTCAAAATAATTTTTTTATATATATTTTATATATATTTAATTTAATGTAATTATTTCATTTTAAAATCTTTGACGTCGTTATGATTTTAAAATGCATTTAATGAAAATATTCTGATCAATATTAATATTTAATATACAAAAAAAATCATTTTTATAACTATTTTAACTTATTTTTGAAATTCTAACTAAAATTTATTTACATTTTAAAATAAAGTTCCCTTTTTATCATTTATTATTTTAATTATAATCTGTAAAATGGTGCATACTAAATTAGTAAGTTGAAGTTAAGGGGTGCAAGTTATATTTTCGAAAGTTCTGGTACAAAATTATTTTTTCAACTTTGTTTGAGGATGTAAAATGCAAATTTATCTTATTTTTAAATGTAAAGCCTTTCATAAAATTGGAAGATATAAAACTAAAGCTCTGCTGACGACTGATCTAGTGGTTCATGACTCTGAAATGCACTTGCAACTTTACTTCATACTTTAGATTAAAAATTAAATTAAAATGGACTCAATAAGTTATATACATCAAATACATAAGGAAAAAGATTGAACCATACGTATGTAAGACTCATGAATGAATCTAATAATCTAGCATTACACTTTCAAACAATCCAACTTAATTATTTTTTCAATAACTAGATTTATACATTTTACAAAGAAGACAATAATCAAATAGGGACCTACAAAAATTAAGATTTTATTACATTAATTTACGCTCATCCCGTATAATTATGGGCAATATATGAAAATTAGTTTTTTGACAGTAAATTAATTTTTTAAAACAAATAAGAGATTTGAGCAAAAAAAATTCCGGTTTACAAAAAGCTAATTTTGAAATTTTCCCACTCAGGTTTACAAAAAACTAATGCCCTTTTGACAATTAATTGTAATCATAAATTGTAACTATTTGAAATAACTATTTTGATTAGCTGATTGGTTTAGCTGTTAAGATTAAGTGATGTTAAAGGTTTAATTTGATCAAACTCTAATTTAATTCAGAAAATCATTCTTTAATCGAAAATCTAACTTTCAAATTAGTCTAATTAAAATATTTATTTATCAAATAATTTTATTTAAAATAATTAAAATTTAAATTATTAGTTAAAACAATTTATTTAATCAATTAGTTAAAATCACTGATTCAAACAGTTACGATTAACCTCTAGTTCAGAAGTATGACCATGATTTTATTAGAATATATCAGAGATTATAAATCGAAGCTGAATATGTCTAACCTACCTAGTTGGAATTGGGATGATTCCAAAATTGCTGTCCAAATAATGCTAAAGTATGACATTTCAACCAAAACGAGTGCTTCTCAATCGGTTGACTGGATAAGCAAGTTGGTCAACAGCAGGCCGACTAATACATTTGTTATATTTTTTTCAACTTATCGATTTGTAGTTCAACCATTTTCGACCTATAATTAAATGTAATCCTTGATATTTGGTACAGGGGTATTTTCGTATTTTGTGTGTCAAAATATTAAATATAAATTCGATATTTATAATATTCGTTTATTTTTATATTCGTGTACCTTTATTTCATATCGTGTATGTCGTGTTAAATTGAATATTAATATAAATTAAATTAATGGATAAAAAATATATAAGATTTTTAGATAAAAAAATTATAAAGTATATGAAATATATATTTAATATCACAATTCTACTTGATATTATGAAATCAAATAATATTTTAAAAATTAACATGCACATATTTATTATAAATATACATATATTTATAAAAAATATTAATAATTATTTATAATATTTATTTGTGACGTATACTACGTGTCATGTCGTATAGTATACTTCAAGATTAAACACAAAACTAACAATAAATCTCGACCTTATACTTTAGTGTTCATGTAAAAAAACATATATAAATACTACTCCCTATTTTTTACATTTGGTTTGAGCACTGAGGTTAAAAAATATGTATAAAATAGTGAAAAAAGAAAAAGAAAAGTAGATTAAGTGGTAGGACTCATTGATTTTTAATGTATAAAATGGAGATAGTGGAGTAGAAGTAGTGTGAAAAGGGAGAAAAAATGAGAAAGTGGTGAGACTCATTAATTATTTTTAGTAAGTTTTGAAATATAAAGAATTAGTTGTGACATCAAAAAAAGGAAAATATAAATAAATGGTTGGGACAGAGCAGTATATTTTCGTGTCGGTTTCCTGTTATATCCAAAATTATTGTAATGTGTATCATGTACAAATTTGTTGAATCTACATATAATACTTCTACAACCTTCTTTGTAATTATAAATTATATTTTTCAATTCTTTTATTTTTTCAAAATAATTTATATTTTTTTGCAGCTTTGAAAATACAAAAATATTATATTTAAATATATTTTTTGAATTTTTAAAAATAAATTAGAAAAGATGCATTTTTTGAGATAAAAGGTAGGATTATATATTTTATAGAAGTTTGAATGTGAATATATAAGTCGATGTTAAGAACGTGAATCAGAATTACATGATAAAGATATCTTGCACTAATTAATCCCAATGGTCACAATATCAATTATATATGTATATATATATATATTATACAAATATAATAATAATAAATAATTTATTAAGATGGATATATTAGTTTAATAAAAATACGCACTGATCAATAAGATCTTGAATTTAAACGACACTAAGCCTTACAACAATTTTAAAAAGAATACCCAAAATACATCATTTTTCAGCTTCAAACGCACCAGTGTAGCATGCATATTCATATTTTATTTTATTTTACAAAAAATACCAATTTTCAACATGTGTATTCACCGTTTACGGAAACATGAATATGAAAAATGTGCATGCCCTTGAATAAATATGTCATACATGTGTATTTTTTTTTAAATAAAATACATATGCGTATTTTGAGAATTGGCCCCAAAATGATAGGTATTTTGGTTACTCACCGATCAGATGCTTAATTAATATATTCAGTAATTTTTAGAACTACGATCTAACCAAGTTAAATAAATAAATATAAAGATATATAGACACACTTATATATATAGTAAAAAATTATTATATATAATAAAAAAATAGATAATTCATTTGAATTTAAAATTTGTCGATATTAATATATGTATTCATGTAAACAATTAAAATTTAAAATCCGTATTTAATTTTTTCTCGATTTTCAATTTTATTCACGCTAAATTGTCATTAAATAAAAAAAATATATTTTTTTGACAAGTTAAATTAATCATATTTATTAAAAAATATATATTTATTTTACAAAAAGAGTTGGAATAATAAATTAATGATACCAAAAAAAAATCCACAAAAAGAATATATAAATAAAACAGTCAAATAAAGAAACTATAACAAAACGAGCTTAACTTGTGATCGCCAAAATCTGAAACATATACACACAAATACACACACAAACTCTTTGATCTCGATTTGAATCCAATTCAATTGAAGATGTTTCCAGGTATGATGGATCCAGAGCTGATGAGACTCGCGCAGGAGCAGATGAGTCGTATGTCTCCGTCTGATTTATCGAAAATTCAACAGCAGGTTTGTTATCGTTTAGTTGTTTTTTAATTTGAACTCGAATTGTTTGTTATGTTTTTGATTGAATTGAATTGTGGATTTGTACTTGATTGCGGAGGTGATTTGGAGTTTGTTAGAGTTGTAGTAATTAGGATGTGTTGTAGAGTTTCGATAAAGGAATATTCGATAATTTGAGATAATTGGGCTTAACTGTGGAGCTGATTTGAAGTTTTAGGATGTATCGGAGAATTTCGATAAATGAATATCTGATAAATGAATGATTTCGATAGATAACAATTGTTTGATGAATGAACTTATGATTTTGTATTTTATCGCGGAGGTGATTAGGAGTTTGTTAGTTTTTTAGGGAATTTGGATGTGTAGTTGAATCTCGATAAATGAAGGTTTGATAAATGAATGATTTAAGATGAATAATATGTTGTTTGTTATGTTTGTGATTGAACTTGATTATGGAATTAGGATGTTAACGTAGAATCTCGATAAATGAATAATTGAGTATGCGATGAATGAATGAGCTTAATTAATAATTATTGTTTGTGATGAATGGAATTATGATTGGACTTGATCGCGGAGGTGATTTGGAGTTGGTTACGTTTTTAGAGAATTAGGATGTGTAGTTGAATCTCGATAAATGAATATTTGATAAATGAATGATTTCTATAAATTATGATTTTGTATTTGATTGTGGAGCTGATTTGAAGTTCGTTAGGGTTATAGGGAATTAGGATGAGTAGTTGAATCTCGTTATATGAATATACAATAAATGAATGTTTTCGATAAATAAGTATTATTTGTAATGTTTAGTGTTTGTGATAAATGGAATAATGATTGAACTTGATTGCGGAGCTGATTTGGAGTTTGTTAGGGATGCAGTTGTAGAGAATTAGGATGTGTGATAATGAATATCGGATAAAAGTTTGATCAATAATCGAGGATTAGAGTTGGTGTATTTATAAATCCTATAAATTAATTATCTCGATAAATGACTAAAGTCCCGCTCCTATTAACATAGGAGCTGGAATTGGAAGGAAAGGTATTATCCACGAATATTGATATGCCTGTTCTATAAAAAAGTTTTTCGAAATTGCTAGTGATTCTGACTGATACATCGAAATTGCCTCCCCTATTTGTAAAGTACTCGAGAGAAAAAAAAACACCATCGGATTTCAAAGTAGCACGATATAATTCAAAAAATTCACCCAATTGAGCGCGTCTAGCATATTTTTTCACAGTAGCAGGATCACTATAACTGACTCCGTTGAGTTCGCCACCGTAGAACTCAACAGAGTTATGGCATTCAATCTCATATTGCAAGAAATCCAAGAATTTTGATAATGAATTTCGGATAAATGTTTGATCAATAATTGAGGATTTGGTTTGGTGTATTTATAAAGTCTATAAATGAATTATCTCAATAAATGACTAAAGTTCTCCGGTCCTGAGGTATTTATTTATCAAGGTTTAACTGCAGATTGATTTTGTTTAAACAATCTGTAGGTTGATTTTGTTAAAATTCGAGAGCGGGAATTTTAATAGTTTTTTAAATGCATTGTGTCTAGGAGGAGATTAGTTTTTTGCTTTGCTCTGTGTGTTTGAATACAGTCTTATGGGAAATTGTATATCTAGATTGCCTTAAGTTTTTAATGTGGCGGTTATAATTGGAATAATGTTCTCGGTTATTTTGTTTTTGTATGAAAAAGTGATTGAGCTAGTTTAGTTAGGTGAGATTTTTTGTTATCGGGCCTGTGTTGTGTTCTTTGTGCAATTGCATAGTAGGAAGGTGTTGATAGTGAGTTAGATACATGTGTTTTGATTTTGACTCCCTGAGTTAAAATGTTGAATTTGTATGGAGGTCTTAATTGTGACCTGTAATTGACGTTGCAGATGATGTCTAATCCCGATTTGATGAGGATGGCTTCAGAAAGCATGAAAAATATGAGGCCTGAAGACTTAAAGCATGCAGCAGAACAGATGAAGTATGCACGTCCAGATGACATGGCTGAAATAGGGGAAAAGATGGCTAATGCGACCCCTGAAGAATTCGCGACCATGCGGGCACGAGCAGATGCACAGGTCACGTATGAATTAAATGCTGCTCAGATGCTGAAGAAACAGGTAAACATCCAGTTCTTAAAAGCAGTAAAAAACTTTTGTTACTTTAGATGTACTTTAACAAAGTTATTATACATACTACGTATACTTAGTGCAAGAGAATAAGGTGTTACTTTCAAGAAGACAAAAACTCTCATATGTTCTCTCTGCTTCTTCGCAGAGATCAAGTCCTTTTGTGTAATTCACCTTGTTATTTTATCATTTTTCTTATCGCCACCCTTAACCTTTAAGAACTAAATACTAAAATAATTGTATTAGTAAAAAAAAGGAAAGAAATGATTGCAATCTGTACTTGTGGATTAACCTAAAACCGTGTTATCCAATTGAATTAATTTTAGGCATGAGGCTACATAAGTTGGCTCTTTACGTGAACTACTTGCACTACCCTTTAACGATATAGTACTTTTACATTGATTATCTGAAGACCTGCTTTACTTCCGTTACTTGTATATGTTATATTCGTGTCATGTTGTAATGAACTCACTAATTCAAGTCTAAATCAACACCAAGGGATTCAATACAGAGATGTTTATCAGAGAAGAACACTTCAATTGACAATAACAATACTTTCTAATTAGTACTAAAAGGAAATAGATAGATAACACACTGAACGTTCGAGAGGTTCAACTCTCTCCCACTAGAATAAAGTAAATACCAGAGTACTAATTGCCTGCCTTCTCAATAGCCTTGTCCCTCTATATATTACTCCCCCCTTCACATGTCTCGCGTGCTGTCTCCAAGTACTATTAGGTAATGACATAATTGCCCTGATATAGTGTATTCGCATATTTGCCCTTATACTTGGTCGCATTATATATGTGTAGAATTTGTGGTTACCTTAATTCATCACATTACCCTCCCCTCAAAGATTCACCTTGTCCTCAAGGTGGAAGTGCGGGAACCTTGCATCCAAGTCACCGGTTACCTCCCAAGTGGCTTCAAACGGTGGTGAACCATGCCAATTAATCAAGACTTCCAATGTCCACTGTGATCTGTGCTGCACTTTATGAACATTCACCACTAACTCAGGCGTTGCCACCAGCTTTGGTCCAAGTGTTAGTTGTGCTGAAATTGTTGTAGACTCAGGGGATGACCCAATGGCTCCTCTCAGTTGCGAGGTGTTTAACACCTGAAGAATTTTACTTGATACTGGTAGTTCCAAACGATATGTCACCTTTTCAAGATGCTGCAATACTTTAGACAACCCGTAAACTTTTGAAGCTAAATTTTTATATGACTGGTACGCGATGGAACGTTGTCGATACGGATGAAACGTCACATACACACATTTTCCCACGTGGAATGCATCATCCATACTCTTTTTACTTTCATTGTCTTTCATTGTCTTTGCCTCCTGCCACTTCACTAACACCTTTGGAGCTCCGGGAAAGCCTTTAACTTTTGAAGTAACATTTAGCAAAGGCTCGGGAACGACCACTAATTCCAAGTCTGGAGCAAAATCCACAGGGAGCGACAAGGACACCAAAGACACATGTGTTGTCCCAGTTGCTCTTTTAAGTTCTGACACGTGAAAAACGGGGTGGATTCTGATGTAAGAAGGGAGCTGTAATTGATATGCCACCTTGCCTATACGCGGGAGAATAGTAAACTGACAATAAAACCTCGCAGCCAGCTTCTCAATCGGCCTTCTCGCTAACAAATTATGTCGATATAGCTGGAACGTCACATGCACACATATCCCAACCTGGAATGCATCATCCCTCCTCTTTTTATCTGCATTGTCTTTCATAATATTACCAAGATAAAATAGTTTAGCATGCCAAATGATCATCAGTTCTGAGATAGGTGCATTTACTTCAAGAATTTGATCAACTATTATCCTCGCATACATCTCCGTTACAACAAGCTTAAACTTCTTACATGCCGGAAACAACTGAAATACCACAAAAACTTGCTTATAAAGATATAGTCTAAGAAATCTGTAGAAGTTTATACTCTGTCCATTAATCTTATACTTGGTGTTAGCTGGACAGGTCTTCATCACCTTCTCAGCCTTTACCCAATTAAAAGAAAGAAGATCCTTGATATAATTATCAACTACCGAAAATTTCACAATGAATATGGGCTGGTTGATCATTTCGCCAGGCACATCAAAATTTAGTGATAAACTATTCTCAGTACTGCAATAATTTGAAGCAAGTCTATCACTATCCATCACTCCTCGCACCCTCCCCTTAAAACCCTGATACAAATTCGGTTCAACATTTCGAAGATTAATATGCCTCTCAAGATTACTTTTAGCCTCTAAATCCAACTCTGGTCCTTTTTCTTCAGGTAGCTTATAATACATTGCTCCACCTTCATCATCCCACACTAAATTCCTCTGAAGCTTACTATTAAATAAATTGCATCCTCTTATATTATCGAATCTAAACACCAAACTCAACAAAATTATCGTCAGTGAAACCTCCTATTTAAAAGACAATTCATCAACTTTTATCACTTCATGCACCATCCCATTGTAGGCCTGATACAAGTCCTGTTCACCAAGTTGAAAAATAGCAGGGCTCTTATTCCCATCATATCTATCTTTATCCCCCTCCTTATATCTTATTTTTATTCGATACTTACCATACTCATCTTCGTGAAGTTTGTAAATAGGAACAGTATCATACTCTTTTTCAGTAGGCTTAGAATTAATAATCATATGATACTTGACAAGTTGTTGAGAATGTATTTTTAAATCCCTTTCACTTCCCTGGATGAGATCAAGGATTCTTTGCAACACGATCGAAGAGAATAACAGAGCTTTATCTACTTTCACTTTGTCGGGACTATTATCAAACATTTTAAGGGCGGATCTTGCAGGTTGTATCAATTGTGACTTGTTTGAATCCTCACACTTTTCATTCACAGGTTTCTCTACTCTATTTAAATTATCCACTTTATCAACAACCGCAATATGAGTAGGAGCATTAAAAGTTTGAATTACATGATTTATGGACAACTCCCTGGAATGAGAATCATCTTCACTGTCTCTATCACCCTTCCTAATCATCTCCGAAAGCGAATGATGCATAGCTTCCACTGCTTTATCTATTGCCTTGGACACCATCTCCGAAATCGCCTTTTCCAGATTTCTAAACTTATCTTCCTCTATCTTGTCGATTCTTTGAAACTGTCGTGTTTTCAGTTGGGGCGCCATGACCGAATCGCTCTGATACCACTTGTAATGAACTCACTAATTCAAGTCTAAATCAACACCAAGGGATTCAATACAGAGATGTTTATCAGAGAAGAACACTTCAATTGACAATAACAATACTTTCTAATTAGTACTAAAAGGAAATAGATAGATAACACACTGAACGTTCGAGAGGTTCAACTCTCTCCCACTAGAATAAAGTAAATACCAGAGTACTAATTGCCTGCCTTCTCAATAGCCTTGTCCCTCTATATATTACTCCCCCCTTCACATGTCTCGCGTGCTGTCTCCAAATACTATTAGGTAATGACATAATTGCCCTGATATAGTGTATTCGCATATTTGCCCTTATACTTGGTCGCATTATATATGTGTAGAATTTGTGGTTACCTTGATTCATCACACATGTTGAACAGTCACAATTAGCTATAACAGCTGATGCTTTAGACGTCTAGCTTGTAATGGATTGTTTACTTTATCTCTTTATGGCAGGGCAATGAACTTCATAGCCATGGAAACTTTAATGGCGCTTTACAGAAATATTTGCTTGTAAGTACTACTTTTCCAAAGGTTCCTATTTTGTATTGCAGATGTTACTTGATATCTGCGATATCTAGTACACCTGAAAGTAGATTTTTTTTTTTTTTTTTACGTTTTTCAAATCTAGGCAAAGAAAAACCTGCGAGGCATTCCATCTGCCAAGGGCAAAAGTCTCCTATTGGCCTGTTCGCTTAATTTGATGTCATGCTATTTGAAAACAAAGCAGTATGATGAGTGCATAGAAGAAGGAACTGAGGTATGACAACTTCGAGTTCCATTCCTATATGAAATTTCAGTGATTCAATACTGTCAAATATTAGTTAGATGCGTGATATTTCTACTTTATTGTGTAAAATGTGAATTGTTGTTTTACGTTTCACTTTAATTGATTACATTTCTGGATTGCTACAGGTTTTATCATATGATTCTAAAAATGTCAAGGCCCTCTATCGCCGTGGTCATGCCTATAAGGAACTGGGACGGTTAGAAGTGAGTGTTATTGTGCATGATATTCCTACTATTATTGGAGTCTTAAATTTAATACATACTTTATTATATTTATGATTTATCTATTTGAGTATCATGTTAAGTAATTTTTAATATATTTATCTGTCCTCCGTTACCTATTGGAATTTTTGAAATATATGTAGGACGCGGTTTCAGATTTAATTCAAGCCCATGAAGTTACCCCTGATGATGAAACCGTTGCAGACGTCCTGAGGTATTGAATACTGAAGTAATAGTGTTTTTGTATCTGGTACAGAGAGCATATGTTCATCCTGGTTCTTATGCCTACTGTTGATGAATCTTTTTCAATGTTTTTAGATATTTATTTATATATACCTATGCTCACAATGTGACACGAGTATGTTGTTGACACAGGGATGCTGAGCAGAGACTAACAGAAAAAGGTGGTGTTCCTCGGCGTAGAGGTAGTTGCTTTTATATATTATAGTTTTTTTAATGTAACTAGTACTTGCCACCATATATAATATATATTACAGGGTCTGTTGCTTTTCATAATCATTCTTCCATTATTTGATTTCAAGCTCAATCTTTTTCATCTGCCTAATTTTGTGTTTCCTTAAAATAACAAATTGATAGGATTGGTTATTGAAGAAATTACAGAAGAGGTGCAATCTTCATTACCTGGAGATCATGACATTTCCAGTTCAGAGTATCCAACATTGGCACAACAAGGTGCACGAGAAACCAGCAGTAGGGTTCCATCATCCAACACAGAGAGCATTCAAGCTTTAAGAGATGACCCAGAATCTATCAGGTTTATATTATATGTTGATGTAGCTGAATGATACCTGAAGTCCTTTTTTTTAAAAAAAAATTCTCCTACAGTTTTACCTAGGATTCTTGGTCTTTTCTAATTCTCTTTACTTTTTTTTAGGGGTCATTAGTTTTGTTGTTTCCTGTTCACATGGAATGATGCACTTGAGTAGTGTCTATTTTTTTCTTTCCAAAATAAAATTTCCAGAGGACTTCTTTATGTTATGATTGTTAAATAGTCAGCACACACATGTTTTAAGGACAGGGTGTCCCTGTCAATACACGTTTTGCAGCACATTACGGTCTCATGGATACGTGGTAGAGACTTGCTATCTATATTTGCTTATATTGTACTCCCTCCGTCCCAATGAATTCTTAACATTTGAAATAGATTGCTCGACACGCATTTTAAGGCTCGTATCTACTATAGTTATATAAATTATTTTAAAACTTTTTTCGCTTAAAAATTAAATGTTCAATTTTTTATTAAAAAAAAATCTTAAAATAAGTCATGGAACTATACTAGATAAGAGCCTTAAAATGCGTGTCGAGCAATCTATTTTTAATGTTAAGAACCTAGCGGGACGGAAGGATTATACTCTATTCCCAGAGCCTTTTTTCAATAAGCACATAATTACTATTCAATGATTTGGATTTTGGTTATAAATTAGCTGATAGCACCATTTTTGATTTTGCACGATGCAGGCATTTTGGTCTAATTTATATTCTGATTATTGTGGCCCGCATGCGCACATACACACACGCATAAATGTGTGCTTGAAATATTATGTATTATTATATATTTTTTGACACAAGTATAGATACATAAGGCTCTTTTCATCTGTAGTGTGCTGTATTCAGGATCAGGGTAATCATTTCATGTTGTGATACAGTTAGATACACACAGAAGCTCACACACAACATAGTATGTCATTATATGTTACTTTTCAGCATGAATGTATATATATAGAATTGTTGATTTAGAATACTGTTTCTGGGTGTACTTTTTTGTTCCCTCTAGAAGAATTGTTTGGGAACATCGTAAATTCGTAATTGTGTTTTTGGTTCGTATCTCTATATAATATGTCTTTTACTTTTTTTTTAATTGGTGTTCATCCTTTACTTTTTTTTCACCCCTCTAATAAGCTATATTCATCGCAACCGCTAGTACTTATTCTTTTTCTATTATTTGATGTATGGAGTAGAACCTTCCAGAACTTCATCTCTCAAGCTGATCCAGAAACTTTAGCTGCTTTGGGTGGTGGAAAAACTGAAGGCATATCACCTGATATGGTGAAGACTGCGTCAAATATGATTAGTAAGATGCCCCCTGAAGAGCTTCAAAGAATGCTCCAATTAGCTTCTTCTTTCCAAGGAGGAAACACAGGTGTCAATGAAGGTTCTAAAGGTTCTACCTTTGGCACTGGACCAATCCCTTCAAATGTGACACCAGACATGCTTAAGACAGCATCTGATATGATGAGTAAAATGCCAGCGGAAGAAATGCAAAAGATGTTTGAAATGGCATCATCTTTGAGAGGAAAGGATTCAGGCTCAGATGCGGCACAAAATTTTTATCCTAATGGAGTGCAATCAAATAAATCAAACAGCCATGGAGCTCCTGGACCTTCTACACTTAATGGGGACCTTTTAAGGGAAAGAAGCTCTTCTCGAGGGCCTCAATCTAATTTAGCAAACTCACCTCAAAATAGCTTTCCAAGCTCTAGTGCTGATATCCAAGAACAGATGAGAAACCAAATGAAAAATCCAGCAATGCGGCAGGTAAATGATGGATATATTTAGGTTTCACATTCACGTGCGCAAGTTGGTCTACTGGAGCCTACATGTCCTCTCTCTTGCTAAAAGTCATTATAGGCAATGAACGTTAACAATAAATTGTTTTGAAGAGACAAGAATAAAAAATGTTAATATTTTAGCGTGTTCAGCTTCTAATTCATATATGTTTTTTTCGCTAAAAGATTCGTATGTACTTCTGCACATCCTCCAAATGCATTTACCTATTTCAATGCCATTTTCAATATGAATCTGTGATTTTATTCGTCATATGAGTTTTCCACCCTGTACTTGTATGTGTTCATGCTCTTCCTGACTATTGACAGATGCTATCTACAATGATGCAAAATATGAGCCCTGACATGATGGCAAACATGAGCGAGCAATTTGGAGTTAAGCTTTCTCGAGAGGATGCTGAAAAAGCACAAGCAGCAATGTCATCTTTGTCACCAGAGGCTCTGGAAAAAATGGTACCTTTTTTAGTACATGACTCACGGCACACTGAGTCGTGTTGCAAGTATATTTCTATTTATATGATAATTGAAGTTACTCATGCCCTTGATCCTTGTATGTTCATACATTAGTACCTTTCATTTTTTTTTCTCTTTCAAACATTGAAACTTTGCTTTTACTTGGTGAGATACAACTTCAGTAGAAGCAGGGTGATATAGAAACGTATGCATCAATACAATGCTACTGTAGAGTGGTCTGAATAAGATGAAGCTAGTGAGTTTCTGCGGCAAGCCCATTAAATTTTATAAATAGGATTGAGAATTGATCTGGATTCTGGACTATTAATTTAACCCGGTCAACACCTGAAAAATATGATACACATATCATATTTGTTTTGTAAATGAGACAGATATGGCACATAATTTGAACCTGAACTCTTTTTTATCCCAATTATGAGCACCATAAATCCGCTCAAATCAAATTTCATAATATGGTCCATAATTCGGATTCAGCCCTAATTTGAATATAGACTGGATTATTGGATCATTGTATTTCTATCTCGATATCCCTTTCATATATTTATAATATATTTTGTAGATTTAAACTTCCAATCAGTATGTAATAATGAATCACTTATCAACACATTATTACTTTTACATACTTAGATATCATATATTTAAGCTTTTATCTTTTGTACTTTTTAGTTAGCAGTAAAAAATTTTTAGGTAAAATAATTATCAAGTAGTCAAAATAAAGATGATAGTTATTATTTGGGCAAATCATATTCTGATCATATTCAAAGAATCATAATTACCTATATTAGGACAAAGGAAACTGGAGACTGACTCATATTTGGTTTGGGTCTATCCTGTTCATTTTTCACCCCTAGTTATATAATTACAAGTGCTCCTTCCAAGGAGTTTCATTTAAATTGTAATGCAATAGATTTGTAAATTAGGCTTGTACTTTATGTGAAAACATCTTATTGCATTTGTGCAAAAAACATTTAGATGTTAATTTAAAATCTCAATGAATATATATACCAATTATTTGTATTTTATTAATCAAAAAGATATTCATTTATAACTTAATACTTTAAATGTGTAGTTGAATGAATCAAGTTGATACTATTAATTATATACTAGTTAACTATACTCCTAATTTTTCCACACTATTAAGTGCCTAGTGTTATCTTTTTTACACATCTTTCTTTTCTATTTTTTTCCAGCTAATTGATTTTGTGTCATCTATACTAAACTATATAAGCAAAATAGGGTATAATTGTTGGTAGTCATGTTAAACCATAGAAACAATAGTGATCGTTAGATCTTAATTAAATAAATGATAGCCGGTAGATCTTATGTACTTTACTAGAAACCAAAGTTTCGATCTCGCCAATAATTAATTAAAAAGTTTTATACTTTTAAGTAAAGTCTTAGAGACTGGTTGAGCAAAATTTTTAGTTTTATACATGTTTAACTCTTTGCCACCGGCCTGATACATTATTTACCGCTCTTGCAGATGAAGTGGGCAGACAGGATTCAACGAGGAGCAGAAGGTGCAAAGAAGACAAAAGATTGGTTATTGGGAAGACGTGGTATGGTGTTGGCAATATGTATGCTCATTTTTGCTGTCATTCTTCATTGGTTTGGTTACATCGGCAGTTAAAATGACCTCTACCAGAACAGCCGGATTCTAACCTTTGGAACATAAAAATAGTGAAATTTATTCATCCGTGAGGACTCATTTCTTGCAAGGACATGTTTATGAAAGATATGAGCCTTTTTTACAAGGTGGAGTTGCAGTCTTGTGGTGGAAGTTGACCTCTATAATTCTTTTTGTATGTTAGTATGTTCGGTCCAATAATATATTGGCGGTTGCTTTCCTTCTTTATTTCAATCTGTTGAACCGATCTTCCAGATAACTTCGGCGGATAGATCTCAAGAAAAATTTCAGGAGTTAGGCCGGGTTTTCCTATTTTGTTTCATAGGATCATCTGACACTGTACTGATCATGTACTTTCTGTTATAAAGAGGCTACTCACCTGGTTTTACTAGTAGTTGAATTGATATTATAATTTAGAGAAAATTGCAATTTGCACCCTTTTATTTTGTTTCAAAAATAAATGTATATCAATAATATTGGAAACTCAGTTTGCATCCCTCAACTTCAACCTGCCAATTCAGAAAGCCCCAATTCGACGGTTATTATTAAAAAAGTAAGGGGTAGAATGGGAATTTCAGTAAAATATTAACTAAACTAATTTTTTTTTATTTTTCAGATTATATTAAAAATTGAATTTATTATTATAACTATAAAATAATATCTTTAAATTTTTTGAATAATATTATATAGTTGAGTTTTGAATTTTAGTAATATTATTAGAGTAAATTGCAGTTTGCACCCATTATCTTTGGGTGTTTTCTCATTATGGTCTCAAACTACGTTTGTTGACAAGTTGTATTCCAGGTTTTAAGTATCTGTTCATTTTGCACCCCTTTAACCATCTGCCATCCAACATCACTGTTAACGTTAGTACTGTTCAATTTTCAGAAGGATAAATTGGTAATTTGGTTTGCCTAACGGCTATCTAGGCACTTAGCAGTATATATACACAACCCCAATACATATATGATTCATACATCACTTAGCATCTATTTTACAGCCTTCATTTCTTTTCTGTTAATGGCTTGCAGGTGTAACTGTGGGAAGTGGGTATTGGAGGCAACAACATGGACCTCAACAGCATGGAGGCAACAGCAAAAGAGAGTACTTAGTTCATTACAAATACTGAGAATGAAGATAGTAATTTTATGTAGCAGTCGTTACATTTCGATACCAAAATAAACAAATGAGAGTAGCAAAAGAGCACACAATCTCAGTTCATTACAAATACTGAGAATGATTAATGTGTGATTGTATTTGAAATACCAAAATATCACATAATAGTACGCAGAGATTTTATCTTAAAATCACTCCTTTTTCCCCATATTTTCCTGCTTATGCAACCTTGCAGCCACCAAATTCTTTAAAGATGTGAATTTCTGGCCTTGCACTCGCTGAATCTCAGATGTTTGTGCTGGTGCTTTGAAGGATTTGACGATGCCTGCATGTGTTGAGGTCTTTAATGGAGATGATCTTTTACTTAGTCCAGCTAGTTGTTTCACTCTTCCGCCTCCAGAACCACCTGACTTTTTTCTACCAATATTGTCTGTTTGTGTTCCTTCATATTTGGTTCTCTGGTTTGTTGCTTCATCTGCCTCTTGTTTGTTCTTTTTCTCATCTAATGCCTGTAATCACATATAGATAAGCCAATTATTAGTGGCCAAACTATTTTGATTTTATAGGTAAGGGTAAGAATAATATTTCACCTTTGCAGAACAGGTTCTGATATTGTGTCCTTCTTCCTTACAGTATGCACACCTGGGAGGCCTTTTTTCTGCTACATTTTCCCGGGTCTGTTCCTCCATATTCTCACACCCTGTTTGGGCTCTTTCATCCAATTTCTGCATATACAATGTTTATTCTTGAACTTTTAACTCGGGTACATGTATTGCTAAATGAAAAGAGTAAAGTTAGTACACAAGTCTAACCTTTTTTGTGCAGGTTCTTGTGTTGTGACCAACCCCTTTGCAGTGACTACACTCTAGACTTGTTCCTATCCTCTTCATCATGTAAGGTTATTGGCTCTAGTTTGAATGACATCTGATCTAGTATCCATTTTCTTTTTTGGTCTCCCTGGAGCTACTTTTTTAAGTGGTGGCAATAATGGGGTCTCTTGAGTTTGTTCCCAGAATTCTGGCCCATTAATAGGTTCCAATACATGGCTATAAACTTGCAAGTACCATGTTCTTCTATGGCAGTCATCCATGTATTCTAGTGGGCTTTCTTTTTGAAAAAATATACATGAACATGCATGAAAACAAGGTATACCTGTTAGTTGCCATTTTCTGCATGCGCAAACCTTATTTTTCAGGTCACATACAATCTCATGACCACCATCTGTCATGGTCACATGGTTTTTCTCCTACAAATCCTTTCCAAGCATGTGATATGAATTGATTTGAACATAGTCACAATTCCCATCTCCCTGAATCGATTGATTGCATTATTAAAAACTTCGCAGTTATTGTTGACGAACATTCGGATTTGCATATATCTCTAAAGGCTGTTCTACTCCATTGTGACTTTGGTTTTGCTATCAACCAAGCATGTGCTTTTGGGGACAACTACAAGTTAAATAACATGTTATTATATGCATACTAACATAGTATATGATGGTGCAAAATGAGTTATTGAGGGAAGAAAAGTACCTTCTTCAACTCATCCATATGCATCTTAAAGAAGTACTCTGTAGTTGCCCTAGCTGCACACCACATAAGCCTCCTCACTCCAATACTTTTATGTTCCTTGTGCAAATTCCTGTATAAGTGCATAACGCAAAAACGATGCTCAGCCTCCGGAACGTGCGATTCTAGTGCATTTACCAGGCCTTTTTGCCTATCAGAAATAAAGGTGTAGGTGGCAGCATTAGAAATTCTTAGGTCATCTTTCAACAGACCTATAAACCATCCCCAACTATCATTATTTTCGGCTTCGACTTGGGCCCAAGCAAGTGGATACATGCCGTCATTTGGGTCAGTTGCAACTGCTGTTAAAAGGATCCCACCTAATGGGCCTCGAAGGTGACAGCCATCTAACCCAATTATTGGTCTACAACCATCCAAAAAACCCTCCTTTAATGGGCCAAGGCAAACATAAAAACGCTTAAATCTTCTTCTTCTTCTCCTAGTCCAGTAGGCTCAGACATTATCTTAATAGTTGATGTTGGCATCTGTCTTCTAACTTCATTTCCATATGCAAACAATTGTCCATACTCAGCTTCATGCTTTCCAATAATGTTCTCTCTGGCTTTTTTCAGTGCCCTATAAATCATAGATGTAGAGATCTTGCATTTCAGGTCATTAACTACCTTCAAATGAAAAGCATTGGTTGGCCATGTAGGGTTCATTCGAATCTCATCTTCATACTTATTTGCAATCCATGTGGAATTGACACACTTCTGCTCCCAAGTTGGATTGCAAGTGTGTCTGTTGTATAATGTTTTTATTTGGATGGTAGCTGACCTTTTCTGTTTAATCCCATAGCACTTCCACTCACAACCAGCAGCACACACCCACTTGATCTTGTCTGATAAGTTCTTCCTTAATCTGATAGGCCTTTGGTGAACAATGACATGCTTCCTTATGGTTGCTCTGAAAACAGCCCCACTGCTAAACAACATCCCAAGTGCAAATTGAGGGTCATCCATCCCAGTGATTTCATTGAATTCTGGGTACTGAATGTCAGCTTCATCACAAGAAGAGACAACCATTCTTTCATCTGCAGAATTCCAACTATCTTCTGAACTAGAATCTTCAAACTCATATTGTGTAGCTGGTGCATCTTCAGGGGTTGAATTCACATTTTCTTCAACATCTGGAACTGTTTGAGGTGGTGCATCTTCTTCTGATGGCACTTGTTGATCTTCAACAAAATTTGTAGACCCTTCAATTCTTCTATGTGCTTTCTTCCTTGAAACTGACTGGTTCTTTGCTCTTTTTACTTTGCAACTCTCCTTAACTTCAGTTTCAACTGGATCACCGTCAGCCAATATTACAGGAGTGTCTTCTGTATTTTTAAACAGTCCCTGTGAGAATACAAAGAGAAAATACAAATTTAAAATTCATATGTAACCTTCTACAATGATTAACAAAGGGTTACTCTAATTCTTACCCTTAACATGGAAAATCTTCCTCTCTTTCTGGTCCTGTATGGAGGATTAGGAGGAGGGATTCTCTTCTTCTTTTTTGGAGTCTTCTCTACTTCACTGTCAGTTGAATCTAAGTTAGAGTTGTCCCCTTGAAAACTGTCATTATCCTCCTCATCCTCCCCTTGTGCAGGCACATCTTCATCCTCTTTTTCTATGGGTACAATATGATCCTCTGCCTCATCAATCATTTGACTTACTCTTTTTTCTTTTTCATCCACCAACAGTTGTGTGAAGGAGAAATCATCCCATTCACAATTCCAATTTCTAAAGGTCCTAGCAGTGGCATACACTCGCAATAATTTTGTGTAAACCAACATATCAGTCAAATTTCCAACATGTTCTTCATTTTCAATTGACATCAATCCAACAGACAATTCTACTTCTGGTAAGCAATACCACAAATCAAAATCCCCTTTTTTCAACCCTACTTCTACACACATCGATTCAAGTTCTTTCAAACCAAAATCTCCACCATGGTAATGTTTAATTGAGCACATATCAAAATACGATATTTCTCCACCAACATATGACTTAACAGATTCATCTAAATCCCCACCATGGTATAGTTTAATTGTAAAGTGGATTGAATATTCTGTAAAATACATTAAATTAAAGAGTAACCATACGAACCAAACAAATATCAAATACAAAATTACATCAATATCACTTAAACAAATAATTCGAATATAAAGAGGACCACCACTTAAACAAATAATTCTTTACTTAAAACCCTAAAAGACATGCATGCAACCCTAATTCAAATATAAAGAGGAAGTATTACCTCCATACTCGGGTGTTTCAGACCCCCCAATCAGTTTTGGTTCTAGGATTAGTGGTATTTCTTCATCTGCTTTCACAACTTCACTCCAATATTCGTTTGGAACTTCAGCCCAGGTAGTGCTACCATCACCAACAACCCGTAAACGGCCTCGCATCGTAATTAACCAGTCACCGTAATTCGATTTTCTAAGTATTTAGGTATATTTTAGGGATTAAGAAAGAGGTATTTAGTTTCAATGTTGATAGTTTCAGGGAAGAGGAAAAAGCGTATGATAGTTTCAATGTTGACGCTATACAAATTGGGGATTAGGGGTATTTTGTTTAATTACCAATTATACCCCTGACAGTTCTAACGTTAACGGTGATGTTGGATGGTAAATGACTGAAGGGGTGCAAAATGAACAGATACTTAAAATCTGGAGTGCAACTTGTCAACAAACGTAGTTTGAGACCATAGTGAGAAAACACCCAAAGATAATGGGTGCAAACTGCAATTTACTCATATTATTAATGCCAAAAATTATATAATTCTACCAAAATTAAATTCAAAATAATTTTTTTATATATATTTAATTTAATGTAATTATTTCATTTTAAAGTCTTTGACGTCGTATGATTTTGAAGTGCATTTAATGAAAATATTCTGATCAATATTAATATTTAATATACAAGAAATCATTTTTATAAATATTTTAACTTATTTTTGAAATTCTAACTAAAATTTATTTATATTTTAAAATAAAGTTCCATTTTACCCCTTATTATTTTAATTATAATCTGCAAAAGGGTGCATACTGAATTAGTAAATTGAAGTTGAGGGGTGCAAATTGTATTTCCGAAATTTCTGGTACAAATTTGTTTTTTCAACTTTGTTTGAGGGTGCAAAGTGCATTTATCTCTATAATTTATAAATGCCTTTCTAATTGTAAGTTATAAAGTACCACTTATTTGCCTAATATTGTCAGTGAGGAAAGACCACTCGGTTATAGTAATTTTTCATAAATAAAATATATTACAGGAGTGCATGGTGAGTCGACCATTGTGTTCCTGGTTTTAAATATAATTGTAATCTAATCTTTTTGCAGAATCAACTCTTGATTTGTTAGCAGGATACTTGCCAACACTTTAATCACGTGTTCCTGGTTTTAAATATAATTGTAATCTAATCTTTTTGCAGAATCAACTCTTGATTTGTTAGCAGGATACTTGCCAACACTTTAATCACATGTATGAGACGTATCGAGGTTCAAAATCTTGAACTGTTTCGTCAATTTTGCAGTTTGCGTTGTCATTTTGTACTTTGGGGAATTTTCACTTTTCATTGCAAATGCTGTAGGGAACTTATCCCTGACCAACATTGGCTGTGAGCTGCCGCAATGATCACTTATCACAATGTTTCATTGCATTGATGTATTTTAACCAAATTAGTTGTGGATAATTTGCAAATGCTATGTGCAAAAATTTACAATTTTTATTGAAAATTTTGTTCGATTGAATCATTCCGTACTACTTAGAAGACGTGATATTTAAGGTGCAATGGCCTCGGAGAATAGATAATAAAATGTTAAATTATCACCTGACCATTGTCATCCGTCATTAGCATGTAGCTTAATTTAATCATGTATCCGTTGTCGAGACTATGTCATTCGGTACTTGTTTGATTACTAAACAGATATAATATTTTACTTAACTTTTTAAATTATAATACCAGTTTTTCAACTATAATATCAGGTGTAGCATTGTGAAAATTTTAGTACCGGCCTTTTGAAATTGTCAGTAATTCAAATCAAAACAGCTATACCACTAGTTTTTTTCTATAACGTGACAACGATAGATGAGGCTTCTAGATATTAGACTTACAAATCCTAACAAACTCTGGATTCCAGCAATAATCGTTACTAACATATTTTTCGTTAATAATAAATTTAATAAATAAATTTTTAACTTCATCATACATAGTAAACATAAATCAACTTTCATGTAATGTAACATATATTTTCTTAAATAATAAATCATAAATGTTTTATGTATTATTTTTGCATAATGTTATGTATGTCAAATTCGTTTTCAAAATCTTATGATAATAAAATATAACATTTGTAAGGTTTTAATTTGGAGGTGCACATGGTGGAGACGCGCAGGTTTCCATTCTACGAAGTTATATTTTCTATCAGATTTATATTTTACACATCAGAATTGAGAAATAAATTTGCAAAAAACTCCCACATTTATATTTTATTTTTTAATAATAAACGAGATAGGATATGTCGTAAAAATCTAAGCTGGATACAGAAAATCTGAATCTTCATTATTACAACCTGGTCAATTACCCTCTACTCTAACAACAAAAGTCCACATTCCCTCTAAATATCACCATTTAGAATACACCTTTTCATTTCATCCTCTAAAAAGATACACACCTATACATACATCTATACACACACATCTATTTTTAGTTTCTCTCCTCCCTGTCAATAAACACAAAACCCTCAGCTTTCACATATACACACACCTATACACACATATTTCAATTGCAATTCGATTCGGTTATTCGAGCATCGATGATGAATCAGAGGATTGAAGAAATGGACGGAGATTCGCCGCTGGCGGAGAAGCGAAAGCAAAGGCTGTTAAACGACGACGGAGATGATCGCCGGAGGCGTCGGATCGGAGAAGTCGCCGGCGGCGCGACGGCGGAGTGCGCGGTAATGTGCTGTTGTATTCCGGTGGCGATCATCAATCTTTTGATTCTCGCCGTTTACAAAGTTCCGGCGGGTTTGGGGAAGAAAGTGTGGAGGAGGAAGAAGACGAAGAAGAGGAGGTTGTTGAAGAAGAGCGAGATTGTCGGCGATGATTTCAGCGAGTTTTTCGGTGCGAGTCGAATCGGGTTGGAGGGGTCGGGTCGGGTTGAGTTTGAGGATGAGGAGATGTGGGGGGAGTTGTATGGGACTGGGTTCTGGAGAGTTCCGTCGGTAAAAGAAGGAGAAGAGATTGTTGTTGAATTAGATTAGATTAAAAGAATTGAATTAATTTCGGAAACAACGACAAGTTTCGAATTCTCGACACAGGTAGTACGGGTCGGGTGGATTTGAGTTTTGCGGAGGAGGAATTGTGGGCGGTGAATGGGATTGGGGTTCTGGAGAGTTCATTTGGTAAAAAAAAAGAAAGAAAACGAGATTAATGGAGAATTTGAAATATTGAAGGATGTAATATGTGAATATTTGAGTGTGTTTTTTTTTTTAAGTTAAGGTGTTAATGGATGGTTTATGTGACGTGTGGGGATGTATGTGGTTTGTGATGGAAATGAGAAATATATAAGTTGGATCATTTTTTAATGGTTGGTGTGATTTTTGTATTTTTCTTGGTTTATATATGTTCATGTGGAAATGGTTTTTAAAAAAAATTGATTTTTATGGGATTTTCAATGAGAGAAAAATGAGGTCGAGGATAATCTCGGATAATTTTCCTGAGATTACAAATTCCTCCCATAAATTTTTTTTCCTGAGATAATAAATTTCTCTCATAAAAATTTAATGACATTTTGTAAATATAAATAACTTATTATAAATTTATTCTTCTGTATTTATTTATATATTTATTTATATTTCCGCGGCAGTTATCTAAGTTCGTAGTTGAGTGGAGTCCGTTTATAGGCCGAAATGGAGGTGTCAGGTATAAAATAAAACCTAACCCGTACTTTACATACATCAAGTAATTTTTTCTTAGTTATTCCACATACTTTTTTTTATTTATAAAAACTTTTCATTGATGCATAAAAACTTTTTTTTGTTATTCACTATATATTAACTATATTACATTATAATTTTTATTAGGCTAAGTTATCTTTATTTTAAATTATACCTTTTTTTATTTAGATTTTAAAGTATTGCACTTTATTTGTAAAAGATCTACAATGCACTCTATTTTTAAATATATTTTTTCACATAATATTTTATTCTGTAAGTTGTGTTATATTTTTTTATTTAGGTTTAAAAGTACTAAATTTTATAAATTTTAAGTACTACACTCTATTTATTAAATTCTACAATATGTTTTGCACTCTATATTTTTTAAAATATTTTTTTTTCACATAATATTTTATTCAGCAACTTGCATTATATTTTTTATTTAGGTTTAAGAGTTCTAAATTTTTATTTATGCACAAATACTTTTTTTTTCATTTACTCCGCATCAAGTATATTATACTATAATTTTATTAGACTAAGTTATGCCCTAGAAATCTATTTATGAATATATTTTTCACATAATATGTGTTTTGAATGTTAAATTATATATTTTTTTATTTAGATTTTAAATTATTACACTTTATTTATAAAACAAATCTACAATGTATTCTGCATTCTATTTTTTCTAATATATTTTTTCACATAATATTTGATTTGCAAGTAGCATTATATTTTTTATTTAGGTTTAAAAGTGCTATACAACGGCAATGGCAGATCCTGATTTCCCTGTATCGTTTGATCGTTTGGAGCTTTCCGTTCAAGGATCGTCATCTTCTCTCGGATTTGATTTGTACCTTGTTCCTCCATAAGTATTAATGGTACTACCTTCTGTTATGACAATTGCACCTCTTCAAGCTATTCTACGTTATTCTACCACCTCTTGATATGAAACTACCTATTTAATAACCTCCATCTGTTTATTCTTGTTTTACTGGACATTCGGCTATGAGTGTATCTCTTTAGTTTACCCTACATCATGTTCTATACCCTCAGTTTAAAACTTGTCATATGACGCAACAGTACCTACGAGGATGGATTTGAAAGCTACTGTAACGGTGGGTACTTGAGATATAAATAAAGGTGAGAAGAAGTTTAGAAAGAAGATTCAAGTGTTCAGGAGGATAGCTGTTACCAGGTTAAAAGAAGCTATTAATGATTAGGCCACCCATGACTAGCTTGTGGAATGGTGTTGAAAAGAGAGAGTTGGAGGAGATTATGGATCTGGAGCTTTCTTGAAATTAGATAATGGTGTTATGATGATGTGATATATATTTATAGTAAAGATGATGTGACATTAGCCGACTTGTTGACTGTTGGATAGTCTGTTCCACTTAACGATTGTATAGTTGATGACGGGAGTATTACTAGTATGAAAGCTTGATGTGAAGCTACGAATAAGATAGCCTGCAACGACAACTGAAGTTTTTGTCGATTAAGGAAGGAAAATGGACCCAATAAAGGAGAGAGGGTAGATTGAAGTAAATGGACCTTTATGTGATCGTTTCTTTAATTTGGTACCTTGTTATAGGTAAGAAGGACAACAACCAACTCATATAGTAAGGACAACCAAGTGTGCGATTTTCAAAATTTTCTTAAACAAACTCTCGAAAGAGATTTTCTTAACAAATTTTCAAAGGCTGTTTTAATAAAATTAGTTTTAAACCTTGGTTGTCAAGTTACCATTTGAGTTTCTTGTTTGTTAAAAGACCCGGATTACCTGGAAGGATGCTTGTTTCAGACTTAGTTTTGTTAATTCAGAGAACAAAGTAACCCGCGATTATGAAGAAGTTGATTATTTCTAACGGTAAGATGCAAATATTGTTTGATAAGGTTAATAACAGAATCCGCGTACGGAGTAATTATTCATCCAGTTGCAGAGATCATTAAAGTTTAAAGAATTCATTGATTTAAAAAGAGCCTGGGCGTGATCGAAAAAGATTCGGAAGATTTCCAGACTTTTCAAAAAGAAGAATACTATTAACAAAAGGATTGTTATGTTGAATGATTCGTGGTTATTCTAAATTAAAAAGAGGAAACTCAAGGTTATCTGGTAAGAACGCCATTATGATCGAATTGTTAAAATGTTATACGTGTAGGTGCGATGTGGAAGACGAAAGACGTGACAAGTAAGAATCTACCATATTGCTTAATTTGCGAAAGCATTTCAGCGTACTTTCTAAAGTTGTTATATGACACAATGGAGATATGATCGAACAAGCTCGAAAAATGAATACAAGTGAAATGTGGATGGTGACCAATGGTATCGTTCTTGTCTTCAATATTACAACGTATATTCCTTTTTAATTCCTAAAAATGTATGAACTTCTTTTCTTAATAAACTCCTTATGATGATATCAAAAAGGAGGATATTGCATTCCTTTCAAATTTAACTGTTTCCCTCAATTTTTGCTCTCTGATTGAGATAAACAGTGTTATGGTGAGACGCTTTGTCGGGATGACAAATATTCGGGTGGGACGCCATTTAATCATGTGCTGTATGCCATATGATACGAAAGAGTGGCCATCTTAAGTACCAATGTGGTTGTCTCATTCATATTCAAATCATTACTTCTTCTTTCTTTTCAACTCTAAGTTTATTAAAATTGTGAATCCTTCTAGTTGTTTCGTCGTACTGTCATTCTTCGCAAAAGTTTTTCAAACAAAAAATTCAACGTATTATGAACCAAGCGGGCAAAGTTCATCTACCTCTTATGCATGGGAGGGAAACCAGGGCATATGGCAAGGATTGCAATCACTAGCCCCAGTGAAGGATCCACTAAGAGCCGAGGGAATCTACTCCAATAAGGAATACGTCTTCGAGAACGAGAATTTGCGATTTTCCTGTGAAATATGTTATTCAGAATACGGACGTGATGACATGGATGATTATGGTGAATACCTTATGCGTTAAAGTATTGAGAGATGTGGAAGTAACTTGATTGTTTATTCCCCCAAGGTATTGTTGATAAGATGATTTACCCCGTTGGATTGATAAGATTATGACTAAAGGACTAGCAAATTTAAGAGCGCGTAATTTTTAAATAAGTAAGTACCAATGGTGGGATTGAAATTTCTGGCAACAAGTTTGTGAGGATTTGATATTATTTAAGATATGAGAATTTGACATTATTCTAAGAAATGGACTAACTAACTAATTAAACGTGATGTCCAGATAGACCGCCGTGATGAAAGATAGTTCTAAAGACGCCAAATAAGAATGTGATGAGGTTCAGAAGACGAAGGAAAGTAAAGAATTGTTAACAATGATTTCGGTGATCAAGATGTGAGCATTATGGTGATTATGGGATAAATAAAAGTCAGAAGCAAACAAAATTTGAAGATTTGATAGCAATTAAGGAGTTTCAAGATATGTTAGATATATTTGATAATGTCATGTCTAATATGATTTATGTTTAGTTTTCAGATCTTACTTAAACAGGACAAATCAGTACTTAACTGAAATCAGCACTTATACTGAAGTCAGAACTTAAGTTATCAGTACTTAAGGTTCAGGAGATATTTATCAGGAGATAATATCAGGACTTAAAGGAAACTTTCAGATAAAGAAGGCGGCTGATTGAAAGGAAAGAAGATGAAGACAAATGTAAGAAGAGATATGCATGAAGAAGGAATTCTATAAAAAATAGAATACTTGGAAGAAAAGATAAATGATTGATAAATTTTAGGAAGCAGAATTATATTTCATATCAATTAGCGATTATCTTGTAACTGTGTGATATATAAACACAGACATAGGGTTTACACAATAAGTGTTATCATTATTGAGAATATTATTCATTGTAACCCTAGCAGCTCTCGTGATATTTGTTCATCACTGAGAGAGGACAGTTCCATATTGTAACAGAGTTTATTATATTGAATAAAGTCTGTTTTCTGTTACTTGAGTTCTTTAATTCGATTTGATTGTGATAAACACTGTATTCAACCCCCTTCTACAGTGTGTGTGACCTAACAAGTGGTATCAGAGCCTATTTGTTAACACACAAACAGTTTAAGATCCAAAAACAATCATGTCTGAAGCAGAAACTCCTACCAAGCCCACCAAAACTGAAGAACCACCAAAGACTCAAATCCATAGTCGATATGAGGCTATTAGAGTTCCCATACTGAAGCCATCTGAATATCCTATATGAAAGGTGAGGATGACTATGTTTCTGGAAGCTACTGATCCAGAATATCTTGACAGAATCCACGAAGGACCTCACAAGCCAACAAAACTCGCTGTTGTAGTTGCAGGTGAAGCAGCAAAGTCTGTACCAAAGGAGAAGAGTGATTACACTGCTGAAGATATCGTATCAATTGCTAAGGATGCTAAGGTACGACACTTGCTGCATAGTGCCATTGATAATGTAATGTCAAACAGGGTAATTAACTGCAAGACTGCAAATGAGATATGGGATGCCTTGGAGACAAGGTGCCAGGGAACTGATTCGATTAAGAAGAACAGGAAGACAATACTCACTCAAGAGTATGAACACTTTGACTCAAAGCCTAATGAGTCATTGACTGATCTATATGACAGATTTGTCAAACTCTTGAATGATTTGTCACTGGTTGATAAGGAGTATGATCTTGAAGATTCAAACCTTAAATTCCTGTTAGCACTTCCTGAAAGTTGGGATTTGAAGGCAACAATTATAAGAGACAACTATAATTTTGAAGAAACAACTCTTGATGAAATTTATGGGATGCTCAAGACTCATGAACTTGAGATGGAACAAAGAAGCAAGAGGAAAGGAGGAAAGTCAAGGACAGTTGCTCTTAAGGCTGAAGAAAAATCCCCCAAGGCAACTACCTCAAGGAAAGGCAAGGGAAAAGCGCTCATCACAAAGTCTGATACTGAGTCATCAAGTTCTGATAGTGATGATGACTCGGAAACTGAAAGCTTGCCTGAGATGGATGCTGATGAAGATATGATGAAGCTTTGTGCTCTTATGGTGAAAGGAATCACAAGGATTGCATACAGAAAGTTCAGGAAGGGAAAGAAGTTTTCCAGGAAAGGTGCAAGTTCTGATAAGAAGAATTTCAGAAAATCTGAAGGCAAAGGAGGGAAGTCTGACAGAGGAGATTACACAAATGTCAAATGCTACAACTGTGGTGAGAAATGCCACATATCTCCTGATTGCAAGAAAGTGAAGAGTGACAAAGGCAAGGCTCTTGTCATAAAGAAGAAAAGCTGGACAGACACTTCAGATTCTGAAAGTGAGGTGAACTATGCCTTGATGGCAAATGCTGATAGCAGTTTTGAAGCTGCTGAGTTAAAGGTACCTCAAACTACTTATGCCTTTCATACTGATGATATTAATGAGTTGAGAAGATATCTTAAAACCATGTTCATTAGTTATAGAGATCAAACTTTAACATGTGAAAGATTAACTTCTGAAAATCTTGCTTGTAAAAAGAGGAATGATCATTTAGAAAAAGAGTTAGTCATGTTCAATCAAACTCAGAAAGATAGAGATGATGCTTTCTATGTTAGGGATGAAGTACTTAAAATGAATGAATCTCTAAAAACTGAGTTAGAAAAGGAGAGAGAGATTATCAGGACTTGGACTAACTCTGGCAGAACAACTCAGAATTTGTTAAGTAGTGGAAACTGGAAAGAGGGCTTAGGTTATGGAGATGATAAGAATGATAAAGGAACTGTAGAAATTAAGCCTATAGTTGTTAAACAAAAGCCAAAGTTAAAACCTGTTAAGTTTGTAGCTGTAAAGTCTGATACTGAGAAATCAGAAGTAAAAGAGGAATCAACTTCTGACAAACTAAAACAGGAAAAGACAACTGAAGTTAACGTAGACTTAATGACAAAGAAGCAGCTTAAGCATAAGCTGAAAGATGTTAAGAATGTAAACAAGGTAAAGTCACCTAGGAAAAATAGGAATGGAAAGGAAGGTGTGAATAAAAGCAATGATTATAAGCCTGTTCCTAATGCTCCTAGAAAAACATGTCATAACTGTGGAAGTTCTAACCATCTGGCTTCTTTTTGCAGGAAGAATAAGAATATAAACTCCTTACCTTCAAAGTCAGGAGTTAAGAGTCAGTCTGTTAGATATAGGCCACAAAATCCTTGTTTTCATTGTGGCAGTTTATGGCATTCCATTTATACTTGTAAGGAATATCATAGTTTGTACTATGATTATTATCAAATAAAACCTTCTTTAAAGAAAGTTAGCATTTTTCCTTCTAGTGTAAGTTCTGATTCAAAGTCTGATAGTGTAAATGCTGATAAGAAAAATTTTAACATAAACTCTGATGCTAAATTCGCTGCAAATATTAACAAACTTAATAAGGCCAAATAATCCAAGCAAGTCTGGATCCTTAAAACTAATCATTAGTGGCCTTTGTGATTGCAGGGCAACAAGAAAAATATACTAGTTCTGGACAGTGGATGTTCAGGACATATGACTGGAAATAAAGCCGTGCTATCAGACTTTGTGGAGAAAGCCGGCCTAAGTGTTTCTTATGGAGACGACAACATTGGAAAAATACTGGGATATGGCAATATCAATCTTGGGAATGTCATCATTAAAGAAGTAGCTCTAGTCTCAGGACTTAAACACAATCTGCTGAGTGTTAGTCTAATCTATGATAGAGGTTATCATGTGGATTTCTTTGAAGATCACTGTGAAGTTGTAAGCAAATCTACATGCAAAGTTGTTCTGAAAGGATACAGGCATTGTAACATTTATGAAGCAAAGCTTTCAACAAGTACTGATGGGTCTGCAATCTGTCTGGTGAGTAGAACATCAATTGAAGAAAGCTGGAATTGACACAAGAAACTCTCTCATTTAAATTTCAACAATATAAATGAACTGGTCAAGAAAGATCTTGTGAGAGGACTGCCAAAATCAGTATTTGCTCCTGATGACCTTTGTGATTCATGTCAGAAGGCTAAACAAAGAAAATCTTCATTCAAGAGCAAGACTGAATCATCAATTCTTGAGCCTTATCACCTACTTCATGTAGATCTATTTGGTCCAGTGAATGTCATGTATATTGCAAAGAAGAAATATGCTATGGTCATAGTGGATGAGTTCACCAGATACACATGGGTGTATTTCTTGCACACAAAAAGTGAAACTGCATCTATCTTGATTGATCATGTCAAGCAACTGGATAAATTGGTCAAAGATTCTGTGAAGATCATAAGAAGTGATAATGGCACTGAGTTTAAGAATTTGACAATGGAAGAGTTCTGCAAAGACCATGGAATCAAGCAGGAATTTTCTGCTCCTGGAACTCCACAGCAAAATTGAGTTGTTGAAAGAAAGAATAGAACTCTCATTGAAGCTGCACGAACAATGCTTGATGAAGCAAAGCTACCAATCTATTTTTGGGCTGAAGCTGTGCAGATTGATTGTTTTACTCAGAATGCAACACTCATCAACAAGCATGGAAAGACACTATATGAGATGGTGAAGAAAAAGAAGCCAAATCTGAAGTATTTTCATGTATTTGGATGCAAGTGTTTTGTTCTTAAGACTCACCCTGAACAACTATCCAAATTTGATTTAAAAGCTAATGAAGGAATTTTTGTTGGATATCCACTTTCCATAAAAGCCTTCAGAGTCTACAATTTAAGAACAAGGGTTGTCATGGAATCTATCAATGTCTCCTTTGATGATAAGAAGATTACTGGACTTGAAGATTTCAATGATCATGATCAGCTGAGATTTGAAAATGAAGACTTAAATTCTGATATTGAAAATCCTGACAGCTTAAATCCTGATACTGCAAACTCTGATGGATTAAACTCTGATGTTATTGAAACTGTGGTGACTACGCCAAAGGAAGATGCACCTATGCCGGGGGAGCATACTAAAGATATAACCACATCTCAAGAAGCATAAGAACATACAACTGGCTCTTAAAGTTCTGATAAGCCAAGTTCTGATAGTTCTGAAAACTTAAATACTGAAGGATCCAACTCAGAGAGCATAGTTTCAGGGGGAGCATCAGAAAATGTTGATGAAGATAGCATGGATCATGGGGGAGCATCCAGTTCTAGGGAAAACCTTCCATCTGCAAGGAAGTGGACTAAATCACATACACCTGGCTTAATTATTGGAAATCCTGATGTAAGTGTCAGAACTAGAACAACTACTTCAAGTGACTGTCTCTATAATTCTTTTCTTTCTCAGACTAAACCAAAGAAAGTGGAGGAAGCTCTTCAAGATGCTGATTGGGTGCAACCAATGCAGGAAGAGTTAAATGAATTTGAAAGAAACAAAGTCTGGACCCTAGTGCCAAGACCAAAGAACATATCTGTTGTTAGTACAAAGTGGGTATTCAGAAACAAAAATGATAGTGATGGCATAATTACAAGAAATAAAGCAAGGCTGGTTGCAAAAAGGATATTCTCAACAGGAGGGAATTGATTATGATGAAATATTTGCACCAGTTGCTAGATTAGAAGCCATAAGGATATTTTTGGCTTATGCTGCTCACAAAAAGTATACTGTCTTTCAAATGGATGTGAAAAGTGTTTTTCTCAATGGAGAGTTGGAAGAGGAAGTATATGTCGAAAAACCTCCAGGCTTTGTAGATTCCAAATTTCCAAATCATGTCTACAGGCTTGATAAAGCACTTTATGGCCTTAAGAAAGCTCCAAGAGCATGGTATGAGACTTAGCTCAGTTTCTTCTAGAAAGTGGATTTAACAGAGGAACTATTGACAAAACTCTGTTCTACCTCAACCATGGAAAGGACTTACTTTTGGTTCAGATATATGTTGATGATATCATCTTTGGTTCTATAAATGACAGACTTTGCAAGAAGTTTGCCAAACTAATGCAATCAAGATATCAAATGAGTATGATGGGGGAACTTAGCTATTTTCTGGGCCTTCAAGTCAAGCAGAATGAAGAAAACACTTTTATTTGTCAAACCAAGTACACCAGAAATTTGCTGAAGAAATTTGGAATGCAAGATTATTCAAGTGCATCCACTCCCATGGCCACTGCAAAAAAATTGGATAAGGATACTGGTAAATCAGTAGACATTACTGATTACAGGGGTATGATTGACTCACTACTCTATCTAACTGCTAGTAGACCTGATATCTTGTATGCTACCTGTCTTTGTGCAAGATTTCAAGCAGATCCTAGAGAACCTCACTTAACAGCTGTGAAAAGAATTTTCAAGTATCTTAAGGGAACAACTGATCTGGGATTGTGGTATCTGTAACACTCCCATATCCGGGGTCGGGAATCCGGGTTGTCACGAGTTCCATTTCCCTTAATAACACCCAATCTTAATAAACAATCAACTACTCTATACTGTGACCCCACAATAAACACACACACCACAAGTTATAGTCTCAGAGATGAATATCCAAAAGTAACACGAATCATTTTATTCCAAAATTATATGCCATTACACCTTAAAAGGGTTTCTGAATAGATTTACATTTCTTTGCCATTATTACAATTGATAAAGATACATAAGTCTGGTACATCAAAAGTTGAAAGCCTAGCCTATTGGTAGTTCCTACCTCAGCTACAGCGACATCAACGCCTATAGGAAACTGCGGAACGTTTCCTATCCGCTCGCGAATTGGGAGCTTGGTCCTGTTCATCTTTTCTATCTGTTGTTGTGTGATGAAAGAAGAAAGCAAGGGTGAGCAGCAAGCCCACCAAAATAATATGTATAATGATTAACTATATATGAGCCTTCTCATAGTACTCATGAAAGTCTTGGTCAAAAAAAATGGACCAAGTTTGATATCTTAATGCGATGAAGTCGCAAAATGTTCAGTATATATACATATATACTTTTCAAAATCTTGGAAGTCCTCTTCCATGCATAATATACACAGAGTTCCAGTTTATAATTGTATAAAACTATCGTTGCAAGGTGATCTCATATATCTAACCTTGTCTCAACGTTTTTCTGAAAATCTTTGACATGCATAAGATAATCATTTGCTAGATATAAGTTTAAAAGATGAAGTTACAAGATACTCCAATATACTTATATCTTTTCCAAATACTACTTAAACTACCACCATTCAAGTTATAATTAGTTTCAAAAGTTCATCACATAGATGAGACTACAAGACAAGATTTGAATAGATTCAATCTTTGAACATCATTATAAATAATAAAGTTACGAGATACTTCATTAAGTCCTGATATATATATACACCTATATATATATACATTTCATACACTCCTTGAAAACCTCTGTTATGAAAATTATAAACAGAGTTGCAATATCCAATGAATTTGGAAAGGAGAAAACCTTGGCATAAACCTGATATCTTGCTGATCAGGCAAAGATACCAATAAGTAACCTTTTCTACTAGTAGATGGACGAATTCCCCACTGGTCATCACCCTGGCCGCAATAGGACCTTATGCTGGACTGCCACTTAGCCACTTACGCATTTGATGGACTCCCACTGAGCCACTTACACTTTCATGGATGCCCACTGAGCCCATGTTGCTTATGCCGACTCAATAGATGGACTTACTTCCCGAACCTTGGGTAAGTAATCAATTCATTTATCAAAACAGCAACCTCGTTGCGAATATAAAATACACCACAGAGCCGGATCCCTCTGGTTTTGAGCGAGTATTTAAATCCCCTTTAAAAGGAAGATCTTAAATATATAAAAATGAGTTTTGGGATCCGCTCTAACTTTTAAAAATCATTTTAAAGACTCGAAAACACTTTAAAGAGTGTTTGGAGTAATGCTGATTTAATAAAGTAAATCAGTCCCAATATATTAGAAAATATCTGAATATTAATATTCAAATAATATTCCCATAAAGAATAATCTTTATACAAATAATTGAGGTAGAAGTTGTAAAATTTATACTTGAAATGACTATTAAATAACCAAAGATATACTTATACGAAAGTACTATCTTTATTTGAATAATCAAGATAAGTTTGATTATCGACACCTTATTCTTTAATAAAATAAAGAATATATCTCAGCAAATAATCGGAGTCATAGATCCTCAAATGAATATTCAAATAATATTCATTAAATAATATAAACTGAGTCATAAGCCCTCGAATGAATATTCAAATAATATTCAATAAATAAAATAAAAGGAGTCATAAGCCCTCGAATGAATATTCGTAATAATATTCATTAAATAAAATAAAAGGAGTCATAAGCCCTCGAATGAATATTCATAATAATATTCATTAAATAAAATAAAAGGAGTCATAAGCCCTCGAATGAATATTCGTAATAATATTCATTAAATAAAATAAAAGGAGTCATAAGCCCTCGAATGAATATTCGTAATAATATTCATTAAATAAAATAACAGGAGTCATAAGCCCTCGAATGAATATTCGTAATAATATTCATTAAATAAAATAACAGGAGTCATAAGCCCTCGAATGAATATTCGTAATAATATTCATTAAATAAAATAAAAGTTATCGAATAAACCTTATTCGATTAATAGTTTTGAAAACTATATCAATATCAATATATATATATATATATATATAAATATATATATATATATATAAATATAAATATATATATATATATATATATATATATATAATATACTCGGGAACATCGACTCCCGGTTTTAGAAAATCTTCACCTTTGGGTCCCCTATACTAAGGGTATACGCAACTACTGCTTATCTCTAGCATAGGTATTATGCAACTTATAAGCAATTGAATCAACAGATATATATCAAGATTACGAAACAGACATGCATATATACCATATCAGCATGCTCCAATATATCGCAAAATTTGCTAATAACAACCATGCACTTATCACAAGATAATGCATATACATATATTTACATCACAACAACAGTATAACGGGTAGAAAACTTGCCTGAGTGCTCCCGGATAGACTTAAGCTTAGAGTGGGTCCGATAACCTATGAACAACAACATAAGTCGGAATTAAACCCCGGTCGCTTAAGAAACTAGACTTTAACCATTTAGAGTCCTAACGTTCGCTTTCGCGCTTAACGATTTACTTAAGTCGCTCGACTACCCTCGGCTCCACCATTTTTAATAAATTAACCATTAAGGGTTTTAAGGCGATTCTTCCGCGAGTACCTTACCGACTGCCTAATCCACTTTACATAATTGTTTCTTACCTCAATTAGTCATTTAAGGTCCTTAACCAAGGTTTCAAAGTAAGGCGAGGGGTAATGGTTGGGCGCGAAACGCCGTTACTTAAAACGGTCGTTTCTCCTAAACCGTACATCGGAATCAAACGAACTACATATCAAAACGAAGCTCGTAACATGAACTATCTAATCAGGGTAATGGTAAAAACCTAGCAGTGAGTTCACGGGTTCTAATGTTAAGAACAAAAACAGCCTAAAGTAAATCAGACATTACGACGGCTATGTTTACGCGATTTCCCAAAATTTTACCAACCAATTCAACACCAAACCATCACCAATCAATCCCAATACAACCATATGACCATATCACTCATCAACCACTTTAAACCATTTAAACCAATCTCAAATCATACCATGAATCATCAAGAACAACTAGTGCTACTTTTTAACTCCAAAATCAACAAAAGCACTTAACCACTAAGATCTCAACATGACAAAAGTACTACTACACTTAATCTATCATTCCATCATCATAATCATTTATATCAAACAATCTTAATACTAAGATCATGAAGAGTTATACCTTCCTTGAAGCTTTTAATCAAAGAAAGATCCTTGGAATGTCCATGGAAGCCTTAATATATGCTTAAGCTACCTTGACCTTGCAAATAAAATCAAGAATCAAAAATTTGTTCTTGAAAGTTACTATTCACCCTAAACTAAAATGATTTGTTTGAGATAGAAAACCTTTGATTCAAGCACTCAAACTACTTGCTCTTCTTAGTTATGAAATATAGGATCCAAAGAAACAAACCTTATAATTTTCCATGGAGTATAGCTTGTGTTTTGAATTTCTAATTCACCATTTTGGTGAAAAATTCGAAATGAAGAAGATGAAAAGGGGGGGGGAGAGAAGCTTGCTTTGTTTTATTGATATTTGTGCATAAAAAGCTTGGTTGATATCCTTTTGTTTTGTTAATTACCTTTTAACCATGGTAAAATTTGTGTGGCTTGAAATCAACCAACAATACCTTCCCTTTGGTCATGCTTATGTCATCCTCCTATGTCATCTTCCCACACTTGTCATCTTCTTGTTGGTGTGGTGACATCATCATCACTAACCTCTTTGATTAGCTCTTAATTACTTGGCTAATGACCACTGATCTGTTATACGGTTCGCTTAACTTTCGTTCTCGTTTATCGTTTGAGGGATCATACTCGGGATCTTATTACTTGGGTTCCCTTAACCTTTCTCAATACATTATATTCCTTTTATAATCCTCTCTTATAATCCTTGAATTTAAATCCTTTTAATCATGTTACCTTATACTCAATTCTTTCGGTATCTGGTGGATTTTCGGGAAAAATCAAAGTGTTCGAATTTGGATTCTGACGATCTTTACATACACTTATATCTCATATAAAGTACTAATAAGATCTCAGAATAACAATAGAAGAATCCCTACATAGTGTGGCATGAAAAGTTTTCTTATTCAATATAATCAGCAAAATCACTATTCATAAGGGTTTCAAAAAAATTTCAAAAAATTAGGGTTATTACAGTATCCTAGAGAATCAGACTTTAAACTAATAGGTTACTCAGATGCAGATTTTGCAGGTTACAAAATTGACAGGAAAAGCACAAGTGGAAGCTGCCAATTTCTTGGAGGTAGATTGGTTTCTTGGTTTAACAAGAAACAAAAGTCAATTTCCACATAAACTGCAGAAGTAGAGTACATTATTGCAGGAAGCTGTTGTGCACAGATTCTTTGGATGAAGAATCAGTTACTGGATTATGGGTTAACATATTTTAAAATCCATATTTACTGTGATAATCAAAGTGCTATTACTATGACAGGTAATCCAGTTCAACACTCAATGACAAAGCACATCAGCATAAGGTACCACTTCATAAGGGAACATGTGGATGAAGGTACAGTGGAATTGCACTTTGTTCCAACAGATCAACAACTAGCAGATATCTTCACAAAACCACTGTGTGAAGCTACTTTTACAAGATTGGTAAATGAACTTGGAATGGTTTCAGGTTCATTCTCTAAATCTGCTTAGTTTTTGTTCAGATGCATCAGATTTTATGATCAGTATTTACATATATTACTATCTTTGTGTATTCCGTGCTTAATTGAAAATTGCTAAAGTACTGATTGTTGCCTGATGTGAATTTCTAAACTCTGATAGTGATATGAATGTTTCTGTGATTATTTAATCCAATGAGGAAAAATATGCTAGATGATGACCTAGTAGTCTTTAATATACTAACAAATTCCATGTTTGAAGTAATTCTTTATGTGGAAATCTTTTAACACAAGCAAATTCTGATATTGAGCTTAGTTAAGTTTACTTTGTCTATCTTATTACTAAGTCAAAAACTAGAATAATGCTTCTCATCTGTTAAGTTCTGATGTTAGTAAATCTTGTGAATGTACTAAGTGCTGATAAGCCTAACTTATCAAAAGAAAAGGAAAAGAAAAAGAAACAAAAATCAGGCACTCCTTTGAGATCTAGAGTAAAATTGTGGAAGGGAAGACCCAAGTGAATTGCTGGTATTAAGTAATATGCATCATAAAAGCAAAAATAAATATTTTTCTTGGTGACTTTTCACACTCTATGATTACTGGAGAAATACTCTGATAATAGCATAAATTCTGATAAGCAGTCGTGACTCACTTACACTGAGAAGCCACTGTAAAATGGAATTTCAAAAGATGCATAAAATAAGCACAAAACAGTTGAGGTGGACTCATGCATGAACTCACTCTAAAGTAGACTTCAGAATCATGACAGATTCTGAGCAAAGTTTTTAGTTATGCCTTATTTCTAAGATGTACTGAAGTGAATCAGACTTTAATCTTTATCTGATATTCAGCTTACAGCACACACATACACTCCATATGAATAATTAAAATTATTGTGGTGATAAATGTTGCTTTAGATGAACGTTTAAGTGTCAGTTGCATAAATTCTGAGGACAATTTCTGATGAAAGTTCTGATGATTAAGTTCTGAAAGAAATGAAATTAGAATTTGTGTGAAAAATTACAGAAATAGGCATTCACTCTTCGAGTTAAGAAATCATGTTTTGATGTCTGCTAAGTTCTGATATAAGTCTAAGTTCTGATATTAAACTATGATTCTTTACTTGACTTATTTGTGGTTAAAATCTGAAATAGTCTTATTTAAAATCAGAATATGTTTGGGTGAGATGTTAACAGTCAAAATAATTTGGGTTAGTGGTACACGTCTGTGCACAGTAATTTTTACTTGTTTCTTGTGCGCATTAAATCCTGTTTTAAACTTCTAATGACTGTTTTTATTCTCATCAGTCTAGGGAGACGAGGTAGAATTAATTTTACCTATCACTATTCAATTTTCCTTGCGTCCCTTGGCATTCTATTGGCTATATAAACCAACACCTCATTTCAGCCAACACATCTCTCATTTTCTCTCAAACTCTCAAACTCATTTCTTTTTCTCTCATCACAACCATGGTTCATTACGACTTAGCTCTGAACTATGATACTTTCACTCTCACCATGAGGTATACAGAATGGCAGCAGAAATGGCATGTCACTGCCATTCCTGATGAGATTTGGGACTCAGTTCCCCAAGAGGTCCTCACAGACCTCTTGTTCTTTTACATGGACTACCATCGCCATCTTGAGCGACTGGAAGAGGAACAGATGGAAGCTCTCCGACAGCAGGAGCGTATTATTCATCTTGCTGTTCTTTTTGTTGAGAGTAGGAAGAAAAAATAATTTCTCCTACCTGTTTCTCTTCACCGTCAGCTTTGTCTGGCTTCTTAGCTTAGGACAAAAGTTGTTGATGTTAGGATTTGTAGCTTAGGACAATCTTGTAATTTTGTGATGTAATTTAAATTTCATGAAATGTATTTGCTCAATATATTAATGAACTTTTATATTTATGCAAGATTTTGTCTCTGAGTCGTTTGATATTCTGATGAATTTTTAAATCCTGATAATAACCATATTCTGATGACCTTTTTAGCTCTGATACAAATCAAGTTCTGATTCTGACGTGGCAGTATTTTTTTACTTGGTTTCTTTATGGCCATTCTCTCATTGGTCATATTTTTATAGAATATTGGTCTCGCAGTTAAAATAATTTATTAAGTGGGAACAGTTTTAAATTTTAAAATAAAACTAAACTACCTTGATTAATGGGATTACTTGGTAAGTGAAACGGTTTTTCCTTGAAAAACTGCATTTGATAAGTAATGATTACTGAATTTCCGTGCCCATTAATTATTCTTTGCTGCTGCATGTCTGACAGGTGTACCAACGGTTACTTTTTCTACCGTGTATAAGTAAAAGAGAGAAAAGATTGTAAACTCTTTTATTTACTTTCATATTTTATCTCTCTCTTTACTTTTATTCTCTCTCATCTACTGACGCTTTTTCATACAGACATTTTATCAAACACCTTACAGGAAACCTAATTTCTCAATTTTTCTCATGGCACCTAAGGATTTGATTATAGATGGAGCCAAGTTTGTACCCAACAACTATGCTGTAATCTTAAACAAGGCTGAAGCTCCATCTGATTTGCACTTTGTGCAAGATCTTCTAGCACACAGTGAGATTGGGTATCCGTTGACCCAAGCTCCAGTCATTTCAAGCCAACAAGTTCTGACGTTCTGGCGAACTGGGCATTTTGATAATGGTGGTGCTACTGGCACTCCAAGCATTATTTTTGAAGTGAATGATGTTGAGCATGTGGTAACTCCTGGAGCAGTTCGTAAAGCTCTCCACTTACCAGAAGGCTGCACTTTTTCAACAGCGGAGGACCCTGTTCTACAGCACCTCAAGGCCAATTTGGGTTATGAGAAGAGTTTAGCCAAGCTTGGACAGTTGAAAAGGGCACATATCAGGAAGGAATGGAGCTTTTTCTTCGACTGCATCACTAAGGCATTCGCCAATAGGTGTTCCAACTTTGATGTCATTCCAATTATGAGTCAGCACATCGGGTATGCTATTATTCACCAAACTCATTTTGATTTTGCAAGTGCTGTGCTAGGTTTTTACAGGGGATAGGATGACATAAAATAGGAATGTAGTGTACTTTGCTAAATTCTGTCAGCTTATATATAACTTCTGTTGTGCTGATGAACCCCAACCTACCACTGACTTAATTCCACCCTTTAAGCTTGCAAAACGGGCTTTTAATAACTTGGTAAATGCTGACCTTAAGAAAAAGGTGGTTAGACCCTTACAGATACCTCAGTCTGTAAAACAGATCCTGGTGAATGCTGATCCTCAAACCTACAGATCTGTTTACCCTGATGTTCAACCCACCAGCACATCCCAGACACCACAATAACCATCAGAACATAATACATATACACCTCAACCTACTCAACCCTCTATCAGAATATATTTCAAACTTTCACAGATATCTCAGCCTTCATCATCAGCACATACTGTGAGGCCTTCATCTTCAAAGCCCAAGAGGACAAAGACTGTACCTCAGACACAACAGAATATAAGGAGGATTGTTCTGAGAGATGAGTCAGACAATGAAGAACAGATTCCTGTGTCAGAACCTGTTGTCAAAGAAGCTGAGAAGGTCTCTTCTCAGAAGGATACTGGAATTGGGGGTTCTAAGCTTCTCAAAAGGCTTAGAAGGATGTATTCTGATGAAACTCCCAAGGTATCTCCATCTTCAAAGAGATACAAGAAACAGAGAGCTCACAGGGACAGGGCTAATCCAGTTTCAGAGGATGAGGAAGCAGCAGCTAAGGAAGGAGATCATGAATCTCTGATCTCAAAGGAGCCAGAATTTACTGAAACTACTGCATCTACACCTCCATTGTCCCCAACTCAGGAAACTGCTCAAGATAAAGTATCTACACCACCTGTGTCTCCTATAAATGAACCAGTATCTACTACAGACCCAGGTACAAGTGCTGAGATTGATATTCACAACCTAATTGTGCCTGAGGTTCTCTATTTAGAAGCTCCACCAGCTCAAATCAATCCATCAACAACACCAACTCCTGATGCTGATGATACTCCAGAATTATCTACAACACCTTCTCTGCATCTAGACATTGAAGATCAGACTAAAGATGAGCATCAGAATATGACTGTTGATCAGAACTTGGAAGCAGATCAGCACTTAGAGGATGATGTTGAAGCCTCAATAGCCTCTCATACTGTTCTTTTATCATAGGATGTTGACTCTGTAAGTTCTGATGCTGCAAATGCTGATGATACTGGTGATGTTGCTACAAATGAAGATGCTAATGCAGCTGGTCCTTCTGGACATGCACCTCTACAAGCTCCTTCAAAAGCTGAACTAGTTAAAAAGTTTGTTAGAGGAGATGCACCAGTACCTTGGAGTGAAACTCCTAGAGGACAGGAGTGGACTAAGGAATGGAACTCAGTCAGTTTTATTCCTTCTGAAAAGATTCTTGCTGATCACTTGGCAAAAGCTGATGAGATGTTAGTTAATGATGATTTCAAAATACAGCTGAGAGTTACTGCTTTGAGTACTAGACATCTTCAAGGTCAACACTCAACAACTCATGCCGAGGTGCATAAAATTCAAGAAGCTTTAATCAAGCAAGAAACAACTATGAAACTTGAAAAGAAAAACTTTTTCAAACCTATCTTTGACAGAGTTGCCTACATTGAGAAAACCCAAGAGAAGCAACAATCTCAGATTGATGAAATTTTGAAAAATCAAGCTTCTCAGCAATCTCAACTCAATGAAATCCAATCCTCGGTGGAATTGCTTCTCTCTCTTCTTTTACCTGCTGATGCCAAAAAGGGGAGAAAGTAATTAAGTCCAAATGCAAACCTGATAAGACACTGAAGAAAAAGGATGATGGTAATGACCCGGGAAACTCTGGAATGGGTGAAGGTCGTGGTCAAGGTGGAAGTCTCTCGTCAAGTAGAGCTGGAACTACAAGTCATAGAACAAGTTCTGATACTGGGAGAAGAATAACTTCTGATACTGGTAAAAGGATAAGTTCTGATGAACTTTTGGATCTTGATGAAGAAATTTCAAGACAGTTATTTCTGAAAGAAAATCCAGGAATGGACTTTGAGAGTCTAATGGAAGAAGAAGCTAGGCTTAAGTTAGAAAAGGTCAACTCCAAATCTGAAGCTTCTGTTGTTAAAAAGAAACTTCCTACGACTTAAGGCATTGTGATAAAAGAAAGGACAAATCATGTGGCAACAAAGGCCAAATCACAATTGTAGATAGATCCAAGGTCCAAGGGTAAAGTAAAGGTTGGTGAACCTGTAAAGGTTTATGTGCCTCCTATGGATGAAGAAATTTATGTTGAAGATGCTGATCTTACTCTGACTTCAAGGAAGATTTTTAAGACAACCTCTGACATGGTTCAAGTTGTTCAAAGTCAAGATATAGTTAGTTCTGATATAACAATGAAGCAAGCAATCTCTAACATAGCTCAAGTTGACTTGATATCAGAAGATAAGTCAAAGGAAACCTCTAACATTGCTCATGTTAAATCCTCAAAGTTACTCCTACCAGGATTCACTAAAGCCAAATAGACTCAACCTTTGAAGACTGCAACAAGTGGTTTTGAAGCAAGAGTGGTTACTGGAAAGGATGCAAGAGATAAATCTGGATTGGGCAGTGCTGATGAAAGAAGAGTACAGAACACAACCAATGATCCAACTTCCTTAAGTGAACCCGGTATTGGAGCAACTCCTGAGAGATTGAATCAACTAGAATCTGTACAGATGGTCTACCATACCTTCTTGAAAGAACACATCTTGTTATATTTCATGACAGATGGAAGGGTTTACCATATAAGGGAAAATGCTATACCACTGAAGTATTTTGAGGAACTAGAATATGTTTTATTCTTACTTCAAGTGATTGACAGAATAACAGAAAGTGCTGCAAATTATTTGAAGACTCAAATTCAGAGACAAAAAGGCTTTATTTTGTCTTCACTGACATCACATACTGTCCCAAGTACAGAGATCACAAGGGTGATATTGTTGAAAAGTTCTTAAAACAACCTCTGACATGGCTCAAGTTGTTCAGAGTCAAGAGACAGTAAGTTCTGATATTCCAAAGAAGCAAGTAACCTCTGACATAGCTCAAGTTAACTTGATATCAGAAGTTAGACCAAAGACACTCCTACCAGGATTCACTAAAGCAAAACAGACTCAACCTTTGAAAACTGCTGCAAGTGGTTTTGAAGCAAGAGTAGTTACTTGAAAGGAAGCAAGAGATAAAACTGGATTGGGAAGTGCTGATGAAAGAAGAATACAGAACACTACCAATGATCCAACTTCCTTGAGTGAACCAGGTATTGGAGCAACTCCTGAGAGATTGAATCAACTGGAATCTGTACAAATGGTTTACCATACCTACTTGAAAGAACACATCTTGTTGTACTTCATGATAGATGGTAGGGTTTATCATATAAGGCAAAATGCCATTCCATTGAAGTATTTTGAAGAATTGGAGCATGTACTATTCTTACTTCAAGTGGATGACAGATTGACAGGAAGTGCTGCAAACTATTTGAAGGATCAGATTCAGAGACATAAAAGGCTTTATTCTGTTAAGTCTGACAGCACATAAGTTCCAAAGTACAGAGATCACAAGGGTGATATAGTTGAAATGAAGCCCAACACTGCTAAAATTATAACTACCTTTCTGGGTTACAGGGCTGTGGAATTCAATCTTGAGTCTGATAAAGCTTATTTGATCAGACTGGATCAGGATATAAGAAAAGCTAAGATTAATGATCTCAGGGCTGCAATCTTTCAAATTGGTGAAGATAATGCAGAGCTTAAAGATGCTAAAAGGAGAATGATTGATGAACTTAGATATGCTGAGAGATGTTTGTTGAAGAACTATCTCAGAACAACTCCTGACATCAGAGAGATCAGAAGATCAAGCCAAGTCAAGATCTACAACTGATTAAATTCTGATATTTGTACAGACTGAAGCTGTTATCAGAAGTTAAAAATTAGTAAAGCTTTAAGGACTGTAAGTTGTAGTTTTCTAGTCTAATTCTCATGCATTTGTACTTAATGTTTTTGACATCATCAAATATCTGTTAAACTTGTATATTATGCTAATTTACAAGTTGGGGGAGATTGTTGGATATATTTGATAATGTCATGGCTAATATGATTTATGTTTAGTTTTCAAATCTTACTTAAACATGATAAATCAATACTTACTGGAAGTCAGTACTTAAGGATATCAGTACTTATATTATCAGGAGATAATCATCAGAAGATGGATATCAGAACTTAAGTGCTGAAGTACATTCAGATAAGGACAATAGCTGATTAAAGGAAAGAAGATCGAGATAAGCATAAAAAGAGATATGCATGAAGAAGGAATTCTATGAAGAATTGAATACTTGGAAGAAAAGATATCTGAGTGATATATTTTAGGAAGCAGAATTATATTCCATATCAATTAGTGATTATCTTGTAACTGTATAGTATATAAACACAGACATAGGGTTTACACTATTAGTGTTATCATATTCAAGAAGATTATTCGTAGTAACCCTAGCAGCTCTCGTGATATTTGTTCATCACTGAGAGGTAATAGTTCCATACTGTAACAGAGTTTATTGTTTTAATAAAGTTTGTTTTCTGTTACTTGAGTTCTTTAATTCGATTTGATTGTACTTTACACTGTATTCACCCCCTCTACAGTGTGTGTGACCTATCAAAGCACAAGTTATTCCTTATGATTACACAAAGCAAGTAAAACGGTTAGAGTTACCCACTAATCATGCATACACATACATGAACCTATGCTAGCATGGCAAGATCTAAACCTCAAGATCCACCGTCGCTTCACAAGAGATTAACAGCCTATCTTATATGTTCGCGACGCGCATAAGACGAATAAGCGCAACCTATGCTAGATATCATACAATCATCACACACTAAGGTATTAAACAACTAACTAAAGAAATCCATAGTAAATCCGTTACGACCCCATGATCACGATTAGCCCATGATAGAACTCATCGTCACCATGGGTTCATATGAAAACATGATAATAATACACAATATAAACTAATAAAAATACTTATTAAAACCAGAGTACGTCACAAGAGTAATAAGGTTCAAAGTAAAGAAAACTAGCATCCAATGATACAACGAATAAAAGAATCACAAGAAAAACGTATGCTTACTCTTCTTCGTTGCGATGTGCTAAAACGGTCTTCTTTCTTCTCTCCTCGCTCCTTGCTTGATACCACGCTCTTTGTGAAACATCTCTGAAAACTACTTATATAGAAGCCCACAAGAACCAGTCGTCTCAGAAGTCCAATAGAATAAGGATTATAAAAAACCAGTATTAAATTTCTCGCCCCTGAGCGGCCGCCCAGCAATCCTGAGCGGGTGCCCAGCATCCGGAGCGGCCGCCCAGCTTTCCTGAGCGGGCGCCAAACAGGTTAGTGGAAAAAATCCTCATTCTGCTCCCGATTTCTGCTGCGTTCTGCTCCTAACTTCCCACATCCAATGTCAAGCACTCCCCTAGGCTTATTCCTAATGAAATTTCCCCATAAACGCAAGTTATATCCTGAAATGCACAAACACTAGAAAAACGCATCAAATACACAAAATACTTGATTTCAAGAAATCAATTCAAGTCATAATAAGACGTTCTAAGTGGTATAAAATGCCACTTATCACACCCCCAAACTTAAATCGATGCTTGTCCTCAAGCATCACAGACTCAAAAGCAAAACAAAAATATGCATGAATGCAATCTACATGAAATGCATCGATCCCCCTCACAATGACTAAACCAACCAACTCATAACATCTCAACAAATGCAATTAGGTGGATAAAGATCAATCAAATCATGCAAACTAACATACAACCAGAAACGTGGTGTGTGCGGATGCTTAACAGATATGCTTCGAAACTAGATCAATTATCATAACTCGATTATCCTCAAGGCAATTACATGATTATACGAAGAATAAATTCTAGGCACAAAATGACTTATAACACTTCAAGGTCACTGGAGCTTATTACGGAATCATGCTTTTATTCAACACAACAACAAATGCTTATTTGACCGTGCAATGAGTGAGGTCCACAAAAGACTTATGCAATGGCATCCATTTAGCGAGCGTTAGGTTAGCGGATCCCAGACTATAAAAGCCTTAGGTCACTAGGCACAAAGTCCCCTAAGAACTTAATAACTCGAATACCAAAGAGCCCACTCGTGATCAATTATGCATTAACTCTTCCCCCCCCCTTTTTTCTCTTTTTTTCTTCTATTTTTTTTCTTCTTTTTTTTCAAATTTCTGAGCAAGTGCGTTTCGCTCCATCTTGCTCAACCCTAGACTACTCGCATAAAAAATGAGCCAGCTACTAGCCATTTGACGCCTAGCCACAATTAGCAATGAATATCAATTTTTACTCCAATTTTTTTCTTTTCATTCCTTTTATCATTAAGAGCCTATCATAAATTCTAAGCATAATCAATAGATTAACCTCAAAAACCATCAAACCATGACAACCATCTAGTCCTTAAGCATACTTTAAGACTTAGTGAAATTACAAGTGTTTCTAGCATACATGTCAACCTACAAGACTCAATCATCATTCTAACGTTATCACTACACTTGCATCAATATTACAAATCAATCGGTAAAGCAATGCAAAAGGGATCATGGTATATGCATGAGTTAAATGACATGATAAATAAAGCTATAAAATAAAAAAAACTATATATGGCAAAAATATGCAATTATATGAACTAAACTATCATGAATATGCAACTACATGACACACACACAAAAATATTCCTTAACTACCACCCCCAAACTTAAAATCTTCACTGTCCCCAGTGAAGGTAGTAGAAAGGAACACATGGTATATCTACTCGGAGAAATCATTATCATCACCCTCAGAGGATGGAGTATCAGGAGGCGGATAAGCAGAGTCCTCACCAAAAATGGGCCAAGGATGTCAGTTCCAAGGCCTCTAAAAGCAGTCCTAAGTGCAAGGGTGAGCTCCTGAGCGAACCTACTCTGCGACTCATACATCGCATCCATCCTCCTCGATAGCCTCCTATACTGGGCATCAGCCATCCCAGAACCATCCTGAGCTCTAGAAGAGCCTGCCTCATCACGACCCTGACTGGGCCTAGCCATGGTAGCACCAGCTGATGGACGTCCTCCTGGAAGACGATATCCCAAACCATGCTCATCGGGCTCTCCACCCGTCCACTCCTGCATTGCATTCAGAGTCACTGAGTCAATATGAGCGGCCGGCATCTGTAGCTGCTCGTGAGAAGGCCATTGAACTCCCACTGCTCTGCACAGCTTCGTGACAGTAGATGCATAAAGGATGTTCATGTGCTTTGCCCCCCTCAAAAACTTCAAAATCCCTTGGTAGATGAACTCACCAAGGTCCATATAATACTCCTCATTCAAGATCCCCCATAACAACCTTGCTCGCTCAACTGTAACCTCATGTGCATGCGAAGTAGGCAAAATATTAGCACAAATAAAGGCATTCCATGCACGGGCATACCTATTCATCGCAATCGCCGGAAAAGAACGATACTCGTTAGTTCCCGTCTTGAACTTCCACATTGTTCCCGGCTGACAAAGAGTAGCACAAATCAAATCCAAATCAAAGTCCGCGGGGGTCTTCTCATTCCAACTCTCCTCCGTGGGCTTCCGTTGTCGCTGCCCAATAACACGGCGAATCGCCTCTGGCTGATAATCCATAGTAAGCCCACGAACAACAGTAAACCCATTCTTTTCAGCCTTGGCGTTCGCATAAAACTCGCGAACCACACTCATTGGAACCGCCTCCGGCGACTCACAAAAAGAAATCCACCCCTTCTCCGCAATCATTGGTAATAACTCACCATCCCTCCCCGATGGTAAAAATCCCCTCTCCTTCAAAATCGGCTTAGCCAGGAGCCTAGTATATTCCTCCTCAGCAGCCCTATCCATCAAATGAGATCTCCTAGCAGTTCCCCTCGAAGAATCATCAGTAGGAACGGTGTTGCTGCTATCAATAGTTCGGGATCTCTTAGGTGCCATTGAAACTGAGAAAAAGTGTTTAAGAGTTGTTTTTTGAGTGTAGGAGAGAGTTTTAAAGTTGAAAGTATATGGGAGTGTATATGGAGGAGTTGTGTGTATATATAGGGTAGGAATTAGGGTTAAAATTATAGTATGAGTGGGGTTTATGGGAGATAAAACATGGGTTGTGTAAAAGAAATCGTGGGTTGTGGGTTTGTATTTTGTTTTTTTTTGATTTTTTTGAATTTTTTATAAGGCAAAAAAAAAAGAAATTATGATAGTCGGGTCCTGAGCGGCCGCCCAGCATTCCTGAGCGAGCGCCCAGCCTCCTGAGCGGCCGCTTAGCTATCCTGAGCGGCCGCCCAAGGGGTCTCTGGAATTTTTTTTTCCTGCCCATTTTTTTCTGATTTTTTTTTTGGTTTTGGATATGATACTAACTTCTAAGGGTTCCTATAGTCACAAATCTCGGGTTGCCTCCCAAGAAGCACTTCTTTTACGTCATTAGCTTGACGCAGAGTACTTTGATCAAGTTGACAATAAAACAGCACTAACCACTTCCCGGTTTGCCGTGTCCTCATAGTAATGCTTCAATCTCTGACCATTAACCTTGAATGCTTGGCCCGGATCATTCTCAAAAATCTCCACCGCTCCATTTGGAAACACAGTTTTGACAATAAAAGGTCCAGACCACCTTGATTTCAACTTTCCAGAAAAAAGTCGGAGACGAGAGTTGAATAAAAGAACTTGTTGCCCCTGCACGAATGACTTAGGGGATAGCTTCCCGTCATGCCACCTTTTTACTTTTTCCTTGTACATTTTGTTGTTCTCGTACGCTTGAAGTCGAAATTCATCAAGTTCATTTAACTGAAGCATTCTCTTCTTCCCAGCTGCATCTAGATCAAGGTTCAACTTCTTCAATGCCCAATAAGCCTTATGCTCAAGCTTGCCTTACCATAAACAAGTTGAAACGGGGACATCCCAAATGGAGTCTTGTATGCTGTTCTATAAACCCAAACAGCTTCATCGAGCTTTAAAGACCAATTCTTCCTTGACGGACAAATAACTTTCTCTAGAATGCGCTTGATCTCTCTATTAGACACTTCAGCTTGACCATTCGTTTGCGGATGATAGGCAGTAGCAACACGATGATTCACATTGTAGCGCTGCATCATAGAAGTGAACTTACGATTGCAGAAATGCGACCCTTCATCACTTATGATTACTAATGGCGTTCCAAACCTTGTGAATATCTGCTTATGGAGAAAACTCAACACTACCTTTGCATCATTCGTCGGTAGAGCCTTGACTTCTACCCATTTTGAGACATAATCGACTGCCAGCAAGATGTACTGATTATTGCAGGATGAGACAAATGGTCCCATGAAATCGATTCCCCAAACATCAAAGACCTCGACTTCAAGCATCACATTTAACGGCATCTCATCCTTCCTTGTAAGATTCCTCATTCTTTAGCAACGATCACACCTTAAAACGAACTGATGTGCATCCTTAAACAAAGTAGGCTAGAAAAAACCTGCTTCCGGAATACGAGTTGTTGTCTTTTCACCATCATAATGTCCACCATAAACTGTGGAATGGCATTCTCGTAATATCACCTCCGTCTCACAGAATGGGATACATCTCCTGATGATCTGGTCAGCTCCTTGTCTAAACAAATACGGTTCATCCCACATGTACCACTTCACCTCATGCAGAAACTTCTTCTTTTGAGCTGCATTCATATTATGAGGCATTATATTGCTGACAAGATAGTTCACAATATCTGCGAACCATGGCTCTTCCTCCTGGACTGCGAACAACTGCTCATCCAAAAAAAGATTCGTTGATCAATGTCTTATCATATGAAGTAGAATCGGGATTCTCCAATCTAGAGAGATGGCCAACTACTTGATTCTCAGTACCTTTTCGATCCTTGATCTCTAACTCGAATTCCTGTAGCAAGAGCACCCAACGAATAAGTCTAGGCTTTGAATCCTTCTTTGAGACTAGATAGCGAATGGCAGCATGATCAGTGAATACTGTCACCTTTGTCCCAAGTAGATTTGATCGAAATTTTTCGAAACCAAAGACTATAGCCAAGAGCTCTTTCTCAGTAGTGGTGTAGTTCATTTGAGCTCCATTTAGAGTCTTACTAGCATAATAGACCACATGAAAAAGATTATTCTTGCGCTGCCCAAGAACTGCTCCCACCACATAATCACTTGCATCACACATCATCTCAAAAGGTTCTGTCCAATCAGGTGCCGTAATAACTGGTGCAGTTATCAAACTCTTATTGAGAGTCTCGAATACCGCCAAACATTCATCATCAAATTTGAAAGGCACATCTTTCTCGAGCAAGTTACACAACGACTTAGATATCTTCGAGAAGTCCTTGATGAAATGCCGATAAAAACCTGCATGACCAAGAAAACTACGGATTCCTTTCACAGAAATAGGTGGTGGAAGATTTTCAATGACTCACACCTTGGATTTGTCCACCTCAAGACCCTTGCTAGAGACTTTATGCCCAAGAATAATGCCTTCACGCACCATGAAGTGACATTTTTCCCCATTGAGCACCAAATTAGTTTCCACACACCTTTTGAGCACCGAACGAAGATTATTCGAACATTCATCATACGAATGTCCAAAGACGGAGAAGTCATCCATGAACACTTCAACATTGTTTCCAATCATATCAGAGAATATAGCCATCATACATCTCTGAAAAGTGCAGGTGCACCACATAAGCCAAACGATACTCTACGGAAAGCAAACGTGCCAAATGGACAAGTGAAGGTAGTCTTTTCTTAATCTTATGGTGCAATGCAGATCTGATTATACCCCGAATAGCCATCCAGAAGACAATAATACTCATGACCAGCCAACCTGTCAAGCATCTGATCAATAAATGGAAGAGGGAAGTGATCCTTTCTCGTGGCTTTGTTCAACTTTCTGTAATCCATGTATACCCTCCATCCCGTGACTGTTCGAGTGGAGATGAGCTCGTTCTTCTCATTTGCTACCACAGTTATACCTCCTTTCTTAGGTACATATTGCACGGGGCTCACCCAAGAACTGTCAGAAATAGGATATATAATTCCTGCATCCAGCCACTTCAGAATTTCTTTTTTTACCACTTCTTTCATGATAGGATTAAGTCGTCGCTGTTGTTCAACAGTCGGCTTACTACCTTCCTCTAGCAGAATTTTATGCATGCAGTATGAAGGGCTGATCCCTTTGATATCTGTCGTAGTCCATCCGATGGCCGATTTGAATTCTCTCAAAATCCTCAAGAGTTTGTCCTCCTCACTACCTGAAAGGTCAGATGCAATAATAACAGATAAAGTAGATGCATCACCTAAAAAAGCATACCTCAAGTGTTTTAAGCTCTAAAGTAGGTGCTTCCTCAATAGATGGTTTGAGCTTTCCTTCAGTATTCTTGAGATCAGTAGTACCAAGAGATTCAAATGACATGTCTAGCTTTCGCCTCCAAGGAGAAGTATTTAGATATTATAGTTGCTCATTGCCATCCTCATCGTCACTTTCAAATTCCCCCACTAAGGCTTTCTCTAAGGCATCAGACATTAGCATATGATCAAGTTCTGAAGTTACCACAGAATCAATCAAATCCACCTTTAAGCACTCCTCGTCTTCTGTAGGGAATTTCATCTCCTTGAATACATTGAATGTCACATCCTGATCCTGTTCCCTCATAGTAAGTTCACCTTTCTGCACATCTATCAAGGTACGGCCTGTAGCTAAGAAAGGTCTTTCCAAGATTATGGGAATCTTCTTATCTTCCTCGAAATCCAAAATGACAAAGTCTGCAGGGAAGAAGAGCTTATCCACCTTTACTAACACGTCCTCCACTATGCCTCGTGGGTATGTAATATAACGATCAGCCAATTATAGAGACATGTAGGTGGGCTTTGGATCAGGCAAATTTAACTTTTTGAAGATATACAATGGCATCAGATTGATGCTTGCTCCCAAATCGCACAGGCATTTGTCAAAAGACAACTTGCCAATGGTGCAAGGAATGGTGAAGCTTCCTGGATCTTTAAGCTTTGGAGGTAATTTTTGTTGCAGCACAACACTGCACTCTTCCGTTAGAGCAACGGTCTCAAGGTCATCCAGTTTCACCTTCCTTGAAAGAATACTCTTCATGAATTTTGCATAACTAGGCATTTGCTCCAAAGCCTCAACGAAAGGTATGTTGATGTGAAGTTTCTTGAACACCTCCAGAAACTTACCGAACTGCTTATCCAGCTTTTGTTGTTGCAATCTTTTAGGGAAAGGTGGTGGAGGATAGAGCTGTTTCTCCCCTGTATTACCCTCAGGCAGAGTGTGTTCAACAATAGTCTTCCTTGGTTCCGCCGCTTTCTCCTTTTGTTTCTCTTCTTCATCCACAACTTCAGCTTCTCCAACTTTCGCTTTTTCAGCATCAACAACTTTTCCAGACCTTAAGGTAATAGCTTTGACTTGCTCTTTAGCTTCCTTCCTGCCTGGCACTTCAGTATCGCTGGGAAGTGTGCCATGTTGACGATTGAGCACTGCATTGGCTATTTGACCGATTTAATTTTCCAAGGTCTTGATAGAAACAGCCTGACTTTTGCACAACAACTTGAGCTCCTCGAAATCAGCACTAGAAGGTGGAGCAGCAACTCTTTGTTGAGGATATGATTGCCTTTGAGCGTAATGCTGTGGTTGTTGAAATCCAGGTGGATTAAACTGTCTACTTACGCCTTGCTAATATGGTTGCTGAATAGCATTCTGATTATTGCTCCAGCTGAAATTGGGATGATTTCTGTTGTTAGGATGATAAGTAGCTGGCACGGGCTGATGCGGTCGCTGATAATTATTCACATACTGCACAGTTTCATTAACAAGAGAACACTGATCCGTAGCATGAGAACCTGCACAAAGCTCACAGACCATAGCTATCTGATTGACTCCATAGTTGGCTAAAGAATCGACCTTCAAAGACAGCGCTTGGAGCTGCGCTGCAATAGCTGTAACCGCATCAACTTCCAGAATACCTGCTACCTTCCCAGGCATCATCCTTTGAGTTGGGTTTTGATGCTCATTTGCAACCATCGTTTCAATAAGATTATAAGCCTCAGTATAGCTTTTGTCCCACAAGGCGCCTCCAGCTGCTGCAACGAGCATGGGCCGAGATTGGGCCCCCAAACCATTATAGAAACCAGTGATCACCATCCAGTCAGGCATACCATGATGTGGACACTTTGTCAACATCTCCTTGTAGCGCTCCCAAGCTTCGCACATAGATTCTGTTGGTTGCTGCGCAAACTGAGTAAGAGCACTCCTCATAGCTGCAGTCTTCGCCATTGGATAGAACTTCACCAGAAACTTTTGCGCAAGATCTTGCCAAGTAGTGATGGACCCAGCTGGTTCAGAATGTAACCAGTCCTTAGCTTTATCCCTTAGAGAGAATGGGAAAAACCTCAGCTTGATAGCCTCATCAGTCACACCATTATATTTGAAAGTACTACAGATCTTGACAAAATTCCTGATATGCATGTTGGGGTCTTCAGTCGCAGCACCTCCGAAAGAAATAGAATTCTACACCATTTGAATAGTGCCCGGCTTGATTTCAAAAGTGTTAGCCTGAATAGCCGGATGAAGGATGCTTGACTGAATGTCATCAATTTTAGGCCGAGAAAAGTCCATAAGAGCTGGATCTGCCAGAACTATACGATCACCCATGATTATTTGTTCTTTCTGCTCACTCTCTTTATCCGAATCTTCAAAATCTATCTTCTCTAGAATATCAAAAACTGAGTCTGTCTCCTCAGCCGTATCTAAAGTCCTCTTGCGAGTACGAGAACGTGTTTGCATAAACGCTCGCTAAAGTACCTGAAACACAACCGGAAACAATAAGTAACACGTCTTAATCAATGAGTCCTAATGACCACTGATGGTAAGTACATAAACTAAACAAATACTCCGAGTCCCCGGCAGCGGCGCCAAAAACTTGTTAGGCACAAAACACGCGCTAATAATTCATGCAAGTATACGTGTTCGCAAGTAATATAGAATAAATTCTAGTTCGTTCCCACAGAGACTCAGACTAATTATGTTCAATTAAAACTTACTCACCAATGTATAATTACTTCTCAATGTCAAGACAATAACACTTAGATTTGATTAACTAGTTATTAACTACAATTAACTACGAGAATTAAACACTTAATTGACACTGGAATTAACAATATTAAACACACATGAGATCATAACTTCATTACTACTTTCTTTAATAGTTATCGTTATTACCCTTAGCATGAAACGATGATGATATTAATCGAACAACACGAAACTGATAAAAGCCAACTTTCGTTGTACTAATACCATTCTATCAAATATCCACAATTAAGATAGAAGTTGAACAGGCATCAATTATGTTGAGACCCTATATGTCTACAGAATTTGACAACATAACGATTTAAACACAAGTTATTCCTTATGATTACACAGAGAAAGTAAAACGGTTAGAGTTACCCACTAATCATGCATACACATACATGAACCTATGCTAGCATGGCAAGTTCTAAACCTCAAGATCCACCGTCACTTCACAAGAGATTAACCGCCTATCTTATATGTTCGCGACGCACATAAGATGAATAAGGGCAACCTATGCTAGATATCATACAATCATCACACACTAAGGTATTAAACAACTAACTAAAGAAATCCATAGTAAATCCGTTACGACCCCATGATCACGATTAGCCCATGATAGAACTCATCGTCACTATGGGTTCATATGAAAACATGATAATAACACACAATATAAACTAATAAAAATACTTATTAAAACCAGAGTACGTCACAAGAGTAATAAGGTTTAAAGTAAAGAAAACTAGCATCCAATGATACAACGAATAAAAGAATCATAAGAAAAATGTATGCTTCCTCTTCTTCGTTGCGATGTGCTAAAACGGTCTTCTTTCTTCTCTCCTCACTCCTTGCTTGATACCACGCTCTTTATGAAACGTCTCTGAAAACTACTTATATAGAAGCCCACAAGAACCAGCCGTCTCAGAAATCTAACATAATAAGGATTATAAAAAATTAGTATTAAATTTCTCGCCCCTGAGCGGCCGCCCAGCAATCCTGAGCGGGCGCCCAACATCCTGAGCGGCCGCCCAGCTTTCCTGAGCGGGCGCCCAGCAAGTTACTGGAAAAAATCCTTATCCTGCTCCCGATTTCTGCTACGTTCTGCTCCTAAATTCCCACATCCAATGTCAAGCACTCCCCTAGGCTTATTCCTAATGAAATCTCCCCATAAACACAAGTTATACCCTGAAATGCACAAACACTAGAAAAACGCATCAGATACACAAAATATTTGATTTCAAGACATCAATTCAAGTCATAATAAGACGTTCTAAGTGGTATAAAATGCCACTTATCATGTTACCAATTGGAGATTGAACCTATGGATATATCAATAATAATTTTCTGAATTAAGTACTGCTGCTATAAAATTCTAACAATGTCATTTGGATTAACCAATATAACAGTAATTTTTAAACTTGATGGACAGAATCTTTAAGGAATATCTGGACAAGCTGTATTTGTGTTACTTAAAGTCAACAGAGGACCATGCCAAGCAGTTAATGATAACTGGGGAGTCGAAGAAGAAAAAAGTTGTATATAAAGTTTGCAAAGTGAGAGCTTTGATAGAAGGAAGTATAATTCTTAGCATAAATAGTCAGTGAGAAGGAGACCAAAGGGAATCCAACAAAAATTAAAGTTATTTTGAATTAAGAAAGACCAAAAGCACCAACAACGGTAAGAAGTTTTACCATAGACCGGTTATTATTGAAAATTTGTGCAAGATTTTTTGAAATTTACAATACCTTTGACGAAGCTAACCAGGAAAAGCAAGAAGTTTATATGAAATGGAGAAGGGTGAAGAAAGTTTTGCGTAGTTAAATGAAAAAATGATTACAACACCTGCTTTATCACTTTGAAGTTATCAAGGAGATTTGGTAGTTAATAGTGATACTTCTCATAAGGGAGTAGGATGTGTGTTGATGCAGCACAATAAAGTTATTGTATATGCACCTAGACAACCGAAACCTTATGAGCAGAAGTATCCTACTCATAATTGGGACTAACAGTAGTAATATTTGTTTTGAAAGATTGGGACACATGATATGTATGGAAAAAAGTGTAAGATCTATACGGACCATAAAAGTTTGAAGTATGTACTCATGAGGAAAAGCAAATGTAGAGGCATGCGATAAGCAAAAAGGAGAGAACGAACATAGAAACTGTACCAGAAGAATTATCTATGGAATTTTAGAAGTCGGAGTTGGAAGTCAGATATATAATCCCAAGGAAACAAGGATGGGTAGTATGACCTTTCAATCATAATTGTTAAGAAAAGATAAGGAGATGTCAAGGAAAGATAATGGATCACGATGTTAACAGTTAGTAAGAGGAAGATTATGCACCTAGAAGAACGATCACGATATTCCTAGGTTTTCTTCCAGCACTTGGATGCTACAAGTAGAAGGACTAAGAAATGAGATCCCACAAGGAATTCACAATATAAAGTATTTAATTTATTGAAAAAATGCCAAGATATACAGAATTTTAAAGAAAAATAGTGATAACCAGGTATAAGAAGGAAATTTCAAAATGGATTAGGAAGTGTTGGGCATGTCATAAATTTATTTAGGACATGCATACCTATACATACGTACATACATAACATTCTAGGTAATGATTTTTTAATAGTATTTAATAAAATTGTATTTATTTTTAACCTTAGTTTAAATTCTGAACACGAGTTCATACATTATTAACTATCCAATTAATAATATAAATAAGTGAATTATAAATGAAAAGTGTTAGGCCCGGAATAGGGGTTAATAAGCTAGAAAGGGGGGTTGAATAGCTTATAACCTTTTAAAATTTAGAGCTTGGCATTTTTGAAATTTTCTTTACCGTTTAAAAAATCGTTACTTGAAAACAAGTAAATCGAGTGCGGAAAGTAAAGCGGTAAAGAAATAGAGCACGACACAAGGATATTATCCTGGTTCGCGGTGGCTACAAAGTAAGATTGGAGTCCACTCACCCCTAGTCCAGTCCCCGAACTCCTCCCCAGATTCGAGATTTTCTCTACTATAAAGTTACTCCTTTATAGTAGGCGGAGAAGCCTTTACAACACTATATTTATCTTGGAACTTAACTACCCGCTAATCCTTCAAAATACAATAGAAAAACCTATTAGATTAATCTTGGAACGTAACTCCCCGTTACTTCCTCGTAATCTAAGTAGAACCCTTGAAAGTTTATCTCGGAACGTAACTCCCCGTTACTTCCTCGTAATCTAAATTTATTTAGGACATGCATACCTATACATACATACATACATAACATTCTAGGTAATGATTTTTTAATAATATTAAATAAAATTGTATTTATTTTTAACCTTAGTTTAAATTCTGAACACGAGTTCATACATTATTAACTATCAAATTAATAATATAAATAAGTGAATTATAAATGAAAAGTGTTAGCCCCGAAATAGGGGTTAATAAGCTAGAAGGGGGGGGGGGGTTGAATAGCTTATAACCTTTTAAAATTTAGAGCTTGGCATTTTTGAAATTTTCTTTACCGTTTAAAAAAATCGTTACTTGAAAACAAGTAAATCGAGTGCGGAAAGTAAAGCGGTAAAGATATAGAGTACGACACAAGGATTTTATCCTGGTTCGCGATGGCTAACCCAACAAAATTGGAGTCCACTCACCCCTAGTCCAGTCCCCGAACTCCTCCCCGGATTCGAGATTTTCTCTACTACAAAGTTACTCCTTTATAGTAGGCGAAGAAGTCTTTACAACACTATGTATTTATCTTGGAACTTAACTACCCGCTAATCCATCAAAATACAATAACAAAACCTACTAGATTAATCTTGGAACGTAACTTTTTGTTACTTCCTCATAATCTAAGTAGAACCCTTGAATGTTTATCTCGGAACGTAACTCCCCGTTACTTCCTCACAACTATGCAATACCCTTCGTGTAGACTTCGTATCTACACCCTTTGCCGGTCTTGGATCTTAGATCGGGTCTTGGATCTTTTCTCCTCTTCACGGTGTGTAGACACCCAACTCCCCATCGGCGTGTTTAAGACTTGGGTCTTAGAGCGAGAATCGCCTCACTTCACTTCACCTCACGTCAAAGAATATAATACAAGTACTTACGACTTATATAATCCCTTTTGTAAGAAAGAAGGTTGGATTAGTATATAACGATACTAAATCCGAGAGATAATTTAATATCTTAAATAAAATGCAAAGTATAAAATGCAACGAGAGCGCTTAAACACTAGCACTAATAAGATATTAAATATTAGGCCGAATATAATTCAAGGCCAAATATTAACCACTTGAATAAAAATTCAATTATATCTCGTTTGTTATAAAAACATCGGGAGAAATATAACAATTAAGTTATATTGGCTTTTTAAACAAATAGAGAGTAACCACTTAATATTTAACGAGGAGACTTCGTTTATGTAGTATATAGATTATATGAATATTTCTCGACTCGGAAAATAAAGTTGGTTTAAATTTAAGAATCAAACAAGTAAGGCTCGTTTTTAACTAATATATATTTTATACGAGAGGCCTTGAACTTGTAACTCAAAGTTAATTATAACTTCTAAATACAACAGGAAAGCTTTTGTTTATATCTCTAAATTATAAAATGAGATTTATAAAAGTAGCTTATAACTTGGATTTTGAAGTTGATTTAACTTTTAGAATTCAACAAGGAAGCCTTTGTTTATATCTCTTATAGTTATAACAAGATTTGTACAAATAGCTTACAACTCGGATTCAAAGTTAAATAATAAACTTACTAAATATTCAACGAAAGATTTTCGTTTATGCCTCTTTATAGTTATAGCAAGACTTATACAAAAATTCTTTATCTCGGAATTTTAGTTTAGTTTATGTCACTTGATATTTCAAACGAAGAAGTCTATTGTTTATGTGGTTACCTTCGACTTATACAAATCGACTTCGACTCGCAAATAAAGTGAGTTAACTCGTAAATTTTTAACAAGGAGACTTTTGTTTATATCTCTATATGAGACTTATACAAATGGTCTACAACTCGAAATATGAGTTAAGAATGGTTACCAAAAAATACAACAAGAAAGCTATTTATTTTTGCTGTATAGTCGACTTATACGAAATCACTTTCTCGGATTTTAAAGTAAAACCGTAGTTATTTTAGATCCCGAACTTAATCAAGGGAAAACAACTAAATCAGGAGAGTAAAATAAATTTTAAACTCTCTTGGTGGGTTTACGAATTATATATATTTTTTAGGAACAAGAATTTATGCTCGTGTATATATGTCGTAAAAACCCGAATGTTTGTGCTTAAAAATTAAACGAGCTAGCAATAACACAAACACTAACCAACTTATGACTCTTGGCCTTACAAAGGCTCAAATTCCTCTTTCAAAGTGAAGAGAGAATTACAAGAGATAAGAGTTGATTTGAAGCCAAAAACACACCAAAAGTTGGCCGGAAAGTGGCCGAAAATTGCCCGGAAAAATGGGCGGAGACGGCTTATAAAATGGACTTTTGGATGCTTCAAGAACACTTAAATGCTACTGAAAATTTGGTCTAGGGGTAGCAAAATTAAGTGGATCCAAGTGGGTGGGTTTGAGTAAAGAAAAGGTAGTAAAACAAGCTTGAAAGTGTATGAAACTATGGCTTAAAGAAGGCTTGAATACTAAAACTCTTGGGAGCTTTTTGCTACTGCATAAAAAAAAGGGGGATAAGAGAAAACTCCAGAATTTATTTGGCTCAAAATGGCTTGGAAAAGAAGTGGGGGGTGGGGCTTTATTTATAGCCAAAAAATGGTCATTTAGTTTTATTTTAAAGCTAAACGAATGCTTAAAGTATACGCACTAGGTGTGTAGGCATGTGGGTTTGTAAGACCAGCTGAAAATTCAAATTTAAGTAGCCAAAAATGTGTCCCACTATTCATATAATATTTAAACACATTATATAGCCAATAAACACGTAACCGACGAGCAAAAATGCGTAGTTTCCATTAAATTGAAAAATCACAGGAAAATTATGAAACTTTGGGGATCTCCTAGAAATATTCCCAGTAGTTCATGGACAAAATTTCACCTTGAAATTATATGTCCATCTATGACTTTTAAGCGACCCAAAAATAAGTTACATACGGATTTTAGGGGTCCCGGAAAAAAGTCATGCAAAAATTATAAAATTCCTACCAATATTAGAAAAAATTATCTTAGTGACAAATACCAAGTTTCAAGTCAAAAATATTTTAGGAAGTACCGTTTTGGATTTTTCGAATGTTAAAACAGCCTTCCAGAGCGACCGAAAAAATCATTTGTCTTTACCGACAACTTAGACAAATGTTTTGACTTGATATAAATTAAAACATGATATTCCTTGAATAATAATGACTATGAGGTCTGAGGAATATTTACTCTTGAATTTATATATTTATTTTATCTGGATAGATAAGCATTTACGGGTTTTACGGAATAAAATCTGTTTTTAATCTTTTGGCATGACTTTTGGCAATATAATTTGATATTAATATTTAAATAAATATATCAAATATATTTGAGATTAAAACTTTAAGATTGACACGCTTTTAAATAAATTTGACAGTTTTAGTACGTAAAAGCGGTGTTTGAAAATTCTCGTTTTTCGTGTAAATAGTCGTTGCCATTACTCTCTTTGACATAAATAATATAGAATAGAATATATCATTAGGTTGAAATATATATTATAAATATATGCTACATAAGTTGTTTCAGAAAGCATTTTAGGGTTTTATGTCTGGTTAAATTTAATTTGACTTGATTCCAGAAAATGCCGCAAAAATAAAACCTAAGGGAGGATTACTGATAGGGATAAATAAATTATGCTTGTATAATTTATACTGCATTAATTGTACAAGCTGTGGGCTGCTAGGCCCAATAAAAAGATATATGATACTCAGACCAGAAAGGTTAAGCCTGATGGACCAGATCAGGCCTGATGGAATAAAAAAGGCCCAAAAGCCCTGATTATTAATTAATTTCGTAATTAATTAATAAGGGACAAATCAGATATTGAAAAGAGTCCCGATAAGGATATAAATCCTTGGAGATTAGCCTCAAGGGGACCTAAAAGGATAAGGAATCAGTTTCCTACTATCTAGGACTCCAAAGTCCATTCTAATTATGAGACTTGCCCACCAAGTCTCCTATACCAAGTCCAATTCAAGGACTCCCAACATCTATATAAGGGGTCTCACCCCCACCAATTAGAACTATGTTTTTTGGCTTGATTCTCTAATTCACAGAGATACGTAGGCATCTCGTAAAGGCAGATTGAGTCACGAAACACGAGAGCAGCCATTAAAGGCCTTGAGCTCCCGAATCTTAGTATTAAATACAGCAAGTAATAACCTTAGTTTTTTATCCACAACATTTGGCACCGTCTGTGGGAATCACAACAACAACCATGGCGAGAACACGGAGAACAATTGGAGCTCTAGAGGAAGGAACACCATTAGAGACAACCCAGGTGATTTCATCAACCGTGGAGGTTCCTCCCCATTCAACTTATGCGTCTACTCAGGAGGAAGCCCAGACAGGGGCAACTCAACCCCAGCTACAAGGGACAACTCCCCCGATTCAAGGTACGAATCCTCAAGTTCAACAAATACATATACCTGTGAATTCTCGACCCGTCGGGTATGAATATTCAACTATTGTTACTACTAACCCCCCTTATGGGATGCCCCTTCACCCTGAGGTTGGAGGAAGCGGATATGCTGGGCGAAGCGAAGCACGAGGGCGGTCACCCCCTATATACGAGGTTTGGATCCTATCCCTGAGGATCGGGAATTTTCTGGTCCATACACTGAGAGAGACTCCGAATCTTCGGATGATGAAGTGGCCCCGAGAAGGAGGCGTCCTGGAAAAGAGCCAATGGCCGATGGAAGGCAACGCCCCCAAAGCACCCCAGGGGCGAATCCTCAAGAAGTGCAGGAAAAGATCAGGGCTCATGAGGCTGAAATCCAAAGGCTGAGGCGTGATTTGGAGGCTCACCAAGCCACCAGACCCCACATACCTCCTAGGGGGAGAAATCCTCCCCCTATCATAGACCTGGATGGTCCGGTAAGAAGAAGGGCTGCTGTCCCAAGAACTGATCCAAGCAATCTCCTTCCCCTTGGAGATCCTGATGATCCAACTCCACCCTTCACAGAAGAGATAATGAATGCCCATATCTCAAGGAAATTCAAGATGCCCACTATCAAAGCCTATGATGGCACGGGAGACCCCGCTAATCATGTTAGGACATTCTCTAATGCACTGCTGCTGCAACCCGTGAATGATGCTATAAAATGTCGGGCCTTCTCTCAAACCCTGTCGGGTATGGCTCAAAGATGGTACAGTCGCCTACCCCCAAATTCTATTGGATCATTCAGAGAATTAAGTCAGGCTTTTATTAAGCAATTCATCAGTGGAAGAGTCCATGAGAAAAGTTCAGCATCTCTTATGAGTCTTGTGCAGGGAGCTAAGGAATCCTTAAGAGATTACCTGAATCATTTTACAAAGGAGGCTTTAAAAGTCCCAGACCTTGATGATAAGGTAGCCATGATAGCACTGCAACAAGGAACTAGGGATGAGTTTTTCAAGATGTCTTTGGCCAAACGACCCCCTGAGAGCATGTTGCAGCTCCAAGAGAGGGCAGGGAAGTATATCAAGGTTGAAGAAAGTATGAGGAAGACCGTAGTAAGTAATGAGCCCACTGGAGGCAAGAAACGAAAAACTGATTTGGAGTATATCGCTAAGGACAAATATCCTAGAACCGAACAAAACCCTGATTCAACCCCCAAGAAGGGAGGACCTGGGCAAAAGTTCACTGAATACGCTAAGCTGAATGCTCCCAGAAGTCAGATTTTGATGGAGATTGAGAAAGACAGAGATATTCGCTGGCCTAAGCCCTTGAAGGCTGATCCCGCCAAGCTAGATAAGGGCAAGTATTGCAGGTTTCACAAAGATGTTGGCCATGACACCGATGAGTGTAGGCAATTGAAAGATGAAATTGAGTTTTTGATTCGAAAAGGAAGATTGAACAAGTATACTGGAGATGGAGGGGATAGAAATAATAATGGGAGGAAGAACTTTGAAGATCGTAGGAGGGACCAAGACGATCAGGGGCGAAACCCCCAGCCTAGAGGACCAGTTATAAACACCATTTATGGAGGGCCGAGACCTCGAGGGCCTGTGATAAACACGATCTTTGGAGGTCCAACTGCTGCTGGATTGTCCAAAAATTCCAGAAAGGCATATACTAGAGAGGTTATGCATATTGTTGGAGAAGCCCCGAAGAGGGCCAGGACAGAAGTAACATTGACTTTTGATAATTCCGACCTAGAGGGTGTGAAGTTTCCCCATGACGACCCACTGGTCATAACACCAATAATAGGAAATAGCCCGGTTAAGAGGGTCCTTGTGGATAATGGTGCTTCTGTGGATATCTTGCTCCACGACACCTTTCTAAGGATGGGATATAACGACTCCCAGTTAACACCAACCGACATGCCGATATATGGATTTGCTGGAGTAGAATGTCCTGTAGAAGGGATAATCAAATTGCCAACCACCATAGGTACGGAGCCAAGGCAAGCAACGCAGATGCTGGATTTCGTGGTGGTAAAGGCTAGTTCAACTTATAATGCTATCATGGGGAGAACATGGATACATGCCTTCAAGGCAGTCCCCTCTTCCTACCATTCAGTCATGAAGTTTCCCACCCGAAACGGGATTGGAGAAGAGAGAGGAGATCAAAAAATGGCTAGAAGCTGTTATGTGGCCTCTTTGAGGGCAGATGGAGTCGGGGGGCAGGTTCTTCCTATTGAAGATATGGATGTTCGAGAAAATGATGAGAATAGAGGAAGGGAAGCAGAAGAATTGGTTTCGGTTCCTTTAGACCCCGAGAATCCTGAGAGGACGACTTTCATTGGAGCCACATTAGAGGAGCCCCTTAGAGGGAAGTTAGTGAAATTTTTGCAAGAAAATAGTGATGTGTTTGCATGGTCAGCAGCTGATATGCAGGCATAGACCCGGAGTTAATTACTCACAAGCTAAACGTAGATCCAAGCCGGAAGACAGTGAAACAAAAGAAAAGAAATTTTGCCCCGGAAAGACAAGAGGCTATAAAGCAGGAAGTGAAAAAGCTCTTAGAGGCTGGTTTCATTGAGGAGATTCAATTTCCGGAGTGGTTAGCAAACCCTGTAATGGTGAAGAAGGCTAATGGAAAGTGGAGGATGTGTATAGACTTCACCGATCTGAATGATGCATGCCCCAAAGACTGTTTTCCGTTGCCTAGAATTGATACTTTGATTGATGCCACCGCTGGATATGAGATGCTGAGTTTCATGGATGGGTTTAGCGGATACAACCAGATCAAAATGCATAAGGATGACATTCCAAAGGTATCATTTATCACTGACTTTGGTGTTTATTGTTATCTTGTTATGGTGTTTGGTCTCAAGAATGCAGGAGCCACCTATCAAAGGTTGGTGAATAGAATTTTTAAGGATCTTATTGGTAAGACTATGGAAGTCTATGTTGATGACATGTTAGTCAAAAGTCTAGTAAAGACTGATCATATAGCCCATTTAAGGGAAGCTTTTGAGGTCCTGAGGTACCACAAGATGATGTTGAATCCGACGAAGTGTGCTTTCGGAGTAGGATCTGGAAAATTCTTGGGATTGATGGTCTCGAAGAGGGGAATTGAGGCAAACCCAGATAAAATAAAGGCAATCCTGGACATGGAACCCCCCAAAACTGTCAAGGATGTTCAGAAGCTCACAGGAAGGGTTGCTGCGTTAGGACGATTCATCTCCAAGTCAGGAGACAAGTGCTTGTCATTTTTCAAGTCACTAAAGAACATCAAAGACTTTGTATGGAGTGAGGAAAATCAGAAGGCATTTGAAGAGTTAAAGAAGTATATGGGCCAGGCCCCGTTGTTGGCCAAGCCAGTTCTGAATGAAGTTTTATTCTTGTACTTGGCTGTTTCAGAGAGCGCCTTGAGCGCGGTGTTGGTTAAGGAGGAACTGAAAGTCCAGAAACCCGTATACTACGTCAGCAAAATTTTGCATGGTGCTGAGTTGAATTATTCAGCCATTGAGAAATTCGCTTTAGCCTTGGTAATGGCTTCAAGAAAGCTGCGTCCTTATTTTCAAGCTCACCAAATTGAAGTGCTAACAAATCAGCCACTGAGAAATATCATTCACAGTCCCAAGGCAAGTGGGAGACTGATTAAGTGGGCAATAGAGTTGGGAGAGTTCGATCTCAAGTATAAGCCACGTACAGCCATAAAAGCCCAGGCACTAGCTGACTTCGTGGTGGAATGTACCATACCCAACCAAGAAGTCGGGGGGCAGGAAGATACCATACCTCAAGACAAGGGAGTCGACAATGGGGACAAGGAGAAAGAATATTGGGTTCTCTATTTTGATGGAGCATCAAAAACAAATTCCAGTGGAGCAGGGTTGGTTTTGCAAAGCCCTGATGGATTCTTAATTGAGTATGCCATGAAGCTAGACTTCCCAACCACAAACAATGAGGCAGAGTATGAAGCCCTGATTGCTGGCCTTGGTCTAGCTGGGACACTTAGAGTCAAAAACTTAAAGGTCCGTGGAGACTCGAAGCTGATCATATCCCAGGTAAAGGGAGAATTTGAGGCAAGGGATGATACGATGGCTAAGTATGTTCGCCTAGTAAGGGCTGTGATGACCCAATTTAATGAATGCCATGTTGAACACATTCCAAGGGAAGAAAATGCTAAAGCAGATGCGCTATCAAAGTTTGCTTCATCTGAGATTGAGGAAAGTTCAGGAAGTGTGTACTTCCGTGTTTTGAAGACACGAAGCATAGATGTTAAGCTTGTGGCTCCCATAGGCTTGGGGACGTCATGGATTGATCCCATCAAGGCTCACATTCAGACCGGTTGGTTGCCAATCGATGCAATTGAGGCGCGGAAGTTAACTGTTCGAGCACTAAGGTACTCTTTGATAGATGGGATTCTATATAAAAAATCTTTCGTGGTTCCTTACTTGAGGTGTCTCAGGCCCGATGAGGCACGCTTAGCTCTTGAGGAAGTGCATGGAGGTATTTGTGGGCAACACTTGGGGGGCAGGGCCTTGGCTCATAAGATAACCCGTTTAGGCTTCTATTGGCCAGAAATGATGGCTGATGCCAAAGAATATGTAAAGAAGTGTGATCGCTGTCAGAAGCATGCACCAGTCGCCAGATAACCCCCCGAGATGCTGACCTCTATCAACTCACCTATTCCCTTTGCTATGTGGGGGATGGATATTCTAGGGCCTTTTCATATGGCCACAGCACAAAGGAAGTTTCTGATTGTAGCCATTGATTATTTCACCAAGTGGATTGAAGCCAAACCTTTTGCCAAAATCACAACTAAGCAGGTTGCACAATTCCTGTGGGAAAACATTATATGCCGATATGGAATTCCCCGTATCCTCGTCACTGACAATGGAACACAATTCAACAACGAGGAATTCAAGAAGTATTGCAAAGAAAATGAAATTGAGTTACGGTTCACCTCTGTGGCTCACCCGCAAGCCAATGGGCAAGCGGAGGTAGCAAATCGGATAATCCTGGATGGACTAAAGAAGAGGATTGAAAAGTCAAGAAATAATTGGGTGGATGAGATACTTCCCATATTATGGGCCTATAGGACTACCTGTAGAGTCACGACAGATGCAACTCCTTTCATGTTGGCATATGGGGCAGAAGCAGTAGTTCCCGTGGAGATATCACATTCCTCTCCAAGGATTCAGGCTTTTGATGAAAAAGAAAATGAAGAAGGGCAGAAGTTAGCCCTGGATTTAATCGATGAAGTGCGAGATAAAGCACATGCAAAGATAGTAGAATATCAGAAAAAAGCTTCATTCTACTACAACTTAAGGGTTAAAGAGAGGTTTTTTAAATAAGGTGATCTAGTTTTGAGAAAAATAGAGACTTCTGGTGTCAGACAGAAAGGAAAGCTCGCCCCAAATTGGGAAGGGCCGTACAGAGTCAAGAGCGTTCAGGGTAGAGGAACCTACAAGCTGGAAACTATGGATGGTGTTGAAGTCCCGAGGACCTGGCATGCACAAAACCTGAAGGTTTACTACGTATAAGATAGGCTAAGTACGATTCTCACTTGTCATTGTGACAAATAGGTTTAAAAGCACCTGGAAGCTTTGCTTGCGGAGGATTTTATATTCCAGTAGAATTTACATTGTCTAGTTATTGTTGATTAGGGTCGAACCCATGCTGTGTAAGGTTTTGAAAAACCAGACTTCATATTAAAGAGCTTGAAATTATTTCAATCCAAGGATGTTTAAGGTTCAAATGCATATTAAGATTGTAAAGTTAAAACAGAAAAAGGCAAGAAAAGCAACGTATAAAACATAACCCCGAAGGGTAACAAGTTCTAATATTAATAAAGTTCAAAAAGAAGATATACAAAAAGCTAGGCCTTGGAAGGCTGAGATTCCTCAGAACCACTATCCGAAGTCTCTTCGGAAGTTTCAGTCGTTTCTTCGGACGTCTCGGTCGTCCCCTCCGAAGTCCCTGTAGAAGTTCCCTGTGCAGGAGATGATGGCTGTTGAGGCGCTGCTTTGGGAGATTCTTCCACCCTGGCCTTCTTAGCGACAGGCTCGAATTCCTCCTCGGAGGAATCTTCCTCCTCTCCATCCTTGATCATGCCAGCAAGCTTTTCAGTAACACCTCCAAGCTCTGGAACCCGCACTGGGCAAGGAAAGGGTGACTGCTCAAGGACCTCGGGAAACTCATCCTGGATGGCCTCCACAGCAGCGTCCCAGCCTTCCTTATAGCTAACAGGATGAAGAAGGGCGTCATGCTCCACCATCAAGTCTTTGAATTCTTGAGTGTCCATCCAGCCATCAAAGGCTTTTTCCTTCTGCGCCTTCAAGATGACATTTTCAGCCCGGGCCGTCTCCAGGTCAGAAGTGGAAGAGGCCAATTGAGCTTCAAGGGCCTCAATTTTTTGGTTGGCCTCCTCCAACTTCTTGTTGGCATCTTCCAGGCCAACCTTCCAAGCCTTGGCTTGGTGAATTGCCCCTTGAAAATGGGCGTTAGCCTGCAAGAGAAAACAGCAAAGGTTTAGAAAAGAAAGAAAAGAGAATTGTAAAAGGCATAAGTAAAGTACGTACCGTCGCCAGAGCTTGGGCTCCAAACAGCTCATTCCCCTCCAAGTCCTGTTGAAGGACAAAATCTTGATAATCCACCGGGGAAATGGAATGCTTAGACCATTCCTTGGATAGCGCCGTGCTGCCCACAATTGAGTCCTTGCCCCGGATCCCCCAAGCAGGTTGAAAATAGGCACCTGGCCTCTGCTTGGTGCGCAGAACTTGGCTGGGGCCTTCCTCATCTGGCTCCGTTGCCTGAAGAAGGAACTTCGGGAAGCGGTCACCCAGTCGAGGGTCCTTAAAGATCTTCCCGGCCCTCTTCATCCTGGTTGTCTCCAGGTCCTTCGGCTTGGTAGCCTCCTCAATCTTCTCAGCCACTGCAACAAACAAAGTCAGTTGAAAATCAATGAAATAAAAGTGCAGGAAATAAAGGAGATAAGAAAGGGAACTTACTTTTCTTATTAACGGGCGAAAGGCCGCGTTCTACCAGGACGGTCTCCCGGATAAGGTCCCAACAATGGGAAGTGCCGTTGTCTTGCGTAAGGAGGTTGAAACCTCTAGCCTCCTCCTCAGACAAAGTTATGTCATTCGGGCTCCCGTCCACGGCCAGCCCAAAGGATGATCGAAACAGGGAGCCCCAATCTCCACCTTCCCAAATAACAAACAAAAAATCTTTCTTCCACCCCAAGTTGTTGTCAGGGATGGACTTCCCATTCACGATATGGGGGATAGTGGGGCGCTTGTTGATAGAAACCCAACCCGGAATTTTATCAGGGCTGTTTTTGAACTGAAAAATCTTCCTGAAGACAGCAACAGATGTGGGGACGTTGTGCTTGGCGCATTGCGACAGATAGCACAGAATCAACCTCCAGGAATTAGGGGGAAGTTGGCAAGGGCTGATGCCCACATCAGCCAGTAGCAAAGGAATGAATGGATGAAAAGGGAGTCTAATACCTGCCCTTAGAGTATCCCTATAGACGCATAGCGCGTCCTTCTTCCACTGACAGGCCCTGTCGGCCGGACCCGCAAGAACCAGCTTAAAAGGCTCCTTGATTTTGAAGCAGCTGCTCAACTTTTCCAGCTCCTTGGGATCCCGTAAAGCACTGATATGATCGTGCGCGTCCAGATGCGCATCAGACGGATACTCGTCCCCTCGAGTGTTGATCATGTCGATTAAGGAAGTATACCTCGATCGAATAGGAAAATCGTTGGACTTTCTAGCCACGTTCATCTTGGCCAAACGGGTCATTCTTTTGTCAGCCATCTGAAAAAAAGTAAGGGGCACGTAAATAGGCTATCTTAAAGTGGCACACAATGGAAAAATAGACACGAAAAGCAAAGGGAGGAATCTTACCTGAAGAAGCGCTCCTGAAAAAGGCTTTGAGCTCCGACTTGCTATTATTCCTCTGAGAATCTTAGCAGGAAGATGAAGAAGAAAACTAAAAAATGAGAAAGTGAGGAGTAATAGCCTTTCCTCATTCCTTTATATAAGAGGAAAAGGAAGTTGAAGGGACGAAAAGCCCATTGAGGACAAAAGCCCATAGGAAAAAGCCCAGAAAAAAGAATATTCCAGAATATTCCTAGGAATTCTAGAGCATTCTAAAGAGGGTGTATTAAGCCCAGATCAATAAAAGAGGCCCAATAAGATTTTGAAAAGGCCCAATAAAAGAGGCCCAATAAGATTTTGAAAAGGCCCAATAAAAGAGGCCCAATAAGATTTGGAAAAGCCCAATAATAGAGGCTCAATAAAATTTAATAAGGCCCAACAAAAAAGGCCAGGCCCAAATCCAATTAGGATTTGGAAAATACAATATCCTAAATTAAAGCTAAATAAAGAAGGCTAGTGGAAGACCAGGAACCAGGTCGAAATCCAGGTCGTGAATCCTGCCCGAAATCTTTCGAGCAGACACCCGAAAATAACGGGTAAAAAAGACCACAATCCAGGTCGAATTCCAGGTCGTGAATCCTGCCCGAAATCTTTCGAGCAGACACCCGAAAATAACGGGTAAAAAAGACCAGAATCCAGGTTGAATTCCAGGTCGTGAATCCTAGTCAAAATCCTTCGACCAGGAAGCAAGAAAATCAAAGAATTTTCGAACAGGATTCAGGTCGAAATATCGACTAGAATCCTAGTCGAAATCCTAGTCGATAGGCTCATGGCAAGTAGCTGGAATAACGGGACTGAATTGAGGTCGAAACTTCGACCAGGAATGAGGTCGAACAAACCAAGCATCTTTAAAAAAAAAAGGGGGATTAAAAACTCAGGTCGAAGTTCGACTAGGATCCTGGTCGAATTCCAGGTCGTGAATCCTAGTCGAAATCCTTCGACCAGGAAGCAAGAAAATCAAAGAATTTTCGAACAGGATTCAGGTCGAAATATCGACTAGAATCCTAGTCGAAATCCTAGTCGATAGGCTCATAGCAAGAAGCTAAAAAAAAAAAAAAAAAAAGAGGTGGAATTTTCGACCTAGATCCAGGTCGAATTTTCGACTAGGATCCTGGTCGAATTCCAGGTCCTAGATCCAGGTCGAAATTTCGACTAGGATCCTAGTCGAATTCCAGGTCGTGGATCCTAGTCGAATTCTTTCGACCAGGATGGCAAGGCTGACCCCTATTTTCGACTAGGATCCAGGTCGAAATTTCGACTAGGATCCTGGTCGAAAAAGGGCTGGAAATCTGAAAAATAGGGAAAATTCCTGAAAAATTAGGGAAAAATCCCAGAAAATTAGGGAAAATCCCAGAAAATTAGGGAAAAATCCCAGAAAATTAGGGAAAATCCCATAAAATTAGGGAAAAAACCCAGAAAATTAGGGAAAAATTCCAGAAAATTATGGAAAATCCCTGAAAATTAGGGGAAAATCCAGAAAATAAGGAAAAAATCCCGGAAATAAGGGAAAAATTCCTGAAAATTAAGATAATTCCTGAATAAAAGGAAAAAATTCATTGTAAATGTGTAGGTCGCTCCACACTTTACGGAAAAACGAAACCCTGTAAGGGAACGAATAGACTTAACTTCTGCGAAACCTAATCAATGTTTCCCAAAAGTTGGGGGGCAAATGATAGGGATAAATAAATTATGCTTGTATAATTTATACTGCATTAATTATACAAGTTGTGGGCTGCTAGGCCCAATAAAAAGATATATGATACTCAGACCAGAAAGGTTAAGCCTGATGGACCAGATCAGGCCTGATGGAATAAAAAAGGCCCAAAAGCCCTGATTATTAATTAATTTCGTGATTAATTAATAAGGGACAAATCAGATGTTGAAAAGAGTCCCGATAAGGATATAAATCCTTGGAGATTAGCCTCAAGGGGATCTAAAAGGATAAGGAATCAGTTTCCTACTATCTAGGACTCCAAAGTCCATTCTAATTATGAGACTTGCCCACCAAGTCTCCTATACCAAGTCCAATTCAAGGACTCCCAACATCTATATAAGGGGTCTCACCCCCACCAATTAGAACTACGTTTTTTGGCTTGATTCTCTAATTCACAGAGATACGTAGGCATCTCGTAAAGGCAGATTGAGTCACGAAACACGAGAGCAGCCATTAAAGGCCTTGAGCTCCCGAATCTTAGTATTAAATACAGCAAGTAATAACCTTAGTTTTTTATCCACAACAATTACTATCTGATTTAGTAAACTTTCTAGATTTCTAATTTAATTATACACTTAATTATGTTTAACAAAATAATCAAAACCTACAGAAAGACGACTCCTCACAATCTTCCCCTTTTGATAGTTTGTTAAAACTATAAGTTTAAAATTAAATATGTGTGTGAAAATACTTAGCTTCCCCTAAGTGTATGCATCTATCTATATGAAATTTATTAGATTTTAATAATCTATTAACACTTCCCCTAAATGACAAAACCTTTTTATCTTTAGTGATCACATAATTATACATACAATAATTAATTTTGCAAGGATAAGAGAAGATTACCATATGATAAGTTTGTTTACTTATCAATTTTATCTTTTCACCCACTTTTGATAAATGTGAGGACATATCAAATTCTTTCCCTTCAATCCTTGAAATTATATCTAACTCAAATTGAAAAATTCGATTTATTCTGTAATAAGATTATATATTAGTGTATGTCATAAGTAGTGATAATTCTATAGCTATTTAAGCATTTTCAAAATTTTGAAAATAGTATAGTATTTCGAAAAAAAAGTATAGTATTTCGGAAAAAAAATTCGAAATGGGGGTTTTAGAAAAACTTTTATTTTTGCTTTTGTCCCTGTCAAATACAAGTGCAAATATAGAATTTAAATTTTACACCACTCTATCTCTTCCCCTTTTTGACAATACTATCAAAAAGATAGCAGTTTTAAAAAATAAGGGGAGGGGGGAATTCGAATTAAAAAGAATATGCAGGGGATGGGGGATAATTCGATCCAAAAAGAATATGCAGGGGAGGGGGAATATCCTATGGTTTTGGCAAACAAAAAGAATAATAAACTTTTCCTTTTTATAGTTAAACACTATAAAATCCCAAGTTTATACAAACACAAATCCTTATCATGTCAAAATGTTAGTAGGAATAGAAATACAAAACAAAATTTCTATACTATTAGGACTAGCTGGAAAAAAAATGCTAATTAAGAAGAGCTTGGTTGCTATCTTGGTGTCTTTTGATACCCGCAACAACAGTTTAGACATTAGCATCATCCTGAAATTACCAAGTGCTCTAGTATGTAGAAAGATGACATTTGAACAAGGCAATTATGAAAATGAAGTTGTAGAGGAAATGCTAAGGCAATTTTGGAAAGTATAATTAGCATATGATGATGTAAAAGTTGCTATTTTCAATCTAAACAATGCTAAGGTACTAGAGCAGAACAAATACACACACAAGTAATTTAAACAGTTCATATATTACTTGAACAACAAATTACAAGATTAGCATTGTAGATAAAAGATTACATCAGACATTTAGCCAAGCAAAGGAACTTGCCCACTACAACCTTCATACTATTAGTATTGCTAACTTGACCAATAACAATTTGAAAATCTGGTCAAGTTACATACTTAGCTGATAACAAAGAAACTGATAGAGCATATTACAATTAAGGATTACAGGAATGTAGACAAGCTACTTATGGAATCACACAAACATCCAACAACAATCATCTTAAGCAAACAAACCAGAGAAACATCACATGAAAAACTAATCACCATCACCACCATCTTTTTCTAAAGGATGGAAATCAGAATTCAAGATAAACTAGCTAATCAAGTTCCTCCATCCTTGATGGTTCAGGAACCTTATCAGAAACAACATTTGTGTCCATGTCATTCACTCCACCTATCTCAACACTACCACCTCCACCTTGTGCCATCACATGTGTCTCTTGTGCTATGTGTTCCATCAAGGGCAAAAGGGGAATTTCTATGAAACCATACTGAAAACTGATCAGTTGGTTGAGGCCTTCTTTAATTCTACCAGCCCTAGACATAGTACCACTAAGGATATTCACAAGAATGCCTACCCTAGCCTCAGTCAAATCTACCTTGGCAACACGTTGTTTAAAGTCTTCTTGAAGAGTCTTAAGTGACTCTACAAGTTTGTCATTTTCAGTTTACAGAAATGCAAGCTTACTATCAGAAATTTCTTGTTGATTAGGGATAACAGAGACAGGGGAGGGAGTGGGATCTAAATTGATGACAGATGGAAGTCCAGGTAGGGGAACTACTACCCTTTTGGCCTTATCAGATATGGTAGCTTCTACAAGAAAGTAGGGCAAGGTATTGACATTGAGCTTAAAGTGTTCAAATATCTTTGTGAGGAGCAAACCATAGAGCATATGACCCTTTTAAAATCCATATATCATTTGGAGCAATATCATGTAAGACAAGTTGAAATGCACTTTATGACCAACAAGCTTGTACATGAGTTTTACCTCAGCAAATGATACAAGCTTGTTATCAGAAATGTTAGGATACATATTGCTCCTAATGATAAGTGCTAAAGTTTGAAAGACAGGGGTGAAATGCTCAAATGAAATTTTACCATCCTCTACACAGATATCAGGAAGCACTTCATGACCACACATGACAGACAAGTATAGTCTAAGCTCATTTTTGTTAAAAATGAAGTCTTTTGAAATGTCAATATTTGCCAATTTCAGTTGGCTAGTGCTGAGTTTCAAGGCAGTTCCTAACACCTCATGGTCAAACATGATAGGTTTCTTGTTGACCATGGTTGTTAAAAACACCATGTCCCCATCACCATGCCTAACTTGCATATTTTTATAGAAATTAGTTACCATATTTGGAAAGACATTTTTGTTTGAGTAATAAAGTATTGGTTCCCACCCAGCCTTCCTAAACATATCATACAATTCGGTCCTCTTATCCATATGGATAAGACAACTTGGTTGCAACCTAGTGGAGATGGTTTTGACAATTGGAGGGTAAAATGAAGAAATACGGTGTTTTTGTTTTCTTGGTTTCTTCCTATTTCTATTTCCATAAGAATAAGGATCAGTGAGGGTGATGGTGCCTAAGGACAAGCTAGTATCACTAACTTCATTATCTCCCATTGAATGCAGTTAGGAGTAAATTAAGCTAAGAAAGCAGTTAAGAGCAAGAAGACATGAAGAATGAAGTGCAAGAAAACACAGGAGAAAGGAATATATTAATTGTGCATGGTATAAATGTAAACAGATGAGCATATATATATATAAAGAATGAAGTGCACATATGCATAAAAAGTAATTATTCAAAAAAACTGCATAGATATGACATCAAGAATCCGTAAAAACAGCTTTTCTGCTAACAAGTACAACAAACAGGGCAAGTACAGTAGCAAACAGTTGACAGATTTGCAGAAAAAGGACATTACATACCCTACACTAGTTATAGACTACACAGAATGTATCAAATCAGCCAGCAAGCTTATTGATAAATAAATAGAACATTACAAATATTTATCACATAGCATGCTTCAAATAGGAATTGCATTTAATGCAACGATAGCACCTAAACTGTGAGCAGACAAATGTAAACAGATTTAATATTTTAAAACTAAATTAAATCAAGGCAGATATGTATTGAGCCACTCAACTTATTTTAAAATACAATTTCCGAATAAGTTGTTAGAAACCAAGGTGATATCTTCAAGAAATTATACAGGCATGCTAATATGCAGAAACCATAGTATTGCAGATAGATGAAAGTTTCAATAAAATTAGTTGCTCACACATTTAATGTGAGCATGGACCAATTGAGAAAAAGCATTACAGAGCCACAAATTTTTGCTAAGGAAAATAAGTGAGAATGATTTCATAAAATTTGAGCACTTACATATCATTCAAGAAGCACATTTGTTCATGTAAGACAAACAACAACAATTTATACCACAAGGCACATATATCATTGAATATTTGCAAACAAACAAAATGTAATACACATGAAACTAGTTATGTGATCAGTTGATCTGGGAACAGATCAAGAGCTAATCAGGTTAGCTTAGGCAGTCCATAATCAAGTGATATAGGTGTGCAACGATGTGTCCTAGAAATTATCATAATAAATATGCATTCTATTAAATACTATACCAGACTAAGGATCTCTATACAAGGCAACAACTGCAACTTATATTAATCAAATATCGTATCAACTAAATACGTCATGCCATATAGCATATCTCTAGGTCACACAAATTCAGATATCGAAACAACTGTCATCTGCAAACATGAAAAATACGCTAAACATAATCCTGTATAATTTCAAAACATTAGAGGCAATAGAGTACACATGAAATGCAGAATGCTACTTTAGGATTGGGTACATATGTATATAAAACATGGCAATGAAACTTATATTAATTCCAATAAATTTGTGTAAATTTATCATTTGAGTACTTAAATTATCCAACAAAACTACGAATACAAGAGAATGTTAAAAAGAATAACATCAACTCAACACGGTGGAGAATTAATTGTGCTAGTTGAAGTCTAAATTGACTCAGTTCATTCAATGACTCATAAAAAAGAGTTAATAAATTTAAACCCAAATATGGAAAAGAAACCGAAGATAGAATGAACTACCTCGACATAGGTCGTTAAAGGCATTTTCTTATTTTTATAAATAATTGGCAATACATTTAAGTGATAATAGAGTTTATAATTACAAAAATATAATTGTTTGATATACATTTCAATGATTTTCGTCACACCATTTATACGATAATTTATCACACGATTTGATAACATATATTGTTGTGCAAGACATGTCTGTACTATAACAAAACTAAGTCAAATTGACATCCCTGAGTAAGTTGTATGATAATCTAAGTTTGCATTTTGTATTGTATTACTTGAGTTTGTAAAAGTGTCAATAGATTAGACTGGAGTATTTTTCTGTAAACAGTTTCAAGCCTAACAATAAACTCTGAAAGAAAATCATGCCTCAGAGAAAGTGCGATGAAGTTTGGAGTTGAATAAATATGTTTTAAGAAAAATATTATAAGTCAAGAAATCTATAAGTCACAGATCAAGTAATATAGAGAAGTCGTTCGAGAACTCTCGAATGACTTATCGACAAGTCAAAAATAGCTTATAGAGAGTCTCAGAGATATCGACAAGCTAAAATGAAGATATGAAGATTGAAGATATCGACAAGTCATTTCTACATGCAAAGACTTGAAGACCTCGACAAGTCTAACTCATTCGAGAACTCAGAGATCTCGACAAGCCAAGCTCATTCGAGAACTCATAAATCTCGACAAGTCAAGTTCATATTCGAGAACTCAGAGTTCTCGACTAGTCAAGTTCACATTCGAGAACTCAGAGACCTCGATGAGTCAAAACACTTGTAGAGAACTAAGAGATCTCGATAAGCCATTATACTTATCGAGATGTCAGTTCTTTATAGTTCAAACTTGAGTTATCGATATAAACCTCAAGTACAGAATGCAGACCAGTTAAAAATCCCAGATTGTCAATCAATATACAAATCAATCACTGATTTGAAAAGTCTATAAAAGCAGTTTGAAGAGTACAATATCAAAGACCAATATTAACTGACAAAGTAAAGTCACAGACATGTACGATTTGCAAAGATACATTAAGCCGTAAATAAAAAGTTTTAGTTAACTTAAAGTAGGGTTTAGTACATGCTATTGCATGCTGTGTAAAACCAGTGTTTACCGTTCTATAAAGTAAACTCTGGATGTTTTGTTTTAAGTTGTAACAATTTGATAAAGAAAATTCTTGTAACTCTCTCTCAAGAAAGAAGCCGGGTTCTTTAACAATAAAAAGAATCCAGAAATTTGTAGCAAGACATACTTGATTTTAATATAAAATTAAGTGAGTTTTGAAGATAGTGTGTTTATGTGCATGTTTTTCTATTTCTAATAAAACACTTTATCTCTACGAGTTAGATAACTTTGTTCACCACATCCATAACAGTTCAAAAAGCTTAAAAATAATCTAAAAACACATTCACCTCCCTCTGTGTTGTTTCATTACCTAACATATACCGTATGTCATATTAATAGTAATATTGAGATCCACTAAATATCAAAATATCAACTGAAAAATGTATGTATTAAGCATGAACGTGTGTGGGTGCATGTATTTATATATGGTTTGGCTTATAGTATTCATAAAATATGTGATCATGCCGGTTTATATTGGTGTTTCAATACGTTCTTACATGACACAACGTGAACGAATGGTATAGATTAAAATGAATAATTACGGTAAGATTTTTGTATCAAATGCAACCATGAGGCGCCTTACATGTCCAGAGTTGTGTATTTGTTAATATTGAATAAGGGTTGGGGAATTATTAAGGTAAAAAAAACTAATCAAGAAGACTTAAATTCAAATAACAATTATAAATTAAAAGTATATGTGTTATTATGCAGTAGTTTAAACAATCACATACATTTCCGTGACAATAATCCATATAAATCACCCAGTAGACAATAAGGAATACATTACAAATGTTATTTTAGCTTAATGTCAAATTTCGGAAAATATATTCTTCACTGATGCCATCATTCCCCAAAAACTACTCATTATATAAACAAATAAATACAGCATCTATTATTCACCCGAAGACAATACGAATATATTGCACCAATACTCTAAATTGCACGAGTTATAAAGTTAGTTATATATATAATAGAGTCATTAGGAGTTAGTTGAGACAATTTATTCCATTAAATTCATTGAGTCGCCCATCGTATATGTATATATATATATATATATATGTTAGGTCATACAACACTGTAGAAGGGGGTTGAATACAGTGTTTTATACAATCAAATCAATTTCGAACAAGTAACAGTAAACAGATATATTCAATATAATAAACTCTGTTACAATGTAACTGTTTTCTCTCAATGATGAACAAATATCACTAAGAGCTGCTAGGTTACAATGTATGATCTTCTCGATAATAATAATACTTATAGTGTAAACCTATGTCTTTGTTTATATAGTACACAGTTACAAGATAACTTCTAATTGATATGGAATATAATTCTGTCTCCTAAAATATATCAATCAGATATCTTATACAAGTTTTCTTATCTTCTAACTCTTTCCATGCATATCTTGTTTTGTTTTAGTCTCGATCTTCTATCCTGTAAATCAGCTTCATTCCTTAACTGTAAGTCCTCCCGTACTTAAGTTCTGACATAACCTTAAGTTCTGATATGACCTTAAGTTCTGACTTCCAGTAAGTACTGATTTCAGTAAGTACTGATATTTCCTGTTTGTTAAGATCTGAAAACTAAACATGAAACATGTTAGACATGACATCTCAAATATATCTAAGAAAATATATATTAATAAATATCAAATTTAATATCATATATTAATTACAACTAACTCATTAATTATTATTAATTTTATATTTATTACTGTTTCATTATTGACTCCTAATAGTTTAGATTATTAATAACTTTACGACACATACTTATATCAAATTAATTATAGTGTAATTTATTATCACATATTTAATATTTAAATACATTTTACACATACATATATATATTAAAAAAATAAAAACTTATTTTTATCTAAAGTATAGTCGTTGTCGATGTGCAACTAGAACATAATTTTAAAGCCGTGTTTAAACAATATTTGTATTTTATAATTTGATGCATCGACATATCATTTGTTTCGAAACAAACAAGACCTACATTTTAAAATTTGCAATTAGCTAAGACAATGATTATCGTGAGTAATGCAAATCCAACCTAAAGAGTTAAGACAACTAACACAAATATACATTTTTTTCTTAATCAACATGATCTTAACCGCTATCATGGATACTGCAAATCGAATATAAGAAATGAAGGGCCCACAAGGATTGGTTCAGTTTTGTAAGAGGGGATAACTGTTCTATTGGTCACAAGTTCGAATCTCACGGGAGGAAAATTTATGATTATGCCTCCTGAGTCAGAGTATGTCGCTTAAATGCGTTTTACCTTGGTTCACGTGATTTGCAAGCTATTGCGTGACGTAAGATTTACCCAGTGCGCACCCGAAGGGTAGCGGCCGCATGTTACATATAATAAAAAAATTAAAAAAATGAAGGTAACTAATACAAATGAGCTCAATTTCTTCTTAATCGGTGAACATTACATTGTCAAATAGTGGCAACAATCGTAAAATTCAAAAATTCAAAATACCTTTCAGTACATTTTCCACGAACATCATTTATCAGTTGTTCGCTACAAAATTGAAATAAAGCTAATCTAACAATACGAAATTATATATATTTCACTAGTGTAACATGTACGTAGGTTATTAACACATGTGAGTTTAAAAAATATTTATGATTCGTACGGCTTATAAAGTACATAAAACGAAAAAACTTATACTCACAACATGACATATATTCCATTTAATAAACATATATTTTATTTAACAGGTATGTATACAAATTTTAAAAAGATGAGATTCGAGTATGTCCGTGTCTCACATGGACTACAGAGGTAGTTCATTTATAGTATGGGCAGGTTAGATAAAATTATTTGTATGAGTTTTCGTTGTAAATAGATATAAATTCAAATCAGAAAAATGGAAAATTAAGCATATTATATTCATGTCAATTTTCAGTGTTAACTTTATTCGTAAGATTTTATAGCATTGGTTGGCAGAGATATGAATTATGACAAATTTGAAGTATATTTGTTAAGGACTTACAGTTTATGATATGCACAAAAGCAATTATGATTGGGATTTTTTTTGCTCTTGATATAAGCACATTAAATCTATTTCCGGAAATTTCTCAAAAAAGTTTAGCTAATAAATAATTAGAGCTCTCCATTGGCAGAGCAGAGACACCCACCTTTCTTCTTGTTTGTGGTACATGTGCATAACATGTACAAAGTCCCGGTGAATAAAATACTCAAGCTCGTTAAACAATTATATTTTCAATAATTTTATTCTTTAACACACTCACACACCCTCTTAACACAAATTCCGAACACCCCCTCAAAAGAGCGAGGAAATTACGGTTACAAGAGATGTTGGATTATATATTTTCAAAATTACACCAGAGTAGGGTTGTATATTTTCTATAATGTATTGTCTACACTACACAATGAAGATGTGTAAAATGACATGTGAGAAGTTCGAAATTTAATTTCCTCATATATCAATCAAAAATTAAGATTTGCATAATATTATTGAACCTTAGTTCAACTAAGATTCAATAATATTAACTCAGGGTTCTCAAACTATAGAATTCACACTATGAAGTTGCATTTACTCTAAGCAATCTTAAATGACAATATAAATTTAATACACATGAAGCTAAAAAATGACCTCAGAGCAAATGACTACTAATTAGCATAATGTACCTTTAACCCAACAAGCACAAAGAAGTTCTGCAATATTATCAACTTTGAGAAACACGTTAATCTTACCAAAAAAACACCCAAGTAAATTATAACCTAAATTTTTAAGACCAGGATAATAATATATAAATTTTGTAATGGTTCATGTAAATTGTAAAGCCATGGCAAATCATCAACCAAAAGAAGTATGACAATCTCGCGATCAAACAACTGCCTTGTCCAGTTAAAGAAAGCTGGAGAGAAGTATATTAGTAAAATATACTTCCAAAGTTTAAACACAGAAAATTTACAGTAATACTGGTTTTAAAGTTTCCAACTTTCTCTAGAGCATTGCCTGTCAAATTTCTCTATTTATATTAAACATCAATTGCTGCTCCCTCGCTCCATTTGTAAATCATCACCGGCTTCACTAGAGGCAATAGCTCACTCAGGCACAGCATTTTCTGGAAAACATAATACCTGGAATCAGAATAAATTTTAGACAGAAAGATTTTAAAAATATAACTTACAGCTTTCAAATACTCGTAGATATCACAATAGGTACTTAAAAGTTCCACAGAACAAGTTCCAGTTTCTTCCTAAACTAGCTGTGCTAAGAAGCAAGGAAAACACCCTTTTACATAAATTATGCTAAATGCACTTGAGGTGGTCCAACAGTACTGCGCCATGGACCCGACCTACAGCTCACCAATGTGCAGCGATTCAAAAGTCTTGTGGACTGTTGCAGGTTAAATAAACTTTGAACATAATAGTAGTTATAAGTAATTACCCACAGACGTGCTACACCTGAACGTGATCTACCAGAAGATACAACAATTATAAACTACCTGTAGATGATAGAACAGTTATTAAAAGAGTAACTTTTATGGGTATCTAATAGTTGATTTCATCAACTTGGACTGTCTCAGTTAAGTGCTGTATATGCACTAGGAGCTTATTGAATATTATTATAATCCTCGGAAAGGAGCTTCTTAGCAGTCCTGGAAGTTTGAAATGGTATTTATGAATAATATTTTGCAATTTCTTCAAACTTTGATATACCAACTGACATAGACACTAGTTGATTGCAGTTAGAATGTACTTACCTAAATATATAGTTGATATGTTGCTACGAGTGCTCAATCTGAAGCAGAAGTTGCTGCACGTGAAGCTTGTACATTGCTCTCATTCAAAGAAGCGTTTTCGTCAGACCCGCCAAGTTGCTGGTTGCCATGCTCAGGAAGCGACCTACCCTCCAAAGCATTTGATACAGAAATACCAGGTGACTGAATGTTGTCGTTGGTTTCAAGATTCCCCATCATTCGTGATACAGTGCCAACGTCTACATTAACCTCTCTCCTAACTTCAGAACCTGTATCAGTTGCAGAACCGCTGCGGGAAAATAATTTCTCTTTCCAGCCTTTTGTACTTTTTGTAATAGACTCTTTATATCTGTGAGCAAGAAGTGTATTTGGAGTAGTACAAAGAAATGCGAAAAAGAAAAAAAGGAACCAAAGCTGCATTGCTAAAAGGCTACAAAACAGGACATAGCTAGAAACAGCTGTCTATATATGTAAAACATTAGGTATACATCGTACCTAGATGACATCGCATTAAATCGAGATTTAAGAGAATCTGAAAATGACTGAAATTCCGAAGGCCCTGCTCTGTCCTGACTATTTGGGGAGGAGCGACTAGGAGACCTATCGTACAATACATATATTATAAAAAAATAATTAAAAAAAGAAAAAGACCAGTGACATTTTAAGTAAATACAAATCCGAGAACATCTGACCAGTAAGCTTGCAAAAAAAAAGAAGAAAAGAAAGGTACACAATTATACAAACCTATAAGGTGACGTCCCATGCTGGTTTTCTGGAATAACTCTTGAACCAGATGCCTGAACAGATTGGACGGAACGTTGTGGGGTATTCGGGTGCACAGATTCATCACTGGTTCCTAATGGAAGATGAGTTGAACCATTCAATGTAATAGAAGGATCATTTTCACCTTCCCCTGTCTGAGTTGGAGAAGATGACGCAGTGGCAGAAGGTGCATTGGAATTAGTTGAGAACACAAGAAAGTGAGGACGGCCTTGAGCAGATGACCTGCTCCTCTGTCCTTCCCTCCTAGCAAAATGACGTGCTCTTCCCATGGCAGCAGCGGCAGCTAAGTGTTGAATTATACGATCTTCAAGTTCAGCATCAGTTGCACCAACTGGTAACTGTATTGTCAAAAGATGTAGGAAGACTATAAAATCACCGGAAGATGTTAATACAAATAACTGAGAGAGCATAAAAGCCTACTCACGTGCTGCAATTCAAAATCCCCCAAGGTTGGATGATGAAATATAGCAGTATTCCTAGATGGAGTTGCCCTAATACTCCTCTCCCGTTCTATCGCGTCAAGCAATTCCTGGCTACAAAATTGATATTCTTGTACAGTGTTTAGAACAACATAACCTATGACCAAAAAAGATAATAAATGACAGATCTAGAATGCAACATAACCTGTTAGGATCTTTAAGACTTATGGCTTGCCAACACATTGGGCACTGGGAACTTCTCTGACACCTAAAAAAACATGTAATATGTGAACAAATGCTCCGTTTCTCGAATCATTTTTTCAAATAAAGATATTTATATTGCGCTGTTCATCCGCCTAAAACAAAATAATACCATATAATTCAAAGAAAGAACAACTAATAAAAGATAAATAAGCAGATACAGGAAAGCTCTTTATATAAGCAAATGATCTATGCCATAGAGATGAAAGCATGCACAAACAAAACATCTGCATGCCAGCTAACAGAAGTCCCAACCCTATTCTAGAAGTGCACTTGTTATACACGAGCCCCGTTGTGCCAAATCGAATTTTATATCGTTTTGATCAGACTATATGAAAAACAGCAAGTCTTAAACCGAATGAAATATCACAACTGAATCAAAAGAACCTTTACCACATTCTAAACCAACCATTCCGAGTTTGAAATAGAAAATTTTAATTTTCTTAATGGCCATTAACCTAAGACAGTGCTGATAGCCTGTCTTAGAAAGCTTATGAAAGCAACTTCAAGCTCACAATAGATGATTAAACATATAAAATATTCCCTGAATATTTCCCTCTACAGTTGAAAGCAGTCAAACTTTCTGACATCTCATCACGACTTTAAATAGTTAATTACACAATTTATAATGCCAAAATCTACAATAAAAGGAGTAACTTGATGACTTAAACATACAGCAATTTCTTTTCTTGATTTAATTTAAATAAACTTACCACTCAAGAATGCACTGAAGATGAAACTCGTGCTTACATGCAGTAACCTGCATATGATACTTGATATATATCAGTTGCAACAAAAAACACAATATTACCTTAAACCAAAATAATTCTTATCCCAATAATGTACCGTTGAAGGTTCACTTTCACTAAATACTTCAAGGCATATGCTGCAAGCATCATCACAAGCATCTTGAATTCCGCCCTCCACAAAAGCTGCGGCAGATGTCAAATGATTCTCGGATTTCTTGTCCTCTTCCATTCTAGGAAATGAATATCTACGAAAGAAGACAAAAAACCAAGAAAAAAATTCAAGGAAATGCCATATTTGGAATAGTAAATGTCAATATGTAATTGAAAGCGAAAGTGAGCTTAGAACAGCAGATAGGATATGCCTGGATAACATATTCCGATATATCAGTCTCACTTAGAGGGTCAAATACAACTGTCAAAAAAATTCAATAGTAAGGTAAATATGGATAAACTAAATATCCCTATGCAGTCATCAGAGTCAAAACTTTTAGTACTAAAGAATACACACTACAGTAACCTAATGCCATACAATAATACTGATGCTAAAGGTACACTCCCCGGTAGGTATTTTATTAAAAGTTTTGGGGGCTCGATCAGTAGCTCTTCTTTCACTCCGAACCTATTGCATGTGTTTTCAAGTGATAAGTTTCGGATGCTCTAAGCACAGACCAAATTCGGGTCAGGAAGATTAACCGCAATCTGAGTGGTACTACCCACCGTACCCAACCACTATAGATGGTTCAAAACAATCTGATACTGAAAAACCATCAATATAGGTCCCAAACCTCCATAGCAAGCTCACTCTTGAATCTTGATATAGATCAAGACTTATTTTGTCATGCTCTGAAGCCTGAACAGCCCAAGCATATACTTGTAAACCCTAGGAAAAAAGCTTTAAGAAATACATTCTCAATACTTGAATCTGAATTTCCATTTCTTTTTAAAAACGGCACAGTGAAAATAGAACTCGAAGACAGATAATTTACACAAGGTAATATATATCAAGCATTAACATCCATCTATAGCCATTTGCTCCAAATTTTACACACGTCAGACCAGCAAAATAAGTGAGGACGCCAGCAACTTTAAAGAAGTTACATGTAAAACTAAAGCTCTGATTCAGGACAGTCCAAAAAAACAACTACAACATGGAAGTCACGAAAATTCAAATCCTTAGCTAAAAAAGGATTCTCACATGTAGACCACTAATTAAACCATCAGGACAAACTGTCAACTACCAATTCACATAAAGCTGGAAATCATGTAAAAGGCAGGCTTCCACAGTAACAACCTCAAATGCCTCATAAATATACATCAAACCCCTATGAAAAAATCACAATATCCCCAAAACAAACAGAAAACAAAAAAACGATTAAAACCCAAATTTCTACATCTAGCAAAAACGATACTTTATATCCCCAATCACATATACCACTAATAAAACCATAAAATACAATCTTTCCCATACCCAACAAAAAATATCAGCTCATAATCATATTATAATTCAATCAACTCAAATAACAATACTTTCTATCCCCCAATCACATATACTAATACCACAAATAAGCCCATAAAATTTAAATCTTTCGCATACCCAACAAAAAATCATCAGCTCACAATCAGCTTTTAATTCAATCAGCTCAATTAACAACACTTTCTATCCCCCAATTACATATACCACTTATAAGCCCATTAAAATTCAATATTTCACATACCCAACAAATAAATCATCAGCTTATAATCTTCTAATAATATAATGAGCTCAATTATAAGTACTTTCTATTAAGCCCATGTTAGTTCAATATTTCACATACCCAACAAAAAATCATCAGCTCATAATCATCTTACTATTCAATCAGCTCAATTAACAAAACCCATGTACAATCATTCACCAAAGTAAAAATCACAAACTGACCCAGATCCAAAAACTCATCAAGAATCGATAAAGTTGGCATCTTTACACAAACCATCAAAAAATAAACGTCAAACACCACCAAGAAAACTAATTACAAAACACCCAATTTCATAAAAATCAATAAAATAAAGAAACCCAATCAACACCCATCAAAGAATCAACAAATTGAAGAACACCCAACTGACAAAACTGATCAAGAACACTAAATTCAGTCCATACAAATCGATACACACAACATACACACACGTATAAGTAATAAAAATTAGAGCTTGAAATCACCTGCGTAAAATGAAACGATGAATTGAAAACCCTTAGAGAGAGAGGGCAATGATTGTGACGATAAAAGTGATGAGAGAGAAGACTGGTCGACTCTGACTATGTGAATATACACATACATATACGTACACACAAGTGTATGTATACTTTATTGTATATGTATATTTAATTTTGATTTTATCTCCTATTCTTTTTCTTTATTCAATTTAGCACAAATACTTGGTCTTGTAGTACTTGACGCGTGGCAAACGGTTGAGTGTCTTAAGTCTTGAGCATGCATTTTTTTTAGGCTTTCAATTTTGTCACTTCTTTGCTCACAATTTATATATTTATAATATAAATTTTTTGCATGCTCAAAAAAAAAAATTGAAAGCCTAATATTTCAATACCCTATTTTTACAGTTTGGGTTCGGTTCGTTTTGCCTGTTGCTCATCCATATATAAAAGTGAAGAGACCGGTTGAAAACTTGCTTCACGGTATAAGAGAGATAATTTGGTTCAACGGTTTGTTTCAACGATAATTCCCTAATTTTGATTATTACAAAAATAGATAAATAGTTTTATATATATAATAAACTACTAAATTATTAAACTACTACTAAATATAGTATATTTATCCTACTAAACTACGAATACAACTTATCTTATTATTAAAAGATATAAATAATAGTGTTATATATCTGCTAAACTACTAAATTGTTAAACTACTAGAAATAATCTATTTATTCTACTAAATTACGATCACATGCTATTCTATTATTTTTATTATAAATTTATAATCATTATTTATTTATATAAATATTTTAAAAATACAATATAACTTGATAAATAAAAATTTAAAATATTAATGAAAACCCTTGCATCGCACGAGATTTATGCTAGTATATATAAAACTAAAAACGGGAATGTGGCATTGATCCCACTTTCTAGTTTTCACCATATTTGTAAAGTATGATTATTGCTTTAAATTTTTCCTAACAGTCTTGTAAATTTGAAATTAGCCTTTGGCCCCATTTAAGTGGACCAACATGCATATATATATGTGTTTAAATTAGAATAGTTAGATATATATTTAATTATAATTAAAAAATAACAGTGTGTTGACGGAGGAATTTGGTAACAACAAAATTTGAGGTTCGTAGCCGGAAATAAGATCTGTGATGGCGGTTCTTCGTCGGAAACGTGAACAGTAGTCGGTGGATCCGATGAACAGTATTCGTCGGAAAAGATGAACAGTGTTTGGTGGTGGTGATTATTGGGGGCTGAGATTGCTTAGGGTTAGTGGTGGCTCCTTTGCGCTCTCGCTTCTGACCCCTTGCAATTTGCCTACGTATCCTTATTTATAGGGAATCAAGCGCACGTAGTTCTTGGGGAACAAGAAATCTAATGGGTTTAGATTTCTTATCCCGAGACCCAATGGGAAACCCACTGGAAACCGTCTTCTATTAGCTTTAGGAATGTCCGCCGATGAGGCCCAACCACAAAGGACCAAGGCTCGTCCGCGGCTTCGAGACTTCACGGATGAGGCATCTCCCTGGCCAAGGATAACCTTCCGCTACCAGCTGTTTCTCTAGTCCGTGGACGCAAGTATAGCCGTGGTTCACCCCAAATGTTGGACGCATCCTTGTCCCCCGATAAGGAGCCCCTACCAGATTGCAGGACAAGTGATCCCAAGCTTTTGGGTGCAAAGTGCAGGATACTCCAAAGTCTCCCAACGAGGACACCCGTTGACTACAGAGACAGAGCTCCCAAAGCACACACCAGATTTCACCCCACATCCCCAATGAGGACACCCATTGACTATAGGAGGAGGCCTTCAGTCCAGGCATACCCCTGGAGGTCTCTGACCACGGACACCGCCTTTCCTGTAAATATGCTACAGGAAGGAGTTCTTCAATAGAGTACCTGCATCAAATAGGTTAGTAATAATAATCTCCCTCTTCCGAGAATCATCCAAAGAACCCGTCCAAGTAACCATGTTGAAGTCCCATCCAAGCTATTTTTCTCACTTAGGGCGCGCCCTAATACCTTAGGGGATAGCTCTAAGAATCAGTTGAACTCCTTTTTTCATATATCAATAGGGTGTGCCTCCTTCACCAACGAGGGCGCGCCTTGATTATGTAAGGCGCCAGCATTACTCTTTTCGTATGCATAAGGGTGCGCCTCCCCATACCTGTAGGGCGCGCCTTCTTCCTTTGTAGTAAAATAGATGCCTTATCTTTTCCTTAATTTTAGGCACCGACATCCCAATTCTGACCAATTGACCCGGTTTTGACCCGAACAAAGTTTATACCAATTTTTGGGCATAACAACTACCCCCCAAATTCCATATGCCATTGAAAATGGGATTGGAATTTTCAACCCCCTAGCAAACTTGAAAAATTTGTATGAGCATCTACAAAATTGAGGGTATGCCCTTACGAACTTATTCATTCCTCTTTCTTCATCCTGCTCTATTTCTTTTTTGAACATGACAGGGCGCGCCCCAGATAAAAGCGCGCTTCATGAATCTAGACAACAGCTTCACACCACACAACGTAACATCTTTCACTCTCTACCGCTTCTCTTCTTAGTGACTTTAACCTTTGGTTTGTCTAGGGAGGTTTACCACTTATGCACCACATCTCTAAGCTTACATGAGCTAACTCGGCGTAAGAAACAAGAGAAATCGTACAAAAGAGTGCACCTCGCGTACCTTGGAAAAGAATAATCCATTTAACAATGGTTTGAGGGTTTCTTCCAAATTTTCCATCCTAATATTGGTTTCCTATAGGCGCGCCTTAAACAGAAAGGGTCATCATTAGAGGGCGCTCTCTAAGGGAAGGCATAACCAGAATAAAAGACCAGTTCTCTGATCTTCAAATAATAAATAATCTTTGATGAAAGGAGGACATGTTTTGTTGGTGAAAGTGATCATTTCATGAACAACACAATACCATTCCATGTTTGATTTCATTCTCCTTGTCAAATCATAACTCTAAATTGTTGATCTCATCTTTTCCACAAATAGTGTGATTCATTTTAACTCAAATTCAAAACCTTTACGATCTTCTATAATCATATACTTTTAGAGGGCGCGCCCTTTATAGTGGTGGCGTCTTCCTCAAATAAAATTATCTGTGAATAAGAGGGCGCGTCCTCTTTACGAGGAGCGTTTTGCTCAAAAAAGGTGTTCATCCTTGGAGGGCGTATCCTTTATATAAGGCGCGTCTACCTTGATAAAGGTAATCATCCTTGGAGGGAGCTTCCTCTGTAAGAGGCACATCTACCTCGATAAGGGTATTCATTTTTGGAGGGCGCGTCTTCTGAAAGAGACGCATCTACCTCGACAAGGGAAATCATCTTTGGAGGGCGCGTCCTCTGTCAGAGACGCATCTACCTTGACAAGGGAAATCATCTTGTCGAGGGCGCGTCCTCTGTCAGAGACGCATCCACCTCGACAAGGGAAATCATCCTTGGAGGCCGCGTCCTCTGTAAGAGGAGCATCTACCTCGACAAAGAAAATCATCTTGTCGAGGGCGCGTCCACTGTAACAGGAGCATCTACCTCGACAAGGGAAATCATTCTTGGAGGGCGCGTCCACTGTAACAAGAGCATCTACCTCGACAAGGAAAATCATCCTTGGAGGGCGCGTCCACTTTTACAGGAGCATCTACCTCGCTAAGGGAAATCATCCTGTCGAGGGCGCGTCCACTGTAACAGGAGCATCTACCTCGACAAGGGAAATCATCCTTGGAGGGCGCGTCCACTGTAACAGGAGCATCTACCTCGACAAGGGAAATCATCCTTGGAGGGCGCATCCACTGTAACAGGAGCATCTACCTCGATAAGGGAAATCATCCTTGGAGGGCACGTCCACTGTAACAGGAGCATCTACCTCGACATGGGAAATCATCCTTGGATGGCGCGTCCACTATAACAGGAGCATCTACCTCGACAAAGGAAATCATCTTGTCGAGGGCGCGTCCACTGTAACAGGAGCATCTACCTCGACAAGGGAAATCATCCTTGGAGGGCGCGTCCACTGTAACAGGAGCATCTACCTCGACAAGGGTCTTCTACAGAATCTTCATGTAATTAAACCAAATCAAAGATCAATATTCTTAGAAGGCTTCTATCTTCTACAAAGCTCAAGGGATGCCGAAACCATCTCATGTAGAAATATCTCTTGGGAATATCACGAAGTGTCATCCAATAAAGGGCATCTCACTCTCAATATTTCTCCGAGGGCGCGCCTTAAAGAAAGGGCGCGTCTTGAGAGACAAGAAATTAGTTCTAGTCGAGCCATTCTTCAAGTACTGACTATGACTCATCTGATCATCAAGACATCTTCATTGAAAACTTCCATTTTTCTTCTGAGGGTGCGCCCTGGGAGGGCAATTTTCCACTGAATGTTTCACATGCAGAGGGCGCGCCTTAATAGATTGTGATACTGTGCTTCACAAATCATGAGATTTTTCCCAGATAAGATTTCCTACCTGCAAAAAATACAATTAATATGGAACTTTAAATATTACCTGGAGGACGCGTCCTAGAGGGATGGATGTGTGCAATCAACGAACTCTCCTGAAATATGTTAGAAGTCTCCTGGGCCTCAGATGTCTTCATCAAGGGGAGTTCGAAGTGTTTGTGTGGGTCTCCTCCGTGCTAAATCTCTTTCACAATATTCTTCCTGCACAAGTCCTAGAAATAATTAACGGAAAACACAACAAAACTAGTCGAGTGTTACCTCATGGAAGCATCTTAACGGCGATGACTAGCTCATGGTAGTAATGCCTTCTTCTTCAAGTGTTCTCCTCCCGATCATCCTCAGATTTGCTCCTGGTTAAGTCCTCTAAACTGAATAGTGTTCTCAAATATTCTAAATCAAATAGGATTCTTCAGTCTTCTTGTTGGAATAGGATTCTCCAATCTCCTTAATGGAATAAGATTCTTCAATCTTCTAATTAGAATAGGATTCCCCAATTTTATATATCGAATAGGATTCTTCAATCTTCAAATTAGAATAGGATACTCCAATCTTCTAATTATAATAGGATACTCCAATCTTTAATACCAAATAGGTTTCTCCCAATCTTCTAAACCAAATAGGGTTCTCCCAATCTTCTAAACAAAATAGGGTTCTCCCAATCTTCTAAACCAAATAGAATTTTTTGGAAAAATTCGCAGCTACTATTTTTCTCTGTTTTCGGACTGCTCAACTTTTATTCTCGTAATCATATCATCTCCGAATTAAAGAGAATTCAACAAGTTTCGCGTAGACTGTAAGATCGTTCAAATCTGACTTACGGAACTCGAGATACGGCCCAAACAGTGTAAGCAAATCGCTTAATCCATCAAATCCGAATTTTCCATCCAACTTCGCTCCTTCGTGGCTATAGCTGCAAACTTCAACCTCCACGGATGGATATCATCATCCATGGATCTCCCTCGTGGTCGCGGATACTACACCCAAATCTCCTTTGACCCCCCTGCCGAAAACAGTTATTCACGGATCTCGAGTTATTCAAGGATCTCCTTCGTGGCCGTTGTATGCAACTCCTACGTGGCTATCCTTCAATTCTTGCGTCAAAGAACCTTCATCGTGACGAGACATCTCTTCCTCCTGAGATTTTGATCTTGATTACCCCCTCCTTCTAGCGCCAATTTGTTAGTGGAGGAATTTGGTAACAACAAAATTTGAGGTGTGTAAGCAAATCGCTTAATCCATCAAATCCGAATTTTCCATCCAACTTCGCTCCTTCGTGGCTATAGCTGCAAACTTCAACCTCCACAGCTGGATATCATCATTCATGGATCTCCCTCGTGGTCGCGGATACTACACCCAAATCTCCTTCGACCCCCTGCCGAAAACAGTTATTCACGGATCTCGAGTTATTCATGGATCTCCTTCGTGGCCGTTGTATGCAACTCCTCCGTGGCTATCCTTCAATTCTTGCATCAAAGAACCTTCATCGTGACGAGACATCTCTTCCTCCTGATATTTTGATCTTGATTACCCCCTCCTTCTAGCGCCAATTTGTTGGCGGAGGAATTTGGTAACAACAAAATTTGAGGTTCGTAGCCGGAAACAAGATCTGTGATGGCGGTTCTTTGTCGGAAACGTGAACAGTAGTCGGTGGATCCGATGAACAGTATTCGTCGGAAAAGATGAATAGTGTTTGGTGGTGGTGATTATTGGGGGTTGAGATTGCTTAGGGTTAGTGGTGGCTCCTTTGCGCTCTCGCTTCTGACCCCTTGCAATTTGCCCACGTATCCCTATTTATAGGAAATCAAGCCCACGTAGTTCTTGGGGAACAAGAAACCTAATGGGTTTAGATTTCTTATCCCGAGGCCCAATGGGAAACCCATCGGAAACCGTCTTCTACTAGCTTTAGGAATGTCCGCCGATGAGGCCCAACCACAAAGGCCCAAGGCTTGTCCGCGGCTTCGAGACTTCACGGATGAGGCATCTCCCTGGCCAAGGATAACCTTTCGCTACCAGTTGTTTCTCTAGTCCGTGGACGCAGGTATAGCCGTGGTTCACCCCAAATGTTGGATGCATCCTTGTCCCCCGATAAGGAGCCCCTACCAGATTGCAGGACAAGTGATCCCATGCTTTTGAGTGCAAAGTACAGGATACTCCAAAGTCTCCCAACGAGAACACCCGTTGACTACAGAGACAGAGCTCCCAAAGCACACACCAGATTTCACCCCACATCCCCAATGAGGACACCCATTGACTACAGAAGGAGGCCTTCAGTCCAGGCATACCCCTGGAGGTCTCTGACCACGGACACCGCCTTTCCTGTAGATATGCTACAGGAAGGAGTTCTTCAATAGAGTACCTGCATCAAATTGGTTAGTAATAATAATCTCCCTCTTCCGAGAATCATCCAAAGAACCCGTCCAAGTAACCATGTTGAAGTCCCATCCAAGCTATTTTTCTCACTTAGGGCGCGCCCTAATACCTTAGGGGATAGCTCTAAGAATCAGTTGAACTCCTTTTTTCATATATCAATAGGGCGTGCCTCCTTCACCAACGAGGGCACGCCTTGATTATGTAAGGCGCCAGCATTACTCTTTTCGTATGCATAAGGGCATGCCTCCCCATACCTGTAGGGCGCGCCTTCTTCCTTTGTAGTAAAATAGATGCCTTATCTTTTCCTTAATTTTAGGCACTGACATCCCAATTCTGACCAATTGACCCGGTTTTGACCCGAATAAAGTTTATACCAATTTTTGGGCATAACACAGTGCATTTTAGATATGTATTCTCTTTAAAGTTAGTCTACCTTAAAATGTTCTCAAATTAGATTAGTTATACAGGTTTTCAAAATGTGTGCCCAAAAACACACAATAAGCACTAACTCCCAAAAGTTTGGTGCATTTTAATTGGTCCTCTAATCATAAATATTGATAGACCCCCCTACATTTACAACAACTCCATCAATAAAAATACAGAAAACTCATAAAATTTAGTGCTTATTGTGTGCTCTTGGGCACACATTATAAAGACCGTTAGTTATATATATATATATACACACACACGTCCATGTCTTTAAACATAATCTTAGAGATGTCACGGTAGATATTAAAACATATTTAAATTAAAATAATTATGAATGTTTAAAATAAATAGGACATCAAAATTACAAATGTCAAATTTAACAATATTATTCGAAACGTCTAGAATATGCTTGACACGTTAGTGCGGCCTACAAAAAACGTTTATTGAAAGTTCTTAAAAATATTTTACCCATTTTCATACACTAGTGTATTATGTATTGTTAGTTAACAAAAGAGATAAGCTTTAAAATGAGGTGGGGAATATGGGAACCCGCCACGAACCGAAAAAATGAGGAATGGGGGCATTGAGGGATGACTAAGTATTCGCCCCACATATATATGGGGCGGGTATGGTATTTAATAGGTGTGTGTGTATTTCATATAAATTTACATTATATTATTGATAAATTTATAGATAATATTGTAGCATATTCATCCATTATATATGTTAGGTATGATGTGCAACAGGGGGTGATGTGTTTTCTTGATTTTTTTGATTTTACTGTCTTAAAAATCAGATTGTGTTTAGGCTTTGGACAAATAAGTTAATATAAAAGACACAAGTAATTTATCAAAACTCACTTGATTTATATTTAAATTAAATTTATTGTGCTACAAATCCTTGTTCTTGAATAATAAGAACTCAACTATTTCTCTTGAGAGAATACAAGATTTTTAGATCTGTTTTTTTGCATCTAAACAAATGATATGTGACATGTTTTATAGAACAACATGCACGGCTTACAAAGATTACACTAAAATGGATTAACACATATTCTAAAGTCTACTTGTCTATTTCTATTTTGAGTGCAGCATATCTGCATGTAATTTTTCAGGTCCCTCCTTTATCCAATTCATCTTGACCCTTGATCTTGCACTCTTCAAACTGCATCTGTAGACTTTCCAATTTATGATAGAATGGTTTGTGGACTGATAATTTTGGATCTTCAATTTGTCTGTATTCTGAATATTGAGGATGTTGTCGAGATCTACTTTATTGTATAGAGAAGTCACACATCGATATTGTAGAATGACTTATCGATATCTCCACTTCTATACAAGTATTATGATTTGTCAATATCTCCAGTTCTCTACAGGTAAATTGCTTGTCGATATCTTCAGTTCTCTAAATACAGTTTAGCTTATCGATATCTCCGGTTCTTTATATAGACTTTTGACTTATCGATATCTCCACTTCTCTACATATAATATTGACTTGTCGATATATTCAGTTCTCTACAAGTAGATTGACTTTTCGATATCTCTTTGGACTTTTCTACAAGCAGGGTGACATCTCTACAAGTAGAGTTACTTCTCTACAAGTCATTTTTGACTTCTCTATAGACATCTCTATACATCTTGGTCTATGACTTGTCGATATGTGACTTAGAACATTTTTCCAAAAATAATATTATTCAATTCCAAGCTTCTATACTTCTATCTGAGGCATGATCATGATTGCTCTTCTTCAAGAGTTTATTCATTAGCTTGATGGTTGTTCACAGAAAAATCTTCCATTCTATTCTCCTTAACATTTTTACAGACTCAAGAGGTACAATTACAAAATACAAAGAGTATCATACAATTGAATCTTAGGGTTGTCATAATGACTTAGTCTTTTTATGTACAAGAATATCTTGCACAATAATCTCCCCGAATTTGTGAGAAACTAACAGATTGACAAAGTACAAGTTTTATATATGAGATTCATCTTGAAGTTACATTGAAAATTGAATTTACTGAATCAGCTAAAGTTTTCATATCCTGGTTGCTCTCTAATCAGATCCTTGAGTTTGATAAGACACTAAAGTTCTTCAATTTTTTCAGTCCCTCTAAGAGCTTCCATCAGTTACAACCATTCATTTACTGAGTAACTATCAAGATAATTTATTATGTACCTTTATAATCTACGAGTCTTGATATTCAGAAATACACCATATGAAGAAACTATACTCAACCATTTGGCTTTTACTTCATTTGACCTCTTTTCAAATATCTCTATTACCTTAGCCTTTTATATATTATTTGCTTCCTTCTCAGCCTTCTCCCTTGCATGCATTTCATCTCTTTCTTTCAACCTTCCAGCCAGTTCAACCTTCCTCATCTTGGTAGAAGCATCCTTCCCAGTCATCAAACTAATTAATCTTTCAAGTTCTACAGTTGAGTAATTTGCAATCACTTCTTTGTTGAACAAGTTGAATGTGCCATCTTTAAAATAAATTTTCACCTCTCCTAGAGTCTGTACACAGAATTTGACTATTTCTTTAGTTAGTTGATTATTGTAGTCATCATCTGATATTTCTTCTGAGATTTGGTAGAAAATCATTTTGATTGTAACAGTTCTAAAGAGCACCCATTTCAGCTTCTCTTTTCTTTGTTTTTTCTCCCAGTAGACTTGAAATGAGTTTTGGTTGGCGGTTTGAATGATGGAGGTTTGATAAGTTTCTTCAAAGAGGTTTAGTTGGCTATGATAGTTATTTTTAATAGAGAGTTGGATATAGGCTTGTAGAGATATTTAGGCTTGGAGGTTTGGATATTTTGAGTTTGTGTTTGGCTAGGGATTTAGTTGAGGTTTGTAGAGTTTTAGATGCTTGGCTTATTGGTGTTTTCTTTGAATCTTTACCATTTCTTCCGCTCTTCTTCTTCTCTTCATCTTTGTCATCCTTTTTCTTCTCATCCTTTTTCTTAGATGCCTCTTTCTGACTGCCACTACCTTTGACTTTATTTATAAAGATGTCCAGTTCTAATGTTCTCCTTGATATGAGAAATGCTAGTGAGCCTTGCATACATCTGTCAACTCCAGAATCATTTATATTGATCACAACTCTCTTTTCCTTCAATATCTGTCTGGTGACTATTACCACTCTCAAAAAGTTTATATTGTTGCTTACAGCTTTCTTGCAGGAGAAATGATTAAAATTGAGTGAGACTCTTAGGCCTTCTAGGGAGTCACCAAACCCCTTGTCAAGGCAATGGCCTTCGGCTGCCATTATGAGTTTTTTTTCCATTCCAACATCTACATTTTGACTTGTGAGTTTTAGTTTGGACTCCATCTTCCCCTTAGGCTTGGTAGCAGGTATTTGAAAATCCCGGGGGATCTGTGTCCTAACAACTTACGGTGTTTCTTGAAGAGGTACTTTGAGTGCACCCATGATAGCTCCCAATGACACTCTTGTCTGCATCTGATAGTAATTTTGGGAGTCTATCAATGTTTTGATGTCACTCTGTTGGCTGTGAACCTTAGATGTGAGTTAAGTGACCTGAGAGAGAAGGGAGTCATTGGAGGTTGTAAGCTCAGCCACTTGGTTTTGGAGAGATTGAATTTGAGCAGATGAATAAGTGGATGAAGTTGGCATTGAACTTGTAGAAATTCCACCAAAATATTCCAGAACCACCCTTCTAACCTCATCCATCATCAATGCAGATGGTTCGTACCTGACCTTGTAAAGTTGATCCAGTTTAACTTTACTGTCATTATTTTAAGAAATTTGACTCTGGATAACTATATGAAGGGCCACAAAGAACTCCCTTAGTTTCTTTACACTAGCTTCCACAGATGTGAGATCTAGCTTGGCCACCTTATCTGTAAATTTGCTGAAATTATTTTTGATTTCCCTTTGACTGAGCAGAAGTTCATATATTTTAGCATTTACCATTTGCTTGACTTGTTCTTGATTTTTGTCCAGTATTTTCTCTAAGACTTTACCAATGAAGTTGAATGCCTTGAGTTGAGCTTTGTGATTTTTATGACAACATCATAAACCTCTTGAGGTGTAAGTTCTCTAGCATTGCTGCTAAGAATGATGATGTAATCTTCCCTGAATATTGAGAGAGCTTCCTCCATGTTAATAGAGAAAGATTTAGATAACCAAGCATCCACATTGCCATCTTTCTCAGCTACATCCACAATCTTTTCTTGTTGGTCTTCAACTTCCTCTCTGTAATTAAGAAAAATTCCTTGGTAGTCCTAGTTTGACATATCAGATGTGAGAAGTTGTTGATCTATATTTTCAAACCCTTCCATATGGTCTATAAATATTTCATCTACATTTTGTGGTTAAGACTGCGTGTCTTAAAGCCAAGTGGTAAGGAGATGTGTTTATTGGGTAGAAGTGGAAGGTTGTTCCGTGTTTGGATGTATGGTGGTTGAGGTGGATGGGGCACCTGTGACAGATTTCACAGTTTGACTCACAGTGGGAACTGTGATTATGACAGTGTGTTAAACACTTTGAGTGTGATCCTCCATTTGAATTGGAGGGAAGTTGACCAAGTTAATATCATGTACCATGACCTCAAACCCTTATTCTTCTTGCATAGAACTGACACTTAAATGTGTTACTGTACTTGCCTCCCCAGTAAGTGGATCATTGGTAATTAGACTCATAGCTGAAATTGCACCGGGGGGAGTTGTTTCTGTATGGGAAACCTCCAATGGAATTGGAGAGGATTTGAGTAGCTCCCTCTCAAGAGTACTACATTCAAACCTTGCAGTCCGTGAAGACTGTTATGCACCTGAAGGTGCATTAGTGACTATAACCACAAGATCTTCTTTAAAAACTGATGGAACCCCCGTGTTGTTGATGATGTCATCAAGGTTTACCTCATCATATACCCTCTCACCATTCAAATGTGGGTTCTGAGTGGTGATCACAATTTCATGAACTGCGTCACTTAATTTGGCGGATCTTGAGAGGTGGATTCAAGCTCTTTATTATATGAAGAAGAAATTTTAGAAATAAGATTTGATATTTCAGAAGTGAGTGTTGGCAACTCCCCTAAGTAAAAGAGGGAGTTTTAAATGATGTGCTATCACTCATGTGTATGCCATCTAAAATTCTTCTTTCACCCTCTTGAGAATGCTCAATGGGGGTACATAATCATTACAAGGTACATTTGGGAGAATGCTTTGTTCAATAGTGACACCTTATTGAGAAGGTGCCACTAGAGTATGCTTTTGTCCCATACTTACAACTGCGTCTTTTTGAGAAGATGCAGAGGTGGTCAAGTGAGTGGTCAACTCTATCTTTTTCTTCTTCTTCTTTGGTTTATTGATCAAGGGTGACACATCCTCATTTAGTTTCTCTCCACTCTCACTAATTACTATTAGGTTTGCCTATTTTCTCTTTTTCTTACTAACTCCACCCTTTTAAGAGGATGAAGCAGTTGGTTTGCTATCATATAGAGGTTTTGAAGAAGTGGTCTCAGCTGTGGTAGGCTCATGTGGATGTTCCTGCATTTATTCCGCTCTACAGGACCAGGAGCCATAGTTGTGCTAGATATTGCACTACTCCTCATGTCAGACATGGGTTAAGGGTAAGTTCTAAACTTCTCTAACATAAAGTTACTGACATTTAGGATTACCTTTACCTGATTATTTGTATTTAGTGATCCAAATAGAATTTGGACACTGATTTACAAATACCTATTTGACTAACATCTATTACTTGAACTAAATGTATGCCATTCACTTTATGATTTAAAGTAGACATAATAAATTTAGGATATAATATTTCTTTACCTCTATTTTCCAAAGGCATGGTTAGCCTTGTGCTCAGCTCTCCAAGGATCAGGCTCCCAACATCAAGGTGTTTTTCATATGCCATTGAATACACTAGCTTATGGACCACACTTAAAATGTTGTCATAACCTTTTTTTCCCGCATGTGAATGCCCTGATGATAGTGTCAAATACAAAGCTCCATTCTTTCCTCAGATACTTCTTATCGAGCATGGCCAAATTTACTTTATCACTGTAATTGATAAAGCTTATGAACTCAGAAAGTTCCTCTGAGCTGAGAGCTGCACCCATTCTTTCGATAGAGATGCCCAATGCCTTGTTGATGTTAGTTGCATGAAATTCCACAGCCACACCCTTGATTGTACAAGTGACCGTCATGATGACTATTTGATTATCATCTATATTGGTCTGAAGAACTGCACTGTTCCAGAATTCGTTGAGAATATTCAAGTATAGCACCGGGTTTTCTGTTAGGGCTCCTGCAAAGTAAGAATTAACCACAAATTTCAAAAGCACTTGAAATTGTCAGGTGCCCGTGTTGGGTCAACAAAGGCTAGATAGTTGGTTCCATCCTTGGGGATTGCTGCTCTTATAGTGTTGGTGTTTGATGCCATTAGATACTATTTTGAATTTGAGTGGGTAAGTGTTTTAGAGAGTGAAAGCTTGAAATATTTGAGAATGGTGAAAAATTGCAGTAATTGGATTAATTGAGATATCGAAAGCGTAAATAGGGGTTATGTCGAGATGTCTGAGTATTTATAGTGTATAGGTGTGACTTATCGATAAGAGAATAATGAATAGTTAAAAAGTTATGTAGAGAAGTCACATGGCTTATAAAGATCTCATGTCGAGATGTCATTTTCTTAACTCTTATCGAGAACTAGATAGTGATATATCGATATGTTATACAAATACCCAGTTTGTCTTTTTGTACTAATTTGTTCTAATTTATATTGAAAATTCAACATAAAACTAGAATTGATTTTATATCAAAAATATTTTACTGAAATAATTTATTGAATTCAATTATTCCAGTTCTGAGTTATCGAGAAGTATAAAATTTAAATTATAAAGAACTCCATATTGATAAGTATATCGAGACTTCTACATTTCTTGTCGAGAAGTCATGAAAAGACTTATCGAGATCTCTATCCAGAAGTCATTTAGAGACTTATCGACAAGTTATTTAGACTTGTCGAGAACTCAGTTCTCTACATACTTTTGTTCTTACTAGACCCTGTCTTATATCAATTTCACATATCAACAACGTCAACCAGTATTTGGACAGTTTTTATTAAAGTTAGAAAGATTCCAAGTTAGATTTATTTTTGAGAAATAAATATACGGAGAATTATGAAATATTTATAAATCATATTCCAGTCAATTCCTAATTAAATCAAATTTATTTTGATTTATTAGAAATTAATCTGCTGCAACATGTTGAGTTCTTGCCTTAGGATAAAAAATTTAGCATACCAGTTTCACTTATAAGCCTTGTGAAGGTTTTTTCATCCAAAGGTTTAGTAAAAATGTCAGCTAACTAATTTCTGTTAGAACAAAAATTAGCTTAATATTACAATTTGCAGCATGTTCTCTAATAAAATGGTACCTTACATCAATATGCTTAGTTCTAGAATGATTAACTGGATTAGCAACAATTAATATTGCACTAATATTGTCACACATGACATGAATATTTTTGTAACACTAGGCCATAAATATAATCCATTAGTTTATTTCTAATCCAAAGCACATGAGCACAACAACTTCCGGCATCTATGTATTGAACCTCAACTGTGGAAGCAGATTGTTGTTTCTTACTATACCATGATACAAGTCTTTGACTAAGGAATTGACAGCTATCACTTGTACTCTTTCTATCTACCCTGTATCTAGCAAAATCTGCATATATGGATCCAACAGCTTCAAAATCAGTTCGCTTATGATACCACAATCCCAAGTTTGGTGTTCCCTTCAAATATCTGAAAATCCTACTGACATCCATTAGATGTGATTATTTAGGATTTGGTTGAAATCTTGCACACAGACATGTAGCAAACATGATGTCTGGTTTACTTGCAGCTAGATAAAGTAGAGATCCAATCATACCCCTGTAGCTTGAAATGTCTACACTCTTTCATTTCTTATCTTCATCCAATTCGGTAGCTGTAGACGTAGGAGTAGATGCATGTGAATGAATCCACCTTTCCAAATTTCTTTAGAAGATCTTTGACATATTTAGTCTGACTGATAAAAATTCTATCACTTCTTTGACTAACTTGAAGGCCAAGAAAATAACTTAGTTCTACCATCATGCTCATCTCATATTCACTTTGCATGAGTTTTGAGAATCTTTGACACATCTTTTCATTAGTAGACCCAAAGATGATATCATCCACATAGATTTGAACTAGGATAATGTCATCATTATGTTGCTTTTTGAATAGAGATCTGTCAATTATGCCTCTAATGAATCCATTCTTAATTAATTTTTTTAAAAAGTTACCATACCATACTCTTGGTGATTGCGTAAATCTATAGAGAGCCTTTAATAATCAATAAATAAAATCTAGAAATTCTGGATCTTCAAATCCAGGAGGCTGTTGCACATAGACTTCTTTTTCTAGTTCACCATTAAGAAATGCACTTTTCCCATCCATTTGATACACCTTAAAAGTTGAGTGTGTAGCAAATGCAAGAGAAATTCTTATTACTTCAAGTCTAGTAAATGGAGAAAAAGTTTCATCATAGTCAATTCCTTCTTCTTGTGAGTAGCCTTTGGCAACCAGTTTTGCTTTATTTCTAATAACAACACCATTTTTATTCATTTTGTTCATGTACACCCACTTAGTTCCCATAATGCTTATGTTTCTTGGTGCATGAACCAATTCCCATACTTTGTTTCTTTTAAATTGATTTAACTATTCTTGTATAACAGTTATTCAGTCAGGATCAAGTAGAGCATCTTCAGTTTTCCCAGGCTCAATTTGAGACATAAAGTATGCATGCAGGAATTCATTTGAAGTTGCACTTGTTAGGAGCAATTGATGATATCAAACAAAAACTATCAGAAGCATCTACAGATGGTAATTGCTGACATCAACAGATGATGGTCATAAGCATTGACGGATGATTACAAGCATCGACAGATGATGATAACATCGACGGATATTGATATTCGACGGATAACGATATTAATGGATGATGATGTCAACAGATGATGCAATCAGTATTTGTCACATCAGTTGATCTTTGAAGAGGAAAAGGAACATGAAACTCAAGTTGGTGGAAGACTTTATCTCAGAAGCAATAGTATAGGTTTCCTTGTTGTTAATAGAATATGATTTCTTATACATTGGTAGTTGTGCTCTATATAAAGCACATATTAAGTTCATGCTATAAGCATTATGACATTGTTATATCTTTTGCATAACCTAGCAGCTCTCAAGGATATCTTGTTCATCCTTTCGAGAGAGTACTTGTGTAATAAGTTTGTATAAGATTGATATAAAATTCGTTGATTCTATTGAAGGTTTGTCGAGTTGATTATATTAACTGTATTCACCCCCCTCTACAGTTGATTAAGGGCCTAATAATTGGTATCAGAGCTTGCTGTTAACATACAAATAGTTTAAGATCTAAAGATTAATCAACCATGTCAGACAAAAGAGAAGAAGAAACACAGAATTAGAATCCGAAGCCACAACCCCCAGCCATATCACAGATAAGCAGCAACATGAGTAAGTATGAAGCAGTCAAGGTGCCCATCCTGAAATATGATTATCCAATCTGGAAAGTCAGGATGGCCATGTGTTTGGAAGCAAAGTAAGTATGAAATGAGCATGATGGGAGAACTAACTTACTTTCTTGGTTTACAAGTTAAGCAAGTTAGTGATGGAATATTCATAAGTCAAACTAAATATATTTACCATATTTTAAAGAAGTTTGATCTAATGGATTGCACATCTGCAAAAACTCCCACGACCACTGCAACTAAACTTGAATTAAACACTACTGAAAAGTCTGTGGATATTTCAAGCTATAGGGGCATGGTTGGCTCACTTTTGTACTTAACAGCTAGTAGGCCAGATATAATGTTTGCTACTTGTCTTTGTGCTAGATATCAGGCTGATCCTAGAGAATCTCACTCAGTAGCTATAAAGAGAATTTTCAGATATCTCAAGGGTACACCAAAACTTGGCATTTGGTACCCTAGAGATTCTGTTTTGATATTACTGGTTATTCAGATGTAGATTATGCAAGTTGTAAAATAGACAGAAAAAGTCAATTTCTAGGGAACAAGCTTGTGTCCTGGTTCAGTAAAAAAAAATTCAGTTTCTACTTCTACAGTTGAAGCTGAATCTATTGCTGCTGGGAGTTATTGTGCACATATTTTGTGGATGAAAAAATAATTGTTGGACTATGGTCTACAAATGGACATAATTCCCATTTTCTGTGATAACACAAGTGCAATTATCATCACTGAAAATCCAGTACAACATTCAAGAACAAAGTACATGGACATCAAGTACCACTTCATCAGGGAACATGTGATGAATGGTACTGTGGAACTTCATTTTATTCCAAGTGAAAAGCAGCTTGCAGTATCTTAACCAAGCCACTTGATGAATCCACCTATTCAAGGTTGGTAAGTGAGTTAGGTATGCTTAATTATTCTTGAATTATTTCAGATATTTTTGTAAGTTATAATACAGCTAGAAACTGTTTTGGATGAAATTTTGGTCAAGTCAAAATTTACATCCCGACGGATGCTCATTATCCATCGAGTTTGATCATCCGTCGGAATAGTATTTATTAATAAAAATCAATTACTTTTATGGATTATCTTATAACCCAACGGATAATTGTTTTATTCTCATCAGTCGAATTATCTCAATCTTAGCCGTTAAAACTCTGAACATTATCCATCGGGTATACTTACAGTTTGTAAGTATAACACGACGGATAATTGACTGAATTTTGACAGTTTATTTATTTTAAACGGCTATTTTGGGCTATTTTGATTGGTTACTTTATTTCACTTTATTATTTTTGACAGTTTATTTATGTGATAGTATAAAAGCAAAATTCATTTTTATTCTATTCTTTTATCATTCTCAAATCAATTGCTCTAACTCCTTTCTTCTCCAAAGCAAATACTCTCTCTGCAAATTTCCATACTTTAACAATGGCACCAGTAGTCAAAATCATGTCCCAGTCTGGATTCATCTATGAAAAGAATAACTTCGTAGCTCTTGTGAACAAGGAGATTCCACAATCTGGAGATTTTCACAAAATGATGGACTTTGTGAAGAGCTGTAAACTCAGTTATTGTTAGTCGCTAAACATGCGCTAATAATACACGCAAGTATACGAGTTCGCAAGTAGTATAGAATCTTTTCTAGTTCATTCCCACAGAGACTGTATTGGTTAACTAATTATTCATGCACCTAAGCAACAATGTATGGTTATTATTCAATGCTAAAACGATAACAAAGTGAGGTTGTTTATAACTAAGAATTAAACTAATAATTATAACTACGAGAATAAGATTGATTGAATTAATATGAATGTCAACATGGGATTCTAACTTCATTAAATACTTCATTCAATAGCCTTGTTGTTCTTAATCTTAGCATGAAATAGTGATGATACTAATTAGACAACACGAAACTGATAAACGCCAACTTTCGTTGTACGAGTACCATTCTACCAGACATCCATAAAAGAGATAGAAGCTGAATAGGCACCAATTATATTGAGACCCTATATGTCTATAGAATTTGACAACATAACGGTTTAAGCACAAGTTATTTATCTTGATTACATATGGCAAGTAAGATGGTTAAAATTACCTACGAATCATGCGTAACAATACATGAACCTATGCTAGCATGGCAAGTTCTAAATCCTTAAATTCACTATCGCTTCATTAAGAATTAACACACTATCTTATAAGTTCGCGACGCTTACAAGACGAATACGTACAACCAATACTAAGATATCATACAATCACCATATACTAAGGTATCAAATAATTTAACTAAAGAAATCCATAAATAAATCCGTTAGAACCCCACGATAACGATTAGCCCATAATCGAACTCATCGCCAACGTGGGTTCCAATGAAAACATGATATAACAAACGTAGTCTTTATACGAATAAATAAACCAAAGTACAAACAAGCGTAAAGGTTCAGCAAAACAAGAAACAAGCATCGAAATTACAACTCAAAACAAAGATTCATAAGAATAAACTAGATCATCTTCGCCTTTGTTGAATTGTGCCAAAAGGTCTCTTGTCGTCTTCTCCTCTGCTTAATATCTTGATATCCCTTTAAAAATGACCTAGAGTTGAGTTTATATAGCAGTCCATGCATCCCAGGAGTCCAGCAAATCAAATTATAAAAGAATCAGGATTTGTTTATCCCGACCCAGCGCGGCCGCGCGCTTCATTAGCGCAGGCACGCTGACTTCCTGATCTCCTGGCGCGGCCGCGCGCAACACCAGCGCAGGCGCACCTGCCTTCTGCCAAAAAATATTTTTTTTCTTCTTCTTTATTCCTTGCAGCTTCGAGCCAATTTTTCAAGCTTTTATTCCAACACATCCTAAACACCATATTAGCATCAAATCAATGCTAATTCACCTGATTCACGAAGTAAAGCCTGAAATGCAAAAACACTTGAAAACACGTCAAAACACAAATAACTTGAGTACAAATACACCGACTCAAAGCTTATTAGAGCATAAATAATTGTCATAAATGCCACTTAACACACCCCCAAACTGGAATCGATGCTTGTCCACAAGCATAAACAGACTCAAAGAACAAGAAATAAAAATGCATGAATGCAACTAATATGAATGCAACGATTTCCTATAGAATAACAAGACCAATCAACCAGCAACACCTCAGCAAATACAATTATTCACATACAGATCCATCAAATCTCACAAATCAATCTACACACCAAAGATGTGCATGTGTGCAAATGCTTACAGATATACTATCGCAACTAGATCGATATCATAACTCACTACTTATCAAAACAATCGCAACTTTATAAATAGAGTAAAAGCTAGACTCAAAATAACTTATAGCACTTCAATTCATATATCGGAGTTAACATGGATTCATGCTTTTATTCATAACAACACAAATATGCTTATTTGATCTTCCAATGAGTGAGGTCCACAAAAGACTTATACAATAGCACCCATGTAGCGAGCGTTAGGTTAGCGAATCCCAGACTATAGAAGCCTTAGGTCACTAGGCACAAAGTCCCCTAAGAACTTAATAACTCGAGTACTAAAGAGCCCACTCGTGATCAATTATACACAACACTGTTAGGGCGAAAATAGATTCGTTCCCACAGAGACTGGTTTAGGTTAAGTTCAATTTATGCACCTATGCAACAATGTATGATTATCGCTTAATGCTAAGACAAATAACAAATTTGGTTTTTATTAAACTAAGAGATTATACTAAATAACATTAACTAAGAGAATTGAGGTTGAATTACTATATATGACAAACATGGAATTCTAACTTCATTACTACTTCATTCCAAGTCATTGTTCTTAACCTTAGCATATGATGGTGATGACACTAATCAGATAACACGAAACTAGTAAACGCCAACTTTCGTTGTACGAATACCCTACTACCAAGCATCCACAAAAGAGATAGAAGTTGAATATACACCAATTATGCTTAGTCCTTATATGTCTATAAGAATCGAAAATATAACAGTTTAATGCGCAAGTTATCTATCATGATTACATAGAGCAAGTAAGATGGTTAAAATTACCTAAGAATTATGCATAACAAATACATGAACATATGCTAGCATGGCAAGTTCTAAACCTCTATATTCACTGTCGCTTCAATAGAGATTAACACGCTATCTTATATGTTATCTATGCACATAAGACGAATAAGCACAACCAATACCAGGATATCAATCAATCACCACACACTAAGGTATCGAAACAAATTAACTATAAAAATCCATAAGTAAATCTGTTAGAACCCCATGATCACGATTAGCCCATAATAGAACTCATCGTCACCATGGGTTCATATGAAAGCATGATAATAACACAACGATATAAGGCTGAAAAATACTTAATAAATAATGAAGTACATCACAAGAGTATTAAGGTTCAAAGCATAAAGAAAACTAGCATCCACTGTTATAACAAATTAAAAGAATTACAAGATAAACTAATGCTTTCTCTTCTTCATTGTTGTGTGCTAAAACGGTCTTCTCAGTCTTCTTGCCTTCGCTCTGGTTGAAAAAAACGTCTTCCCATAAGGTTTATATAAGAGTTCAGGAGTCACCGCGCCAATAGAAGCCCAAACAGAATTAAAAACAAATAAAACCAGAATCTGAAATTCCGCACGCACGCGGTCGCATGCTCCCTCCACGCGGTCGCCTGCTGGCACGCGGTCGCGTGCTCTTAGCGCGCGGTTGCGTGTTACCCTTCTGGAAAATTCTTCATTTTACTCCTGTTTGTGCTGATTTCTTTGCTCATCACCCCTAGACTGATTCTAAGCACTTCCTTAAGCTTTATTTGATGAAAACCACCTATTTAAGCAAGTTATACCTTGAAATGCAAGAACACTAGAAAACACATCAAATACACAAAATACTTGAGTCCAAGACACCAATTCAAGCTGTTATGAGACGCTCTAAGTGGTATAAAATGCCACTTATCACACCCCCAAACTTGAATCGATGCTTGTCCTCAAGCATCACAGACTCAAACTGTAATAACCCCAAAAAATTTTGAACTTTTTTTGTAACCCTTATGAATAGTGATTTTGCTGATTATGCTGAATAAGAAAACTTTTCATGCCTCACTTTTTAGAGGTTCTTTTATTGTTATTCTGAGATCTTATTAGTACTCTATATGGTATATAAGTGTATGTAAAGATCGTTAGAATCCAAATTCGAACACTTTGATTTTTCCCGAAAATCCACCAGATACCGAAAGAATTGAGTATAAGGTAACAGGATAAAAAGGATTTCAATTCAAGGATTATAAGAGAGGATCATAAAAGGAATATAATGAATTGAGAAAGGTTAAGGGAACCCAAGTAATAAGATCACGGGTATGATCCCTCAAACGATAAACGAAAACGAAACTTAAGCGAACCGTATAATAGATCAGCGATCATTAGCCAAGTAATTAGGAGTTAATCAAAGAGGTTAGTGATGATGATGTCATCACACCAACAAGAAGAGGACAAGTGTGGGAGGATGACACAGGAGGATGACATAAGCATGACCAAAAGGGAAGGAATTGTTGGATGATTGTGAGCCACACAATTTTTACCATGGTAACAACCTAATTAACAAGAAAATCATCACACAAATACCTAGGCAACCGAACAAGAAGCATTTATTCTCCCCCCTCATTCTTGCTCTCGGCTTTTCCATGAAAAATAAAGGAGAATTTTCAAAACTCAAGCTACACACCTTCAAAAATCAAGAGGTTTGTTTCTTTAGCTTCCATAATTCATAACTTAGATGAGCCATAAGTTTAAGCTCAAGATTCCATGTTTAGCATAGCTAATCAATTCATCAAAGTTCTTGGTGAATAGTGTTTTCAAGAAACTAACTTTTTGTTTTCTTATGTTTTCTTCAAGATCCAAGCTTAGTAGAGATAGTTAGTGGTTATTTAAGGCTTCCTAAGTGATTCTCCACTCTTCAAGGAAGGTATAACCCCTCCAAACCCTAACTTTACTTTGAGTATTAGGTTTGGTTTTGTTTTTTATAGTTCATGAGAGCATGATTCTTGTATGTTTAGAGTTTGGTTGGAATTATAATGATTTTGGGTTATAAATCTTGGTTGTTGGTTGATGAACCTTAAGTATAGTTAGTAGCTCTTGTTGTGATTGAATAAGATGGATAAAATATGAAGTAATGGACTGATTTAATAGGATTTGGATGAATTTTGGTTGTATGGTTGATTTGTGGTTGAATGATGGTGGAATGGTGTTTATTGGTGGTGGTTTAATATTGAATTGATTGGGTAAATATTTGGGAATTGCTAAGTTATAGCCGTCGTAATGCCCAATTTTCCTTAGACTGCTTTTGTTCTTAACTTAAGGACCCGTGCACTCACTGTTAGATTCTTACCATTGCCATGTTTAGATAGTTCATGTTACGAGCTTCATTTTGATATGTGGTTCGTTTGAATCCGATGTACGATTTAGGAGAAACGACAGTTTTAAGTAACGACATTTCGCGAACGAACCATTACCCCTCGCCTTACTTTGAAACCTTGGTTAAGGCCCTTAAATGACTAATTGGAGTATGAAAAAATTATGTAAAGTGGATTAGGCAGTTGGTAGAGTACTCGCGAAAGAATCGCCTTAAAATTCTTAATGGTTAATTTATTAAAAATGGTGGAGCCAAAGGTACTCGAACGACTTATGTGATTCGTTAAGCGTAGAAGTGACCATAAGCAAACGTTAGGGTTCAATTGGTTAAAGTCTAGTTTCTTAAGCGACCGTAGTTTAATTCCGACTTATGTTGTTGTTCACAGATTATTGGACCCACTCTAAGCTTAAGTCTAACCGGGAACACTCAGACAAGTTTTCTACCCGTTATACTGTTGTTGTGATGTATATATGTATATGCATTATCTTGTGATAGATGCATGATGGCTAATTAGCAAATCTTGCGATATATTGGAGCATGCTGATATGGGACATATGCATGTCTGTTTCGTAATCTTGATATCTATCTGTTGATTCCAATGCTTATAGTTGCATAATACCTATGCTAGAGATAAGCAGTAATTGCGTATACCCTTAGTATAGGGGACCCAAAGGTGAACATTTTCTAAAACCGGGAGTCGATGTTCTCGAGTATATTATATATATTTATATATATACATAGATATAGTTTTCAAAACTATTAATCGAATAAGGTTTATTCGATAACTTTATTTTTATTAATGAATATTAATTTAGATATTCATTCGAGGGCTTATGACTCCGTTTATTCTATTTAATGAATATTATTTTGAATATTCATTCGAGGACTTATGACTCCGCTTATTTACTAAATAATATTCTTTATTTTATTAAAGAATAATGTTTCGATAATCAAACTTATTTTCGATTATTCAAATAAAGATCATACTTTCGTATAAGTATATCTTTGGTTATTAATATTCATTTCAAGTATGAGTTTTAAAACTTCTACTTCAATTATTTTTATAAAGATTATTCTTTATGGGAATATTATTTAAATAATAATATTCAGATATTTTCTAAATATATTTGGACTGATTTATTTTATTAAATCAGCATTACTCCAAACATTCTTAAAAATGTTTTTGAGTCTTCAAAATGATTTTTAAAAGTTAGGGCGGATCCCAAAACTCATTTTTATATTTAAGATCCTCCTTTCGAAGGGGATTTAAATACTCGCTCAAAACCTGAGGGATCCGGCTCTGTGGTGTATTTTATATTCACAACGAGGTTGTTATTTTGATAAATGAATTGATTACTTACCCAACGTTCGGGAAGTAAGCCCATCTAATTGAGTCGGCATAAGCGACAGGCCGGGGTACGGTCTATTAAAGTGTAAGTGGCTGGGTGGCAGTCCATCAACGCGTAAGAGGTCGGGTGGCGGTCCAGCACAAGGTCCTAATGAGGCCAGGGTGATGACCGGTGGGGGATTCATCCATCTACTAGTAGAAAAAATTACTTATTGGTATCTTTGCCTGATCAGCAAGATATCAGGTTTATGCCAAAATTCTTTTCTTTCCAAATTCATTGGATATTACAACTCTGTTCATACTTTGCATGACAGAGGTTTTCAGGAAATGTATGAGAAATATATATGGATATATATCGGGACTTAATGAAGTATCTCGTAACTTCATTTCTTTTGAATGATATTTCAAAAATTGAATCTATTCAAATCTTATCTTATATTCTCATCTATGTGATGAACTTTTGAAACTAATTATAACTTGAATGGTGGTAGTTCAAGTAGTATTCAGAAAAGATATAAGTATATTGGACTATCTTGTAACTTCATCTTTTCAACTTATATCTGGTTAATGATTATCTTATGCATGACAAAGATTTTCAGAAAAACGTTGAGACAAGGTTAGATATATGAGATCACCTTGCAACGATATTTTTATACAATTATAAGCTGGAACTCTGTGTACATTATACATGTCAGAGGATTTCAAAGATTTTGAGTAGTATATATGTATATATACTGAATATTTTACGACTTGTCGCGTTAAGATATCAACTTGGTTCATTTCTTCTTGACCAAGACTTTCATGAGTACTATGAGAATGCTCATATATTGTGAATTATTATACATATTATTTCGGTGGGCTTTTTGCTCACCCTTGCTTTCTTCTTTCATCACACAACAACAGATAGACAAGATGAACAGGACCAAGCTCCCAATTTGTGAACGGATAGGAAACGTTCCGCAGTTTCCTGTAAGCGTTGATGCCGTTGTAGCTGAGGTAGGAGCTACCAGTATGTGACGGCCTCAATCCCGGGGTCAGGAGTTGACGTCATCAATAACAACAACAACAACTTAATATAATCCAACTCAACATTATTATATAAACACAACCCCATTTTTCCAAGATCTTTTCCAGGTTTAAGTATGACTTAGGTTACAATCATCACAATACTAATTTTGTATAGCAACTCAACAGACCCGCTTGGGTCTAGCACAACCACCTCAGAGGAGCATGACACGGAAGGAACTGGAACTCTGCCCTGACCACCACGGAAAGATCCCCTAGGCATCTGCAATACATATATAAAACATTCTACAAGGGTGAGCAATTGCTTGCTCAGCAGCACCACTATATGAATAACAAGTAAACAGTTTAAAGTAAAACGGTTACAGGAACATAATTCATAACTTGCCAGAAACATGTAAAACAGTTATAAACTGGATATAAAACTGGCATGCTCTGTAAAACCAGAATCAACAGTCGTTTGCTGTGTATAAATACCAGAGTTAAATTTTAGCATGCTATTTTCATTTTCAAACCTTCTGTTCCATTATAGGAACCATAAAACCACTTGTCCCGTTACGGGGACCCAAAACCATTTGTTCCGTTACGGGAACCATAAAACTTGTCCCTTTTCGGGAACCTCAAAATCGCTTGCTCAGATATAAAAGCATTGGATGATTCCTGGTGAGACAGCTGATCAGGCTATCATATGAAACTTGTTCCGGAACTCAGAGACTAGCTAGGTCTCTATCACGCTGGGCTGGTGGTTATAATAGGGTGCGCAACCACTTCGCTTCTTACGCTAACTTCCAGGCCGTTACGGGCCTTCTGCGCACACTCATCCAATTATCTGATCATTTTTATCCAGTTTTTCCACATCACTTACCTATCTCTTGTCAAAACAATTATAACACATCACATTTTCCCAAAACATTTCCATTTTATTCAAAACTTAGAGATAGGTATTTTCAGAAGTTACTTTTCCCCCAAAACACAAGTTAGTAAAACAATTTGAAACCCAGGGGATACGTAACTTAAATCATTCCGTTCCAGTACGAGAATAAAACAACATTATATTCATATATACTGAACCATAAAGATATGGTCAGGGGTACTTGCCTTGCAAAGCTTTACAACTATTATTGATTGACCTTGAGCCGACACGGACGCTCAGACTTTAACGTCTAACCACTAGATTACCCTGGATTCGACTCCAACACTCAGGCCCTTCCATTGGAACCTTACTGAGCTCGTCGACTGTCCACTAGGCTATCCAGCGCCAACTCTTGAGCTTTCCGACTAGCACCTACAAAGTCGAAATACCCTAATTTAGACTTTCGATTATGCTTGACATATCCTCGCTAACAATCTACCCGAACGTTAACAAAACCCGACTCGTAATACTTCATATAATCATACACGTATCAATTAGGGTTCACGTCTTCGAAAGTCGGTTCGGTGTTCGTTTTTATAAATAGGTATATTTATCCTTTATGAAATTAGGGCTATCGATTTTTGTAAAGTATTTCATCACAACACACAATCATATTTCGTATAAGGTTCGTACATATAACCGATCGACGTCTCGATAGTCATTGGGTACGACCCCGTATTTCCGTAATTAAATTTTCTCGAAAATCGGGCAGCACCTCCTTTGATTATCGACTAACCCGTCGAACATCCCGACGTCCAAACAAACACAACTACAATCAATCACAATCCAAACCAACCACCGATTTCAGCCATCAATATCAGTCCAAAATTCTCAATTACCAATTAAATACAATTATTAATTAATAGTCCCGTTTTATAATTTTAATCGCATTTTATAGTTTTATTCGCAATTCGCATTTTAAATCGTATTTTGTATTTTAAATTGTAGGACTCAGAACAACATCATCACCGTCCACCGTCGGCTCGCCGAAACTCATCGCCGACGGCGGCAAAATTTTCGGGGCACCCGATTATTCGAGTTCCATCACAAAAATTTCACCGATAAATTTGTAAATCAACCCCGCACGAAATTATATTTAATATCACGAATGGCAATCATAATTTCCTGTGATTTAATAAAATAATAATAATTAAATTCGAATTCACCAAACCAACACAGCCAACAAAACAACAGGAATACAGCTATACGCGCACGCGGCGCGTGCAGGAGCACACGACACACGCGGGTCGCCTCACCGAACGAAGCCGGCGACAACCGGAAAACAGAGGGACGGGCGGCAAATAATCGACAAAGGCGATCATCACACAGAATAACACACGATTCATACATACAGAAGCACATATACGTATATATATAACAAAATCAGGCAAACGAAGCAGGAAACAGAACCAACCGGACCGACGGCCGGAAAAGAGAGGGAGGAGAACGGAGCAACTAGAAAGGAAAGGAAACGGAAAAAGAGGAGGAGGAAGAATAGGTCAGGAGAGATCGTGAGAGAGAGAAAAAAGGGAGGGAGAGAAAATAACCGAGAGAGAGTGGAGAGCGAGAGAGAAACGAGCGGAGAGAGATGAGAGGAGAGAGACAGGGGTGTATTGTTCTGTGTTTTTTTTCCTACAATTCATTTGTAGCTAACACGTATCACAGGCAACACAAATCAACTGCCACGTCTCTATTTTGACCAAAAATTTATCTCTTATCCGTGTTTTTGCAGAAATAACGAATAAATAGACGGGTAAAATAAACCCGAAAATTACCCTATTAACTTTAAAGTATTGTAAATATCCCGAGGTTACTAAAAACGTAAATTTTTAAAATTTTAAAATAATTTCTAAAACACAGTTTATACCCATTTTTTTTAACGAATACACAAAACAACGCACAGATGAACTTAATCCCAAAAATTCTCAGAATAATTTTAAAATTCTCGGAATATTCCAAACTTAGATTAATACGAGTTTCATAATTTTTAAAGAATTTTGGAATTAAATACGGATTTAACAAATAATATAAATCAGAAAATCATACATGGCTAAATAATCGAGAAAATGTTGTTTTCTCAATTTTAAAAACACCTAAAAATAATTAATAAAATTATGAAGGCATAAGAATGATTTTAGAGATAACCCAAATATTTATGAAAATAAATCCTGAATTAAATCACCTTTAAACATAAAAGTAACGCAACACAGCTTCACGACGAATTATACAATTAATACACGAACACCACAATCACACATAATCAATTAAAATATTAACAAAATAATATCCATCTGACTGAACCCATACACATATTTTATTTATGTAATTATTTAATAATTACACATTTAAACAATAAAAATATATACGAGTCGTTATAATCTTTCCCCCTTAAAAAGATTCTGTCCTCAGAATCTGAATTTTAATCAACAAGTGAGGATATTTGTCAAGCATATCTGACTCTAACTCCCAAGTAGACTCTCCTACTCGAGGGTTTATTCAAAGCACACCCATTAAGGATATGGACTTATTCCTAAGGACTCACTCATAACGATCTAGGTTCTGGGTCGATCATTCCACGCAAAACAATTTGGATGAGAGTCCATTGGCTCCTACTCAACGGCGTAGTTCGAATAAAAATAAATCGCTTTAACAATAACATGCAGAACACACACTATGAATTGTTGCAACTTTAATGTCAATGCTAACCCAAGAGCACTTTATCTATCTTCCTCGATACCTCCAACGGGTACATATATTTAGGGCTCAACTTGCCCCTTCTAACTAAACCTAACCGATTTCATTTAAAGTGAACTGTTGTCAATACCCACGATCCTGTTTTTACATCCATACTCTTTCGATGCAAACCCGTCTTTCTAATCTTCATAGGAAAATCCTTAAGCGCTCTATACCGACTTTCTCATTCTTTAGATAGCCGAGGATGTTATAAATAAATACAATTTACTTGTCCAACCACTCCTCATACACTATGTTACTTTAAGTTCTTGGAGACGACTCATACAGAGGTTACTTCACATGATATCATCAAATTTGCAACGCTCATAACTCGTTTACACCGCATTATTTGACATGTTCTCAGGCTGGATCTCGAGTAAATTCCCGAGAAATTACACATTCCTTAAACTAAGTTACATAAGTAATCAATTCCTGATAGAAGTTATTTATTCTTAATTATCGCTTTGAGAAACTTCCGATAATCGGTATACAATCTCGTAATTCCGTCCCTTTTCTTTTTCCAACATTATCCCTAACTTATTTCTTCTTTTCTCGCATGATTGAAAGAACTTCTTATATTGCTTCTATACACTTACAATTCGCTTCTTCTAAAAACCACTCATTACCTTACCACAGGACAACCAATCCAATCCTAAAATCACATCAAACTTTACTAATTCGAAGGGTGTTAAATCAGGTGCAACTACATCCGAATTCTAAATGCTCGATCTTTTAGTCCTTTTTAATATTTCTGCCTCTAGCTATGCTGGATGTTGGCCCTTGAAATGCAGTATCTTGAGTAACCGTTCTACAACTCCTTGCAATATGCCCCACTTTTCCACAATTATAACACGTAACTCCTGGATTTTCTGGATTACATTCCGAGGCATAATGACCCTTATGTCCACACTTGAAACATTGTACATTCTTTTTGCATGAACCACTATGTCTCCTATCGCGAGACTTACAATCCACTGCTGACTTGACTGATGAAGCTGGAGTGGAAGCAATTGAAGTAGCATTTGACCTAGCCTGAAATAAACTCTGTCTCCGGAATCCCTTACTCCTGTTTCGGCCAAACCGATTCTCAAACTCCTGACTGGATCCTCCTTGGTCTGCCTTATTCATAACACCTTCCGACTTCCTTTTCTTATTACTTTCTTCCTTAACAACCAGCTTCTGATCACTTTCCACTACCAGGGCGGCCTGAATCATAGAGGAGTATGTCTTAAGTTGCAATGCCACGACTCCTCCGCGAATCTCAGGCTTCAACCCTTGCTGAAACCTTCTTGCTTTCTGAATCTCCGTACTTACATACTCAGGTACTAATCGGGCCAATTCTGTAAACTTGGCCTCGTACTCCAACACACTTCTTTCACCTTATTTCAATTCCAGAAACTCGACTTCCAACTGATTCCTTAAACCATCGGGAAAATACTTCTCCAAGAATAATTCTGTAAATCTTGTCCAAGAAACAGGGCCTTCTCCTTCCAACGCTCGAGTTGACTCCCACCAATAATTTGCTTCATTCTTGAGAAAGTAACTCGTATAATCGGTCTTAAGGTTATCATTTACTTGCATAAGGGTAAATGCCTTTTCCATTTCCTTTAGCCAATTCCTGGCAACAACAGGATTTACTTCACCCTTGAAATCTGGGGGTTTAACAGAATGAAAGGATTTAAAATAGGTAGTGTGGTTTAGCTCTCTTTGTTGATGTTGTTGCTGCTGAACGTTGGATTTACTGCAACTGTTGCTGCTGTTGCTGGCGCAATAAATCTAGAATTTCATTTATAACTGGACCCTTCGCCAAACTACTACTATCTTCTTTAGACTGGGTAGTTTTCTTGGGTGACATTTTCCTGAAATATAACAGGGAATTTATTCAAAATCGTAACAAGATTGTATATCAAAATGTCACCGTTCAAACGGTGCAGTTATGTCAGGAAAATAATGCCCAATCAAAGCACCCATGTTTTTATTCTTAGGATCCATTTGTAAAAGATATCTAGATTAACAACACTAGCAACATTAGCAATGATAACAGTAGCAAAATCAACAACAGTGCAGAAAACTGGAATATAAAGGTACTAAACATTATGATATGCCCTCTCAATACAACCACCAAGCAACCTTCTAGCACTATTAAGTTACAACACTAACAGGTTTCCTATATCGCAAGGCTAGACGGGTTATACTAGGCATAACCCCATAAAAGAGTAAACTGGTGACTCAAGTTAATCTTAAGAATCACAGGCTTGGCTAACGCACTAGTTTGAGCTTCAATCAACCATCCTTCCCAAGGCGACTTCTTATCTCTTACAATTGATCCATCTTCCACGGAATCAGCTTTTCTAAAGCTGCAACCTTCAACATCGAATCATGAATCCTCTCTTTTAATTGATCAATTGGAGTATCAACAGAAACATCAGTAACACATCATAGTATACGTTGTATCTTTAAAAGTAGGGTATTTTCCAAAAATTTGGGCGGCATTTCCGCTACACTATTGACTACCAGTTGGACTCAAGCCGACACCAACAATCAACCAACAACCCTATCAACCCATCCATACCAACCACACCACTAACAAATACACTAACCATCTAATAAAACGGGGTTGGCTATTTCAGCCACAATTACCAACAAGAAACCTCGCAAACTAGATCAACTTAAGAACCTTTGCTAGGCCTACTAGTCTAAGTTTCAGCCAACCACTCTTCTAAGGGCAGTTCCCTATCATTTTCCATGGGCTCGATAATCACTGAATTAACTTTTCTAATACAACAATCCTTTCCAATGGATCACAAATCCTTACTGTTGCCATCATTCCAAAATAACAACTGGATACAGAACTCTTATTTCTCCTGTCGGTCAACTCTTCGTTTACTTCCCACAACTAGGACGATCTAACCACAGTGGTTACCAAAGGAAATTCATTGAAATCAAATGCCAAATAAAATTTCAAAATCAAGATAATCCATTCTAAAAGAAAAGTGAAAAAGATGCGGATATGACTGGGAGCAACCATACAAGTACGTAAGATGGCCAATCTTAGTACCATACAGTTTACAACACATAATTCAATGGCGTCCCACCAGACCCTTTGTCACAGAGATAAATAGTCACATCATATGTATTGTATGCCCCCAATCAACCAATAGAACCTCCGAGGAAAGAAATATAAGGGCTCAAGGTATAAACCTCAGTACTAATCCATATTCACTATGGGACTCGGCTGTCAGGGCGGGCACTGACTATTACCCTTCCACCTGAACTTTCACGATCAGATTCGCTCGCTCGAGAAAAGAAACTAAAAACCTCAACTAGACATTGCCAATGATACTTATATATATAGGGAGACTTACTAAAATCTAGGGCAGTTCCAACCAATCCCCAACAGACATCAGGGTTACGCCTTCGAACCCTTGACTAAACTCACGGACTCGCTCCTCTGGTTGAGTTGCTGGCTCATATCTATATAGAATAAACCTTCTCGCACTCTTCTGACTCTATTCCTAACCTAAATCAGGGACTCAAACCTGTAGCTCTGATACCAACTGTGACGGCCTCAATCCCGGGGTCAGGAGTTGACGTCATCAATAACAACAACAACAACAACTTAATATAATCCAACTCAACATTATTATATAAACACAACCCCATTTTTCCAAGATCTTTTCCAGGTTTAAGTATGACTTAGGTTACAATCATCACAATACTATATTTGTATAGCAACTCAACAGACCCGCTTGGGTCCAGCACAACCACCTCAGAGGAGCATGACACGGAAGGAACTGGAACTCTGCCCTGACCACCACGGAAAGATCCCCTAGGCATCTGCAATACATATATAAAACATTCTATAAGGGTGAGCAATTGCTTGCTCAGCAGCACCACTATATGAATAACAAGTAAATAGTTTAAAGTAAAACGGTTACAGGAACATAATTCATAACTTGCCAGAAACATGTAAAATAGTTATAAACTGGATATAAAACTGGCATGCTCTGTAAAACCAGAATCAACAGTCGTGTGCTGTGTATAAATACCAGAGTTAAATTTTAGCATGCTATTTTCATTTTCAAACCTTCTGTTCCATTATAGGAACCATAAAACCACTTGTCCCGTTACGGGGACCCAAAACCATTTGTTCCGTTACGGGAACCATAAAACTTGTCCCTTTTCGGGAACCTCAAAATCGCTTGCTCAGATATAAAAGCATTGGATGATTCCTGGTGAGACAGCTGATCAGGCTATCATATGAAACTTGTTTCGGAACTCAGAGACTAGCTAGGTCTCTATCACGCTGGGCTGGTGGTTATAATAGGGTGCGCAACCACTTCGCCTCTTACGCTAACTTCCAGGCCGTTACGGGCCTTCTGCGCACACTCATCCAATTATCTGATCATTTTTATCCAGTTTTTCCACATCACTTACCTATCTCTTGTCAAAACAATTATAACACATCACATTTTCCCAAAACATTTCCATTTTATTCAAAACTTAGAGATAGGTATTTTCAGAAGTTACTTTTCCCCCAAAACACAAGTTAGTAAAACAATTTGAAACCCAGGGGATACGTAACTTAAATCATTCCGTTCCAGTACGAGAATAAAACAACATTATATTCATATATATTGAACCATAAAGATATGGTCAGGGGTACTTGCCTTGCAAAGCTTTACAACTATTATTGATTGACCTTGAGCCGACACGGACGCTCAGACTTTAACGTCTAACCACTAGATTACCCTGGATTCGACTCCAACACTCAGGCCCTTCCATTGGAACCTTACTGAGCTCATCGACTGTCCACTAGGCTATCCAGCGCCAACTCTTGAGCTTTCCGACTAGCACCTACAAAGTCGAAATACCCTAATTTAGACTTTCGATTATGCTTGACATATCCTCGCTAACAATCTACCCGAACGTTAACAAAACCCGACTCGTAATACTTCATATAATCATACACGTATCAATTAGGGTTCACGTCTTCGAAAGTCGGTTCGGTGTTCGTTTTTATAAATAGGTATATTTATCCTTTATGAAATTAGGGCTATCGATTTTTGTAAAGTATTTCATCACAACACACAATCATATTTCGTATAAGGTTCGTACATATAACCGATCGACGTCCCGATAGTCATTGGGTACGACCCCGTATTTCCGTAATTAAATTTTCTCGGAAATCGGGCAGCACCTCCTTTGATTATCGACTAACCCGTCGAACATCCCGACGTCCAAACAAACACAACTACAATCAATCACAATCCAAACCAACCACCGATTTCAGCCATCAATATCAGTCCAAAATTCTCAATTACCAATTAAATACAATTATTAATTAATAGTCCCGTTTTATAATTTTAATCGCATTTTATAGTTTTATTCGCAATTCATATTTTAAATCGTATTTTGTATTTTAAATTGTAGGACTCAGAACAACATCATCACCGTCCACCGCCGGCTCGCCGAAACTCATCGCCGACGGCGGCAAAATTTTCGGGGCACCCGATTATTCGAGTTCCATCACAAAAATTTAACCGATAAATTTGTAAATCAACCCCGCACGAAATTATATTTAATATCACGAATGGCAATCATAATTTCCTGTGATTTAATAAAATAATAATAATTAAATTCGAATTCACCAAACCAACACAGCCAACAAAACAACAGGAATACAGCTATACGCGCACGCGGCGCGTGCAGGAGCACACGACACACGCGGGTCGCCTCACCGAACGAAGCCGGCGGCAACCGAAAAACAGAGGGACGGGCGGCAAATAATCGACAAAGGCGATCATCACACAGAACAACACACGATTTATACACACAGAAGCACATATACGTATATATATAACAAAATCAGGCAAACGAAGTAGGAAACAGAACCAACCGGACCGACGGCCGGAAAAGAGAGGGAGGAGAACGGAGCAACTAGAAAGGAAAGGAAACGGAAAAAGAGGAGGAGGAAGAATAGGTCAGGAGAGATCGTGAGAGAGAGAAAAAAAGGAGGGAGAGAAAATAACCGAGAGAGAGTGGAGAGCGAGAGAGAAACGAGCGGAGAGAGATGAGAGGAGAGAGACAGGGGTGTATTGTTCTGTGTTTTTTTTTCCCTACAATTCATCTGTAGCTAACACGTATCACAGGCAACACAAATCAACTGCCACGTCTCTATTTTGACCGAAAATTTATCTCTTATCCGCGTTTTTGCAGAAATAACGAATAAATAGACGGGTAAAATAAACCCGAAAATTACCCTATTAACTTTAAAGTATTGTAAATATCCCGAGGTTACTAAAAACGTAAATTTTTAAAATTTTAAAATAATTTCTAAAACACAGTTTATACCCGTTTTTTTTAACGAATACACAAAACAACGCACAGATGAACTTAATCCCAAAAATTCTCAAAATAATTTTAAAATTCTCGGAATATTTCAAACTTAGATAAATACGAGTTTCATAATTTTTAAAGAATTTTGGAATTAAATACGGATTTAACAAATAATTTAAATCAGAAAATCATATATGGCTGAATAATCGAGAAAATGTTGTTTTCTCAATTTTAAAAACACCTAAAAATAATTAATAAAATTATGAAGGCATAAGAATGATTTTAGAGATAACCCAAATATTTATGAAAATAAATCCTGAATTAAATCACCTTTAAACACAAAAGTAACGCAACACAGCTTCACGACGAATTATACAATTAATACACGAACACCACAATCACACATAATCAATTAAAATATTAACAAAATAATATCCATCTGACTGAACCCATACACATATTTTATTTATGTAATTATTTAATAATTACACATTTAAACAATAAAAATATATACGAGTCGTTATACAGTAGGCTAGGCTTTCAACTTTTGTTGTGCCAGACTTATGTATATTTATGAATTGTAATAATGGCAAAGAATATGTAAATTATTTAGAATCCCTTTTTATGGTGAAATGGTTTATAATTGTGGAATAAAATGACTTGTGTTATTTTTGTATATTCATCTCTGAGACTATAACTTGTGGTGTGTGTGTATATTGTGGGGTCACAGTACGCAGTAATTGATTGTTTATTAAGATTAAGTATTGATAAGGGAAACGGAACTCGTGACAACCCGAATCCCCGACCCCGGATTTGGGGGTGTTACACAAACTCAGAATAAAACATGCATGAATGCAACTATATGAATGCAGCGATCCCCTCGTGATGAATAAACCAACCAACACATGACATATTAACAAATGCAATTAGGCGACTAAAGATCAATCAAATCATGCAAGCTAGTACACAACTAGAAACGTGGTGTGTGCTAATGCTTAACAGATATGCTCCGAAACTGGATCAATCATCATAACTTAATTATCCTCAAGGCAATAACACGCTTATATGAAGAATATAAACTAGACACAAAATGACTTATAACACTACAAGATTATTGGAGTTTATTACGGATTCATGCTTTTACTCAACACATAAAACAAATGCTTATTTGATCGTGCAATGAGTGAGGTCCACAAAATACTTATGCAATGATACCCATTTAGCGAGCGTTAGGTTAGCGGATCCCAGACTATAAAAGCCTTAGGTCACTAGGCACAAAGTCCCCTAAGAACTTAATAACTCGAATACCAAAGAGCCCACTCGTGATCAATTGTGCATTAAACCATATATATTTTTTTTCTTTCTTTTTTTTTCTTTTTTTTCTTTTTCACACATATATATATATTTTTTCAATTTCTGAGCAAGTGCGTTTCGCTCCATCTTGCTCAACCCTAGACTACTCGTATACAATACGAGCCAGCTACTAGCCAATTGACGCCTAGCCACAACTAGCAATGAATTCCAATTTTTTATCTCCAATTTTTATCTTTTCATGTCTTTTATCATTAAAAGCCTATCATGCATTCTAAGTATAAGCAATAGATTAACCTCAAAAACCATCAAACCATGACAACGATCTAGTACTTAAGCATACTCTAAGACTTAGTAAAATTACAAGTGTTTCTAGCATGCATGTCAACCTAACAAGATTCAACATCACTCTATCGCTATCATTACACTCGCATCAATATCACATATTAATCGATAAAGCAACACAAAGGGATCATGACATATGCATGAAAATGCAACTACATGGACTCACATAATAACACAAACAAAAATGCAAACAAATATGTCCTAAATGAACAATCATGCAAAAATATGAATGAACTACAACTAAACATGCAATATGAATCTATATGAATCTATATAGACACACACTATTAATCCTTACATTATCACCCCCAAACTTTTAATTTTCAATGTCCTCATTGAAGGTAATAATAAGGATTTCAAGCATACCTAATTAGAGGGAGAATCACCCTTGTCAGGTGGAGGTTCAGGTGGCCAATCAACCCCGCCACCAGTGTCTCAAACAACAGTACCGAAAGCGTGTGTCAAATCTTCAGCAAAATATCGGTGGATGACATGCATGGCCTCCATACGCCTAGTCAATCTTCTATAATGTGCATCACCAACACCAGTCCTATCAACTACCTGTTGCACATGAGAAGAACCCTCTGTAGGCACGGGAATATCCGTCCAGCCACTCTCTACATCATCAAAAATATATCCCAACCCCTTATCATGGGGTACACCTAAGAATGAATAACTCAAGTGATCTGGCATTCGGTTAAGCTCAAGTGTGGGAGCTTCTTAAATAAATGGTTCAAAATGCTCCTGAGAAATTTTTAGCTCTGCTAACCCAAGAGAATCGAATGGCATATCCAACTTCCTCATCCACGGAGGTGCATTCAAATCCTGTAATTGCTCTACTCCTTCTTTATCTTCAATAACTGATTACCCTATTAAGGATCTCTCTAAGGTATCTGACTTTGGAAATTGCTCAGGCTCTGAATTTACTATAGAGTCGACCCAATCTATATTAAAGCACTCCTCTCTAGCTGTGGGTAACTTTATTTCCTTGAACACATTAAAAGTGACCTTTTAATCGTAAACCTTCATCGAAAGCTCTCCTTTTTGCACATCGATCATAGTTCGGCCTATAGTCAAGAATGGTCTTCCCAAGATAATGGGAATCTTCTTATCTTTCTCGAAATCAAGAATTATAAAGTCAGCAAGGAAGATGAGTTTATCCACCTTGACCAAGACATCCTCCACAATACCTCGTGAATAAGCGATTGAACGGTCATCTAGTTGCAATGACATGTATGTTGGTTTCGAATCAGGAAGACCAAGCTTCTTGAATATAGATAAAGGCATCAGATTGATGCTAGCTCCTAAATTACATAAACACTTATCGAACGACAAGTTTCTGATGGTGCAAGGAATAGTGAAGCTTCCAGGATCTTTAAGCTTCGGAGGCAACTTCTGTTGCAGCACAACACTGCATTCCTATGTTAGAGCAACGGTCTCTAAGTCATCGAGCTTCACTTTCCGAGAGAGAATACCTTTCATAAACCTCGCATAGCTAGAAATCTGTTCAAGAGCTTCAGCAAAAGGTATGTTGCTATGAAGTTTCTTGAACACCTCCAAAAACTTGTCAAACTACTTATCCAGCTTTTTCTTCTACAGCCTCTTAGGAAAAGGAGGTGGATGATACATTTGTTTCTCCCCTGTATTACCCTCAGGAGGAGTGTGTTCCACAGTAGTCTTCCTTGGTTCCACCTCTACTTCCTTTTGCACTTCTTCTTCAGCCACAACTGCATTTTCTGAAACTTGAGATTTTTCAGGCTCTTCGTCTTGCTGAATTTGGGGGCTTGCGACCTTTCTAGACCTCAAGGTGATGGCGTTCACCTGTTCTTCAACTTCCTTCTTGCCTGGATTTGTTTCTGTATCACTAGGAAGCGTTCCTGGTGGTCGATTCAATAAGGCATTAGCAATTTGCCCTATTTGGTTCTCCAGAGTCTTGATAGAAATAACCTGACTTTGGCATATAAGAGCCTGGTTTTTGCACATAAGCCGCAACTCCTCCAATTCAGATTTTTTATTCGAAGATAGACATCTACCATGAGTTTGTTGTTTTGGTGTAATTTGTTGCTGAAAACCAGGAGGGTTGAATAACTTATTTCCAAACTGCTAGAACGGTTGTTGCATCGCATTTTGATTGTTGCTCCAGCTGAAGTTAGGATGATTCCAGTTGTCAGGATGATAAGTGTCTGGAACTGGTTGCTCTGATCTCTGAAAGTTGCTCACAAACTGAGATGAGTCACTAGATATAGCGCATTGCTCCGTCACATGCGGTCCTGCACACAGCTCACAAACACTAATTATCTGCTTAACACCATAGTTAACCAGAGAATCGATCTTCGTAGACAATGCCTTTAGTTGAGCAGTGATAGCTGTAGCTGTATCCACTTCAAGAACTCCTGCTACCTTGCCCTGTGGACATCTCTGGGTTGGATATTGATATTCATTAGCAGCCATCAGTTCAATTAGATCATAAGCTTCCTCATAGCTCTTTGCCCATAATGCTTCGCTTGATGCTGCATCGAGCATGGGTCTGGACTGTGCTACCAACCCACTGTAAAATAATTGATGATCATCCAATCAGGCATTCCATGATGAGGACACTTCCTAAGCATCTCCTTGTAGCGCTCCCAAGCTTCACATAGCGATTCTCCCGTTTGCTGCGCAAATTGAGTAATAACATTCCTGAGTGCAGCTGTCTTCGCCATAGGGAAGAATTTAGTAAGAAACTTCTGAGCAAGATCTTCCCAAGTAGTAATCGAACCAGCTGGTAGAGAGTGTAACCAGCTCTTAGCCTTGTCCCTCAGAGAGAATGGGAACAGTCTCAGCTTCACAGCATCTTCAGAAACACCGTTGAACTTGAAGGTGCCGCAGATCTCAATGAAATCCCTAATGTGCATATTGGGATCTTCAGTTGGAGAACCCCCAAACTGGATTGAATTATGCACCCATTGAATTATGCCAGGCTTGATCTCAAAGGTATTAGATGTGATAGCTGGCCGGACAGTGCTAGATTGAATGTCATTGAGCTTGGGTTGAGAAAAATCCATCAAGGCTTTCGTTCGTGCTGCTGGATCTCCCATTGTACTGAGTACCTGAAACACAAACAAATAAATCGTGAGAGTAAAAGAGTCCGAGTCAGTGAACTTTAACGACTACTGATGACAAGCACATAAACTAAAAATTAACACCGAGTCCCTGGCAGCGGTGCCAAAAACTTGTTAGGGCGAAAACACGCGCTAATATTCACGAAAGTATACGCGTTCACAAGTAGTACAAGATATAAATCAGATTCGTTCCCACGGAGACTGGTTTAGGTTAAGTTCAATTTATGCACCTATGCAACAATGTATGGTTATCGCTCAATGCTAAGACAAATAACAAATTGGGTTTTTATTAAACTAAGAGATTATACTAAATAACATTAACTAAGAGAATTGTTGAATTACTATATATGACAAACATGGAATTCTAACTTCATTACTACTTGATTTTAAGTCATTGTTCTTAACCTTAACATGTGATGGTGATGACACTAATCAGATAACACGAATCTAGTAAACGCCAACTTTCGTTATACGAATACCCTACTACCAAGCATCCACAAAAGAGATAGAAGTTGAATAGACACCAATTATGCTTAGTCCTTATATGTCTATAAGAATTGAAAACATAACGGTTTAATGCGCAAGTTATCTATCGTGATTACATAGGGCAAGTAAGATGGTTAAAATTACCTACGAATCATGCATAACAAATACATGAACCTATGTTAGCATGGCAAGTTCTAAACCTTTATATTCACTATCGCTTCAATAGAGATTAACACGCTATCTAGGGCTGTAATTCGAGCTGAGTCGAGCCGAGTTCGAGTTTTATTATAGTCGAGTTTGAGCTTTTTTTTATCGAGTCGAGTCGAGCCTGAAAATAATCGAGTCTGAATTGTGTGTTCGAGCTCGGCTCGGGTAATACACGAGCCGAGTTCGAGTAGTTCGCGAGTTTTCGAACTAAACGAGTTTTTAAACGAGTTTTCGAGTTTACCGAGTTTTTTCACATATTTTCGAGTTATCGAGTCCTTATCGAGTTTATCGAGCCTACGAGTTTATCGAGTTTTTAACATGTTTTCGAGTTATCGGGTTCTTATCGAGTTATTCGAGTTTTATTTTTACCTTCGTAAAAATATTTCTTTTTTGAAATTTTGACTTAAAATTTAAAAATATTAGTTTCACAATTTATAACAATAAATAAATGTTCAAAATAACATACATTTGTTCTAAGGTAAATCTAACAACATATTCAAATACATGTATAAACTAGAAAACAAATAACGACACATTTGTTAGTATAATTTTTCAAATCACCTATTTTATTAATTTTGTTTAACTTTATCTTCATATTTCTTAAAAATGTACTTATTTTTCTATATTGTATATTGTATATCTTATATATATGATAAATAAAGTAAAATGATAATTTTATTATTGTCGGGACTCGGGGGAGAAAAGTAAGTTTTATCTTTTTTAAAACAAAAGTACGCAATAGACATTAAATCATTAATAAATAACAATTATAAAAATAATAATTTTAATTAATAGCAATACATCATAATTAAACTTTTTTTGGTGTAATTTATATCATAGTTGTATAATATACCTATTAACTTATCACTAAATTGTAAATTTAGATCTAATTAGTTGACATCTCAATTAGAATTTAGACAACTATCAAAAGTATGAATCGAATTTATAATAAAATATCAATATAGTAGTAATACATTATTACTATAAAGGACCGTTAGATTTTGAAATAAATGATAACTTTCGAATCGAAAATAAAGGAATATTCTATAAATTCATGATTTAAACAAAAAAATAGAAACCCTATATTGAATAGATTATTTGATTTAAAATTCGTAACTGTCCTTTTTATTTTTAAATAAAATCAAACAAAACTCGATAACAATTTTACTTGCTTCAACTTCAACTTGATTCTTTTTTGTTTTACTCTTTTAAATTAATAAATTCTTATTTTTTTATAAAATATTAATAATTGATGCAATACAAATCTAATTCAGTTTAAAACAAAATTAGTTTTGAAACAAAATAAATGTTACATGAAATAATGATAGACTAAAAATGTGACCAAAAATTTTTACTTAAAAAAATTAGTATGACAAGAAATCTGAGTCAACAAGTATTTATAAATGATTATCTGTCTGAGAAAGTTTTGATGCTCGGTGATTCACATAAAAGTTTTGATATCATATCATGGTGGAAAGCAAATAGCCCTAAATACCCAATTTTATCCCAGATGGCACGTGATGTGTTGGCTAAACCAGTTAGTACAGTAGCCTCTGAGTCATCTTTTAGTGTATGAAGTAGGGTGATTGAGCCACACCGCTCATTCTTGAAACCAGAAACTGTCCAAATGTTATTGTCTGGTGCTGATTGGGTACGAGCATTGTATGGTTTAAATAGGTCGAGTTAGGTACTATTGTTAAACCCTCTTTTTATATCCTTATTTTTAATCATCTTTTAGTTGCAAATAATTTTCTTTACCTTTCTTGCAGAAGGAAAAAGTTAAAGTTAAAGAAATTAATTTGAGTTAGATGTGAAAGCTAGTATATGTTCAGGTGATAACTCCCAGACAAGTGTTAATATTCCATAGATTTTTCTGCCATTACATGTCATTTTTTTCTATTTTTATTTTTTGTTCATGTTTTGCAGAGATCGTAGATTTCACTCAAACATGAGCAAGATCGTTGACTACAATCCACCACAAAAGAAGAAACTTAATTTTGATTATTGAACTTTTGCATATGAGACATATCTCAATTCTCAAGTGTAGTTTGATGTCTTTATTTAACTAGACTTTGGTAATTTTGGAATAGATGTATTATATAAAAGTAGAAAATGGTAGACTGGTAAATCAGGTTATGAAGTATAGGGAACATGTTGACTTATTATTTTATGAGTTTATGTTTTTATCTCTTCTTGTTTTGTGGAATTTAATTATGTGGTGGATGATATAATATTCTAATTTGCTTAGTGACATTGTTACTTTCTTACAATCATAGTACAATACTACACTAAATTTCAGGATTTATGTATCACTATTACAATGTTAAGTGTTAAGTTTGTTAATCAAATATGGTAGAATCGTAATGAGGTTATAGAAGACATGATTAGTATATTAAGGTTGACCAAAAAAACACCCTTGGTTAGAAAAATGGACAATATATAGGAAGGCATCTGAACTTTAAGGCAACTGATTGAAAAAAAAATAAATGCAAACATTTTCAAACAAATAAAAGTATAAGTTTTAAAACTTCTACTTCAATTATTTTTATAAAGATTATTCTTTATGAGAATATTATTTAAATAATAATATTTGGATATTTTCTAATAAATTGGGACTGATTTATTTCATTAAATCAGCATTACTCCAAACATTCTTAAAAATGTTTGCGAGTCTTCAAAATGATTTTAAAAGTTAGAGCGGATCCCAAAACTCATTTTTTTTATATATTTAAGATCTTCCTTTCAAAGGGGATTTAAATATTCGCTCAAAACCTGAGGGATCCGGCTCTGTGGTGTGTTTTATATTCGCAACAAGGTTGCTATTTTGATAAAAGAGTTTTTGATTACTTACCCAATACTCGGGAAGTAAAATTCTTGGAACAAGTTAATCCATTAATAGGCATCGCCTGGGAAATATCGGTGAGTTTTCCTTTCCAACTAGATACGACTTCTTGGTGGAGCCGTATCAACAAGTTTCTACTTGGGGAAAGTGGGGACGAGCTTTACGTTTCAGAGTCATGGATTTCATCTGAACTAGGAGTGACGTAAGTGGTCGAGTGGCGCCGGCCCAACCTAATTATATTGGCCCAAATGGCCTTGAAGTTCCGCTAAGATGGTCCATTCCTTAGGAGTCCAGTGTTCGGTTGACAAGTAAATCCGACAGGTTCTCCTCTACATGTAGAAAATGGTGGGGTTGCACTACTACGACTGATCATCGTAAGTGGTCTTCCTGGCGCGGCAAACTCCCGTAATGAGTTCATCATCCAATTGGATATTTCTGCAACACTACCCAGAGCACTTCGATAGAAAGGCTACGGTTGGGCGATTGTTGAGTGTTGGTAGGGTCGAGTTTTCAAAATGATGTTTGCATCAAATGAAGTATGTCATAACTTCATTTTATTTTGATGATATTTTAAAGATTGATTATATACAAGTTTTGTCTTGTAGCTTAATCTATGGGATGAACTATTTATAAATTGAACGGTGGTAGTTCAAGTAGTATTCGGAAAAGATATAAGTATATTGGAGTATCTTGTAACTTCATCTTTTAAACTTATATCTAGTAAATGATTATCTTGTGCATGTCAAAGATTTTCAGAAAAACGTTGAGACAAGGTTAGGTATATGAGATCACCTTGAAACGATATTTTTATACAGTTATAAACTGGAACTCTGTGTATATTATACATGTCAGAGGATTTCAAAGATTGTGAAAAGTATATATGTATATATATACTGAATATTTTGCGACTTGGTGGCGTTCAGATATCAGCTTGGTTCATTTCTTTTTGACCAAGACTTTCATGAGTACTATGAGAATGCTCATATATTGTTAATTATTATACATATTATTTCGGTGGGCTTGTTGCTCACCCTTGCTTTCTTCTTTCATCACACAACATCAGATAGACAAGATGAACAGGACCAAGCTCCCAATTCGCGCACGGATAGGAAACGTTCCGCAGTTTCCTATAGGCGTTGATGTCGCTGTAGCTGAGGTAGGAACTACCAATAGGCTAGGCTTTCAACTTTTGATGTACCAGATTTATATATATTTATGAATTGTAATAATGGCAAAGAAATGTAAATTTATTCAGATACCCTTTTAAGGTGTATTGGCATTTAATTGTGGAATAAAACGACTTGTGATTATTTTTGGATATTCATCTCTGAGACTATAACTTGTGGTGTGTGTGTTTATGGTGGGGTCACAGTACAGAGTAGTTGATTATTTATTAAGATTGGGTGTTATTAAGGGAAATGGAACTCGTGACAACCCGGATCCCCGACCCCGGATTTGGGGGTGTTACAGAAATGGTATCAGAGCTAAGCGTTATAAACCTCAGAGATGATGTGACGTTAAGATAATAAGTTCATCAGATAATAAGAACTCTTGCCAAGTTCATAGTCGGGCTACCTAACGTAGTACTGACAGTTAAAACCCTTATGAGAACCCTTATAAATATCGTGATAGAAGCGTAGTTCATTATCGTAGATGGTAGCGGGACTCCGAACCCTGAGGTTGAGGAGCAACAATGCGATGATGTTTTATTAGTTATTGGAGATCAGATTGTAGATCCAATAGAGCATCCTAACGCAGGACCGGATGATGTTCATATTGAGGATGTAGCGGTTGAGGATGTTGTCCTAGAAGGGATTATCGCTGAGAAGGATCCCGTGAAGGATCCTGACAAGAATGAATGAAGGACAACTGAGGAATTGATGACCATGGTTAGGGTGACTACCAGAGGTAGGATTGGCCGGTCACTACCAGAGGTTCGTTCAAGTTTGTAAAGATAGTAGCCCCTTTAACGCGGCTTACTCATAAAACTGAGAAGTTCGAATTGACAGAGAAATGCGAGAACAGCTTTTAAGAACTAAAGCAATGATTGGTGACGGCCCTATAATGGCATTGCCGGATGTAAAAGGAGATTTTGTGATCTGTAGTGACGCTTCGCATAAGGAATTAAGGTGCTTCTTATACAGCACATCAAGGTAATCGTGTACGCGTCAAGACAATTAAGGGAATATAAAATTCGATATCCCCACCCATGAGCTTGGGCTCGTGGCAATAGTTTTGTCCTAAAGATTGGAGGCACTACTTGTATGGAGAGAAGTGCGAGATTTACCTAAGCCATAAGTGCTCTAGTACATTTTCACGCAGAAAGAGCTCAACATGCGCCAAATGAGGTGGTTAGAGCTAATCAAGGATTACGATTATGAGATTCTTTATCATTCGGGGAAAGCCAATGTGGTGGCTGATGCCCTTAGTAAAAAGGAGAGACTCAAGATGATAATGTCTTTGAGAGAGTTTATAAGAGGTTTTGAGAAAATGGAAATAGAAGTGAAGGTAATCGGAGCCGGTACCGAAAAGCTGTTTGAGTTTGCAATACAGCCCGAATTATTGGAAAAGAACAGATTGTGCCAGAAAAAGTGATGAATGAAGGCAGAGAGCCAACAAATAGATAAGAGATTAATACCGAGAAAGATGATAAGGGAATAATGAGGTATTCCTACAGAATTTGGGTTCCAAATGTTCAAGAGCTTAAAGATGAGATCTTAGATGAAAGCTAGTTTGAGGAATAAAATTTAGAGCAAACCCTGAACGTGATAGTCAGGGAGGTCGCCATCAAGATAGAAGGAACCCATAACATGATGAAGTGGAAAATGAGGATTTAAAATATGTAGGATGACCCCGATTATGGGGAAGAGGAGGGAATGTTCAGACTAAGGAAACAGAAGTCGAGTAAGGAAAGGAGACCCGAGACGGTACTCTTATACGAAAATTTATGGACCTTTCTAGATAGAACTTAGACTATTATCCCCAACCACGACCCTGAGGAAACAATGCGGTGAGAAATTCTTTCAGGACCTTTAAGTCGCTAAGCTCTCAGAGTTCCAAGGAACAAGCTGACCCAGTCAAGGCAAGAGCCTGGCTAAAGGAAATATATGAATCATTTGAGATTCTAAATGATTGACGAATCACAAAAGACTATTTTTGTCACTTACCCTCCTAAGAGAGAGGCCACCCGCTGGTGAAAGTCCAAGGAAGGCACGGAGCCAGAGGTTACAATAAACTAATTAAAGTTCAGTCAATTATTTTCAGGAAAGTACTTCCCAAGGTTATGGAGATAGTGTAAAAGCTTTAGAGCCCGAACAAAGGTGGACGAGTATGATGAATTATGAATCTGAGTTGTAAAAATTGTCAAGATTCGTTCTGAGGACACGAATCCAGAATGATGGGATGTTTGAAATCAATGTTTATGTTGTGTTGGTTCATGAAATAATGATAAGAGAAAGGAAAATAAAAAGAAACTGAAGTGGAAAGGAATATAAAGGCAATAGAGTTTGAGGAATGATAAGGAAGTTGGGTATGAGGAAACCCTAAAGACTCGTAGCAATAGAAATAGAAAAGTATGTAATCATCAGGATGAGGGTGATTCACCATGAGTTAAATTGATGGTTGAAGGCATAAGAGATACATATATTTTATCTCCTGTAAGTTGGGAGGATTTGAGGAAACCTTGAGATAGTTCGAAGGATAAATATTGAGACGCGGATAGACTGAGGAGACAAGGAAGTAAGAAATTAGGAAAATTGGATGAAGGAAGTGACCTTCAAGAATGTGAAGTGTAAGACCGGTGGCTTGATACCCAGGAAGGGAGATGCCAGGTATGAGAGATATCCCAACATTGAGATGACTGTTGAGATAAACAACAAAAGTAAATACAGAATTATTAAGAAGAAGTTCACGTTGAACATGACCAATATCTTCCAGAACATCCTTGTTATCGTTACCAAATCAAGCAAGAAAAGTAGATAACCGTAGTTATCTTTTGGAGGCCATATTGATTGACCTCATTTTGAATACAGATGTTATTGTGAAATTAGGCATATACTATCGAGGTGGGAATGATTGAATAAGACACCCTTATCAGGGATATATGACTTGATTTATCCATGGAAGGATGCATGTACCTTTTTAAAGGTGGAATTAAAGATAGAACATCGGTAACTTAAAATGAATCCTAGGGGAATGCATAAAGGTTGGCATTTCACCCTTAATAGGGATAATATGAGTTTTGACAGTACAAATTGGAAGGACTAAGGTAACAACAACCTTTAAGGATCAGTGGAGAAATTTTTCAGAAGTATATAGACAATGGTTCTAGTATTAGTAAATGGTATTTTGATATGCCCTGTATATAGGGAATACAGGAGGAACGATTCAAGGATAACCTTAGAGGTCTTACAAGAAAAAAGGTAATATTCAAAGTTCTGAAGAATAGAAATCTTGATAAAGGAAATATGACGTAATTATAATAATGCCAAGTGGGGCACGTGTTAAACCATGAGAAGTATAGATTGAACCAATGGGGGTCAGAATTGTTAAAGCAAGAAGGACCCAAGATAAGAGACGTCCTAAGTATGATCGAGAGTCAGTCGTGACAATGTTAACTTCTAAAGACTGAGGCAATAACTTATGGAAAAATGGTGATATTTTTTTTACTCATCAGATTTTAAGGAAAACATCTTCACACAAGTAGTGATTGAAGTGAGGTAGAAATTGAGTTGGAGGTGGTTAAAAGGACATTGATTGTAAGGAAATTTTACTATCCGGAAAGGCCAAAGAGGTGGCCAACACTTTAAGTGTAAGAGGACAATTATCGGCGCTCGTGCCAGAAGAATACAGTAATAATGGTTAAAGACGTGAAGGTTGTATTATGGTTTTAAAGATCGACATTCCTTCTGATGACTGTGCAATACCCAACCGTAATAGTAGTTTGGCAAAGGTTTAATTCGTATAATCGCCATGAGCGGGCTATCTATCTTAGAAGGAACTACCCTGAGGATAATCCAGGACCATGTTTCAAAAAGGACTAAACGAACCTTCGAGTTAAGTCTTCTATTGAAGGTATATGATTAAGAATGGTATTAACCTGCTATCGTTGCTTTGATTAAAACTCTTCTGCAATTTTATCCGCTTTATGTCATGAAAGTACGTCAGAATTTGGAGTGTTCTTCATGAATTATGAATGGTGATTATGTTAACTCCTTAGAAGAATTTGATACGACATGTATGGACTCCGTATGGTTAGCTATTAAGATTTCATAGAAAATGAATAACTACAGTAGGTCAGCGATGGACCACAGTAATGGAGCAATGATTCTGCGAGTAAAGAGTCGATTACAACCGTGAGAGTTGTATTGGAATGGATGTTGAGATTAAGTACCACTAATCGGGTTGTGGTGATGTATAAGTTATCATTGATAAACTAATTAAGTAGATTATCTACCTATTGAATACTTATTCCTTCTTATCAATAGAGAGTCGTATTACTATATGAGGAAGGTTGCGGTGCAAGCATATAATTCTAGTAACGATGATGTATAAAATGAGATTCCAGATTCGATTTTCGATGTCGAGGGAGTTTCAAAGGTGATTGAGTATAAGCTCGAGGAAGAGCATGGGTCCATAGAATGATGGACGGAATAGCAAAAATATTTAAGCATGCAAAATGCGATGCGATAATACTTGATGTTGATATATATACACATATGTTTTGTTCTCCTATGACAAACCTCTATAGTTCAGAGGTAGACTCCAAGCCATATATTTTGTGGCAGTATATTTTTTTTCATATATACAATTATCTTCAATTCGTTCTTTTCTTTTCATTTTATATAAGCTGAGAAGAACAACCCTTCTAGAAGGGGAGGTATTGCCGAATGACTATCTATCTGTGTGATAGAAGCCTAGTAAGATACCACATGTTGTTTAATTGCTTGTCAAGTACTAAAGGCTGGCCACCTTCTGTACTAACTATGCAATAGAACAAGTGTTCATGATCATAGTGATCTCTCAATAAATTCTTTTACTTCTATATGAAGGACCAAGCTTTCGAAGATGGAGGCAGCTGGAGAGGAAGTGGTACCAAGTATGGTGGTATTCCGATTCTAACGCATTCGTGATACTAAGGTTGACGTGGTTATTAAGAGGTTATAAAACTCTAGCGAGTAAAGGTATATCAAGAATAGTATTCTGTACGGAAGGTAGTAGCGATTACGAACTGGAAAAGAATGGGTATTGAGAAGCAAAAGCTATAATGCTAGAAGCTATGATGAGAGTCTGTGCAATAGACTTGAAAGAATTTAGAATGATCACTTAACGCGGATTGAGTTTTCTTACGACAATAGATCATATGTCATTATCGAGATGTCGCCTTATGAGATCCTTGAGGGAAGACGATGTCGATCTCCCTTATGTTAGGATGAAGTTGCAGAGCGCAAGATGCTCGGACCAGCAGTGGTCCAAAGACCAAGGATATAATAGATCTAATCAGAAGACGGCTGATAATAGCCCACGATGGACATAAGAAGTATATTGATTTGACACGAAAGGACAAAGAATAAGAAGTAGGGGACCTAGCACTACTAGAAAAAGTAGAATAGACATCGCCTCTTTTATATCGGTTGCTTATTTCAATGATGTAAAAAGTATTTTAGACATCGGTTTTAAGCAATCGATATCTTTTGTGCTTATAAACATCAGTTTGTTAGAAGAACCGATGTTAAATATCTGTTAAAAAAATTTCAGCAGCGCGCCTTCTGCATTCCCCCAGCCAAAATTTCATTCCCTCTTAAATTTCCCACATTTTGCCTTAGTTTATTTTCAACTCTTCCCCCTCTTTTCAGCTTTATCCTCGAATATACATTTAAAAAAACACAAAATCAAAAATCAAAGCTATCAAAACTATCAAAACTCTCTCTCTGACGGAAGAACATCTCTCTCTCTCTCTGTCCATCACTCTTACTTCCCCTCTCCACCCATCTTTCTGAACTCTCAACGTACAACCCTAAATTTAAAACCTAACTTTCCAAATTGAAACAAAGAACTCACAATTAAGATCCTGAATTTGAATTATATCTTTCAATTACATGAACCCTAATTCTTGTTTTCAATAAATCATTCAATTTGTGTTAACTAGGTGCAGATGAAGTTCTAATCGGCCTATCTATGTTGTTATTTATCCTTATTCCGCTCGAATTAGTAAGTGGTTTTCAAATTTCAATTTTTAGCTTTTTAACAGATTTGTTGTTGTTTTCAGTTATATATATATATATAACTGATTGTGTCTCTTTTTCTTTTATTTTTACACTTTTGTTTTAGTTTTTTTGATGTGTTTTTGTTTTTTATTGGATGTGAATTATAAAAAACTAAGTGCTCATGGTGATTACTGTGAAGAAAGCCCGTTGCCTGTTATCTGGGACGCGTTACCTTCAATTACGGTCGTCGGAGGACAGGGTACTCCTCTTTTCTCCTTGTTTTTTTAACTCTGTCCATAACATTATCGTTATATTCAAGACGAATCTGTGAGCTATAATAAGTCAGGTTTATACACCCAAACCTCGCTGCCGAATACTTGTATTCTTACATTATATATATATAGTAAATGCACGAGATAAACATAATTTATTGTGGAAAGTTTGAGGTAATTTCTTGGAGTTAATATATTATATGCTCATTTGACTCTGTTTTCATTCTTAGTTCTGTAGTGAAGAATTTGGAATCAGCAGATACAATGTTTTACTTTGTGTGGTGGATCTTTGGATTTTATTGGATCCAGTTAATCTTAGTACTATGTATTGATGAATATAGTTGTATGCCTTGCTTGTAATTTGTGTTTAGATCCATGTATGTTGTCATTGCTATTGATTGGTTTTACAAATTATGTTAGTGAATGTTGTTGTTCTAGTAGGTAAAGTTTGAGACTTTTACATATACTAAAGACTTGCTTTCTGGAATTCTGATATCTGTGTTCTAATTCGACTTTAGTACCTTTTTGTTAAGGTTTTTAATCTAAAACAACCATCCATGTTTATCCTTCATGCTGTTGTGGTACCCATTTTGAGATGAGCTGCTTCTAATTTGGCTGTTTCGAGATTATAATAACTGTTTGGTTTAGCCTTTTCTTGACTTTTGTTTCAAGAACGGTTGCTTTGTGGTTTCTAGATTATTTTTCTGTTATAAATTTCAGAAAACTGAATTATAATGCTTAGTATTTGAGATAGCCTGCAAACCATATCTTGTTTCGAAAAAGTATTTGTTATTTTTTATATTTGCAATTCACATTGATGGTTATGCCTGAAGCCTCGAGCGTTTGATATTGTTCTCTTTCACATATGAACACACATCATGCAACTTCCTGTACTTTATGCACCATTTAGTTCCCTGTATTGATGTAATTTGTTTTACTTGAGATTAGCATTGATATTTATTGCTGAAGCCACATGTTTCTATTTTACATATGAACCTATATCATTGAGGTTCTTTAAAGTTTATGCATTATGTAGTAACCTGTGGTAATGAATATACTAACTTCTTACCTATTGCTTACTGATTTCACACTTTTGGGAAAGGTGCTGGAGAGGTTTTTCTGAAGTTACCTGGCATTAAACTTCCTTATGCAAAATTTTCTAAATTTTATGGTAATCTCAGCTTACAATAGTATGAAGAAGTGTGTTTAAAGAGCTGCAACTGCACTGCCTATGCCAGCGCAAATGTCAATGTTGGTGGTCGTCGTTGCTATGCATGGTTCAGGGAGCTTAATTATGTTTGCAGAAAGAAATAAAATCGCTAAGGGCAGAAGAAAACTTATTGAGAAATGATATTTTCAGATTTAGTAATCTAATATAAACTTTTCTGGCAGCCAAACTTTGAAGAATGACAGCAACATAGAGTTGACATTTTTCAGTCTGGACACTATCTTGATAGCAACTGCTAATTTTTCTTCTGCAAACAAGCTTGGACAAGGTGGTTTTGGCCCATTTTACAAGGTAATGATTTGGCTTAATGATCACTTTAACCTGCAGTTTTGGTCTTAATTAATTGACACAGATACTTGAATCATAAAACATATATACTATAAGGCGCCACCGTTTAAGAACTATATAAATGGAACCGTCTAACGAAGGAATGTAGCAACTTTGAATGAGTTTTAGTGAATTTAGGGATGATTTAAATCCGTGGAACTGACTTTTGGAAGCCAAGAATTAATAAAACCAGGGGAATGCAATGTAAAATTCCCAGTCGTGTTTAGTATGCCCATTTATGGTCTAATGTACATGTTTTACGTCTACTGACGTAACGAATCCCTCACCATGTGCAGGTTTTCTTATAATATCCAAACATTATAGGATCATAATGTAGGCATATTTTAAACTTGATATCTAGCAAGAGAAGCTTGTTATTATGACTTATTCTCAAGTACAACACGCTTACAATATGATATGCAGAGTTTTCAACAAAACCAGCTTCCATATTATATGTCACTCAATAGTACTGCATTTACCTATCTAAATTATACCAATTCAGAAGGACAAAATGTGAGTGTAGGTATTATGCCTCAATCTAGTTCTGTTGCTGCGCAAAACCTTTTTCATCACAGTGGACAAAATTTTGAGCTTGTATGGGCGTCTTCAATGATTGGTTCTTCTGGAGTTGGTCCAATCCGACAAAGTGAACCCGCAAATATTTTTCCTGTGAATAATGTTAGTTACAGTAATAATTAGATTGCTAATGGTCCAATGTTTGTGCAAAGTTCTGCTGTTTCTCAGGATTTTAACATGAATGCTGGGGAACAGGGTAGCGAGGGTAGTTGGATCAACAAATGCTAATGAGCACAGTAGTCGATCCCATTGGTGAGTTTACTAATATGAATATCATTACTATTTAAATCATTTTCGAAGTTCAGTGTACTTTACTTTGTCATATATTGTGTTATGGTGAAGGGGGAATATTAATCGGTCTCTTTCTACGCTTGGAGATGTTATATATTCTCTTGCAACCAAGAGTCCTCATATTCCTTTCAGGTAGGAAACAAGAAATGCAAGTATTTACTTATGGCTTAGATTCTATTTTGATTTTTGTAACTTATTCTTTGTGTGCTGGAATTCCAAGCTTACTCACTTACTTCAAGACTCATTAGGTACTTTGTCCATTTTTGGTTATGAGTTGAGGAATAAGGAACTTTTTTCTGTATTCATATTAATAAACTGTTATATATATTGGCGGAGATTCGAAAACATTAATGCTGGTACAAATCAGTCCTAATGAGAATGACTTGAGTGAAACTCTTCGCGCTCTCAACTTTGCAAGTAGAGTAAGAGGGATAGAGTTGGGGCCTGGAAAGAAGCAATTCGATAACACTGATCTTATCGGATACAAACAGCTGGTAAAGAAATAGACTGAGAGTCAATTCAGTATTTCCTATATAATATAATTCATTTTTTAAATTTACTATATTTTTAAGTTGATTCCTCGCTCTATTTTATAATGAGCTACTGTATCTTCTTCATAGGTTGAGAAGAACAAACAAGAAATGAAGATCTTCACAACTCCTGGACTTTATTTTTGCTGCAAAGTTCCATTTAGTTAATGTGGACTTTATTTTAGTTTTCAGGTACCCTTAGTCAACCAAGATAATGGAATACCAGGGAGAGGGACAAAGCCAAATGAAACACTGATAACTAAAAATCTTCACAACTCCTGGAAAATTTTGCTTACTTTCTAGTTTGGTTTTTGTTGTTAGTATTGCCGGTACCAAGTCAAATTCTTTGTATAGACAGTAGTAGAATAGATGGATGGATATGTGTAGTATTTGATGTTTGGACTAGATGAATCTATTGTACCGGATGTTTGAATATTGGTTGTTAGATTTATAGATAACTGGTATTGTGCAATAATTAGTTTTGGTAGTTCATTGGTATGGCAAATTTTTGGTATCTATATTTTTAAAATGTGCATTAATAAAACAGGTACAGACATCATTACAATGGAAAATGATGTCTGTCAAAGCTTAATACATCAGATTTAGTTGAACATTGACATCAGTATTACCGATTAGAATCGATGTTAAATACTACAACAACAAAAATCTTAAAACAGAAAACCGATGTTATTAAGCTTTATAGACATCAGTTTGTCACCAATAGATATCGGTTTGAAATAAATAACTGATGTCAAAAGTTATGTTTACATCGGTTTATCTTGAAAATCGTTGTTACTGGTATTAGTAACATCAGTTTAATGGGTAAATGGAAATATTTTGCTTATCTCACATATGTTTAAATTGATAAAAATATCATATTATGATAATATATGAAAATTAGATATGCATTAAAAATTTAACATCTTTGAAAACTGATGTTATACGTCTTCTTTAACATCAGTTTAAAACCGATATTAAATGAGGGGTCTTTAACATCACCCACCAAGACATCAGATTTTTTTGTTCATAGACATCGGTTTTTAGCCGATGTCTAATCTATTTTTTCTAGTAGTGTAGTGTTGTTATAGGTATTCCCTTGAAAAGGATGGATGAGGTTCGGAAAGAAAGGAAAGCTAAGCCCACGAATTGTTGGACCCTTGGATATATTAAGACGTATTGGGAAGTTAGCATATGAGCTAGCCCTACCCCTGAACATGTAGCAAGTTCATAACGTGTTCCACATATCAATGTTAAGGAAGTGTAATCCGGATGCCAGATAATAGGGGCATATGAGCGCATAGACATGCAACCAGACGTAACCTATATGGAGCAACCAGGAAGGATTATAGATCGAAAAGGAACGAGTGCTTAGAGAAGGGTTATCATGCTAGTCAGAGTTTGCGGCACAACCACAATGTGGGAAAATTGACTTGAGAATTAGAAAGTGCAATGCTAAGAAAGTATCCCCATTTATTTTCTATCTGATTCCGGGACGGAATCCTTTTAAGGAGGGGAGACTGTAATAACCCCAATTTTTGGAATTTTTGAAACCTTGATGAATAGTAACTTTTACTGACTATGCTGATTAAGAAAAATTATCAGACCACGCTATATAGGAGTACTGTTATGGAAATTCTAAGATCGTATTAGCATTCCATAAAGTAAATGAATGTATGTAAAGGTCGTCAGAATTCGAATTCGAACACTTTGATTTTTCCCGAAAATCCACCAGATACCGACAGAATTGAGTATAAGGTAACATGATTGAAAGGATTTTAATTCAAGGATTATAAATGAGGATCATTAAAGGATTATAAAATATTAGGAAAGATTTAGGGAAGCTCAAATAATGAGATCCCGGATATGATCCCTCAAACGGGTATCGAGAACGAAAGTTAAGCGAACCGTAAAACAAATACGCAACCAAGAGATAAGCTTGTACAAGAATCCAAGGTATTATGACATCATCAAACCACAAGACAAAGACATGTGGCAAATAGATGACACAAGCAAGATGACATAAGCATGACAATGGGTTTTGTTTTGTTGGTTGATTTTGAGCCATGTAAAATTTACCATGGTAAAAAGCTAAAATATTTTCCAAGGCAAAAAGGAGAAGCAACCAAGCAAATATCATAAAACACAAAAATTAGAAGTTGACTTTTGCTTCCAAGAGCAAAAGCTCTCGGCCAAAACAAACCCAGCAACTTTAAACTGCCATATCTCCTTCAATACGCACTCAAATATTGTGTTCTATAGCTTGTTGGAAAGGTATTGAGATGGCCTACAACTCTTGTTCACAAGTCTCGTCCAAATTAGCATGGTAAGACCCTCATTTTTACAGTTCTTTTAATCGGACTTTTAGAAACTTTAAATCCTAACTTTGCGTTATTGATTTCTTTGGAAAGATCAAGCTTGTAGGAGGCTCCCTAAGGTTTCCTAGCAACTTAACACCTCCCAAGGAAGGTATAAACTTCAAACCCTAGCCTTTACTTTGATTATTAGTGAGTTTGAAGGTTGAGTTTCTAAATTAGAAGCATGATCTTTGATTATTAGTAGTTTGATTTGAATTTGGAGTGATTTGGTGAATGAATCTTGTTATAGTTAATAGAACTTGATTGTGGTTGGTTGAGGTGAAGAATATGAAGAATAAGGACTGGTATAGTATTATTTAGTTGATGTTTTGATGTATTAATGATTGTGGGTTGTTTGGTGAGGTTTTGGTGTAGTGAGAAACTTGGAAAACTCGTAAACATAGCCATCGTAATGCCCGTTTTCCTTATACTGTTGTACATGAACCTCGGACCAGATAACTTACTGACCAATCTGTAACTTTGCCATGATTAGATAGTTCATATTACGAGCTTCGTTTTGATATGTAGTTCATTTGATTCCGATGTACGGTTTAGGAGAAACGACCGTTTTAAGTAACGGCGTTTCGCGACCAAACCATTACCCCTCGCCTTACTTTGAAACCTTGGTTAAGGACCTTAAAGGACTAATTGGAGTACGAATAATTTATATAAAGTGTATTATGCAGTTGGTAAGACACTCGTGAAAGAATCGCCTTAAAACCCTTAATGGTTAATTTATTAAAAATGGTGGAGCCGAGGGTACTCGAGCGACTTAAGTAAATCGTTAAGCGCGAAAGCGAACGTTAGGACTCGAAATGGTTAAAGTCTAGTTTCTTAAGCGACCGGGGTTTAATTCCGACTTATGTTGTTGTTCATAGGTTATCGGAACCACTCTAAGCTTAAGTCTACCCCGGAGCACTCAGGCAAGTTTTCTACACGTTATACTGTTGTTGTGATGTAAATATATGTATATGCATTATCTTGTGATAAGTGCATGATTGTTATTAGCAAATTTTGCGATATATTGGAGCATGCTGATATTGTATATATGCATGTCTGTTTCGTAATCTTGATATCTAATTGTTGATTCAATTGCTTATAAGTTGCATAATACCTATGCTAGAGATAAGCAGTAGTTGCGTATACCCTTAGTATAGGGGACCCAAAGGTGAACATATTTTCTAAACCGGGAGACGATGTTCCCGAGTATATTATATATATATATATATATTTATATATATATGAATAGTTTTTAAAACTATGAATCAAATAAGGTTTATTCGATAACTTTATTTTATTATTGAATATTATTTTGAATATTCATTCGAGGGCTTATGACCCCGTTTATTTTATTATTGAATATTATTTTAAATATTCATTCGAGGGCTTATGACCCCGTTTATTTTATTATTGAATATTATTTTGAATATTAATTCGAGGGCTTATGACCCCGTTTATTTTATTATTGAATATTATTTTGAATATTCATTCGAGGGCTTATGACCCCGTTTATTTTATTATTGAATATTATTTTGAATAATCATTCGAGAGCTTATGACCCCGTTTATTTTATTAATGAATATTATTATTTGAATATTCATTCGAGGACTTATGACTCTGATTATTTACAAATTATTATTCTTAATTTTATTAAAGAATAATGTGTCGATAATCAAACTCACTTTTGATTATTCAAATAAAGATAGTACTTTCGTATAAGTATATCTTTGGTTATTTAATATACATTGCAAGTATAAGTTTTAAAACTTCTACTTCAATTATTTTTATAAAGATTATTCTTTATGAGAATATTATTTAAATAATAATATTCGGATATTTTCTAATAAATTGGGACTGATTTATTTCATTAAATCAGCATTACTCCAAACATTCTTAAAAATGTTTGCGAGTCTTCAAAATGATTTTAAAAGTTAAAGCGGATCCCAAAACTCATTTTTTTATATATTTAAGATCTTCCTTTCAAAGGGGATTTAAATATTCGCTCAAAACCTGAGGGATCCGGCTCTGTGGCGTGTTTTATATTCGCAACAAGGTTGCTATTTTGATAAAAGAGTTTTTGATTACTTACCCAATACTCGGGAAGTAAAATTCTTGGAACAAGTTAATCCATTAACAGGCATCGCCTGGGAAATATCGGTGAGTTTTCCTTTCCAACTAGATACGACTTCTTGGTGGAGCCGTATCAACAAGTTTCTACTTGGGGAAAGTGGGGACGAGCTTTACGTTTCAGAGTCATGGATTTCATCTGAACTAGGAGTGGCGTAAGTGGTCGAGTGGCACCGGCCCAGCCTAATTATATTGGCCCAAATGGCCTGGAAGTTTCGCTAAGATGGTCCATTCCTTAGGAGTCCAGTGTTCGGTTGACAAGTAAATCCGACAGGTTCTCCTCTACATGTAGAAAATGGTGGGGTTGCACTACTACGACTGATCATCGTAAGTGGTCTTCCTGGCACGGCAAACTCCCGTAATGAGTTCATAATCCAATTGGATATTTCTGCAACACTACCCAGAGCACTTCGATAGAAAGGCTACGGTTGGGCGATTGTTGAGTGTTGGTAGGGTCGAGTTTTCAAAATGATGTTTGCATCAAATGAAGTATCTCGTAACTTCATTTTATTTTGATGATATTTTAAAGATTGATTCTTTTCAAGTTTTGTCTTGTAGCTTAATCTATGGGATGAACTATTTATACATTGAACGGTGGTAGTTCAAGTAGTATTCGGAAAAGATATAAGTATATTGGAGTATCTTGTAACTTCATCTTTTAAACTTATATCTAGTAAATGATTATCTTGTGCATGTCAAAGATTTTCAGAAAAACGTTAAGACAAGGTTAGATATATGAGATCACCTTGAAACGATATTTTTATACAGTTATAAACTGGAACTCTGTGTATATTATACATGTCAGAGGATTTCAAAGATTGTGAAAAGTATATATGTATATATATACTGAATATTTTGCGACTTGGTCGCGTTAAGATATCAGCTTGGTTCATTTCTTCTTGACCAAGACTTTCATGAGTACTATGAGAATGCTCATATATTGTTAATTATTATACATATTATTTCGGTGGGCTTGTTGCTCACCCTTGCTTTCTTCTTTCATCACACAACATCAGATAGACAAGATGAACAGGACCAAGCTCCCAATTCGCGAGCGGATAGGAAACGTTCCGCAGTTTCCTATAGGCGTTGATGTCGTTGTAGCTGAGGTAGGAACTACCAATAGGCTAGGCTTTCAACTTTTGATGTACCAGATTTATGTATATTTATGAATTGTAATAATGGCAAAGAAATGTAAATTTATTCAGATACCCTTTTAAGGTGTATTGGCATTTAATTGTGGAATAAAACGACTTGTGATTATTTTTGGATATTCATCTCTGAGACTATAACTTGTGGTGTGTGTGTTTATGGTGGGGTCACAGTACAAAGTAGTTGATTATTTATTAAGATTGGGTGTTATAAAGGGAAATGGAACTCGTGACAACCCGGATCCCCGACCCCGGATTTGGGGGTGTTACAACGCTCCACCGTTCTCATGCACATGCGAAGATGGCATGATGTTAGCATAAATAAAAGAGTTCCAAGCATGTGCAAACCTATTCATGCACGACGCAGGAAATGTGGAATAATCAGTAGTGCCCCTCTTGAACTTCCAATGAGTCTCAGGCACATAGAGAGTAACAACAATAAGATCCAAATCACAGTCCTCCGGCGTCTTATCATTCCATGTATCCTGACCCACCTACCTTGCAGGCTGCTCAATCACCCTCCTGATAGCCTCTGTGCTGTACTCAACAGTCATCCCTCTCACCACCGTGAAACCATTCTTCTTCGCCTTTGCGTTGGCATAGAACTCCCGCACAACACTCATGGGCACAGCAGTGAGAGCCTCACAAAAAGGAACCCAGCCCATCTCAAGGATCATCTCCAAAAGCTTAGCATCGCTCCCTGATGGCAAAAACCCTATCTCCTTAGCAATAGGATTCGAGAGAAGCCTCGTGTACTCCTCTTCAACCCCGGGAGTAGAAAATCTGGGCCTCACACCACCCGCGGATAAAGAGTCAATGGTGCTGCTGCTGACTTGTGTTTTCTGTCTCTTGGGTGCCATCGAGATTGAAAAAGAAGAATAAAAGCTTAAATGTTTAGAGAAAATTTGTGTTTGAGAGTTTGTGGATTGGTGGAGAAGTTGTATACAAGTGTATATATTTATAGGTGAGGGAGTGTGAATTTGATAAGGAATAGAAGTGGGAATTGATTATGGGAATCGTGGGAATAATGGAATTGATTAGGAGAGGGAATTATGGGACGTGGAAGAGTAAAAATTGGGTTAGAATTGATTTTGGAATTAAAATCCCGATTTTCTCTAATAAAACTGCTATTTATTTTTTCTCGAACAGGGACCCAGCGCGGCCGCGCGCTAGGACAGCGTGGGCGCGCGCTAGGACAGCGCAGGCGCGCTCTAACTGGGCTGTAATTCGAGCCGAGTCGGGCCGAGTTCGAGTTTTTTACAGTCGAGTTCGAGCTTTTTTTATCGAGTCGAGTCGAGCCAGAAAATAATCGAGCTTGAATTGTGTGTTCGAGCTCGGCTCGCGTAATACACGAGCCGAGTTCGAGCAGTTCGCGAGTTTTCGAACTTAACGAGTTTTTAACGAGTTTTCGAGTTTAACAAGTTTTTAACGAGTTTTTGAGTTTATCGAGTTTTTCACATATTTTCGAGTTATCGAGTTTATCGAGCCTACGAGTTTATCGAGTTTTTAACATATTTTTGAGTTATCGAGTTATTCGAGTTTTATTTTTACCTTCGTAAAAATATTTCTTTTTTGAAATTTTGACTTATAATTTAAAAATATTATTTTCACTATTAATAACAATAAATAAATGTTCAAAATAACATACATGTGTTCTGAGGTAAATCTAACAACATATTCAAATACATGTATAAACTATAAAACAAATAACAACACATTTGTTAGTATAATTTTTCAAATCATCTATTTTATTAATTTTGTTTAACTCTATCTTCATATTTCTTAAAAATGTACTTATTTTTCTATATTATATATTGTATATCTTATATATATGATAAATAAAGTAAAATGATAATTTTATTATAGTCGGGACTCGGGGGAGAAAAGTAATTTTTATCTTTCTTAAAACAAAAGTATGCAATAGACATTAAATCATTAATAAATAACAATTATAAAAATAATAATTTTAATTAATAGCAATACATCATAATAAAACTTTTTTTTGTGTAATTTATATCATAGTTGTATAATATACCTATTAACTTATCACTAAATTATAAATTTAGATCTAATTAGTTGACATCTCAATTAGAATTTAGACAACTATCAAAAGTATGAATCGAATTTATAATAAAATATCAATATAGTAGTAATACATTATTACTATAAAGGACCGTTAGATTTTGAAATAAATGATAACTTTTGAATCTAAAATAAAGGAATATTCTATAGATTCATGATTTAAACAAAAAAAATAGAAACCCTATATTGAATAGATTATTTGATGTAAAATTCGTAATTGTCCTTTTTATTTTATAATAAAATCAAACGAAACTCGATAATAATTTTACTTGCTTCAACTCCAACTTGATTCTTTTTTGTTTTACTCTTTCAAATTAATAAATTCTTATTTTTCTATAAAATATTAATAATTGATGCAATACAAATCTAATTCAGTTCAAAACAAAATTAGTTTTGGAACAAAATAAATGTTATATAAAAAATTGATAGACTAAAAATGTGACCAAAAATTTTTAATTAAAAAAATTAGTATGACAAGAAATCTGAGTCAACAAGTATTTATAAATAATACGTTAGAATGAAATTAAAATATTTTTTTGATAATCATATTAGGCCTATTTTGTGTACAATAGCAACAAAGAAGGCTTTATAATGTCAGTAGCTAAATTATTTTATATTTTATATGTATAATGGAATAACACAATTACATATATATTGAGAAAAATTAAATAATATTTCAATCAAATAATCTTTATTTAGGTGGCGTATATTAATAATATAAGTAAAATAAAATATCATTAATCATGTAAATAACAAATAAAAATAGCATCAAGTTATATTAATGGAAAAAAATAAAAATATAAAAAAATATAAGTAATATTAATAACATAAGTAATAACCATATAATAAAATAAAAAAAATTAATAAAATATAAAAAAAATAACAGAATTCGAGTTCGAGTCGAGTCGAGTTCGAGTTTGAGTTTATCGAGTCGAGCTCGAGTCGAGTTCAAAAAAACTCGGCTCGGCTCGAGTTTTTAATCGAGCCTAAAATCTTGTTCGAGCTCGAGCTCGATAAAGAGTTCGAGTCGAGTCGAGCCGAGTTAATCGAGTCGAGTTCGAGTCGAGCTCAAAAAGCTCGGCTCGAATTACATGCCTAGCTTTAACTCTGGAATACCGGCGCGGGCGCGCGCTAGGACAGCGCAAGCGCGCCTGGTTTCTGGAAAACGGCGCGGGCGCGCGCTTCGCCAGCACGGGCGCGCTCAACTTCTGTACTTGGCCCTGATTTTTTTGCTTTTTCTGATATTTTTGTGATTTTCTCTTTTCTTCTTGCTTCTTCTACCTACTAATGTATAACATACTTGGGTTGCCTCCCAAGAAGCGTTTCTTTTACGTCGCTAGCTCGACGTAGAATCTTGAGATCAAGTGGACAATAAAACGGCTTTAACCAACTCGTGGGTTGCCGTGTCACCATAGTAATGCTTCAACCGTTGACCATAACCTTGAATGCTTAGCCCGGATCATTCTCAAAAATTTTCACTGCTCCATGCGGAAATACAGTTTTGATTATGAAGGGCCCTGACCATCTTGACTTCAACTTTCCAGGAAAAAGACGGAGATGAGAGTTGAATAAAAGAACTTGTTGCCCTGGCATAAATTTCTTGAGCACTAGACCCCGATCGTGCCACCTCTTGACTTTCTACTTGTACATTTTGTTGTTCTCATAAGCTTGAAGTCGAAACTCGTCAAGTTCATTCAATTGAAGCATCCTCTTCTTTCCAGCCGCATCCAAATCCAGATTTAATTTCTTCAAAGCCCAATATGATTTATGCTTAAGCTCCACAAGCAAATGACACCCCTTACCATAAACCAACTGAAACGGTGATATTCCTAATGGAGTCTTATATGCTGTTCTATATGCCCAAACAGCTTCATCAAGCTTCAAAGACGAATCTTTTCTTGATGGACACACAACCTTCTCTAGAATGCGCTTGATCTCTCTGTTAGATACCTCAGCTTGACCATTCATCTGAGGATGATAAGCCGTGGCAACGTGATGATTCACATTGTACTTTTCATCATAGCAGTGAACTTGCGATTACAAAAATGCGACCCCTCATCACTGACTATGACTCTTGGAGTTCCAAACCTTGTGAATATTTGCTTGTGAAGAAAATTAAGCACCACTTTCGCATCGTTTGTTGGCAACGCCTTAACTTCAACCCATTTCGATATATAATCAACCGCCAACAGGATATACTGATTGTTACAAGACAAGATGAATGGCCCCATGAAGTCAATTCCCCAAACATCGAAGACCTCAACCTCGAGAAGCACATTAAGAGGCATCTCATCCTTTTTAGACATATTACCCACCCATTGACATCGATCACATTTCAAAACAAACTGATGAGCATCTTTAAATAATGTTGGCCAAAAGAAACCTGCTTGAAGAACACGACTGCTGTCTTTTCTCCTCCATAAGTCGTTAAGTGGCAATCTCGTAAGATCCCCCCCGTTTCGTTGTAAGGAATACATCTCCTGATGATTTGGTCAGCTCCTTGGCGAAAAAAATGGGTCATCCCGCATATACCACTTCACTTCATGTAGAAACTTCTTCCTTTAAGCATACGATAAGTCGGGAGGCATGACATTATTCACAAGGTAGTTCACAATGTCTACAAACCACGGTTCTTCTTCTTGCACTCCAAACAACTGCTCATCGGGAAAAGACTCATTTATCAATGTCTTATCCAATGAAGTAGCATTAGGATTCTCTAAACGCGAGAGATGATCAGTAACTTGATTTTTAGTTCTTTTTCTGTCCTTGATCTCTAGTTCAAATTCTTGGAGCAAAAGAACCCACCGAATTAATCTAGGCTTCGAGTCCTTCTTTGAGATGAGATATCGAATGGCGCGTGATCAGCGAAAACCGTCACCTTAGTCCCAAGTAGATAAGATCGAAATTTCTCAAAACCGTAGACAATAGCCAAAAGTTCTTTCTCCGTAGTAGTGTAATTCAGTTGAGCACCATTTAGAGTCTTACTGGCGTAGTAGACTACATGAAATATGTTGTTCTTTCTCTGCCCAAGAACTGCTCCAACTGCATAGTCACTTGCATCGCATATCATCTCAAAAGGCTCATTCCAATCAGGTGTAGTTATGACAGGTTCCGTGATTAAACTCTTCTTCAATGTTTCAAAAGCTGTCAGGCACTCGTCATCGAATTTAAAAGGAACATCTTTCTCTAACAGACTGCACAAAGGCTTTGAAATTTTTGAGAAGTCCTTGATGAAACGCCTGTAGAAACCTGCATGACCAAGAAAACTGCGAATCCCCTTGATAAAAATAGGTGGAGGAAGATTCTCAATGACCCCCACCTTGGCCTTGTCCACCTCTAGACCCTTATTAGAAACCTAGTGCCCGAGAATAATGCCCTGACGCACCATAAAATGATATTTCTCCCAATAGAGAAACAGATTTGTCTCAACACACCTCTTGAGAATGTGTCCCAGATTCTGCAAGCATTCATCAAAAGAATCGCCAAAGACTGAGAAGTCGTCCATGAACACCTCCACATTCAGGCTAATCATGTCAGAAAAGATGGCCATCATATGTAACACCCGAAAATTTTCGTGTAATTATTTTTATTAATAAATAATTATTATGTGATTATTATGTAAATTTTTGGTGAATTATTAGATGATTGACATTGATGTTGGGTGGTTATACATGATAAAATTAGGATATTTTAATTTTTATTTATCCAGAGTCAAATATCGATCAGTTTGGTATTTTTGTGGCAATTTTTGGATTATTATATAATTTTATAAGGATTTATAGAATCAATAATTATTATTTTTAAGTAATTATAAAATTACTTTTTAGAATCGGAAATCGTCCCACTTCAACCGCTTTTGCGTTTTTACAACCCAAAACTCTTCCGAAAGCTCCTTTCTAACCTAATCTAATAATTCTGAACATTTTCTGTGTTTTGACTTTTTCAATCCGGGGTACGGTTTGACCCGTACGGGTCTCGGAGTGAAATTTTCGATACGGTAATCATTTTATAGATTGATAAAATTCGTATTCTCGAAAGGCGAGGTTTTATTATCCTATTTTTGTATAAAGTGTTTTATAAGGGGCTTTGTGTTGATAATTATCCAAATCTGGTATAAAATCATATCGTTATATAGTTACTTAGCGGCTACGTAATCTATTTTCGGATCCGATATGTAAATGTAATTATCGAATTATTAAATAAATAAAATATGCGATGGTTCTGTCAGCTATATGTTGCTATATTATTAATTGTGTTTATTTGGTTGGGTGCGAAGATTAATTATATAATTAATTAATTATCGAGCTGTATGAATTTGATTTGTTTTTAAAATTGATTTTATTGAATATTTATTCTTATAAATGCTAAAATTATTTCTAAATTTTTTTTGTTACTTTAAAATTTTATTTATTATTTTTAGGAGTTTATAAAATTTAGGAATCAATATTTCATTTATTATTTATCTTTAAATGATTTTCTGATTTTATTTAATTGTAAAACCAGTATTTAATTCCAGAATTCTTCAAAAAATTATGAAATTTATATTTTATTAAGTTTAGAATATTTTGAGAATTATAAAATTACTTTGGAAATTTTCGGGATTAAATTTACATGCACATCTGTTCATTACTTGTAAAACGCGGGTCCGATGCGCGTCACGAAAATGATTTAAAATTCTGAAAATTTTATATTATAAGTTTCTTTATTATTACTTCATGGATTTTAAAACTATTCTGAGGATTTTTTGGAGTTATTTTTATCGTACGTTTACTCGTTAAATTCCTAATTGCGACATTTAATCGGATTATGAGAATAATAGTGAAACAGATCAGATAAATACTATATTTCTTATCCCTTCCTTCTTATCTCCTCCCTGTGCAGTCTCTCACCTGAAGCATCTCTCTCTCCACTCTCTTTCCTTTCAATTTCTCTCATATCCCTAATCTCTCAAGAAAAAAATATGTATACATATATATATACAAGCTCAGCCTTATCTTCTTCCAATTTCTTCTCGCCGGAATACCCTTTCTTCCCGGTACCCGCGCCGCCGCTTGTGCTCTTTTCACCTCGCCGCCGGTTTCTTTCCGGTGAGGGCTGTGTGTGTGTGTTTGAGTTGTGGGTTTGTGTATTTCGTGTGTGTGTGCCGTTACAGAGGTATATGTGTGCGTTTTGTGCTGCCTATATCTCCGGTTGCCGCCTGAGTTTTTCCGGCATGGCATCCGGCTATCCCCTGTGCGCGTGGTTGCGTGCCACTGCGCGCATGGGTCTATGATGTTGCCCTGTTGTTGTTGCTTAATTCGAGTTAATTCGTATCAAATTGTTGGTTTTGAAATTTTATTGATTTTAATTATTTTATTTTCCGCAAGAACATAATTTGATTAAAATTTCTGAAAAAAATATATATGCATATTTGCGCGAGAAATATTAATTTAATTGGTAAAATTTGCGTAGGATGTCCGGTATACGGGAACCCGCGAATTTTACCGCCATCGGCGATGAGCCTCGGCGAGCCGACGGTGGACTGTGATGATGCGGTTCTGAGTCCTAATATTTTAAAATAATCCATTTAGTTCGTAAAGTTATTTCCAAAATGAAAATATTTAATTAAAATGTAAAAGTTGTATCGAGAATCGAGATGCATAATTGAATTGGTGTTGGGAATTGTGGAATTGCGATTGTTGTTGTGATTGGATTGTTGTGATTTGACGTCGAATTGTTTCGACGGGTAGGCCGATAAACAAAGGAGACGCTGCCCGATTTTCGGGAAAACGATTCCGAAAATACGGGAACGTAACCCACAATTATTGGAGACGTCGAACGACAATATATATATATATATATAATTATATTATACGAAACCTAATTACATGGCATGACAAGATATATTTTATAAATAATCGATTACCCTATTTTCCAAAACAATGAGTATACGTACTTTCCGAAAATAAATACTGAACCGAGTTTCGAAGATATGAACCATAGTTGTTATGTGTATTTCAATAGTATTTATAAATACGAATCAGGTTTTGATATCGACTGGGTAGATTTGATAATAATGACGTGTTAAGCATAAACGATTATCTGAATTAGGGTATTTCAACCCTGTAGGTCCTAGTCGGAAGACCCGAGGAGTGACGTCGGACTAAGAATAGCCTAGTGATCAATTATCAGACTCATCAAGATTCCAATCGAAGGACCTAAAGAATAGGAGTGTATCCACAATAGGGTAGTGGATTGACGATAAAGCCGAACGTTCAAGTCAAACCAAAGTCAACCAGTGATAGTGATTAAAGCTTATCAAGGCAAGTATTCCCAAACTTTCTTTTAAATACTGCAAGTATTCCTTACTTTTCTCGTAAAATACTGCAATTACTTTATTCCAATTCTAAGTTCAGAATAGTTAACTGTTTTATATTTCGCTGCAATTACTCTTAATTACGCAAGTACCCTTCATTATTGTTCCTTTATTATCAATTGATCTCTTAAGCAAATACCTATCATTCCGGGTTATTTGCGAACCCTGAATAGGGATGTTTTGAAATCAAAGTGATTTGACATCAAAATACTCTATGGACCGGATGGTTACGATACGGGACGAGTATAACCCGAACCCTTGATTATTAGACCATAGTTGCCTGGGTACCCCATATGTTGGTTGGGTCTATGCAGTTGGGTATAGATCCGCACTATCTCCTGACTGATCAGCGGGTTATAGTGCATATATTGGTTTCTAGTGTCCAGTCTTATTTATTGTTGATCGCCATTAACGGTATTCTCTCTCGAAAGGTTTTTATGATTCCAAAAACCGGACAAAACCCTGATTCAGGAGACGAATCTGGGAATCGCTTGTCACTTTTGGATTTATAGTTAAAGGCTGGTAACAACCAGTGTTTATTCGCTCACCTCCCTCAAATAAGTAGAATTGTTTAAAATTTCTTAAAGATTCTGTCCGAAAAATTTTCCTTTGATGATGATACTTGAAAATCACTTATATACTTGCTGGGCATTTTTGGCTCACTCCTTCTTTATAAATTCTTATTTCTTTCAGAAGCAGGTAAGGATAAAAGTGAATAGCTTCCGTTAGACAGCAGAAGTTTGAGAGATCTTCGCTGCGAGAGGACCAAGATGTTAGAAAAATAAGACAAGGGTATTAGCATAAAGGTATTTAAACTTGTATTGTAGTTGTTGTGAATTGTAGAAGGTTAGATTTTTGTTTCATACCATAACCTGTTAACGATCTGGATTCAAGGGGTTATTTACATATTATTTTATTTTATGTAAAGATTGTTTAGTGACACCAAATCTTGACCCCGGATTCGGGATGTTACAAGTTGGCATTAGAGCAACATGTTATTGGTCCCTGAAATAAGAATAGGTGAGAGTAAGATATGAATGATAGGCCGTATTAGATAGGAAAGATCTAGACATGTTCGTGTTAAGTTAAGTTGAGTGTGAATTAGGGTTAGCAGATCCGGTATGGAATTAGTAAGATAGGATTATTGATAAAAGTGTAAGGCGAATATAACAACGCGATAGATATATTGAGTTCTCAGATCCTATAGTAATGAGGAGTCGACAGCTCGATGGAGATTGGGTACGTTACCCTACTTTTCAGGTGGCTTTAAAGAAAAATGCGATTGATTCTTGTGAGAGCTTCGTGTAAATAAAGCTAGGTGAGTTTTGGTATGATTTAACTTAGAATTAGATAGTAGGACGAGCTCCACGTTGGAGGCAACGAGTTGATGAATGTTGATGAAGAGACAAAGTGTGGGTTACAAAGGCACCACCGTTGCGAGAAGATTCTTATTACTTCCCGGGCGCTGCACGAGGAATGATATCTACCTTACTAGGTATAGGTAAGACTCGAAAGAAGGTGCGACCTTATCTACAAATGGAATGTCGAATTACATTAGTGGTCTTAAGCATAACATCAAGGACGGCGACAAGAATATTGAAGATAGTACCAGATGTCAGCATTAAAGTCGAGTTGCGAATAAAATAATATGCAATGGAAGAGGAAAATTTCGTCGGCTAATAAATGTGAGCAGAATCTGAGAAGAAATAGAAGATATACTAAGGTGGAGAGACCCTTATATGGGCATATTTTTTTATTTATTAGATATCTCATTAGCGGACTATAAGAATAGAAAGTAACTTATATAGTAATGACGACCAAATGTCTGATTTTCAAAATTTTAAAACAAGTTCTCGAAAAAGATTTTTCTCAATAAGCTTTTAGAAGATCTTTGTATAAAATGAGTTTCACAATTTGGTTGTCGAATTGCTACTTAAGTTCTTGTTATTATAAGTAGAAAATGACCTAAATGAATAATGGATGTGGCGCCCTCCAAACCCGGGTCAGAAGTTTGGGGTCCACACACACACCTTAATTATAACCTGCTTATAACAATAATAAAGATAATAATAATATATGCAATGACCCTACTTACCAACCACCACGGACCGCAATAGGTTAAAGTATGCACACAAGCTAAACACACTAATATATTATAAACCATTCAAATCCCAACTATTTCAAATTCAAACTGAGTATTAAACATTATTACAAACTTTTACAAACTTAAATTATTCCAAAAGAAGCCTACTAGCTCAGCTTTCTCAACCTGAACCCCTAGATCTCGCGCTGGACTGGGGATCCTCTTTACCAAATGGTTCCTTCTTAACTGGAAAGAATATAAACAATATCGCACAAATGAGCTAACTAGCTCAGCAAGTCACAATGATAAAACTGAGAATAATGATCATCAGGTGAATATGGTTATGATATCAAGTGAACAATGGATTATGATTTAGAATTGGATATTATACTTTTAATTTAAAACCAAGATTAGGCTGCTGATCAGTCACGCACTAACCCCGAGCAAGGCACACAGCATTGCTCTAACTACTGGATCCAAGGTACACATTGGCCTAACTTGACCATTATATGGTCTGACCACAAATCTGGTCCATAATTTTATAAAAACAATCCAATTCTAATATAATAACAGAATATACAATAATAAACAATAACCGAAATCATTAACAACAATAAATGTTTAAAAATGAAAGGGTTTCAATCCTTGTAAGGATCAACAAGGTACTTTCAAAGCTTGAATGCTGGGTAATGAAAGAATTGGATAACAAAGGAAACAACGTTTCAGGGTTTCAAGGATTTGGTCTTTCAAAGCATAAGATATCATGGACTGAGTATATAATACTTCAGTTCAGTGTCTGGTATTTAGTTTGTATGTATTTGTGGAGTAGTATCGCAGATTTGTGGTTCGTGTTTGGGTATACAATAATCAATGGCTTAGAAAGAATATGGTTCATAGCTCAAGAACAATAACTGAAATCAGGATTTAGGTTTCTGTGCTTCAAAGCACTTGCAATGTCAACAAGACTATCAAGAATTACAATATCTCGAGAAAGTTCAGAACACTTGCCTGATATTAGCTTACTATCCTGCACTTGCTTTCAATCTCAATCGTCTTACTCCTCAACTACCTGTTTCCCTTTCCTACGCCTTGCCTCTTCTGCTCACATATCATAAGCATCTATCAATCATCAACTCACAGGATTCTGTTCAACACATACTTCTATCTACCCTTCGTTTTACCCAAATCCGATTAACGGATTGAAATCTATGCAATAACCAAGTAAACACCGAATATATAGACCGATAGTCAAACAACAGGTCACGTATAACACATAATACATCACGTAATCAATGACATATCATCTATAAAGAAGTCTCGAGTCATAAATATGCTTTCGGGTATTTAAAATGATTTTTAAAACATTTTTCGGAATCAAAACAGGTCGTTGGATCAATTTCGGGTTAATAAACAGGGTTCGGTTGGCCCATTCTGGCTCCGAAATAATTTTAGAATAATTATCGAGCCTTGGAAATAATTTAGAATAATATTTTAAAGCTCGAAACTATTTTTCAGAATTTTTAAATCATTTTTAAATAATTAAATCTAATTAAATAACTAATTAAAATCAATTAATAATTAATTAAATTAATTAATCAATTAATTTTCGAATTAATTGACCAATTAATCAATTATAAATTAACTGAAATTAATTAACTAATTAATTCAGATTTATTTGTGACTTAAAAATAATTTTTGGAATTAAAATAATAATTTTCAGAATTTTCAGAAATTAAAAATGAATTTTTATAATAAAAATAAATAGGAAATATGATTTTTAAACATTTTATAAACAGGAATCCAATTTTTGCAAAGTCTGGGAACTACAGGGACCAAACTACATCGTTTTCAAAAGTTGGGGTACTAAACTGTAATTTTACACCCCGCCGCCGGAAAATAGTCGAGTTCGCCGGAGAACACGATTCCGACCTCCTCACCTTACCACAAGCTCCAGATCACATCTACATAACATCAGGAACACAACCATGCAATCAATTCATCCTAACAATCCCTGAGTTGGCCGGAATTTGGCCGTGAAGTTTTCCAGTTTCCGGCGAACATCGGAAAACTTCAAAACACAACTCCCTTCTCTACAGACCTCGTTGGTTCATGAAACTTATACGACTAGATTGCAAATTTCACAGAGAACACAACCCACTATAACACAACATCGATCTATCACAGAATAAGAAACCCCCAATTTCAATTAAGAACATTCATACGGGTTATAAACCCTAATTTTGAAATTCGAAAATTAAACTCAAATTTGAACATGTTATTGAACTCCAAATCAGACGTATGACATATGAAAATCATCAGGAAAACAAGCTCTACAACATGCAATCATCAAATCATACAAACAATCATCCGAACAAAAATTCATATTTTTAATAAAATAAATTCGAAAATAAATAAATTTTTAGAAAAATACCCTTGATTTCTGCAGTGAAATAAAGCTCAGAAACTGATAGAACATCTCAAATCCTTCGTTTTGGTTACTCAAGCTTTAAAAACAGAGATCGGTAACGCCTTCGTTTTGCTGTTTGATTCTTAGAATAGTTTATGTAATTAGGGTTTTTCTCTGAAAATTATATAATTAACTATCTGCAAATGATTTTGATACGAAATAAAATACGGTAAAAGGCTATTTATAATTACGGAAAATTTGTATCCCGTTGGATCATTCCGGATATAAAACAGTACGTTTATCTGTAAAAACTGATCCAAACGGTATCGGTTTTCGGGATAATTATCCAAATCAGTACAATTTGTACTGCGGTCTTGGTCTCAGCGCCTGGTTACACGTATTACGAAGTGATAATTGGGATAGTTTAATAAAAAGCTCCCGTTTATCAAAAATACGGGTTTTATTAATTTACCGAAATGAATATTGTATCGAAAATGTTACGCCGGGACCCGCGCAGGACAAACCGTAAGCCGGATCGAAAAAGTCGAAACATGAAAAATGCTCGGAATATTACAATTAGGTTAGGAAGGAGTTCTCGGAAGAATTTCGGGTTCCAAAAACGTAACAACGGTTGACGTCGGTTGGTTCCCGTTTTTATAAAATAGATTTTAATTACCCGGAAAAAGATTTTAGAAATTTCATATGATTCTTATAAATCCATAAATCAACATAAAAATAATTAGGAAGATATGACAATTATCTATATTTTATTTTGGACATATAAAAATTAAAATACTCAATTAATATTATTTTTGAATATTCAAGTACAGATAACACTTAACAATTAACTCACAGAATAGATACTGGGCACACATAATAATATCAAAAATAATTACACGATATATCCCGGATATTACAATGGATTTAGACTCAGTGTTGTTAATTCGGAGGACCAAGTAGACCCACTACCAGGAAAAAAAAAGTTTAAACTTTTCCCATGAAAGACGGATGTAAACTTTGTTCAATAATATTAATAATTGAATCAACATGTTAAAACCTTATTTACCCAATTCATGAAATTATTAAAATTTAACAAGATTCGTGATTCAAACGGACAGAGGATGATTGAAGGAAATGGAAGAATCTCCCAGATGATTGGAGAAAAATTGTATTTCTATCGACGAAGTTGAGGCGTTGCGTGATCAATGGTTATTTTACGTGGCATAGATCAAATCGGAAGCAGTGATTATAAATTTCGTGAGGACACGATTATGATCAAATCATTAAAGCTTTTAATGTGGAGGCATTTTAAGACAACATTCCAAAATTATAATGTGACCTAAATTGTGAATCTCTTATCCAAGTAATTCCTGAAGGCGTACGTAAGTGAAGCGTGGAAGGTGACCAACACTGACATTCTTTCCTCTAATACGGTAGCATATGTTGTTCTTGATTCTTGAATACGTATGAGCTTCTCTTATCGACAAATTATATGATGCGAAAATGAAAGAAAATTTATTGTATTCCTTCTGAATTATTTCTCTTCTCAAAATATTAATTCTTGATTGAGACAAATAGTGTTGTGGTGTGACGCTTTGTCGAAATGACGAAGAGTCGGGTGGGACGCCACCTAATCATGTGTTGTATGCCATATAGTATGAAAGACTGGCCATCTTGAGTACGAATATGGCTGTCTCATTCATATATAAATCTTCACTCATTCTTCTTCCTTCAATTTATTGACTTACAGATTCTCCCAATTGATTTGTCCATTGTTATTCCTCATGCAGTTTTTCAATCAAAATTATATTCAAACTCTCCTCTTATGTAGAGTCTGTTCTTTGACAATTAAAAAAGAAATGGAATAATCCCATGTAATAGGTAGAATTATGTGTTGAAGGTGGATATGATTGCAAGCCGATAAATGGTGGATATCTGCGGGCAAGGAAGAACGAATTCACCGATATTGTGGTCATTATAAAGACATCAAATCAGACGGGTGTTCTGGTTATGAGGATTCCATAAGTACGGTAGGTTGTGTTGACGCGATGCACTTCAAAATAGAAGATTTCGACGTGAAGTGAGTAATTAATGAACTGTAATAAATAAATTAACTATAAAATAAGGAAGTGAAGCTATGTGCGTTAGACAAAGTGAACGAGTGTCAGGACGACAATCAAAGATCAAAGGAATGCTGAACAGTGACTCAGACAGGCAATTAATACGTGAAGCATCCCTTCATCGCGGGAAGATATTTGTCGTGAAGATTCAAGATAGAAGAAATCTTAATTGCAACCAAATTTCGAACATGTTCTTCGAGAAATTGTGAAGCTCCCTAACTTGAGTAAATAAGTTATGGTGAATTTAATATCCATAACCGGATCAGTGACGAAAGTTTGATATGGGAACATAAGTGGAGATGAAGCAATGGTGACTCGACTGTGAAACCTTCTAAGAAATAATGATCTAATGATTAAGTTTTCACCAGATTGTGATGATGATAATTAAGACCATGTGTGATTATTAAAAGATAAACATATTAGTTAATGAAAATGAGTGCATATCGTTAACGATAAAGGATTTGTAAGATTAGTTGAAGGACGCAACATAATTCTTGAAAAGTAATCATATTCAAGTATCACTGGTGAGAAATAAGACTATAAGATATCCTTAAGATGGATTTATAAATGAGCCTCAGTGATATGAATCGTTAATTGGAGTGCTTGAACTTTAAAAATAAGTTTAAAAAAAAATTGTGAAATAAAGTTTTTGAGAACAACAAGATAATCTTAAGCTTATCAATAATATTTTGTAATTTTCTGAAAGAACTGAGCAAGGTATGGTTATATTAATCATTGTTGGTTTAAGACCTTAGTCCAATTCAAAAAGATATATGTTATGCCAGTTAATAATACATATGCTGATCAAAATGATATAGTTTGAATTATGGTGAATGGATGATATGGTTGATGGAAGTGGGTGGATATGATTGTGGACGATTTGTTTGATTGATGGTGTCGGCTTGAGTCCGACTGGTAGTCGATGGTATAGGGGAAGTGCTGCCCAAACCTTCAGAAATTACCCTACTTTTAAGGATAAAGAAGTATATTTTCATTTCCATTGGTACTCCAAGCGATTGCGATCTCGGTTCTTGAGAAAGTTGTGATGACCAAACTGACTTTATGTAATTGGTCATTGATTTCATTTAGCTAGTCATCACTTGGTTTAATTAATCAATTAAAAGAGTTAATTGATTAACTTTATCAACTAATGGTCAGTTAAATGGAAATCGATCCCAATTAGATTAAGTCAAACTCTGACATGATTTTCAAAACTGAAATCAAAGCAATTAGCAATTTGGAGGAAGTAATGGCATTGACAGAAATTGAAAGATTAGTAGAATTAGTGTGATGTTACTGCAGATATGTGCAAGGTTTTATCGAGATGAATAGGCCTTTGCAATAAACAAGAAGAACATTTTCAATAACTGAAGGTTTAACACAAAACAAAGAGATTTTATCCTCTGTAATAGCATCCCAGGAAAGACTTGAATGTATAGTCATGTTGAATGACGATTGAATGGAAGTTGCTGAAAAATAGCGGAAAGCTCGCAAATCCAAGTATCCGATGTAAGACGAAGACTGACGAAGTCCACATGTAAACTCAGGAAAAAAAATGTTGATCAATTGGGGAAAGCCAAATAGGCGATCAATGATGATTTAATTGAGGTTAAGAAAATAACTATCGATGAATTTTGGTAATTCTGTTAGTAATAATTTAAATTATTAGATAAAAGCTTTCATTCCAGTATTAACTCCAGAAATGGCTTATCTAATAATGAACGGATTAGTATTGTCAGGGAAAAGAGATTCCTCGTGTTTAAAAGAAATAATGAATGATGAGAATGGAGAACTAATTAAGAAGAGAAGTGGAATCAAAAGGATGATAAAGAAATTTTATATAATGATTCAGGATATAAGCAAGTTATGAACGTTAGTTGTGCTAGAACTGATATGAGAATGAAGTGAAACGTCGATAATTGGAGATAGGAATTTCATTCAAAGAATATGCGTAAACAAGAAAAATTTAAACAAAGATATTAATGGTGAACTGTTAAAGAAGAACGTTACAATGAATCTCATATCAGAATTCTCCATAATTAAAATGAAGTGTCGAAGGTTCTAATGGATGATTTACCAAGGTTACCTCAGAACATAAGGTGAAATTTCTCATTGGTTACTACACAGAGTCGAGCTGGTGTCAAAAGCCCCGTATTGGATGGTCCAGTAGAGATAAAGTAATGAGTTAAGGAAACTTCAGTAGTGTGGAATGAAGGAATAATGAGGTAAGGAATATATCGCGTTATGCACAAATATGGTCATAGAACGAACGAATGGAGCTATGAAGTCACGCATTGATCATCAGAAGTGGTAAGCCTGAGGTCACAATAAAGACTGTATTTAGAGAAGGTATGGATGTTATGAGTTCTAGTGATATTATGTACCCGTCGTTCCTGAGAATTAAATGGAAATAGTGTGTATGAAGTATTTGGATAATGTAATTGTATTTATTGATAACATCCTCGCCCAATTCAAGGACTAAGGAAGACCAAATTGAACACCTGAAGATATGCCTGCGAAGAGTGAAAGGTAGCAACTACGTTTTAAGCTTCAATGATACGAATTCAGGTCATAATTGATTATGGGCTATGGAGGTTTGGTTAACTACCAACCAGGCAAGGTCTATTTAGGGACAGATGTCTTGAGTAAAAAAAAGAAAAAAAAGAAAGAGTGAATATCATTAAAAAAATACAGGGGAGTGGGTTAAGGAATGGGAAAAGTTAGAAATTGAAGATCGGGTTTTGATTCAGTTTCTGATTTATGTTGATACTTACTTTGTTGTTAGATATCAAAGGTGGTATTAATATAGATGATGGATGTTGACTTCAGTATGGAATGTTGTGAGCATCAAAGTTCATATTGATATCTAATTTGATATGACAACAAAATGAGTATTATTACCAAGAGTGCGTTTTTGAATAAATTTATGATTTATCCCATTCCAAATTAATATATTTTCTTCCATATTAGTAAAAAATTCTCGCTCGATGAATCTACTCGATAGTGATTAAGATGAAATTGAGGCATATTGTTAAGTGGTAAGTTAAATACGATTGTTGAGATTTTTCCTTTAATTTTAAATTTTTGAATAGACGTAGGACATTTCGAAGCATAAGACGCCATGAGCTCAGTATAACGGGCGCAGATGGATGAAAAGTACAAGAGATCGATTAAAGATTCTCGAATATGATTGAGAACGATCATAGGCCAGACTAACTGATCAGAAGGAGACATGAAAAGTAAAGTAAAGTAGTCAGTAAAAATGGGAAGTATTCATTATTAGAATTAGAAAGAAAAGAAGATTAATATAGATTAAATTAGTCCTTTGAGACAATAAGATAGGTGGAAAGATTGCAAATGAGTTGGTCTTGTTGTCACTGGTATAACGAGTTCATAAGACATTTATTTGTGTACAACCAGGAAGAGTAATTTAGCTCCAAATGTATGAAGAAAAGATTGAGTTGAGTTGCATGAGTAACTGATAGATTTGACGTCGGTAGGGGACCGTTGAATAGTGATTAAAGTGATGAGTTCTGAGAAATTTTGAGTGAGATATTCGAAAAATATCATTGTCTATTCCTTAGCATGATTCTGAGGACAGAATCCTTTTAAGGGGGGAAGGATGTAATACCCAAAAAATTTCGTGTAATTATTTTTATTAATAAATAATTATTATGTGATTATTGTGTAAATTTTTGGTGAATTATTATATGACTGACATTGATGTTGGGTGGTTATACATGATAAAATTAGGATATTTTAATTTTTATTTATCCATAGTCAAATATAGATTATTTTGGTATTTTTGTGGCAATTTTTGGATTATTATATGATTTTATAAGGATTTATAGAATCAATAATTATTATTTTTAAGTAATTATAAAATTACTTTTTAGAATCGAAAATCGTCCCACTTCAATCGCTTTTGCGTTTTTACAACCCGAAACTCTTCCGAAAACTCCTTTCTAACCTAATCTGATAATTCTGAATATTTTCCGTGTTTTGACTTTTTCGATCCGAGGTATAGTTTGACCCGTACAGGTCCCGGCGTGAAATTTTCAATACGCTAATCATTTTATAGATTGATAAAATTCGTATTCTCGAAAGGCGAGGTTTTATTATCCTATTTTTGTATAAAGTGTTTTTAAGGGGCTTTGTGTTGATAATTATCCAAATCTGGTATAAAATCGTATCGTTATATAGTTACTTAGCGGTTACGTAATCTATTTTCGGATCTGATATGTAAATGTAATTATCGAATTATTAAATAAATAAAATATGCGATGGTTCTGTCAGCTATATGTTGCTATATTATTAATTGTGTTTGTTTAGTTGGGTGCGAAGATTAATTGTATAATTAATTAATTATCGAGCTGTATGAATTTGAATTGTTTTTAAAATTGATTTTATTGAATATTTATTCTTATAAATGCTAAAATTGTTCTAAATTTTTTTTGTTACTTTATAATTTTATTTATTATTTTTAGGAGTTTATAAAATTTAGGAATCAATATTTTATTTATTATTTATCTTTAAATGATTTTCTGATTTCATTTAATTGTAAAATCAGTATTTAATTCCAGAATTCTTTAAAAAATTACGAAATTCATATTTTATTAAGTTTGGAATATTTTGAGAATTATAAAATTACTTTGGAAATTTTCGGGATTAAATTTACATGCACGTCTGTTCATTACTTGTAAAACGCGGGTCCGATGCGCGTCACGAAAATGATTTAAAAATTCTGAAAATTTTATATTATTAGTTTCTTTATTATTACTTCATGGATTTTAAAACTATTCTGAGGATTTTTTCGAGTTATTTTTATAGTACGTTTACTCGTTAAATTCCTAATTGCGATATTTAATCGGATTATGAGAATAATAGCGAAACAGATCGGATAAATACTATATTTCTTATCCCTTCCTTCTTATCTCCTCCCTGTGCAGTCTCTCACCTGAAGCATCTCTCTCCACTCTCTTTCCTTTCAATTTCTCTCATATCCCTAATCTCTCAAGAAAAAAATATGTATACATATGTAAATACAAGCTCAGCCTTATCTTCTTCCAATTTCTCCTCGCCGGAATATCCTTTCTTCCCGGTACCCGCGCCGCCGCTTGTGCTCGTTTCCCCTCGCCGCCGGTTTCTTTCCGGTGAGGGCTGTGTGTGTGCGTGTGTTTGACTTGTGGGTGTGTGTATTTTGTGTGTGTGTGTGCCGTTACAGAGGTATATGTGTGTGTTCTGTGCTGCTTGTATCTCCGGTTGCCGCCTGAGTTTTTCCGGCATGGCAGCCGGCTGTCCCCTGTGCGCGTGGCTGCGTGCCACAGCGCACGTGTGTCTGTGATGTTGCCCTGTTGTTGTTGCTTAATTCGAGTTAATTCGTATCAAATTGTTGGTTTTGAAAGTTTATTGATTTTAATTATTTTATTTCCAGCAAGAAGATAATTTGATTAAAATTTCTGAAAAAAAATATATATGCATATTTGCGCGAGAAATATTAATTTAATTGGTAAAATTTGCGTAGGATGTCCGGTATACGAGAACCCGCGAATTTTACCGCCATCGGCGATGAGCCTCGGCGAGCCGACGGTGGACTGTGATGACGCGGTTCTGAGTCCTAATATTTTAAAATAATTAATTTAGTTCATAAAGTTATTTCCAAAACGAAAATATTTAATTAAAATGTAAAAGTTGTATCGAGAATCGAGATGCATAATTGAATTGGTGTTGGGAATTGTGGAATTGCGATTGTTGTTGTTGTGATTGGATTGTTGTGATTTGACGTCGAATTGTTTCGACGGGTAGGCCGATAAAAAAAGGAGACGCTGCCCGATTTTCGGGAAAACAGTTCCGAAAATACGGGGAACGTAACCCACAATTATCGGAGATGTCGAATGACAATATATATAATTATATTTTACGAAACCTAATTACGTGGCATGACAAGATATATTTTATAAATAATCGATTACCCTATTTTCCAAAACAACGAGTATACGTACTTTCCGAAAATAAATACTGAACCGAGTTTCAAAGATATGAACCATAGTTGTTATGTGTATTTCAATAGTATTTATAAATACGAATCAGGTTTTGATATCGACTGGGTAGATTTGATAATAAGGACGTGTTAAGCATAAACGATTATCTGAATTAGGGTATTTCAACCCTGTAGGTCCTAGTCGGAAGACCCGAGGAGTGACGTCGGACTAAGAATAACCTAGTGGTCAATTGTCAGACTCATCAAGATTCCAATCGAAGGACCTAAAGGATAGGATTGTATCCACAATAGGGTAGTGGAATGACGATAAAGCCGAACGTTCAAGTCAAACCAAAGTCAACCAGTGATAGTGATTAAAGCTTATCAAGGCAAGTATTCCCAAACTTTCTTTTAAATACTGCAAGTATTCCTTACTTTTCTCGTAAAATACTGCAATTACTTTATTCCTATTTTAAGTTCAGAATAGTTAACTATTTTATATTTCGCTGCAATTACTCTTAATTATGCAAGTACCCTTCATTATTATTCCTTTATTATCAATTGATCTCTTAAGCAAATACCTATCGTTCCGGGTTATTTGCGAACCCTGAATAGGGATGTTTTGAAATCAAAGTGATTTGACATCAAAATACTCAATGGACTGGATGGTTATGATACGGGACGAGTATAACCCGAACCCTTGATTATTAGGCCATAGTTGCCTGGGTACCCCATATGTTGGTTGGGTCTATGCAGTTGGGTATAGATCTGCACTATCTCCTGACTGATCAGCAAGTTATAGTGCATATATTGGTTTCTAGTGTCCAGTCTAATTTATTGTTGATCGCCATTAACGACATTCTCTCTCGAAAGGTTTTTATGATTCCAAAAACTGGACAAAACCCTGATTCAGGAGACGAATCTGGGAATCGCTTGTCACTTTTGGATTTATAGTTAAAGGCTGGTAACAACCAGTGTTTATTCGCTCACCTTCCTCAAATAAGTAGAATTATTAAAAATTTCTTTAAGTTTTTGTCCAAAAATTTTTCCTTTTATAATGATACTTGAAAATCACTTATATACTTGCTGGGCATTTTTGGCTCACTCCTGCTTTGTAAATTCTTATTTCTTTCAGAAGCAGGTAAGGATAAAAGTGAATAGCTTCCGTTAGACAGCAGAAGTTTGAGAGATCTTCGCTGCGAGAGGACGAAGATGTTAAAAAAATAAGACAAGGGCATTAGCATAAAGGTATTTAAACTTGTATTGTAGTTGTTGTGAATTGTAGAAGGTTAGATTCTTGTTTCATACCATAACCTGTTAACGATCCGGATTCAAGGGGTTATTTACATATTATTTTATTTTATGTAAAGATTGTTTAGTGACACCAAATCTTGACCCCGGATTTGGGATGTTACATCATACATCTCTGAAATGTGGCTGGTGCACCACAAAGACCAAAAAAAACTCGTCTAAAGGCGAAAGTACCAAATGGACAAGTGAAGGTAGTCTTCTCCTGATCTTTTGGAGCGATACAAATCTGGTTGTAACCCGAATAACCATCCAGAAGATAGTAATACTCATGACCGGCCAACCTGTCAAACATCTGATCAATGAAGGGCAATGGAAAATGGTCTTTCCTAGTGGCTTTGTTCAGCTTCCGACAGTCCCAACAGACTCTCCACCCCATGACTGTCCGTGTAGGAATAAGCTCATTCTTTTTCATTTATTACCACAGTAATTCCACTTTTCTTTGGCACACATTGAACCGGGCTTACCCATGAACTGTCAGAGATATGATAGATGATCCCTGCATCTAGCCACTTCAAAATTTCCTTCTTCACTACCTCCTTCATGATAGGATTAAGTCTTCTTTGCTGCTCGACTATAGGCTTGCTACCTTCCTCTAGCAGAATTTTATGCATACAGTAAGAATGACTGATCTCCTTGATATATGCTATAGTCCATCCAATTGCCGACTTAAATTCTCTCAGAATCCTCAAAAGCTTTTCCTTATCACTACCTGAAAGGTCAGATGCAATAATAACAGGCAGAGTAGATGCACACCTAAAAGTGTATACCTCAAATGCTTAGGTAAAGGCTTAAGCTCAAGAGAGGGGGCTTCCTCAATAGAAGGCTTGAGGCATTTAGGAACTTTGTTCAATTCCTCCATTCCAAGGGATTCAAAAGGCATATCAATCTTCCTTTTCTAGGGAGAAGCATTCAAATACTGCAATTGTTCTTCACTTCATCTTCACCGTCTGAATTCCCCAATAAGGCTTTTTTTAAGGCATCAGACCTTAACAATGATCAAGTTCCGATGTCATATAAGTTGGTTTTGGATGAGGCAAGTCCAACTGCTTGAAGATTGACAAAGGCATCAGATTGATGCTAGCTCCCAAGTCACATAAGCATCTATCAAAAGACACTTTTCCAATAGTGCATAGAATAGTGAAGCTTCCATGATCCTTAAGCTTCGGAGGCAACTTCTGTTGCAGCACAGCACTGCATTCCTCCGTGAGAGCGACAGTCTCTAAATCATCTAGCTTCACTTTCCGAGAGAGAATACCTTTCATAAACTTTGCATAACTAGGCATCTGCTTAAGAGCCTCAGAGAAAGGTATGTTGATATGAAGTTTCTTGAACACCTCCAAAAACTTCTCAAACTGCTTGTCCAGCTTTTTCTTCTGCAGCTGCTTAGGAAAAGGTGGTGGAGGATAGATCTGTTTCTCCCCTGTATTACCCTCAGGCAGAGTGTGCTCAACAGTAGTCTTCCTTGGTTCCACTTTTTCATCCTACTGCTTTACTTCTTTCTCAGCCTCAGCTTCTTCAATCAACTCTTGAGTTTGTTCGGGATTCTCAACCTTCCCAGACCTCAAAGTGATTGCTTTTACATGCTCCTTAGCTTCCCTCTTTCCTGGAACTTCAGTGTCACCAGGCAATGTACCAGGTTGTCGATTTAGAAAGGCATTGGCAATTTGCCCAATTTGATTTCCCAAGGTCTTGATAGAAACAACTTGACTCTTGTACATGAGCTTCAACTCCTCTAATTCGGATTTTTCATTAGCTTGTTGCAGCTGGAGTTGTTGTTTTGGTGCATACCGCGATTGCTGAAAACCAGGGGGTTGTACTGCTTAGTTGGATACTGCTGATAAGGTTGTTGAACCGCATTCTGAGCGTTCCTCCAACTGAAATTAGGATGATTGCGGTTGTTAGGATGATAGGTGGCTGGCACAGGTTGTTGCGATTGTTGGAAGTTGCTCATGAACTGAGCTGATTCACTGGAAATTATGCACTGATCAGTATCATGGGCACCAGCACAAAGTTCACAGACACTGGTGATTTGATTAACTCCATAATTAGCCAAATTTTCCACCTTCATTATTAGAGCCTTAAGTTGGGAAGCGATAGCAGTTGCTGCGTCCAACTCCAGAATCCCTGCTACTTTTCCCTGAGTCAGTCTCTGGGAAGGATTTTGGTATTCATTAGCAGCCATCAGTTCAATAAGTTCATAAGCTTCATCGTAGCTCTTAGCCCACAAGGCTCCTCCTGATGCTGCATCCAGCATGGGTCTAGAAGTAGGACCCAATCCATTGTAGAAACAGTTGATAATCATTTAATCAGGTATGCCATGGTGTGGGCACTTCCTTAGCATCTCCTTATATCGATCCCAAGCCTCACACAGAGATTCTCATGTTTGCTGAGCAAACTGGGTAAGAGCATTCCTGATTGCAGCAGTCTTCGCCATGGGGAAGAATTTAGTGAGAAACTTTTGAGCGAGATCTTCCCAAGTGGTGATAGACCCTGCTGGTAGAGAATGTAACCAACACCTAGCTTTATCCCTCAGAGAGAATGGGAAGAGTCATAGCTTGATAGCATCTTCAGTCATATCATTGAACTTGAAAGTGTCGCATATTTCGATGAAATCCCTGAATTGAATGTTGGGGTCTTCAGTAGGAGTACCCACAAACTGAACTGAGTTTTGTATCATCTGGATTATGCTTGACTTGATCTCAAAAGTGTTAGCCCTAATGGCTGGTCTAATGATGCTAGACTGAATGTCATTAATCTTAGGCTTATAACAGTCCATCAAAGCCTTCGGATTATCCGCTTGATCAACCATAGCTACTACAATTGGCTCTTCAACTTTCTCTTCTGCTTCTACCTTCTTTTCTTCCTCAAAAACTTCCCTACGTACTACCACAAGTTCTTCCTCGGCTTTATCCAGAGTTCTCTTACGAGTACGTGAATGCGTATGCATACACCTTCGCTAGAGCACTTGAAATAAAACAAGGAAACAAATAAATAACAATGTCCGAGTCAATGAACTTTAACGACCACTGATGGAAAGCACATAAACTATCAATTAACACTGCAGTCCCCGACAGTGGCACCAAAAACTTGTTAGTCGCTAAATACGCGCTAATAATACACGCAAGTATACGAGTTTGCAAGTAGTATAGAATCTTTTCTAGTTCGTTCCCACAGAGATTGTATTGGTTAACTAAGTAATTCATGCACCTAAGCAACAATGTATGGTTATTATTCAATGCTAAGACGATAACAAAGTGAGGTTGTTTATAACTAAGAATTACACTAATAATTATAACTACGAGAATAAGATTGATTGAATTAATATGAATGACAACATGGGATTCTAACTTCATTAAATAATTCATTCAATAGCCTTATTGTTCTTAACCTTAGCATGCAATGGTGATGATACTAATCAGACAACACGAAATTGATAAACGCCAACTTTCGTTGCACGAGTACCATTCTACCAGATATCTACAAAAGAGATAGAAGCTGAATAGGCACCAATTATATTGAGACCCTATATGTCTATAAAATTTGACAACATAACGGTTTAAGCACAAGTTATCTATCTTGATTACATAGGGCAAGTAAGATAGTTAAAATTACCTACGAATCATGCGTAACTGTAATAACTCGAATTTTTGAGACCTTGTAAAACATTTAATGAATAGTAACCTTGACAGAAGGGAAAACTTTTGAGCCCACACTAGATAGTGCATAAGAAAATGAGTTTCGGAATAGATATTACGACTATACGTACCAAATGAGTGTATGTAAACGCTATTAGTTTTCGAAGAAAACGAACTTTGAAAAACAACCGTAATTACGACTTATCAAGGACTACGGGAATCACAATATAATTACGAGATTAAAATCCTACGGATTTATATTCAAATAGGATAAATAAAAATATAAGGAATAAATACGAAAAGAATTACATTGCGAACCAATTACGAATAAGTATTGCGGAGAACGTTTAAGTAACCGAGCGAACGCGTAAACGATTAATTAAACGTAACGCACTAACTAAACCATGGTAAGGAAGTAACCATGGTTACTTCATCAAATAGTAATCTAACCCTAGGATGATCAAGCTAGCTAGCAAATAGTGTGCTAAGGAGCTAACCTTGTAGTTTAGCTTGTAAGCTAGCAAGCTACAAAGATTTGTCCATGGATTTGAAGACAAGGAATAAACCTAAGCTATCCTAGGAAGAATAAAGATCAACTTGCAAAGATATCAAGTCACCTTCCAAGAAGCAACCTAGAATTCATCCAAGAGAAGCAACCAAGGGCTATAAATACCCCCCACCCCCAAAAGCTCCCATTCGGCTATTTTGAAGAAAAGAAGGAAATTGTAATTCAAAAATCCAAGCTCTAGTTCTTGTAAAATCCCAAAATTATTTCCCAAGCCTCCTAGAAACTAAACTAAGGTAAGAAAAATCTTTCATCTCTTTTTATCAAGGTTTGATGGGTGGAATAAATTCAAGAAACTCACTAGTGAATAGTGTGAATAGTAACCTCTCTTTGGTTTCTTGATTTTAATGGTGGTTTTAGGTTCCAAAAATCATACCAAGCACTTCCAAGCCTCCACCATCCTCAAGAAAACATCTCAAGCTTTCAATAAAGGTAAAAATCTTTGGCCTAACTTTATTTAAGGTTCATGTTAAGATCCATTTAGTGGGTGTTAGTAAACCTAGCTTACTAAGTGTTGTTTATAAAATCTTGATGATTAAGTTAAGTAGATTTAAGGTTGGTTGTTGTTTCCTTAAGAACATGATGTTCTTGAGAGGAGTTTGTGTGTTGATGATGATATAATGATTGTTTGTGGTTGTGTTGATAGTTAAGGCATAAACGAAACCCCGATCGTAAACGTAACTTCGTTAAAACAACAAACCGTAACTTTAAGTTTCTGCAGAAAGTCTCGAAGTTGTAAACTATAGATTCTTGAGAAATAACCTTTTTTTAAGATAAAAAATGTTATAAGGATCGTTTAGGCGCTTGAATCGCTTAATTCCTATTTATGGATCAAAAGTTATGATCGTTTTAGTAAAAGTGTTTTACGCGACAAAAACTGCTACAAATCACAAATTTTGGAAATATAAAGGATAGACTTAAAAGTATTAATAAATCATGAAATTTTTACAGAGAGTAACATTTGGAGTTTCCTAACTGTCATAAAAATTTCAAGTGAAAATAATGAATTTTCAATTTTATAAAAATGTCGGAGCCGAGACCGCGCGAGTAGAAACCGTAAGAATCCTTAAGCGGAGCCGACAACGATAATGAGAATGAACTCAAGATACTTAGGAAAATGAAGTGACCATAAAGTGTTTATGACTTAAAAGAAATGTTAAGGGTAGTATGAGTTGAGAGGGTGTATAATGAGTAGCGCATGAGTGCGAGTTACCGTGAATTAGGACGGAACCTAACGAAATGAAATGTGTTTATGGTTATAGATTTCCGAGCGGAACCTAGTGCATCCTCTACCTCGAGATACCCAGGCAAGTTTACAAACCCAACTCCATTTTTCTGTTGTGTTATGAAAAGATTGTTTTACTATCATCGCATAAATACTATGTTTGCCATGATACGTAGTTTTGAATTTTCGCATGATATAGCGATGTTGTACGATAAGTATATATCGTGAAATGTTATTTCACTTTAAGCGTAATGTATGATAGAAGACCGAGGGTCGGTCGGGATTTAAGATAAAACCCGGGAATCATTCCGGAGATATTATAGGATGGATATAAGTCCATAATAGTATGTTTTAAAGGGACTCATCGTCCACTTACGAAACATTAAAACACCTCGAAATTTTAAAATGATTTCCCAATGAGCATATTCCCTCAACTATATTTTATTGATTCGGATATTAATTATTATATACGTATTCCTTTATTATAGGAGTAGTATACTTCAACGTTTATTTACTCTAACCCGATTAATCATTATAGATTAATAATTGTGTAAACACAAACTAGTTGAGGAATATTATTTAAATAAATCTTTTAAAAGAATAACTCATTCGAGGTATGATGAATACCAATTATAATTTAATTATTTATAGACTATTATTTAATTATTGATTATTTATTTGAGGATTGTTATTGATTTAAAGATCATAGATCCTGATATACCTTCTGATTTAGAAGTATCATTCGAATAATTTCAGATCGTCGGTGAATATTATCCCGACTTATTATTATATTGAATATAGTTTCAAGAAGAAACTTTCCCCTTATTAATTATCTGTTGACAACGGTCAACTCACATCCCTAGTACTTCCTCCGAAATTCTCAGAAGTACGTATATACATATATATACACTTATATTCTAAAAAGATAAATTATCTCTATCAACAAGGAAAACGCTTGGGGAACTTCGATGTGGTTCAAGTTCCCGGGATGGATAGAATTCTGTTGAAGGACAATGGAGGGGTAGACTCTGGTACTATGTGTGCTGGATGGGCTACCAAAGGTACCACAGGCGAAGGTACTTTGTGTACTCAGGAACTTGTGAAGTATGTGTATACCCGAAAATGGGACACGTAGCCCGAATGCGGCCAGGGTGATACCCGAGAGATGACGGTATTAGTCCTTTTACTAGTAAAGAAGGTTACTTTCCGTAGGACGACTGATCATCGTATGCGGTGGCTCCTGTGAGATGTCCAAAATCTTCCAATTGGAATTGATATGCAATACCGTAACCCAAGCCTAGGTGCTAGGATTACTATTAAGGTATTCGCAGGTTATAAAAACCCCTTAAAAGAATTATTCTCATAAGAAGGTGTGGGACACCGAGAAATCTACTTTTAAATAAAACATATATATATAATATATGATGTTATTATACAGTCATTTTTATACTGTACATAATTATGCTGAGCATCTTAGCTCACACTTGTTTTCTTAAATTGACACAACACAACAGTGAATCAAGATGCCTGCCATGAGAACCACAGCCAGGAAACGGGTAGGAAATGGCCAGCTGTTCCGTAGATTGTTTGGTGCAGTACCTCAGGTAGTCAGAATAAGCTGGATTAGTTTTCAGTTGTTTATAGTTCGGCTTATTTATAAGTATGGTTTATGTAAAATAAGAAATAAGAAGCGTATATTCGGCCGGCGGATTAACCTTACTTAAAGGTCACCCCCGGTAAGACTAATTACATTTGGGTTGTAATAAAATTCTCTAGTAATGATGGTTCATTTCCAAGACAATAACCTGTAGTGTGTGTGTGTTAAGTGTGGGGTCGTGAAGCGTGAGTATTTACATATTGTAGTGTGAGTTGTGTGAGTTTAGATAGCGTGGCTTCCGAGACTCCTGACCCCGGGTTTTGGGTCGCCACAGAAATGGTATCAGAGCCTTAGGTTATCAAATCTTGGAAATGATAGGATATAAAATATGTAGACCTAAGAATAATAACACAATCAATTAGAGCTCAAGTCGAGTTCGTCGTCGGGCTACACGGGCAGTCTTGACTGTTTTACCCTCAAGGGAATTCCAACTCTAAGTTAGTAACACCTTGCCTATTGTGTCAGGTACCAGTGGAGCCTAGGAGGGAGGTTGACCCTGTTGATGATTTGATGATTCCTGAGCATAACCCTATTCCCGAGCCAGAGAGCCCACCCATTGATGATTCAGACAATGACCCTACTGAGGATGTCCTAGAGGAGGAGACTGAGCTTCCTATCCCTGTAGCTAATGGCATAGTATGGAGAGATGTAGAGATGTACCCACACCAGGCTATTCGCTCTCCTACACCACCCCCAGGGATCCAGAGCCCTATGTCCTATACGGATGACGATGATGAAGAGGCGATACGCGCACAGTTCCATGAGGTCCAGAACATGTCCTCTAGCGACCCAGACTCACCTCTACCACCACCGGCGACCATGCATGTAGCCGTACACGACTGGGTAGTGAGTCAGCTTAACGCTGAGATCACGGCGGCGTCTGCCCGCATTGCTGAGTTACGCCAGGCACTGACAGCTGAGAGAGCTACCCGACTAGGATACCCCGGAGATTTCAGAGCTGCTTCCCCAGCCATAGCCTGTAGAGAGATCGATGGGATCGAGTTCCGTACCGGGGTTCAGATGAGGATGACATCAGTGGGAGGATACATCCCGGTAGTCGATGCAGAGATGATGATTGCAGGAGCGATGAGGAGGGTGCGTGACCTCACTCGCAGTGATAGTGACTGAGAGATTAGTGACTAGATGTAGACCTTGAAGAAGGCTGATTGACTTGTCACCAATTTTTATAGGATTGCTAGTAGTAGATAGCGTTCCTAGCCTTTCAGGGTACACGGCTTATGTATTTTCCTTTCAGTATTTAGAACTAGCAGTGTTAGATTATAATCAGGAATGTATGAATTCGGCTAGTTGTTTCATCCCCAAGATATAATTGGGAGATCTTATGAATATATCGAAGCAGTTATTAAAGAATTGGTGATTATATTAATGCACTTTATAAAACATGTTAAGTAATAAATGACATGCTTATATATGAATAAAATAACCTAACTGTCATAATCATGTGACCAATTTTCCTTATCAGAATAATGCCACCCCATAGAAGAGGAACCAGGGCACAACCCACAGAGTCTGTTAACCAACAACGAGGTGACCCAGTAGTAAATGAGGGAAGTGAAGAAGACATAGACTATAATGAATATGATGAGGAAGAATATGTAGAAGAAGAGGCTGAGGATACCCATCAGGGAGGGAACCCCGTAAATGAATTTATGGAACTGCTAAGGGCAAATCTGAACCAACAGCCTATTCCACCACAGCCCCCTGCTGCCCAACAGACTACAGCTACTGTCTTTAGAGCCTCCAAGTCCCTCAAACCCCCAGAGTTTCTAGGATCTGCTGACCCCGTTGAAGCACGGGCCTGGCTCAAAGAGATAGAAAAGTCCTTCGAGATACTAGGAGTTGAGGAACGACATAAGACCATTTTCGCTTCTTACATGTTGAAAGGAGAAGCTAACTATTGGTGGGAGTCCAAACGAAACCTAGGAACTGATGCTGTGATCCCATGGGATAGATTTACTCGACTGTTCTTAGACAAATACTTCCCTAGGTTTATGGAAACCCAGATGGAGATTAGGTTTATGGAGTTGAAACAGGATAAGATGACCGTGGCAGAATATGAGGCCAAATTTACTGAGTTGTCTAGATTTGTGCCTGAGTTTGTGAGTACTGAAGAAAAGAAAGCGCGAAGGTTCCAGCTTGGTCTGAAATAATGGATACAGAACCGAGTAGGAGTGTTAGAACTGACAGACTATTTCACCTTAATACAGAAAGCCTCGATTGTTGAAGCTAGTAGTGAGCAGACTGTGAAAGGAAAGGAGAATAGGAAGAGGAAGATAGGAAGCCAAGGAATAGGAACCGGAAACAGGAGCCTTCCAAGTAGGTTCGTCAGGGGAGCGGTGTCCCAATATGCAAGAGGCCCCGGATTTAGAAAGGCCCCAAGTGAGAGCGTTGGCCAGGGCGGCGGACAATCTAGGGCAACATTTCATAGCCAACCACGTGCCCCAATACCAGAATGTCAAACCTGTAAGAAGAGGCACCTTGGAGTGTGTAACCAGACAAGAGCCCCTCTGAGATGTTACCTGTGTGACCAAATCGGGCACCTTGCCAACAGTTGCACACGGCCCAAAGTAACGTGTTTCCAGTGTGGGAAGGTAGGACACATGAAGCGGGATTGCCCAACGTTGAAGCCCCCAGCCTCAGGAATGAGTAGAGCTGCATCTAACCGACCTCCAGCCGCTAGGACCTTCAACATGACTGTTCAGGATGCTGTCCGAAACAATGACGTGATAGCAGGTACCCTTTTGTTAAATTCCGAACATGCAAATGTCCTATTTGATTCTGGAGCAACCAAGTCTTTTATATCTCAAGATTTTGCTAGTAAGTTAAAACTTAATGCCATACCCTTACGTGAGGTATTACGAGTGGAAATAGCAAACAAGGAAATAATCCCTGTAAATCAAATATACCCTAAGTGCAAGCTGAAATTAGAAGAGAAGATCTTCGAGGTCGACTTAATACCATTCGCGTTAGGAGAATTTGATGTGATCTTAGGAATGGATTGGTTATCCCGTAACGGAGCGCAAATAGATTGTGAACAGAAGAAAGTTAAGATAAGAGTGCAGAATGATAAAGAAGTAGAGTTTAAAGGTCAACGATAGAACCAGAAATTTTTGACCATGCTTCAAGCAAAAAGATTGTTGAGGAAAGGTAACGAGGCCTATTTGGCTTATGTGATAGATACCCAGAAGGAGGTCCCCAACATACAGGACATAGCCATAGTAAACGAATTCGAGGATGTATTTCCAGAAAACTTACCAGGATTACCACCTGACAGAGAAATCGAGTTCGCTATAGAGTTAGCACCAGGAACGGCGCCAGTATCCAAGGCCTCATATAGGTTAGCCCCAGTTGAGATGAAAGAACTAGCTTCTCAACTGCAAGAATTATTAGATAACGGAATGATAAGGCCCAATGTGTCACCATGGGGAGCACCAGTACTATTCGTAAAGAAAAAGGACGGTAACATGAGATTATGTATAGACTATCGAGAGCTGAATAGGATGACTATAAAGAATAGGTACCCTCTTCCCAGAATTGACGACCTATTCGACCAACTCAAAGGAGCTGTACATTTTTCCAAAATAGACTTAAGGACAGGATATCACCAGTTGAAAATCAAACCGGAAGATATACCAAAGACTGCTTTTCGTACTAGGTATGGACACTATGAGTTCTTAGTCATGTCGTTTGGATTAACCAATGCACCCGCAGCCTTTATGGATTTGATGAACAGAGTGTTCAAAAAGTACCTAAACATATGTGTGATAGTTTTTATAGATGATATTCTGATCTACTCAAGGATAGAGCAAGAACATGCGGAACATTTGAGGATAGTCTTAGAAATCTTGAGGAATGAGAAATTGTATGCCAAGTTTTCGAAGTGCGAATTTTGGCTGAGAGAAGTTCAGTTTTTAGGACATGTGGTGAGTAGCAAAGGAGTTTTAGTTGACCCCGCCAAAATAGAGGCGGTATCCAATTGGGAAAGACCAGCAACCCCGACAGAGGTTAGGCGTTTCGTAGGTTTAGCAGGTTATTACCGGAGATTCATGCAAGACTTCGCTAAGATAGCCGGTCCACTGACTAGACTTACCCGGAAGGCAGAAAAGTTTGTATGGACGGAAAAGTGTGAAGAGAGTTTTCAAGAACTGAAAAAGAGGCTGGTGTCAGCACCAGTGCTCGCTCTTCCCGATGGAAAGGGAGAGTTTGTGATATATAGCGACGCATCACTTAAAGGATTAGGATGTGTACTAATGCAGCACAACAAGGTTATAGCGTATGCCTCTCGACAATTGAAGGAGTATGAGAGCCGATACCCTACGCATGACCTAGAATTAGCAGCCATAGTATTTGCCCTAAATATTTGGAGACATTACCTATACGGTGAGAAATGCGAGATCTACACTGACCATAAAAGCCTCAAATATATTTTTACTCAGAAGGAACTAAACATAAGATAAAGGAGATGGTTAGAGTTGATAAAGGACTACGACTGTGAAATTTTGTATCACCCGGGTAAAGCCAATGTGGTGGCTGACGCCCTTAGTAGGAAGGAAAGACTCAAAATGATAATGACATCGGAGGAATTAGTTAAGGAATTTGAGAAGATGGAAATCAATGTAAGAATGACCGGTAAGAGAACAGAAGGATTATTAGAGATTAAGCTAGTACCAGAACTGACTACAAAGATACGAGTATGTCAGGAAAAGAAGATGAGCGAGGAAAAAGGGACATTGACCGGTGAGGAAGTAAGATGCGAGAAGGATGAGGAAGGGATCATGAGGTATGCGTCCCGGATTTGGATTCTGAATGTGCAAGAATTAAAGGACGAGCTGTTGCATGAAGGGCACAAATCTAGATATTCAATCCACCCTGGAAGTACGAAAATGTACCATGACCTTAAGGAATATTATTGGTGGCCTAACATGAAGAGAGAAGTAGCGGAGTGGGTTAGCAAGTGCTTGACATGCCAAAGAGTGAAGGCGGAACACCAGCGACCTAGTGGACTGTTACGGCCCCTAGAAATTCCGGAATGGAAATGGGAACACATAGCCATGGATTTTGTGACAGGCTTACCTAGGACAAAGACCAATCACGATGCTATATGGGTTATCATTGATAGACTGACCAAGTCCGCACACTTCCTACCAATAAACGAAAGGTACACCGTAGACAAGTTGGTAGATATTTACTTGAAGGGAATTGTAATAAGACACGGCGTTCCTGTAGCCATAGTGTCAGATAGAGACCCAATGTTTAATTCCCGATTTTGGAGAAGCTTCCAGGAATGTGTAGGCACCAGACTAAACATGAGTACCGCTTACCACCCCCAGACGGATGGACAAAGCGAAAGGACTATACAGACCCTAGAAGATATGTTGCGAGTATGTGCCATCGACTTCAAAGGAAATTGGGATGATCACTTACCCCTGATAGAATTTTCTTACAACAATAGCTATCACGCTAGCATAGGAATGCCCCCGTATGAAGCTCTTTACGGGAGAAGATGTCGCTCTCCCCTGTGTTGGGATGAAGTTGGAGAACACAAGCTATTAGGACCAGAGTTAGTCCAGCAGACCAGATAAATGGTGAAACTCATCAGGAAGAGACTAGCAGCAACCCAGGACAGACAAAAGAAGTACGCCGATCAGACCAGGAAGGATAGGGAATATGAAGTAGGAGATTCGGTGTTATTGAAGGTATCTCCGTTGAAAGGAGTGATGAGATTTGGAAAGAAAGGGAAGCTGAGTTCCAGATTCATAGGACCCTTTGAAATTTTGAGGAGGATAGGACCTCTAGCTTACGAGCTCGCCTTGCCTCCTAATTTGCAACAAGTACACAACGTGTTTCACGTATCTATGTTGAGAAAGTACCATGCCGATGCCCGACATGTAATAGAATACGAGCAGGTAGATTTACAACCAAATCTGACCTACATCGAGCAGCCAGTTAGGATAATGGACCAGAAAGAACAAGTGCTGAGGAACAAGACGGTGAAGCTAGTTAGGATATTATGGAGAAATCAAAATGTTGAGGAATCAACTTGGGAACTTGAAGACACCATGAGGAATAGATATCCCCACTTATTTTCTAATAGATTCCGGGACGGAATCCTTGGTAGAGGGGAAGACTGTAATAACTCGAATTTTTGAGACCTTGTAAAATATTTAATGAATAGTAACCCTGACAGACGGGAAAACTTTTGAGCCCACACTAGATAGTGCATAAGAAAATGAGTTTCGGAATAGATATTACGACTATACGTACCAAATGAGTGTATGTAAACGCTATTAGTTTTCGAAGAAAACGAACTTTGAAAAACAACCGTAATTATGACTTATCAAGGACTACGGGAATCACAATATAATTACGAGATTAAAATCCTACGGATTTATATTCAAATAGGATAAATAAAAATATAAGGAATAAATACGAAAAGAATTACATTGCGAACCAATTACGAATAAGTATTGCGGAGAACGTTTAAGTAACCGAGCGAACGCGTAAACGATTAATTAAACGTAACGCACTAACTAAACCATGGTAAGGAAGTTACCATGGTTACTTCATCAAATAGTAAGATAACCCTAGGATGACCAAGCTAGCTAGCAAATAGTGTGCTAAGGAGCTAACCTTGTAGTTTAGCTTGTAAGCTAGCAAGCTACAAAGATTTGTCCATGGATTTGGAGACAAGGAATAAACCTAAGCTATCCTAGGAAGAATAAAGATCAACTTGCAAAGATATCAAGTCACCTTCCAAGAAGCAACCTAGAATTCATCCAAGAGAAGCAACCAAGGGCTATAAATACCCCCCACCCCCAAAAGCTCCCATTCGACTATTTTGAAGAAAAGAAGGAAATTGTAATTCAAAACTCCAAGCTCTAGTTCTTGTAAAATCCCACAATTATTTCCCAAGCCTCCTAGCAACTAAACTAAGGTAAGAAAAATCTTTCATCTCTTTTTATCAAGGTTTGATGGGTGGAATAAATTCAAGAAACTCACTAGTGAATAGTGTGAATAGTAACATCTCTTTGGTTTCTTGATTTTAATGGTGGTTTTAGGTTCCAAAAATCATACCAAGCACTTCCAAGCCTCCACCATCCTCAAGAACACATCTCAAGCTTTCAAGAAAGGTAAAAATCTTTGGCCTAACTTTATTTAAGGTTCATGTTAAGATCCATTTAGTGGGTGTTAGTAAACCTAGCTTACTAAGTGTTGTTTATGAAATCTTGATGATTAAGTTAAGTAGATTTAAGGTTGGTTGTTGTTGCCTCAAGAACATGATGTTATTGAGAGGAGTTTGTGTGTTGATGATGATATGATGATTGTTGGTGGTTGTGTTGATAGTTAAGGCATAAACGAAACCCCGATCGTAAACGTAACTTCGTTAAAAATAACAAACCGTAACTTTAAGTTTCTGCAGAAAGTCTCGAAGTTGTAAACTCTAGATTCTTGAGAAGTAACCTTTGTTTAAGATATAAAATTTTATAAGGATCGTTTAGGCGCTTGAATCGCTTAATTCCGATTTACGGATCAAAAGTTATGATCGTTTTAGTAAAAGTGTTTTACGCGACAAAAACTGCTACAAATCACGAACTTTGGAAATATAAAGGATAGACTTAAAAGTATTCATAAATCATGAAATTTTTACAGAGAGTAACATGTGGAGTTTCCTAACTTTCATAAAAATTTCAAGTGAAAATAATGATTTCTCAATTTTATAAAAATGTCGGAGCCGAGACCGCGCGAGTAGAAACCGTAAGAATCCTTAAGCCGAGCCGACAACGATAATGAGAATGAACTCAAGATACTTAGGAAAATGAAGTGACCATAAAGTGTTTATGACTTAAAAGAAATGTTAAGGTTAGTATGAGTTGAGAGGGTGTATAATGAGTAGCGCATGAGTGCGAGTTACCGTGAATTAGGACGGAACCTAACGAAATGAAATGTGTTTATGGTTATAGATTTCCGAGCGGAACCTAGAGCATCCTCCACCTCGAGATACCCAGGCAAGTTTACAAACCCAACTCCATTTTTCTGTTGTGTTGTGAAAAGATTGTTTTACTATCATCGCATAAATACTATGTTTGCCATGATACGTAGTTTTGAATTTTCGCATGATATAGCGATGTTGTACGATAAGTATATATCGTGAAATGTTATTTCGCTTTAAGCGTAATGTATGATAGAAGACCGAGGGTCGGTCGGGATTTAAGATAAAACCCGGGAATCGTTTCGGAGATATTATAGGACGGATATAAGTCCATAATAGTACGTTTTAAAGGGACCCATCGTCCACTTACGAAACATTAAAACACCTCGAACTTTTAAAACGATTTCCCAATGAGCATATTCCCTCAACTATATTTTATTGATTCGGATATTAAATATTATATACGTATTCCTTTATTATAGGAGTAGTATACTTCAACGTTTATTTACTCAAACCCGATTAATCATTATAGATTATTAATTATGTAAACACAAACTAGTTGAGGAATATTATTTAAATAAATCTTTTAAAAGAATAACTCATTCGAGGTATGATGAATACCAATTATCATTTAATTATTTATAGACTATTATTTAATTATTGATTATTTATTTGAGGATTGTTATTGATTTAAAGATCATAGATCCTGATATACCTTCTGATTTAGAAGTATCATTCGAATAATTTCAGATCGTCGGTGAATATTATCCCGACTTATTATTATATTGAATATAGTTTCAAGAAGAAACTTTCCCCTTATTAATTATCTGTTGACAACGGTTAACTCACATCCCTAGTACTTTCTCCAAAATTCTCGGAAGTACGTTTATACATATATATACACTTATATTCTAAAAAGATAAATTATCTCTATCAACAAGCAAAACGCTTGGGGAACTTCGATGTGGTTCAAGTTCCCGGGATGGATAGAATTCTGTTGAAGGACAATGGAGGGGTAGACTCCGGTACTACGTGTGCTGGATGGGCTACCAAAGGTACCGCAGGCGAAGGTACTTTGTGTACTCAGGAACTTGTGAAGTATGTGTATACCCGAAAATGGGACACGTAGCCCGAATGCGGCCAGGGTGATACCCGAGAGATGACGGTATTAGTCCTTTTACTAGTAAAGAAGGTTACTTTCCGTAGGACGACTGATCATCGTATGCGGTGGCTCCTGTGAGATGTCCAAAATCTTCCAATTGGAATTGATATGCAATACCGTAACCCAAGCCTAGGTGCTGGGATTACTATTAAGGTATTCGCAGGTTATAAAAACCCCTTACAAGAATTATTCTCATAAGAAGGTGTGGGACACCGAGAAATCTACTTTTAAATAAAACATATATATAAAATATATGATGTTATTATACAGTCATTTTTATACTGTACATTATTATGCTGAGCATCTTAGCTCACACTTGTTTTCTTAAATTGACACAACACAACAGTGAATCAAGATGCCTGCCATGAGAACCACAGCCAGGAAACGGGTAGGAAATGGCCAGCTGTTCCTTAGATTGTTTGGTGCAGTACCTCAGGTAGTCGGAATAAGCTGGATTAGTTTTCAGTTGTTTATAGTTCGGCTTATTTATAAGTATGGTTTATGTAAAATAAGAAATAAGAAGCGTATATTCGGCCGACGAATTAACCTTACTTAAAGGTCACCCCCGGTAAGACTAATTACATTTGGGTTGTAATAAAATTCTCTAGTAATGATGGTTCGTTTCCAAGATAATAACCTGTAGTGTGTGTGTGTTAAGTGTGGGGTCGTGAAGCGTGAGTATTTACATATTGTAGTGTGAGTTGTCTGAGTTTAGATAGCGTGGCTTCCGAGACTCCTGACCCCGGGTTTTGGGGCGCCACAGTAACAATACATGAACCTATGCTAGCACGGCAAGTTCTAAATCCTTAAAATCACTTTCGCTTCATTAAGAATTAACCCGCTATCTTATAAGTTCGTGACGCTCACAAGACGAATACGCACAACCAATACTAGGATATCATACAATCACCACATACTAAGGTATCAAATAATTTAACTAAAGAAATCCATAAATAAATCCGCTAGAACCCCACGATAACGACTAGCCCATAATCGAACTCATCGCCAACGTGGGTTCCAATGAAAACATGATAGTAAACGTAGTCTTTATATGAATAAATAAACCAAAGTATAAACAAGCGTAAAGGTTCAGCAAAATAAGAAACAAGCATCCAAATTATAACTCAAAACAAAGATTCACAAGAATAAACTAGATCGTCTTCGCCTTTGTTGAAATGTGTCAAAAGGTCTCTTGTCGTCTTCTCCTATGCTTAATGTCTTGATCTCCCTCTAAAAATGACCTAGAGTTGAGTTTATATAGCAGTACATGCATCCCAGGAGTCCAGCAAATCAAATTATAAAAGAATCAGGATTTGTTTATCCCGACCCAGCGCGGGCGCGCTGACTTCCTGCTCTCCCGGCGCGGCCGCACGCAACACCAGCGCGGGGGCGCCTGCCTTCTGCCAAAAAATATTATTTTCTTCTTCTTTATTCCTTGCAACTTCGAGCCAATCTTTCAAGCTTTTATTCCAACACATCCTAAAAACCATATTAGCATCAAAACAATGCTAATTCACCTCATTCACGAAGTAAATCCTGAAATGCAAAAATACTTGAAAACACGTTAAAACACAAATAACTTGAGTACAAATACACCAACTCAAAGCTTATTAGAGCATAAATATGTGTCATAAATGCCACTTAACAGTTATGCTATGCTGGAATCACCCACAATCTACTATGAAGTTGTGGAGGAGATATGGACAACTGCTGTGTACCAATCTTCTGAGAAGACCATAACTTTCACTCTTAAAGGTAAGCAGTTCTGCATTAACAGTGATACAGTTCAAGCTTGCTTTAAAATTCCTGAAAACACTACTACTATTCCACACACAGATACTGATTTAGTTAACATGCTTAATTCTATTGGCTATGCTCTCCCTACCTCTAAATTAAGTGAGATTAGGGGACTAGGTCTTAGAAAAAAGTGGAGTTATGTGTGTGATGTAGTTACCAAAATATTTTCTGGTAAAGTGAGTAATTTTGATTCTGTTAACATTACCATGCTTAACATGGTTTATATGCTAGTTACTAATAAGTACTTTAACTTCAGTGACATGATCATGTTTGAGTTAGGTTATAAGTTAGGGGAACTTAATAAGAGAGGTAAAAGTGTCCACTATGCTAGATTCTTTATGATGCTTGCTAACCATCTTATTGAGAATATTGTTGTTGAGAACCCAATCAACAAACTGAATTGTTGGGTTCAAGAAAGGAGAATCATTGCAGATCTCAACAGAGCAAGTCACCACAAAGAGGTACCCCTCTTCTTCTTTCCAATCATGGGGAGACCTCAGGTAAGTGAGGTAAGCACCACTGTCTCTGATCTTCCAACCTCATAAATTTCTTTGCCTTTAAGTGTAGCTTTGGCATCTGTGTCTATGACCCAATAGATGCCTACCCAAGCTACCAAAATAACAACTTCAAAATCTAAAGCAAAGAAAGCCCCCTCTGGTTTCTCTCAAAAGAAACCAATTGTAAAAACTACCAAACACAAAGAGGGGAATGTGAAGGAGAGTGATTTAGGTGAGGGACATGGTAAAAATTAAAGAAACCCTAAGGATAAGGCTGGTGAGATTAGTGTACCCAAGCCTAGCCACACCACAGTTTCCCAACAAACTGTGGTTGTTAATAAGGAAATCAGCTCAATTCTAGTTACATCCTCCCAAAAGGATGTTACTATTGAAACAAGCTCCCAACCAGGAGCACAGGACATGAAGGTAAGAGACACAAGTTCACCACAAACTTGTGCCAGAAAGAAAAAATCTAAAACCCTTGGGGATGCACAGGGAACACACACAGTGCAAACTGGAGCTAAAGACTAAGTCACTGCACCATCTCAAAGTCAGCTTGATGTGGCTTCAATAAATGTGAAGTTATAGCCAAAATCATTAATAATTGAAGCACCTGAAACACTAAATTCACCCACACACTCACTGGATGTAGACATGATTCATACATCACTTCCAAATTCTCCATCTTTAACTTTATTGGAGAAGCCAAAAATCCAAGCAAGTGAGCATCATCTTTTAGATGATTTGTTGGCTAACTTGCCAATTCTTTCTGAGTCTATTGAGACATCTGTGCCTATATTTTCATCAATCTGCACAGAGTCTACAATAGTCTCCACTACAAACTCATTCATTTCTTCTATCCCGGTGGATATTGTTCATCCGTCGAGTAGTGATTGTATCCCGACGGATGTGCCTAACAGCAGTCATCCGTCGGCTAGCCAAACTACTATCCCGATGGATGTTCCACATCCGTCGGTACTCTATCCACAACTTCAAATCCCAACAATTGTCAAAAGTGCAGATGACCTAGTAATAGTGGAATCACTCTTAGGACTGAGGGCATGTAGTGAATTGAGTGAGAGGCTGGGTTGCTCCCAGGCAAAAGGAGAGGAAATGAGTGATCAAATGCAAACCATTTCTTTAGGTTTGGAAAAAGTGAGTGAGGGGAGATCCACCTTAGTATGTGAAGGTGAGGGTGTGAGGGTGGTGAGCTAAGGGGAGCCCTTTATGCAAGAAAAGAGAGATCATGAGAGAAATGTAGGTACAGGAGAAATAAGGATGAACATCATTGTTAGTGAGTCAATGAATGTCAATAATGCAGACAGAGAGAAACTATCTCAGCATGATCAAGCTGTCATAAATTCCATCTCTTTGGATGCTGAGACATTTACTCATCATGTTCCAGCATATCAACTTTTGGCTGGACAGGGCAATGAAAATGCAGAAAAGATACTGAACTTGGTGCAAACTACTCAATCAATGCAAAGAGCAAAGGATGCCATCACATGCATGCCACTTAGAGCTGGTGATGATGTTGACTATGGTACTGGTGAGTCTGCAGATTTCTTTGGAGATGATGGTGATGATAGTGAAGAGCTCATGGACATAGGTAGGGCTGTGCAACAGTTGGTTTGGTCAGTTTTTTACGATTAAATCAGACCGGACCATATATAACGGTTTTATAGAATATCAGACCGGGCCAGACCGTTTGAAATTTCAGACCAGACCAGACCGCAAGTTAACGGTCAGGTCCAGTCGGTAACGGTTTGAAACCTAACTAAATACATAAATATAAAATTTATTATTTTTTTAAAATTTAGAATACAAATCTTACATGTAAAATATGAATTTAAAGATATTGATTATAAAATATATATAAAAAGTATAAAATAAACTTAAGTAATTTAATATATATACACATAAAAATGGTATATAATTATAATAAATATATTAATATATATTGAAACAGTCCGGTTCGACTTTAACGGTCCGGTTTGGAGATGAAAACCAGGTGGAACCGTAAAATAACGGTTTTTATTCATACCAAACCTAGACCAAGCTGAACCCCCAAAAAAACCGTAAAAATGGTTTGGTCGATTTGGTCCGGTCCGGTTCGGTCGGTTTGACTTTTTTTGCTCACCCCTAGACATAGGGGAGAAGCAGGCCCTAGCTCTAGATCAAACATTCCTTCTTGGGTGTTTTCTAAAGAGTGTGATGAGCATCATTTCAACACAACTCTATTTCACATCATCCAACAGACACACAATGCTCTTCAGGCCACTACCAATGCTAGTACCAAGAAGCTTCTACAGGCACATCTCAACTCTCTGCAACTCCATAAAATACAAGTTCTTCAACACAACAAAGATGTCATTTCCATCAAGACATAGATTGACCAAGTTAAGAAGAGTGTCTCTGAAAGATTGGATGCTACATTTCCAAATACAACAATGCTTGACATCAATAGACAGTTGAGAAGAAATTCAAATCTTGCAGCTAACATGGATTCCTTGGACTCTAGATTGCAAGTTGTGGAAGCATCTCTAACAACCATTCATCTTCATCAAGCACAGAAAACTCAGTTGCTACAAAACCTGGTGGCTGCACAAACTTCTAACTCCACTCTACTTGATGATAACAAAAAGGGGGAGAAAGAATCAATAATTTAAGTCAGTCAAGCAGAGCCAACCAATGAGGGGGAGCATGTGATAAATGTTCAGATCAGTCAAGTAATTGTTCCAGAAATTACTCTGCCAAAGCCACCAGTATTGGATAACATTAATCTGATCCAAATAGCAGTTGCTAAACTTGAGTCTAAGACAAATCCCAAGATGCTTGATGTTGCAGCTGTTGAGAAGGAACTAGATGAGAAATGGAAGAAGATTGATGCAGCTATTTAGGAGAAATTTGGTCAGCTACAGAAGCTAGACAAGACCTTTCATCACCATTCTCAAGACAAACACATCTTAGTGCATGAAATGAGTCTAGGCAACTTGGAAAAAGGCCAAACTTCTTGCATCAAAGCTCCAAAGGCAAATCTGGTCTTGAAGAAACTACTCAAAGTTCTCAGACAAAAATCATGCGGATCTTGTGTTTGAGACACCTAGGCCAGATGAGCAGAAGCTTTTGGCTAGGTCAATTGCATTTTTCAAGGATCCAACTGATTTAGTACTTAAAAGAAGAATTGCCAAAATCTACATAAATGGTAAGGAAATCTGTGTGGTGGCTGGACACACTCTATTTATGGAAGCTAAGAAAGAAGAAAAAGAAAGGATCAATCAAGAAAAGAAGCAGGCTGCTCTAGATGCTAAAAAGCTCAAACAAAAGAAGGAGCAAGCTGCTATCTTGACCAAACTTCAAGCTGTGAAGACTACAACAGAGATTTCTGCACAACCATCTATGATTACCGAAGATAAAGATCATAAAGTGCAAGATGCACCCCAACAGATAAAAAAACCAAGGTACAAGCAAAGAATCAAGAGAAAATTGGACTTTAGTGATGAGGAAATGGAAGACTACATTCCCAAATAGTCTACATCTATAACTCAGTCATCCAAGCCACCAGTGGTACAGGAAGAATTCAAGGTAGATCCTACAAAGAACTTTCATGGTGAGCCATAGTTTCCAAGGATGAGCCAATAGATTGGGAAAGTTTGCCAATTCCTGAACTCAACTTACCTATCTTCAACAAGCCAAAGAAAACAAAGACTAGAGCAATCAAGAAAGTGAAGCCTGTGACTCTTAGATCCAAGACCCTAATCAAATCTCAATCTACAGTCAATACGGGAGATCTTTTATACATCTGTGACATCAAGGAGTTCTCTGAAATAAACCTCTACTTGGATGAATTAGAAGAAGTAAGAGAGATTGATGCTCACAGACATCTTCCTGAAAGGCTGGTGTTCAAGTACAAGGGAGGGAGAGAAATCACATGGCCACTATACAGGATTCTTTAAGAAAGCCAATCTGTTATGATAAAAGTCTTCTCATCCTTCAAGAAGAACTTTGGGTTCAATGTAACTGCAAAGAAACTGGTTCTAAAGAAGATAGAAGAAATGAGGAGTAATAAAGCCAAGAATGCACTTCCAAGAACTCTTACAATCCCCTTCACAGGAAAGAGAGTGCATTTGAGGCCTTATTGGCTGATGGAATTCATGGATGATAAGGGATTAAGAAGATTCTTCAGACTGGATGATCAATTCAATATCTCTATCAATGAGACTCTATTGGAAATGCAAGAAATGTTGGATCTATCTGAAGCTGATGAACTTGAATTCTACAAACAACTCCAGAATTAAATAGAAGAAAACAACAAGAAGCTTGGGAAGAAATCCAGACAATCAAGGAAATAGATTCATCTGCTCAGGCTAGAGGAGCACCTTGAAAATGATTGTGAGAACTCTTTGTACACTTTTCTTTGTTCAATTTTCAATAAATGTTGTAGCACTTATCAGTTTTATCTACTACTTTTTAATCTGTATTTTTAGGGTGTTTTGTTATCATCAAGTTTCTCTTAATTTATGGCTACAATTCCAGTAGACATAAATTGGGGGAGATTGTTAGGAATATGTTGTGAACTTGATGATAAGTTAAACAAAACACCTTAGTAGATTTAACTTAGTGAATTTTGTAGCTCTCGATGGATGATCTAATATAGTCCCGACGGATGAACTTTATAGTCCCGACGGATGATAATTTGACATCCATCGAGAGTGTAGCTTATGTAACAATAAGAACTATAGCACATTTCTGCAAACAACATATTTTAGTCAAGTAGATTGTGTAGGATTCTGTAAGTCATGTTGACTACTAGATTGATATGCAGAATAGGTTGACTAATTGTAAATATGAGATGTCTTGTAATTCTGTATAAGTGAAATAGAGTCAAGTGGCAGATAAACTCCCGAAGGATGATCTACAAGACTCCCGACGGATGATCAATAAAGCTCCCGACGGATGACAAACATAGTCCCGATGGATGATCAAATTCAAATAGCTGTTGACAGTGACAACACAGTCATATGCGTTGGGTGTTTGCAAAAGGAATGTGGTAGCCTGTTAAGTAGGATTTCGAGAACAAAGAAGCATTACCATTTCCATGCAATTGTGAAGATATTCAAAGATGCTGGAATATAGTAATGAAGTAGCATAGAGTTAGACTAGATATATTTTGTTTTATTATCTTGTCTTATTGTCATGTGAACTTGGTGATATATAAACCAAGTATAGCATGTAGAATAATTAACTAAGAAAATACATTTTTCCAGAGAAACATATCAAGCTGTATTCTGTAAGTATTTCTCTGTAGCTTTGTTTGTTCAAACTTGTAAGCAGCTGTGAGCTATTCAAAGCTTCACAGAGTTCTCAATTTGATATATATATGTATATATATCTGGTGGATACATTCAAATCCATCAGAAAGTTTTAAAGCCTTGTGTTTTATTAATTAGTGTTTTGATTTTAACTATCTTTCCATTTCGCACTTCTGCAAATCAAACACTGTTATATGTATTAAGTTAGAATATTTTTAAAATCTTGAAAAGTAGCCAGAATTACATTCAACCCCCCCCCTTTATAATTTTTGTTGTATTGTTAGGGAATAACAATTGGTATCAGAGCAAGCTCTTGAAGAACAAAGAGTATAAAGATCACAACAAACAACAAGATGAACAAAAAGGATGTTGGAGTGAAGATCCCATTTCTAGACAAAGACAACTATCACCACTGGAAGGTGAAGATGCACCTACATCTTCTTTCTCAAGATGAGGCCTATGTGGACTGCATAGAGAGAGGTACTCATGTACCAATGAGAGCTGCAATTGGAAATAAACCATCTGTTCCAAAACCTAGGCATGAATGTTTAGATCCTGATATTGAACGAGTCAGGAAGGACAAAAAGGCCATGAATATATTGTTCAATGGAGTTGATGGTAATATGTTTGATAACATCATTAACTGTAAAACAACCAAAGAGGTTTGGGACACAATCCAGATTATTTGTGATGGTACTGAGCAAGTAAGGGAGAACAAAATGCAGCTATTGATTCAATAATATGGGCATTTCTATTGTGAAGAAATTGAGTCTCTCATTGATATTTTTAGTAGATTTCAAAAGCTACTAAATGCTCTAAAGTTGCGTAGAAGAGTCTATCAAACAAAAGACTCTAACCTCAAGTTCCTTAGACCTCTTCCAAAGGAGTAGAAGCTAATGACAGTCTCATTGAGAAATTCACAAGATTACAAGTATGGCATCCTGAAAACCTATGAGCTTGAAATAGAGCAAAGTGAAAGGATGGAGAAAGGAAGGAAGAAAGGAGGGTCCATAATACTGGTTGCTGAGTTAGAGAAGGAGAAAGAGATGAAGGTGAAAACTGTTGAGTCTACATCAAAGGTCTGTGAAAGCAAGGGTAAAGGGCTGGTAGCTGAAAATGAAGATCAGTTGATCCAATATGGCATGGATGATATTGATGAACATCTAGCATTCCTATCTAGGAGATTTTCCAAGCTCAAATTCAAGAAGAATTTTGGAGCAGCTAAGCTAAACAGAAACATGGTTGATAAGCCAAAATTCAAGTGTTTCAAATGTGGCTTGGCGGGTCATTTTGCCAGTGAATGTAGGAAGTTTGATTCTAACAAAAAGAAGTTTGAGCCTGTTGATTATAAACAAATATACTTTGAGTTGCTCAAACAAAAGGAAAGGGCTTTCATTACACAGGAGAATGACTGGGCAGCAGGTGTGGATGAAGATGAAGAAACAAGCTATGTCAATCTAGCCCTAATGGCCAAATCTGATGAAACGGAAACAAGTTCTTCAAGCAATCTGGTAATCACCACTAACCTAGCACATTTATCTAAAGCTGAGTGTAATGATCAATAAATGACATGTCCACAAAATTATATCACCTACATGTTACACTTAAGTCCCTCACTAAGGAAAATACTAAAACTAAAGAAAACAATTTGTTTTTAAGTGAGAGGAATAATGTGCTAGAGTCTCAGTTTATTGAATTTGAGAAATTAAGAATTGAGTGTAAGATTGCTAAGGATGAATTTACTGAGTCCTTGAAGAAAGAAGAGATTTTAAAGAAGCAGCTTGAACGAGAACAGGAAGTGATTAAGGCAGGGAAATCTTCCAGAGATGTTCATGCTCAAATCACTAAAGTTTAAGGTATTGAGTCCTTTTGTGATGCATCCTGGAAGACGAGTAAAGAGAAGCTTGAGTCCAATTTGGTTGAAGGATTGTTGATAGATGTGCACTCGACGGATGATGAAAATCATCCGTCGGGTAATCAAAAGGATTATCCGTCGAGTGACAAGGAGCCACATCCGTTGGTTGTGAGTAAACCAGTTAGCAAAGCTAAGCTAGCCAAGTTGAATGAGAAATATGGATCAGTTTCTAAGAACTTTATTCCAGGAGAATCAAGTCAAGTCATGAAGAAAAAGAAAGTTAATGTTGGTCATCTGTCTATCAAGCAATTGAATGACAGATTAGAAAAGATTGAGGTTAAAACAGAAGCTAAAAAAATAATAGAATTGGGAAAGTTGGAATTAACAAACACAACAACTACACACCTGATAAATATGCACCAAGAAATATATTTATTCAGTGTGGTAGTGTTAATCACTTGTCTGTTAATTGCAAACTTGCTATGCCTACTTCCATGTCTGCACCCTCTTCTTTTCCCAACATGACTGCCATGCCTACCATGCCTATGAATGTTATGTCTACTCAGAATATGAATGCACAATTTGCTAATATGCCATTTGCACCTAATCCTTATTATGCTGCATTTAATATGCCTCAAATGTCATTTAGCATGCCTTACTGGAATAACATGTTTGTAAATAGCACACATTTTCCTGTTAATCAAAATGTGCATGATAATTTTGTTCTAATGACTGGTCTCAAAGGTCCAACTCAAATGACTAAGGATGAATCAGAAATTCCCAAGTCAAATGAGATCAAAACTAAGAAACCAAAGAAGAAAGCTAACAAGGCAGGATCCAAGGAAACTTGGGTACCAAAATCAACTTGATTTGATTTTGATGTGTGCAGGAAAACAAAAAGAATCTTTGGTATATGGATAGTGGTTGCTCAAGGCACATGACTGGAGATTCTACCCTGCTCACTGAGTTCAAGGAAAGAGATGGCCCAAGTATCACTTTTGGAAGGGTTATACTTTGGGATATGGCTTGATTTCAAAAGAAAATGTCATCATTGAAGAGGTTGCTCTAGTGGATGGTTTCAAGCATAATTTGTTGAGTATCAGCCAACTTTGTGATAAGGGCAACTCGGTTACTTTCAATTCAGAAGCCTGTGTTGTGACAAACATAAAGAGCAACAAAGTGGTTCTCACTGGAGTGAGAAAAGAAAGTGTGTGCCTAGCTGACTTCAACTCATCAAATGCAGAATTAGTCACTTGTCTTCTCAGTAAAGCAAGTCAAGATGAAAGTTGGCTATGGCACAAGAAGCGGTCCCATCTAAACTTTAAGACCATGAATGAGCTTGTCAAGAAAGAACTGGTTAGAGGTATTCCTCAAGTGGAATTTACTTAGGATGGACTGTGTGATGCCTTCCAGAAAGGAAAGCAGATTAAAGCATCATTCAGAAAGAAGCTTGATTCAACAATTGAAGAACCTTTACAACTGTTGCACATGGATTTCTTTGGACCAGTCAATGTGTTGTCCATCTCAAGGAAAAGATATTGCCTAGTAATTGTAGATGATTTCTCAAAGTTCTCTTGGACATATTTTCTAAAGTCTAAAGATAAAGCTAGTGAAATCATCATTAGTCACATAAGACAAGTCAACAATTATCCTGACTTTAAAGTAAGAAGAATCAGGAGTGACAATGGAACTGATTCAAGAATTCTGTAATGAGATCATTTTGTGAAGAGAATGGGATTATGCATGAGTTTTCTGCAGCAAGAACTCCACAACAAAATGGAGTAGTGGAAAGGAAGAACATATCTCTTATTGAAGCTATAAGGATAATGCTTGAAGAATCAAAGTTACCAACATATTTTTGGGCTGAAGCTGTGAATACTGCCTGCTACACTCAGAATATCTCTTTGGTAAATCAAGCAAAGTGCATGACACCCTACCAATTGTTCAAGAATAGGAAGCCAACTCTAAATTTTCTTTATGTCTTTGGCTGCAAATGTTATATCTTAAGGAATCAAACTGATCAACATAAAAAGTTTGATGCTAAAGCAGATGAAGGAATTTTTGTTGGATATGCTGTGGGAAAAGCATATAGAGTCTACAATCTAAGAACCAACATTGTTATGGAATCAGTACATGTTGTGTTTGATGATAAAAAGATTGAAGGACTGCAAGATGGAGATTTCCATGAAAGCCTCAAGTTTGATAATGTGGAGATGGTTAGTCATGACAGTGATGATGAAAGTGATCAAGAAACAGTGATTAAGGATAATGCAGAAAAATCTACAACTAATGAATCATATAATTCAACATCTGTCGAGTTACAAAATGCTTCATCCGTTGGGAGGCAATCTGCCTTATCCGTCAGGAGACAATCAGCTTCATCCGTCGAGATACAAAGTGCATCATCCGTCAGAACAATGAGAGAAGCTGAGAGTCAGAATAGATCACCTATAGAAAGTACCCATGTCTCAAATCAAAGATTCACAAATTCAGGGGGAGTTTCTCATAATCAAAACTCAGTCACAAATCAAGACAACAATGAGGCCTCTTCATCTAGAGCTAATCTACCTCAACAAAGAAAATGGACTAAAGATCACCCTTTTGAGCTCATTATTGGTGATGCATCTTCTAGAGTTCAAACAAGGAAAGCAACTCAAGAAGAATGTCTATATAGCAGCTTCCTTTCTAAGGAAGAACCAAAGAAGGTTGAAGAAGCTTTGTTGGATCCTGATTGGATTTTAGCTATGCAGGAGGAGCTAAACCAATTTGAAAGGAACAAGGTATGGAAGTTGGTACCCAAACCTAAAGGAAAGAATCCAATTGACACCAAGTGGGTATTCAGAAACAAGATGGATGAAAATGGCATAGTGGTCAAGAACAAAGCTACATTGGTTGTTAAGGGCTACTGTCAACAAGGAATAGATTTTGATAAAACTTTTGCTCTTGTTGCAAGACTTGAAGCCATCATAATTTTCTTAGCCTATGCAGCCCATGCCAATTTCAAGGTCTATCAAATGGATGTCAAAAATGCCTTTCGGAATGGAGATTTGGAGGAGGAAGTCTATGTCAGTAGCCCCCTGGTTTTGAAGATCCAAATTTTCCAGAATGTCTACTATATTTTGAAAGCACTTTATGGACTAAAGCAAGCACCTAGGGCCTGGTATGACACTTTATCAAAGTTTCTTTTGGAAAATCACTTCACAAGAGGTACTGTTGATAAAACTTTATTCTTTAGAAATATTAATGGCTCTAGTATACTTGTTCAAATTTATGTAGATGATATTATATTTGGTTCTACAGATGAAAAACTTTGCAAAAAGTTTGCCAAATTGATGCAAAGTAAGTATGAAATGAGCATGATGGGAGAACTAACTTACTTTCTTGGTTTACAAGTTAAGGAAGTTAGTGATAGAATATTCATAAGTCAAAATAAATATATTTATAATATTTTAAAGAAGTTTGATATAATGGACTGCACATCTGCAAAAACTCCCATGGCCACTGTAACTAAACTTGAATTAAACACTACTGAAAAGTCTGTGGATATTTCAAGCTATAGGGGCATGGTTGGCTCACTTCTGTACTTAACAACTAGTAGGCCAGATATAATGTTTGCTACTTGTCTTTGTGCTAGATTTCAGGCTGATCCTAGAGAATCTCACTTAGTATCTATAAAGAGAATTTTCAGATATCTCAAGGGAACACCAAAACTTGGCATTTGGTACCCTAGAGATCCTGGTTTTGATCTAACTGGTTATTCATATGTAGATTATGCAGGTTGTAAAATAGACAGAAAAAGTACAACATCAACCTGTCAATTTCTAGGGAACAAGCTTGTGTCCTGGTTCAGTAAAAAGTAAAATTCAGCTTCTACTTCCATAGCTGAAGTTGAATATATTGCTATTGGGAGTTATTGTGCACAAATTTTGTGGATAAAAAACCAATTGTTTGACTATGGTCTACAAGTGGATAGAATTCCCATTTTCTGTGATAACACAAGTATAATTGCCATCAGTGAAAATCCAGTACAACATTCAAGAACAAAGCACATAGACATCAAGTACCACTTCATTAGGGAACATGTGATGAATGTACTCTGGAACTTCATTTTGTTCCAAGTGAAAAGCAGCTTGCAGATATCTTTACCAAGCCACTTGATGAATCCACCTTTTCAAGGTTAATAAGTGAGTTAGGTATGCTTAATTATTCTTGAATCATTTCAGATTTTTTTGCAAGTTATAATGCAGCTAAAAACTTAATTGATTTTTCTGTTTTGGATGAAATTTTGGCTAAGTCAAAATTTACATCCCGACGGATACTCATTATCCATCGAGTTTGATCATCCATCGGAATATTATTTATTAATAAAAATTAATTACTTATCTGGATTATCTTATAACCCGACGGATAATTATTTTATTCTCATCCGTCGAATTATCTCAATCTTAGCCGTTAAAACTCTGAACATTATCCATCGGGTACGGGTCATCTAGGTCTAGGCTAGAGCAATCAATTCTAGATTGAAAGAATTACATAAATAAGAACCTTTTCCTAGTGAAGTCAGTAGTGATGCGCTTTACTTCTTTCTGAGTATCCCAGTGCAACTGTCTTGTTCAAGCTATGGATCTTATATAGAGAAGGAGTGTGAAAGCCCATCTGCGGCTGCCATTGACCCCTATGCTGCATTCGATCTATCTGTCCCTACAGTTTGTAAGTATAACATGACGAATAATTGACAAAACTTTGATAGTTTATTTATTTTAAACGGCTATTTTGGGATATTTTGATTGGTTACTTTATTTCACTTTATTATTTTTGACAGTTTATTTCTGAGATAATATAGAAGCAAAATTCATTTTTATTCTATTCTTTTATCATTCTCAAATCAATTGCTCTAGCTCCTTTCTTCTCCAAAGCAAATACTATCTCTGCAAATTTCCATACTTTAACAATGGCACCAGTAGTCAAAATCATGTCCTATTCTAGATTCATCTATGAAAAGAACAACTTCGTAGCTCTTGTGAACAAGGAGATTCCATAATCTGGATATTTTCACAAAATGATGGACTTTGTGAAGAGCTGTAAACTCAGTTATGCTATGCTGGAATCACCCACAATCTACTGTAAAGTTGTGGAGGAGATACGGACAACTGCTGTGTACCAATCTTCTGACAAGATCATAACTTTCACTATTAAAGGTAAGCAATTCTGCATTAACAGTGATACAGTTCAAGCTTGCTTTAAAATTCTTGAAAACACTACTACTGTTCCACACACAGATAATGATTTAGTTAACATGCTTAATTCTATTGGCTATGCTCTCCCTACCTCTAAATTAAGTGAGATTAGGAGACTAGGTCTTAGAAAAGAGTGGAGTTATGTGTGTGATGTAGTTACCAAAATATTTTCTGGTAAAGTGAGTAATTTTGATTCTGTTAACATTGTTATGCTTAACATGCTTTATATGCTAGTTACTGATCAGTACTTTAACTTTAGTGACATGATCATGTTTGAGTTAGGTTATAAGTTAGGGGAACTTAATAAGAGAGGTAAAACTGTCTACTATGCTAGATTCTTTATGATGCTTGCTAACCATCTTATTGAGAATATTGATGTTGAGAACCCAACCAACAAACTGAATTGTTGGGTTCAAGAAAGGAGAATCATTGCAAATCTCAACAGAGCAAGTCACCACAAAGTGGTGCCCCTCTTCTTCTTTCCAATCATGGGGGGACCTCAGGTAAGTGAGGTAAGCACCACTGTCTCTGATCTTCCAACCTCAAAAATTTCTTTTCCTTTAAGTGTAGCTATGGAATCTGTGTCTATGACCCAACAGATGCCTACGCAAGCTACCAAAACAACTTCAAAATCCAAAGGAAAGAAAGCCCCCTCTGGTTTTTCTCAAAAGAAACCAGTTACAAAAACTACCAAACACAAAGAGGGGAGTGTGAAGGAGAGTGAGTTAGGTGAGGGACAGGGTGAAAATCAAAGAAACCCTAAGGATAAGGCTAGTGAGATTAGTGTACCCAAGCCTAGCCACACCACAGTTTTCCAACAAATTGTGGTTGTTAATAAGGAAATCAGCTCAATTCTAGTTTCATCCTCCCAAAAGGATGTTACTATTGAAACAAGCTCCCAACCAGGAGCACAGGACAAGAGGGTAAGAGACACAAGTTCACCACAAACTTGTGCCAGAAAGAAAAAATCTAAAACCCTTGGGGATGCACAGGGAACACACACAGTGTAAACTGGAGCTAAAGACTCAGTCACTGCACCATCTCAAAGTCAGCTTGATGTGGCTTCAATAAATATGGAGTTACAGCCAAAATAATTAATAATTGAAGCACATGAAACACCAAATTTACCCACACAATCACTATCTTTAACTTTATTGGAGAAGCCAAAAATCCAAGCAAGTGAGCATCATCTTTTAGATGATTTATTGGCTCACTTGCCAATTCTTTCCGAGTCTATTGAGACATATGTGCCCAAATTTTCAACAATCTGCACAGAGTCTACAATAGTTTCCACTCCAAACTCATTCATTTCTTCTATCCCGGTGGATATTGTTCATCCGTCGAGTAGTGATTGTATCCCGACGGATGCGCCTAACAGCAGTCATCCGTCGGCTAGCCAAACTACTATCCCGATGGATGTTCCTCATCCATCGGTACTCTCTGCACAACTTCAAATCCCAACAATTTCCAAAAGTGCAGATGACCTAGTAGTAGTGCAATCACTCTTAGGATTGAGGGCAGGGAGTGAATTGAGTAAGAGGTTGGGTTGCTCCCAGGCAAAAGGAGAGGAAATGAATGATCAAATGCAAACCATTTCTTCAGGTCTGGCAAAAGTGAGTGAGGGGAGATCCACCTTAGTAGGTGAAGGTGAGGTGTGAGGGTGGTGAGCCAAGGGGAGCCCTTGAAGCAAGAAAAGAGAGATCATGAGAGAAATGCAGGTACAGGAGAAATAAGGATGAACATCATTGTTAGTGAGTCAATGAATGTCAATGATGCAGACAGAGAGAAACTATCTCAGCATGATCAAGCTGTCATAGATTCCATCTCTTTGGATGCTGAGATATTTACTCATCATGTTCCAGCATATCAACTTTTGGCTGGACAGGGCAATGAAAATGCAGAAAAGATGCTGAACTTGGTGCAAACTACTCAATCAATGCAAAGAGCAAATGATGCCATCACAGGCATGCCATTTAGAGCTGGTGATGATGTTGACTATGGTACTGGTAAGTCTGCGGATTTCTTTGGAGATGATGGTGATGATAGTGAAGAGCTCATGGACATAGGGGGAGAAGCAGGCCCTAGCTCTAGATCAAACATTCCTTCTTGGGTGTTTTCTAAAGAGTGTGATGAGCATCATTTCAAGACAACTCTTTTTCACATCATCCAACAGACACACAATGCTCTTCAGGCCACTACCAATGCTAGCACCAAGAAGCTTCTACAGGCACATCTCAACTATCTCCAACTCCATAAAATCCAAGTTCTTCAACACAACCAAGATGTCACTTCCATCAAGACAGAAATTGACCAAGTTAAGAAGAGTGTCTCTGAAAGATTGGATGCTACATTTCCAAATACAACAATACTTGACATCAATAGACAATTGAGAAGAAATTCAAAACTTGCAGCTAAGGTGGATTCCTTGGACACTAGAATGCACTTTCAAGAACTCTTACAATCCCCTTCACAGTAAAGAGAGTGCATTTGAGGCCTTATTGGCTGATGGAATTCATGGATGATAAGGGAGTAAGAAGATTCTTTAGACTGGATGATCAATTGAGTATCTCTAACAAAGAGACTTTATTGGAAATGCAAGAAATGCTGGATCTATCTGTAGCTGATGAACTTGAATTCCACAGACAACTCCAGAATCAAATAGAAGAAAACAACAAGAAGCTTGTGAAGAAATCTAGACAATCAAGGAAATAGAATCATCTGCTCAGGTTAGAGGAGCACCTTGAAAATGATTGTGAGAACTCTTTGCACACTTTGCTTTGTTCAATTTTCAATAAATGTTGTAGCACTTATCAGTTTTATCTACTACTTTTTAATCTGTATTTTTAGAGTGTTTTGTTATCATCAAGTTTCTCTTAATTTATGGCTACAATTCCAGTAGACATAAATTGGGGGAGATTGTTAGGAATATGTTGTGAACTTGATGATAAGTTAAACAAAACACCTTAGTAGATTTAACTTAGTGAATTTTGTAGCTCTTGACGGATGATCTAATATAGTCCCGACGGATGAACTTTATAGTCTCGACGGATGACAAATTGACATCCATCGAGAGTGTAGCTTATGTAACAATAAGAACTGTAGCACATTTCTGCAAACAACATGTTTTAGTCAAGTAGATTGTGTAGGATTCTGTAAGTCATGTTGACTACTAGATTGATATGCCGAATAGGTTGACTAATTATAAATATGAGATGTCTTGTAATTCTCTATAAGTGAAATAGAGTCAAGTGGCAGATAGACTCCCGAAGGATGATCTACAAGACTCCCGACGGATGATCAATAAAATTCCCGACGGATGACAAACATAGTCCCGATGGATGATCAAATTCAAATAGTTGTTGACAGTGACAACACAGTCACATGCGTTGGGTGTTTGCAAAATGAATATGGCATTCTATTAAGCAGGATTTCGAGAACAAAGAAGCATTACTATTTCCATGCAATTGTGAAGATATTCAAAGATGCTGGAATAGAGTAATGAAGTAGCATGGAGTTAGACTAGATATGTTTTATTTTATTATCTTGTCTTATTGTCATGTAAACTTGGTGATATATAAACCAAGTGTAGCAAGTAGAACAATTAACTAAGCAAATACATTTTTCCAGAGAAATATATCAAGCTGTATTTTGTAAGTATTTCTCTGTAGCTTTGTTTGTTCAAACTTGTAAGCAGCTGTGAGCTATTCAAAGCTTCACAGAGTTCTCAATTTGATATATATATATATATATATATGGTGGATACATTCAAATTCACCAGAAAGTTTTAAAGCCTTGTGTTTTATTACTTAGTATTTTGATTTCAACTATCTTTCCATTCCGCACTTCTGCAAATCAAACACTGTTATATGTATTAAGTTAAAATTTTTTTAAAATCTTGAAAAGTAGCCAGAATTACCTTCAACCCCCCCCTTTTGTAATTCTTATTGTATTGTTAGGGAATAACAGAGTTGCTTTCCATGCAAGAAATTTAAAAAGAAAGAGATAATGCAGTTTATATTAAATAAAAACTGTTAGAAAAAACAGGCATATCTAGAAAATGAGCTAGCTGAAGAGAAAGAAGTCATTAAACTTTAGACTAAATCAGGAAAAGCAACCCTAGAAATCTTAGAGAATGGTTGTTGGGGATCAAAATTAGGATACTTAGCTAGATCTAATTTTGATAAGAAAAGTGGAGAAGAAACTGAGAAAATACAACCAATAAAAGCTGAAAGTTAGGTCAAATTGAACAAGGTTCAAATAAAGAGCATTAAGTTTAATCCAAGTACTAATAATGTTAAATCAATCCATGAGGAAGGTACTACCTCAGCACCTAGATCAAACTTAATTACTGAAAAGTGTGACAAGTTCATATAAACTCAGTAAACATTGGTTTAATGACTCAGAAACAGCTTAAGCTAAAGCTAAATGATTTACACATGAAAGACAAAAGGAAAAGGTCTAGGAAAAATATGATTGGCAAGGTAGGTGTTAACAAGAATGGAAATTATGTAACCCCGCCTAATGCACCTAGAAAGACCTGTTCAAACTGTGGTAGCTCTAATCATCTTGCTAATTCCTGCAAGAAGCATAAAGAGAAGAATTGTTCCTTCTAAATCAGAGTTTAAGAATAGGATAATTAGATATAAACCACAAAACCTTTATTTTCATTGTGGTAGTGTTTGGCACTCTATTTATACATGTAAAGAATATCATAATTTGTATAATGATTTTTATAAACTGAAACCCTCTTTTTAAAGCAAAATCTGTTTATGCATGTATAAATACGAATAGTAAGAATGTTAACATAAACTCTAATATGAAGTCTTCTGCTGCATATGTTAATAAACTTAAAAAGGCCAAAGGATCCAAGCAAGTCTGGATCCTTGAAAACACTAACTAATTCAAATTGCTGATTCCAGGGTGACAGGAGGAATGCTCTAGTCTTGGACAGTGGATGCTCAAGACATATGACTGGTTATAAATCCCTGCTATCAGAATTTGAGGAGAAGGCTGGCCCAAGCGTTTCTTATGGATATGGAAACTTAGGAAAAATCTTGGGATATGGCAAAATCAAAGTCGGAAATGTCATCATTGAAAATGTAGCTCTAGTTACAGGAATCAAGCATAATCTGATTAGTATGAGTCAAATCTTTGACAGAGGTTACCATGTCAACTTTTACAAGGAGCATTGTGAAATTGTCAGTAAGTCTGATGGCAAGATCACATTGACTGGTGTAAGACATGGTAGTTTGTATGAAGCCAGGGTCTCCATAAATTTTGATAATTCAAAACTTTGTCTACTGAGTTGGGCATATGTGAAAGACATCTGGAACTGGCATAAAAGACTTTCTCACCTTAACTTCAATAATATCAATGAACTTGTGAGAAAAGATCTTGTCAGAGGAATGCCCAATGCAGTGTTTACTCCTGATGGCTTATGTGACTCATGCCAGAAAGCCAAACAAAGGAAGATATCTTTCAAGAGTAAAACTGAATCCTCAATTCTTGAACCATATCATCTACTTCATGTTGATCTCTTTGGTCCAGTGAATGTTATGTCTATTTCCAAGAAGAGGTATGCACTTGTGATCGTTGATGAATATACAAGATACACATGGGTGTACTTTCTACACACCAAGGGTGAATCTCCATCCATTCTTCTTGATCATTTGAGGGAGATGGAGAAAGGATCAACATACAAAGTGAAGATCATCAGAAGTGATAATGGAACTGAATTCAAGAATAGCTCTATGGAAGAGTTCTGCAAACTCAAGGGGATAAAACAAGAGTTTTATGCTCCAGGAACTCCACAATGAAATGGAGTTGTTGAAAGAAAGAATAGAACTCTGATAGAAGCTGCAAGAACCATGCTATAAGAAGCAATATTGCTTATCTACTTCTGGGCTGAGGCTATGCAAACTGCTTGCTTTACACAAAATGTAACATTGATCAACAAGCATGGGAAGCCACCATTTGAGATGGTGAAAGGAAAGAAGCCAAATTTGAAATTCTTTCATATATTTGGATATAAGTGTTTTGTTCTCAAAACTCATCCGGAGCAGTTGACCAAGTTTGATCTGAAAGATGATGAAGGAATATTTGTAGGTTTTCCGTTGACTACAAAAGCCTTCAGAGTTTATAATCTAAGAACAAGAATAATCATGAAGTCTATACATGTATATTTTGATGACAAAAAGATAACAGGTCTAGAAGATGCAGATGACCATGACAAGTTGAGATTTGAAAATGAAATACCTTATGTTGAACTTTTAAATCCTAACTCTGATACAGTAAGTCCTGATATCACTCGAAGCTATGAGATTCCACATAATAGTGGAAATACTTCTGACATTGAAGTATATATTGAGGGGGAGCAACATGATTCAAATCCAGAGACTATTGTAAGTGATTCAACTCAAGAAACATCAGTAGAAAGATCATCAGACTCATCTTCCTCAAACTCTGATTAGTCAAATACTGATAAATATGGGAACACTGATTTAGGGGGAGCATCAGGAAACAACAGTGGTACTACTCAAAGAAATAACAGAGAATTTATGGATCAAGGGGGAGGTTCTTCTTCTAAGAGTCAACTTCCATCAGCAAGAGAATGGTCTAAGTCGCACACACCTGACTCAATCACTGGAAACCCTGAAAGTGGTGTAAGAACAAGAAAAGCCACTCAGAATGAATGTCTCTACCATTCTTTTCTATCTCAAACTGAACCTAAAAAGGTTGAAGAAGCTCTACAAGATGCTGACTGGGTCACAGCAATGCAAGAATAGCTCAATGAATTTGAACGGAACAAAGTCTGGACTCTTGTGCCAAGACCAAAAAACAGATCTGTAGTTGGTACAGAGTGGGTGTTCAGAAACAAAACTGACAGTGAGGGCATCATAACAAGGAACAAAACAAGACTAGTTGTAAAAGGTTACTCACAACAAGAAGGCATTGATTATGATGGGACGTTTGCTCTAGTTGCAAGGTTAGAGGAAATAAGGATCTTTCTTACCTATGCTGCTCACAAAAAGTTTAAAGTGTTCCAAATGGATGTGAATAGTGCATTTCTAAATGGAGAACTTGAAGAGGAAGTTTATGATGAACAACCTCCAGGGTTCATTGATCCAAAGTATTCAGATCATGTCTACTTACTGAATAAAACACTCTATAGATTGAAGCAGGCTCCAAGGGCCTGGTATGAAATACTTGCTCTATTTCTTCTAGAAAGTGGTTTCACAAGAGGTAAAATTGATAAAAATCTCTTTTATAAATACCATGGTAAGGACTTGTTGTTAGTACAAATATATGTTGATGATATCATTTTTGGATCTACTAATGATAAACTCTGTGAGAGATTTGCAAAGCTAATGCAGTCCAGGTATCAAATGAGTATGATGGGAGAATTGAGTTATTTCTGGGCTACAAGTCAAAAAGTCTGATGAAGGAAACTTCATAAATCAATCCAAATACACCAGGAACTTACTCAAAAGATTTAGAATGCAAGATTGCTCAACTGCATCAACTCTTATGGCCACTGCAACCAAGTTAGATTTAAATACTGGTTCTTCAGTAAATATAACTAACTACAGAGGTATGATTGGCTCACTTCTATATCTGACTGCTAGTAGACCTGATATCATGTATGCTACCTGTCTCTGTGCAAGGTTCCAAGATGACCCTAGAGAACCTCATCTATTAGTTGTGAAAAGAATTTTCAAGTATCTCAAAGGCACCATAAATCTGGGATTATGGTATCCTAAAGATTCATATTTTAAGCTAATTGGATATTCAGATGCTGATTTTGCAGGATGCAAAATAGACAAGAAAAGTACTTCTGGAAGCTACCAATTTCTTGGAGGCAGATTGGTTTCTTGGTACAGGAAGAAACAAAAGTCAATTTTAACTTCAACTACAGAAGCAGAATACATTGCTGTAGGAAGCTATTGTGCTCAAATTCTATGGATAAAGAATCAGCTGCTGGGTTATGGGTTAGACCATTCTTCTATTCCTATATATTGTGATAATCAAAGTGCTATTGCAATGACAGGAAATCCAGTGCAGCATTCAATGACTAAGAACATCAGTATCAGATACCATTTCATAAGGGAACATGTGAAAGCTGGTATAGTGGAATTGGTTTTTGTTTCAACGGATCAGCAAGTAGAAGATATATTCACCAAGCATCTCTGTGAAGCTACATTCACAAGATTGGTGAATGAATTGGGAATGATTTCAGGGCAGTTCTCAAACTATGATAATTAAGTCTGCTAATATTTTTGATGCATGGTATCTTATTATTTGTCAGTACTTGTTAGATACCGACTCTTATGCTAAATGCTTGATGTCATGATAACATGCAAACTGTGCTAAATGATCTTATGTGATAATTTCATGTTAAACTACTGATTATGCTTATAAACTCTGTTATTAGTTAAACTTGTTTTGACTAATAGTTTATGTCAGTAGTTGTTAAATCCTGATACTATTAATTAAGATACTGATAATGGTCAAACCATGATTGATTGTTATGCTTAATTGATTATTTTAAACTTATTCAAAATAAATTGTTAGCGGTATTTTAATTAATCAGTGAGTGAGTGGAATATCTTTTAATTGATTAGAATGGGTTACCTATTGATGCAAGTATCCGTCGATACTTGAGTATTTACACTGGGAATAAGAATATAAAGAGAGTGATTACTTTTTACTTGCCTAGATACGCGTAATTGTGTATGCTTATTATGTCTAATTATTGCATGATCAATCAAAGAGTCTCTTCAGTTTCTACTTTCTTTTCTATAAATACAACCCTTCACTATCAAAGCCTCTCAGTATCATTCTCACTCACAAATTCCTAAAAACTCATAATCCTTATTACAAATCAATGGCCATTTATTCTCTTTCATATGGAGTCTACCGTCCAGTAATAAATCTTGAGTACGGGAGATTGTATTTTAACATTGGTCGACTCAGGGCAGTCTTCCACGACCAAGATTATTATCATTCTGAGATTCCTCAGTCGATTATTGATTATATGAACTTAGATGACACTGAGTCCTTCCATCTCTTTAGACTAGATGCTCGATTTGAAGAGATGAGATGAGCTGATGTGGTTGCACAAAGGCATCTCGAGGAAGAACAACGTCGCCTCATATGGCTGGCATTACAAGAGAATATCATTTCTCTTGTAGGTTCAATGTCAAGAATCTTTCATCGGAGGGCATTGAAGAAACTGGAAGAATAAAAGAAGAAGAAGCTAGAATAGATAGATTGTTTAGGGTTTTATCTTTAAGATTCTATTAAAATCTTGTATTCTACTTCTTAATGAATGAATATATATCATCTTCTTTTGCTTCATTAAATGAGTTCTTGATTACTTTCTTATATGTGTGCTTGAATGTTCTTCAATGTTAAATGTTAAATCAGTACTGCATGCTTAATATCAAATATTTTTTATAGTGCATATGAATAAACTAATCTCTGTTTGAGTTCATGTGACACTTCAGTACAGATTGAGCACTAAAGGAGGTAACTATTGTTAAAGAAGAAAATTTAAGAAATATTTTATTCTTAATTATTCAGAATTATAATCTTTGAGTGTTGCTTACACTTCATAATCTTTTGAAACTTTCTTTTCTGATCAAGAAAGTTGTCCACACTCAATCTCAAAACTCATATATCTTATATCTTAATTCTCTTCTTACAACTGAAACACTTGAATTCTTTTCTCAAATGTTGCCAAAAAATCAATTGTCATAATTCTAGAATTATGCTCACCACTCAGAAACAACATTTAGTTGGTTAGAGATTACTTGCTGAGGTAGATCTTGATGATACTAACAGAGACACATAGGTTTCATCAGTCTTTACTGAAGACTTTATGATAACTTTTATTAAACACATTCAAGTGTTAGTTCTTTGCAAGAAGAACAGAGGTTTGAGATCATGGTACATGACAATAACATGATCAAATCCTCTCCAATTCAAATGGAGGTTCTCATTATGGATGGACAACAACTGTCATATTGAGAATTCACAAGGTACAAATACTGGTATTACTTTATCAGCATTTATTTTAATACTGATTTAGTTCTTTCAGAATTTATAGTATGCTTTTTATAATATAAATCTTGTTGATATGATTGCATCTAGACCTTACTTAAGGACTACCTCTAGTTGTATAATCATATATCACCCTTCTTTAGCCACCTCTTATTTCTATAGGACAATTTTTCTGAGCCTTTTTCTGTGAGATGTGTGAAAAGATTGAGAGAAAAACAGAATATAAGAGAGGCAGGATCCTTCCTGGCAAAAGGAGAGGTAGATGAGAGATAGGATTTAGTAATCCTTGTGAGGAAGCTCTGACTATTAAAAGTCATGAGATGTGTGGTGTGAGGAGTAGTGAGATTACTTTAAAAGAATAGAGAGATTAAGTTTTAATTTGCTATATGTTTGCAGATGCTCAGAGTACTAAAGGAATAGATGCTGAACAGCAGTATGTTGAATCTCAGGAAAGCTCTGATGTATCAAAGGCTATTGATCTCCCTGTAAGTCTAAGTACCGATACTTTCTTGCAGTCCATATATTCTACTATTCCACCACATGAGATAATCCCTATTTTTGTTGAAAAACGGTCCATTTATTCTTCTTTTCCATCACTTGAAGTAATCCCTGTTGTTGCTGAAAATGTAGTAGCACAACAGTCCATTAATAAAGATTCATCCATTTCAAAATCACCACAGCATATTACAGGAACTACACTCCTGGAAGTTAATATTGAAGCTCCAATTCATTTATATACAATACTTGAAGATGTGGAGAAGACTGCTGAAGGTGTTGAACCTTCTGAAGCCACTGGATTAATTTCACATTCTATTCTGCATACGGAAGCTGATGAAAATGTTCAGAAGTTAGTGCAAGATCCAGCTGCTATTGAAGAATCTAATGATGGTAAAAAAACTCATGTATCTAATGCTATGTTAGATCTTGAGAATGATCTTTTCTTTCCTGAAGATATGCCTATGCATGTGAGACAACAGAAAATGAAAGAGTTAGATGTTAAGAAGAAGCAGGATTATTCTGAAAATGTTCAGAAGTTAGTGCAAGATTCAGCTGCAGTTGAACATCTGGAAACAGCAGAACAAAAGATTACAAATCCTGATGTACTGAATCATCTGAAAGCATATACTTTGGTTGTCAAATCCTTACACACAGCTCATGAAGCAACAAATACTCAAATCAATCAGATTAAGGAATCATTGATTGCTTCAAAGCTGCTTACTTATCAGGAAATTCAGAAACAAATTTCACCAATAGTTCTCAGAAAAACTGCAATTGAAGCCAGTCAAGCTAGATTGGAAGCTAATCAAGCTCAGATGTCTGATCAACTTACTGAAGTACAAAATTCAATGGAGCTGATTCTTTCTCCACTACTTGGTGACGATGCAAAAGGGGGGAGAAAATTGATAAATCTAAATGCAAACAGATGTCATTAATAAGTATTGATGATGAAAATCTTGATGGAGGTTGTTAGTCCCAAAGTATCGTAGAAGGGGGGGGGTTGAATACGATACCTACAATCTTTTTCGATTCATTTACAAGTTCTTTGTTATAAGTGTGAAATTAAAATAGACACAAAACAATTCGAGGAATATATTGTTTTATTAATATATTCCTTGAGGTTGCTACAATCTAATCAATGAATTGATTATCTACAATAAATTCAGCAGTACAACACTATATTTACAAACTTAATAAATGAGGTTCTTTAATGGAGCTCCCGTAAACACTTTCTGCTGAACTGAAGAAGATAATCAAATGAATACATATTCATTTTGCTGCTTTGTAGTCTTCAAATTCATTTGGACAGGTGGCTAAATTTGGACCACTTGTTTCATTTGAATTTGTTTCATTTTAATTCTGAAAAGCCTCCAAGTGCTAACTGGCGACTGAGGATTTGTTAACCTGAGACTAGGGAATTAACCTGCGACTAAGAACTCATATTGACTAAGTTCCCAACCTTTGACCAACTCCTCAATTTGTGACTAACATGCCAACCTGCGACTCACACCTCAACCCGCAACTAAGGAATTTAACTGGCGACTGCAATGTTGATTTTGCCTTAGAAGAATTTCTCACAACTTCAACCCGCGACTATATAGTCAACCTGCGACTATATACATTTGCCTTAGTAAATTTCTTTGTCTCCAATAGCTGTATCAATTCTATTTTTCCTGTGTTGCGGAATTAAATCTCTTCTGTATTGTTGATATTTAGTGCACTGGTCTGGTTCACAAACAACTAACATGAGTTTATATAATTCAATTTCTTTTACACTGCAAAGCTGATACATCTTGGAAGGTTATTTCTAGCTTCAATCACTGAACCCATGATCTTCAATATTTAAAATCAAACCATGTAACTGATACTGGAAGTCCTTTGATGTCTTATTCTTCATGGATACTTGAACATATTAATGAACTTCTTCCCACGACTTAAGTGTGGACTTAGAGAGTCATTTGCATCTTTTGATTCTTTGTATGTATCATGTCTTCATCTTTAGGGTTCATGTGCTTCACATTTTAATATTGTTTATCTGTTTCTATTTTATGTTGAATTATAATTCCTCGATTACATGTTATATTATATTATGCTTTATAATCTCCCCCTATTTGATTGTTAGAGTTTGACAAGCAAATCCCTAAGGATAACTCAACTGACAATAAGAAAAAGTACAACCTCAAAATAGATAAAGATATTAAATACATTCTAGATTACATATTCAGTTCCAGGTTTCTTAAATTATAAATTACAAAGAAGTGTTCTTCTAGCTTGAACAAATTACATATGTCTTCTTTGTCTTTGTCTTCTTGAACTTCTTGCCTTGACTGCCTTCTCCTTCTTAAGTGGATTGAGTCTCAACAGACTTTTTCTTGGGAGCTTTCTTTTTAGGATCTGTTGATTTTGTTGATTCTAGGAGAGATGATTCTTTGCTTCTATTCATAAGGACATCCAGTCTAGCTTGGACCAAATCACGAGCTTCTATTTCTAGTGCATTAATGAGAGGTGGATTATTCAGCTCATTAAGCATCATCTGAAGATATTTGACTTTGGAGCATTTAGGAACAAGATCAAAAAACATTGTAGATCTTTTTGACATTACGAAGACTATTATCCTTTTAGGATGTCCTCGTACTCTCTTGGTGTCATTGATTGAATCTTCTTCCACCACCTCATCAAGTATCTTTATAATCGGGATCAAAGCAATCTTGTCCTTCTTACATGTGGAGAGTTTGACGTCCATTAAGGCTTGATGTATTGCTTCTGATCCGCTTGTTTTGAAATCATTGATCTTAATCTTTGCTTTATTAATCTAAAAGACTAGTTCCCCTTCACTGTTAGGGTTGATGATAAATTCACTATCTTTTAAAGGATTAATTTTTGGCTCTCCATTAATTAACCATATCTCATGCTAAGCTCTTTTAACTTGCTTCGTGTCCTTCTCTATATCCTTGATCATTTTGTCATTGAGCCTATAAGCATATAGAACTTCAGCAGCTTTAAAGTCTGCTTCTGATCTTTTAACTCCTGGTGCCTCCAGTTTTGCTCTTTTGCTCCTGAGTTGACTTTCCAGGAAAGTGAGTTGTAGATATCGAATGGGTCTCAGATGTCGATCAGACATAGTGATATTCTGCATCCTGCCATCTGTAAATACTTTGATCACAAATGGATGAAGAAATGCTTGAGGAGATACATCCATCATCATCTTTCGAAGCTTGTCTCTGAAGTATTCATTCTCATTTAATTTTAACCAAGGAATTTTTTATGCTAAATATTTAGCTTATTCAGCACACTAGTAGAGATGTTCATTTGGAGTCCATCTCTGTGATTGACAGTAATCTTCCATCCATTAGCTAGAATATTCATAGTGGTTCCAGTGATTATCATATTCAACTGAGAATAGAACTCATGAATATTTGGATAATCAACTCTGTACTTCTCTACAGTGTTCAGAAGATTCATGTTGTCAGGGTCTAGTTTTTGATAGCTTTCTGATTTGTCCATTTTTCTTTTAATCTCATACCATTCACTTCCTCTCCTGTTAGCTCGAAGATAAGATTCTCTTGCTTCTCTGGCTTCCCTTCTTTGTATTGCTTTCTGTACTCTGGCTCTTGATCTCTCAATATCTTCTTGAATTTCTTGATAGGATCGATTGAGCTTTTCCGACAATCCATAGTACAAACAGTCATCCGAAAAAACATCTTCATCTTCAAATTATTCGTCTTCAGATATGACCTTTCTCTCTTCATTAATCATTGCTTTAACTCTGGGTTCAAAACCCTCAGGAACATCACTTTCATCTATTTCTCCTTCCTCCAGCTCATACTCTGAGAACATGGGCTTTGGAGCATATATCTCCGACATAAGATTCTTTTGAGTCATAATGACTTTGCTTAGGAGATCTTGTTTTAAAGTTGATTGCTCCCCTTAAGTTGAAGAACTCTTCTTAGCAGCATGTCTTGCTTTTAACAACACTTTTTCATCACTTCTCTCTTCCTCTTCCTTTTCTTCCTGAATCTCATCTCCAAATTCATCATAACTAGAGTCAGCTGTTTGAAAAGTATCATGAATTAAGTCCACAGTTGCAGCTACTTTTTCTCGGTCCACCCATTTCTCCCCCTCAGTTGTTTTATTCTTCAGAGCTGAGGTTGATTAAGAAGGAAAGATCAAGATAGGAATCTATTATGAATATGGTTCTGAAACAGACACTTGATTGCTGACTGAGGTCTTTGGCCCAGTACTGGAAATAGCTGTTTCAGTGGAGACAGGGATTGGCACTTGCTAACGGAGATCTTTGGCTCAGTATTGGCAATTGCCTTTCCCTTTCCGGAATAAGAGGGAGATTTCTCTATGAATTCCCTTAAACTAGCAAATGATACTTGTTGAAGTTCTAGTTGTTCGGAAAGACGGGCAATCTGATGATCCCTTACAGACAGTTCATTCTTGATATATTGATCCTTGAGAGCCAGTTGTTCTTTGAGATAGCTATCTTTAAATGCTAACTGCTCTTCAAGGTAAGATTTTGTTACGTGATGTGACATGTCTATAGGTGTTGTTTGGGAGGTAGGTGTCTCACGGGCTTCTCGCGGTGTATCACTCAACACTCTGTCACTCGGCTTAGGGATTTGTGTTTCACTCACCCTCACGGATACACTCCGCTCATAGCTCCGAGATCTAGAAGATGTACCTGCAAAAACACTGGAGCCATCCTTAAGGAGGTCAGTAGTGGTGCAATGGTAATTCGTGAGTCCCGATCCTTGTTCAAGAAAAGTTGCCTGTCACCATGAGATGATTGGACCAGAGTTGAAATCTATCGAAGGATCACTAAGGTCGTCATATTTGGCATCTGTTTCTCAGCTTCCTCTAGTGTCAGTGAAAACACTTTCCCCGTAGGCTCACCAGGTGAATCTGGTTCATCGTCAATGGGTTGCCGATCCGCACCTATGTCGGATCCCCTATTCGCATATGCATCCACGTTTATTAGTCCTAGGGAGGTAAGTGTTGTGCTAGATGTGGCAGCGATTACAACACTCTCTCCTAACACCTGTGAAGGCAGTTGATCCATTGAAGGACCTTGAACAGGATATTCTAACCGTAAAATGGTTGAATGCCCTGTTTCCATCAGTACTTTATCACCAAATAGAGCTCTTTTAATTGACTCATTTAAAGCTTCAAGAGCTTGAATATTGGAGAGTGTGTTTGACTCATTACAGGATGTCGTGGCTGACGGGTGAATTTTAATAGACCCACTTTGTTGAGAAGATGGATCCAGTAACTGTTTATGTGCCTTTTCAGCCATTGTATCCTTTTGGGAAGATATATGGGAGGTTACAGTTGTCTCAGTGGGGATACTGCTTTGCTTCGTTGGAGACGGAGCTGTGGGTTCACTCAAAGTACCTTCATTATTTGCTGCATCATGTGCAGTTTCTCCCTCTATATCCATAGGATCCTTATACTCCAGGGTTTGGGCTAAGAGAGTTTGAGATGTGTGTATTGGCTCTAGAGGGTGGTTATGAATTTACGGGAAAACAAACTCATTGCCTCCTGATAGTAATTGCTCTTGAGCAAGTTGTGTATGAAATTCAGCAAGATTAAGTAAATCTATATCAACTAAATCATCAAAAGTAGTGCTCATGGCAGATTCATTCATACCTGTGAAGTCTGGCATGTAAACATTGGTCTCTGATTGATGTGACTTAGCTTCTACTTGTTGTTCAGTAGCTTCAGGTTGAAAAACCTTTTCTGGCTGTTCAATAACTACAGGTTCTTGATCAACATTAATTGTTTGAGCATAAGGAGCAGTCTGAGGATCTACTTCTTGTTCAGCTTCTGCTCCTTCAGTATCCTCATTCACAATATTAGGGGTTTGATTCTTAGGGACTTGATCTTCTTCAGACTCAGAGGCAGATGCTTCAGCAATGGAGTCAAAGAATTCTTGCATGAATTCCATCACATAAATGTCGTTGTTGTTAGAATAAGGATTCATTTTTATCAGGGTAGATACCAGTTTGGAGGTCAATTTTGCAGATGGTTCCATGTCCTCACTGTGAACTGCTTCTTTCTGAGCTTCTGTGAGCTTGCCATTTAGAACAATCTGGAGAAATCTGACATAGAGAATGTATTCTTGATGTTTGGCTTAATTCTACAGAATTTCTCTCATGATCATCCACCCAAAGTTAATTCGTAGATTACTAGCAATAGCTACACCAACTACCTTCATAAATTGTGTGATTTTATGAAATCCACCAGTCTTGGGAGACAGACAGAAGGATAGAATACTGAAGAATAAGTTCCAAGGTTTTGTCAGATGGCTCTTGTTGAAGTGTTTGGGAAATGTGTCATTTGGCATGTTGCTGTGGATGTCTCTGAAGAAATTGATCAGTTCCCCTTCATTTGGTGCTGGATCAAAATTATCCTGAGGAAGTTGCAAATATTCATTAAGGTCATCCTCAGTGATTTGTATTGTTTTATCACCAATGAGAAATGAGAATCTTACCATGTTGTCATCTGATATGTCTTGAGCTGTACTGTGAATATGTCTGAGGAGCTCAACATTCAGTGGGACATTAGTAATCAACGCATAATGCACAATCGAATGCTCATTTAGAAAACGGATCCATTTTTCAAAATCACCTAACTGAGTTGGATCACGTTTTATAATCGAGACAATTTTTTTTTAAAATCTGAATATTATCTCCCATATTTTTTTAAAAAGATAAGAATAAAATATTGATTTTAAAACAAATTAATTGTGCACGAAAATTTAAAACAGTAAACTAATATCAATCACACAAAATGACAAATTATAGAATATTACTAACAAATCTTAGAGAGCCAAACAACTAATTAATTAACTAATGGATTAAAAAGTACTTAGCCAAATAAAGCCTTAACCAAAATGGGCACAATCGTGGATCTTGCTTTTTAACCAGTAAAATTGCTAGTTTTTACAGTCAAAAGAAAGATCTTGTGATGGGCAACAGTAATCTGTGAATCAAATCAAATTTTGATAGAGTTTTGGTACTTTTTTAATAAAAAAACTTGACTCTCTTCTTGCTTATTCGTACTTCTGTATATGTATATCGCTAAGGAAGTGGCGACGGGAAGGGGCTATATATATACACAGAGCTTCTGAAAACACAAAACAAACAAAATAACAAAAAAATGTATTAAGTGTCAACCCACGACTAGTAAATTGTACGTCGCAGGTTGGACACCATAAATATTTCAAGTATCAACCTGCGACTAATCAATTGTAAGTCGCAGGTTAGCCATTGTAAATGTTTCAAGTCTCAACCTGCGACTAGTAATTTGTATGTCACAGGTTAGATACTAAGACATTTCAAGTATCAACCTGCGACTAATAAATTGAATGTAGCAGGTTGACCACTAGAAATAGTTCAAATATCAACCTGCGACTATTAAATTGAATGTCGCAGGTTGACCACTGAAAAAAGTTCAATTAGCAACTTGCTACTAGTAAATTGAATGTCGCAGGTTGGTAGATAGACTATTTCTAGTTATCACAATTAATTTTGTTTATGATTTTATTAAAATTCTTCTTTTCAGAAAAAACATTTAATAAAATTAAAACAAATAATGTGCTGCTATTTTAAAAATATCAACAAAATAAATTCTTTAAATATTGAATGATCTAAAATCCATTTCATTGACAATTTATAATTTTTATTCATAATCATACAACTATTATCATTTATTTGATAAAACTATATTTTTATGATGTAAATTATGCTACCATTATCTCATTAATTTTATTGAACCCCTTGAAATATTGAAAAATTCAGAGTTCACTAAAATTAATAAATCAAAACTTTGGTTTATTACTATAAAATCTTTTATCATTGAATTGATAGATTCTCAATTAGTTAAATCAAAATTATTCTGCAATATTTTACTCATAACTTAACCAATAATGATTAAATTATTTTTAAATAATTTATCAATATAAGTGTGTTAAAATATTTATCAATTAGATACAATCACACAAATATTTGAAATACGAGAAATAATTAGTGACACATAAATCCACATGTCCTTAGAATATTGACATTAAATAACAAGTGAATTTATTTGAGACAAATTGCAGTTATTGGTTCCTAATTTGTTAATTAGAAAGATTTAACCTCCCAAGTTCACTAACCAACTTAGAGAGGGTATTTTCATCAAATGGTTTTGTGAAGATGTCTGCAATTTGATCCTCTGTGGCTACAAAATATAATTCCATAGTGCCATTTGTGACATGCTCTCTAATAAAGTGATACCTGATATTAATGTGCTTTGTTCTTGAGTGCTGAACTGGGTTGTTTGAGATTACTATTGCACTTGTATTGTCACAGAATATTGGAATCTTAGATACCAACAGACCATCATCCCGGAGTTGGTTCCTCATCCACAAGATTTGGGTACAACAGCTTCCAGCAGCTATGTATTCAGCTTCAGTAGTTGTTGTGGATTATGAGTGTTGCTTCTTACTATGCCAGGATACCAACCTTCTTCCAAGAAACTAACAGCTTCCTGAAGTACTTTTCCGGTCAATCTTACAACTTGCTAAATCTGAATCTGTATAGCCAACTAGGTTAAAATCTGTACCTTTAGGGTACCAAATACCAAGATTTGGAGTCCCCTTAAGATACCTAAATATCCTCTTAACAGCTATAAGATGAGACTCTTCTCGGTCAGCTTGAAATCTAGCACATAAGCATGTTGCAAATATAATATCTGGCCTTCTTGATGTGAGATAAAGTAATGAGCCTATCATACCTCTGTAGCTTGTGATATCAACTTTCTTACCAGTTTTGTCCTGATCAAGCTTAGTGGCTATTGGCATTGGAGTCTTTGCCGGAGTTGAATCTTCCAGATTGTACTTCTAGAGAAGTTCTCTGATGTACTTAGATTAACAGATGAATATACCGTCTTTCCTTTGACTCACTTGTAATCCAAGAAAATTGTTCAACTCTCCCATCATGCTAATTACATACTTACTTTGCATTAGATTAGAAAATCTCTTGCAAAGATCATCATTAGTAGAACCAAATATAATGTCATCAACATATACTTGAACTAATATCATATCAGATTTATGCATTTTGTGAAACAGAGTTTTATCTATAACACCTCTAGTAAAACCATTTTCAAGTAAAATCTTAGAGAGAGTGTCATACCATGTCCTTGGAGTTTGCTTAAGACCATAGAGAGCTTTGAATAGAAAGTACACAAAATTAACCAGATTTGGATCTTCAAAATCTGGAGGTTGTTCCATATACACTTCTTCTTCTAGCTCCCCATTCAGGAATGCACTCTTCACATCCATTTGATAAACCTTGAAATCTGAATGTGCTGCGAATTCCAGAAACATCCTGATTTCCTCAAGCCTAGCTACCAGTGCATAGGTTTCATCATAATCTATACCCTCTTCTTGAGAGTAACCTTTAGCTACCAGTTTGGCCTTATTTCTCGTTATAGTGCCATCTTCATCTAACTTATTTCTGAATACCCATTTAGTGCCTATCACTGACTTGTCCTTTGATCACTGTACCAGCTTCCATACCTTCTATCTCTCAAACTGATTGAGTTCATCTTGTATAGCAATAACCCAATATGGATCTTCAAGTGCCTCATCCACTTTTTTAGGTTCCATTTCTAAGAGAAACCCTGAAAAACGACATTTATTCTGAGTGGCATATCTAGTTCTCACTCTTGTCTCAGGATCACCAATGATCAATTCAAAGGGATGGTCTCTGTTCCAAACTCTTTGTCGAGGCAGATAAGATCTTGATGTTTCTCCTTGTTCAGCATGATTTTGAGTGTGAACTGTAGATCCTCTTCCTGCTCCCCCTGAGTTGCTCCCACCATGACTTGATGATTATGATCTTTGAGTAGTAGTTCTTAAGGGTGTACTTGTATGATTATCATAATCATTATTTCCACCATTACCACCACTTGATCCAGAATCAGCATTGCCATGTACTGTAGGTATAGCTCTAGCAATCTCAGGTTCTTCTATATCTTAAGGATCATCTGACAGATTCTCAAATTCCAGAGATTGAGAATCCTTTTCTCTTTGCAGGCTTGCCAGCTTGGTGTCGTCGAATGTTACATTAAGGCTTTCAATCACCTTCTGATTAGTAATCATATAAACCATGTAAGCTTTAGATTCCAGAGAATAGCCAAGACATATGCCTTCTTCCGCTTTAGCATCAAACTTTCCCAGATGCTCATTTCCTTCTTTTAGCACAAAACATTTTGCTCTAAACATATGAAAGTATTTCAGTGTTGGTTTCTTGTCATCCATAATCTCATAAGGAGTCTTGTCATGATCTTTATTAATCAGGGTACGATTTTGAGTGTAACACGTTGTGTTGATAGCTTCAACCCAGAAGTAGGTAGGAAGTCTTGATTCACTTAGCATAGTTGTTGCTTCTTCAACCAAGGTTCGATTCTTCCTTTCTACTAATCCATTTTGTTGTGGAGTTCTTAGGGCTGAGTACTGTCTCGAAATACCTTTTTCTGTATAGAATTCATTTAGATATGCATTCTTGAATTCTGTCCCATTGTCTGATCTGATCTTTCTGACAAGTAATTTCACTTCCATCTTAATCTTCTTTATATGATCCACTATCAATTAAGTGCTTCATCCTCGGATTACAAAAACAACACCCATGTATACTTGGAGTAATCATCGACTATCACTAAAGCATATCTTTTCCTTGATAGTGACAACATATTCACTGGACCAAATAAATCCATGTGAATTAACTGAAGAGGTTCAGTTATGCTTGTCATTTCCTTGCTCATGTGTGATGCTTTTTTTGATTTCCCCTTTTCATATGCTTTATAGAGTCCTTCTTGATAGAATTCCATATGTGGTAGTCCTCTCACTAATTCTCTCTTAACCAAAGAGTTCATTATCTTGAAGTTCAAGTGCGAGAGCTACTTGTGCCATAGCCAACTTTGTTCTGATTAAGCTTTGTTATAGAAAAATCTCATTACTCCATCACAGGTAGAATTCAAGTCAACTACGAACAAATTACCTTTCCTTACTCCCTGTAAAGCAAGCTTCTAATCTTTCCAGTGAGTGATCAAACATCTTTCTGACCTAAAATCAATATTGTATCCTTTTTCACAAAACTGACTGACGCTCAGAAGATTATGCTTCAATCCTTCCACAAGAGAGATGTTTTAAATGATGACATTCCCAATTTTCAAATTGTCATATCCCTTAGTAAATCCTTTGTTGTCATCTCCAAAGGTAACTATAGGGCCAGCTTTCTCAACCACACCTGTGAGCAGCGACTTTTCCCCTATCATGTGCCTAGAACAACCATTGTCCATAATCCACATGATCTTTTTTCCTTTCTTACCTTACCCTGCAAACAGAGATTGATTAAGAAGACTTTGGTACCCAAGCTTTCTTGGGTCCTGAAGGTTTAGGAGTAGAAATAGAATCAAATGAAACCTTAACAGGCTTAACTTTCACTTTGACTGACTCCTTCTCAGTGCTAGTCTCAACAAAGTTGTCAGACTTAGAGATACGAGGTACTACAGACTTAGCCTATGTGTGCTCATTACTCATGCTTGTCTTAGTGTCAGTGCAAGTGCTAGCAGTTGCATGAAAAGCTTTGAAATATTCAGACATGGTAACAAATGCACATGGCATACATCCAACTACGCCACAGGGCTCATAAAAACTATGCATGTTAGGCATGGCAGGCATACTAGAAGTTGCAACAGATTTTACTTTAGCTTTTGTGCATGCATGTGTAAGGTGTGCAGCAGAATTGTAATTATTACATAACTTTCTACATGCAGATGAGGAAGATGCAAAATCAGATTTCTTATTTACACCTACCTTGCCATTCATGTTTTTCTTAGCCTTAACCTTAGCACTCTCACCAGTCCTAGAGTTAACTATTGGTTCTGGTATCTTAAGTGTGTCAGGTTCTTTCATATCCATCTTATTACCTTGGTCAACTATGGATTTTGCTTTACTAGCTGGAGCCTTAAGAGTCTTAAGGGATTCCTCTACCTTCTTCTTCTCTCTGTCTTCAGCAATCAATTCCTCATTGATTAGCAAACTTACTTCATCCTAAGGTTCTGAAACAGACTCAGTGAACAACGGAGTTACAGCATCCTTAATAACATATGATACTTTCTCTGAGACACACATGTTTATCTCGGAAGCACCACTATGCTTTTTACTATTCAGATTAGAATAGACAAGTCCTATTGAAGTCTTATATTTAAATCTTTGGCTATCTATTATCTCTTTCTGAGTCAAAGCTGCATTCTTAAATGCCTGTAACTTTTTTTCTAGGTCAGCAATTTGGGTTCTAAGAATGGCTATTATGTCTGCGTTGCACTTAACCTTATTCTCTAGATATTCATTCTTTTGTTTAAGGCCTTCTAATCGAACTACAAACAATTCTAGTTCTTCATTTCTAGAGGTTAAACTCTCAGTTTTAAGAACTAACTTATCATTTTCAAGTTTATATGCAAGCATGCTTGTATGAACATTATACAATTCTAAAGTAAATTCATGCACAATAGATTTGTATTCAGACACATACATATCTATAGTGGTAAGTTCAGGAACCTGAGATGATTGGGCTGATTCCTCTGCAGAGTCTGCCATAAGAGCCAAATTTACATACTCTTCTTCATCCGAATCAGTATCATCCCAGCCTTTTCCTTCAGCAATGTACGCTCTTCCCTTTTCCTTAACCACATAAGCATTCAGCTTTTTGTTTCAGCTTCTCATTCTTCCTCTTCAGATCTTCATAAGTTTCCTTTTTTCATAGAAATCATTTCCTTTTGCTGCTTTGGCCTTTCTGCATTCAGATGCAAAGTTCCCCAACTCATTGCAGTTGTAACATCTTGTTTTGCTCTTGTTTACCCAACTTGACTTGTAGCCTCCTCTGGAGCTTGACCCTGATGAGTAGCTTTCTTTCTAAAATCTCCCTGATGAACCCCTTGGTTTATAGTTGGGTTTTCTTCTGAATCTAACATGACTAAATTTTGCAGCCATGTATGCCATAGATTTGTCCTTCAACTGTTCAAGTTCTTTCTGAGTATAAAATCACCTTCATCCTCTGGCTCACCATGAGCAATTTCAGTTACAACAATTTCCTTGATTGTTGAGGAGGGTGCAACCTTGATTTCTTGGGTTTCAGGTTCACGAACTACAAGTGTAGTGGTTTTTGCAAGTGTTGTACTCTTACTTTCAATAGAACCAGGTCCATAGATAATAGTTCTCTGCTCTTTCTTCAGTTCATGGGTTCTTGGCTTTCCATAGATTACATCCAGGGACATGGTAATAAAATCAGCTCTTTCCCTGATTGATGTGTTCTTTTATTCCAGGTGAACAGGGAGCGTTAGCATAAACTTTCTTTTAGACTCTCGTATAAGATAAACTTTCCCTTGTAGCTTTAATTCACTTAACAGTCTTGCATATCTTTCAAAGAGTGAAGACAGTGTTTCTACGGTTTGAAGTTTGAATGCCGCATACTGAGTAGTCAAAATATCCATCCTGTTCTCTTTGACTTCTTCTGTACCTTGCATCAAAAGCTCAATGGTATCCCACATATCATTTGCACTATTACTTCCTAGAAGTTGATGGCTCATATTATTATCGGTCGATTCCACAATTATGAATTGAAGGCTTGTGTCCAGATTTATCAACTCCTTGTCAGTCTCCGTATATTTAGACGGATCCCTGGGAGTAGACGAGGAAGGAATTCCTACACCAGTTGTAGTAGTGGATTCAACAACTACTTCCATCGGGACATAAGGGCCATTCAGTAATATCCCAATATAAAGTGGATTCGAAGCTTTCATAAACAACATCATCTTTTTCTTCCATAGGTTGTAATTATCTCTGTCAAATGGGGGAACCTTGATACTTCCAATTCTTTGGTTGTTCATCATTTTGGCGGAATTAAAATTATTTAAAGTTCAAAAATTTCAAGAAATGGGAATTTTTGAAAATTAAAAAAATTCAAGAAATTTTTCAAGAACTTGTTTATTTCTCCGGATCTTAATTTGTATGTCAATCAACAAGCTCTGATACCAATTGTTAGTCCCAAAGTATCATATAATGGGGGGTTGAATACGATACCTACAATCTTTTTCGATTCGTTTACAAGTTCTTCGTTATAAGTGCGGAATCAAAATAGACACAGAATAATTCGAGGAATATATTGTTTTATTAATATAATCCTTGAGGTTGCTACAATCTAATCAATGAATTGATTAGCTATAATAAATTCAGTAGCACAACACTATGCTTACAAGCTTAATAAATGAGGTTCTTTAATGGAGCTCCCGTAAACACTTTATATTGAACTGAAGAAGATAACCAAATGGATACAGATTCACTTTGCTGCTTTGTAGTCTTCAAATTCATTTGGAAGGTGGCTAAATTTGGACCACTTGTTTCATTTGAATTTGTTTCATTTTAATTCTGTAAAGCCTCCAAGTGCTAACTGGCAACTGAGGATTTGTTAACCTGCGACTAGGGAATCAACCTGCGACTAAGAACTCATATTGACTAAGTTCTCAACCTGCGACCAACTCCTCAAATTGCGACTAACATGCCAACTGTGACTAACATGCCAACCTATGACTCACACCTCAATCTGCGACTAAGGAATTTAACTGGCGACTACAATGTTGATTTTTCTTTAGAAGAATTTCTCAGAACTTCAACGTGCGACTATATAGTCAACCTGCGACTATATATATTTGCCTTAGTAAATTTCTTTGTCTCCAATAGTTGTATGCATTCTATTTTTCCTGTGTTGCTGAATTAAATCTATTCTGTATTGTTGATGTTTAGTGCACTGGTCTGGTTCACAAACAACTAACATGAGTTGATATAATACAATTTCTTTTATACTGCAAAGCTGATACATCTTAGAAGGTTATTTCTAGCTTCAATCACTGAACCCCAGATCTTCAATACTTCAAATCAAACCATGTAACTGTAACTGGAAGTCCTTTGATGTTTTATTCTTCATGGATGCTTTAACATGTTAATGAACTTCTTCCCATGACTTGAGTGTGGACTTAGAGAGTCATTTACATCTTTTGATTCTTTGCATGTATCATGTCTTCATCTTTAGGTTTTTGTACTTCACAGTTTAATATTGTTTATCTGTTTCTGTTTCATGTTGAGTTATAATTCCTCGATTAAATGTTACATTACATTATTCTTTACAGAGGTAATAAGGGGAACAAAAGGAGAGTAAAAGAGGAAGCAAGAGGAATGAAAGAAGAGTTGAAGAATTGATTGTGACTACTAAAATGCAAAAATCTTCATAATTCACAACTGTTGCTGATGAAGACTAAGGTATTCTGGAGAAAGAAGCTGGTGCTGAAGCAAGCCAATATCTTTAAACTCTAAAAGTTAAAGGAAGAAAGACAACTCTGTTCTACAAGGATCCAAAGATTCAATTATTTGATTCTGAGGTGAGTAGAATAATATTTGCAAAGGAAAATCCTAGAGTTGATCTTGAACAGCTAAGGCAAATGGAGAAAGACTTTAAAAAATTCTATGAAGACAACAAATGTTGATATTTCTCAAGTACTTTATGAAGATGATCCTTCTAACAGACCAACTAGAGGTATAGTTATAAGGAAAATCAGACAGGCAGAAGATAAAAGATCTTTCAGATCTCAAGCTATTGGAACTGCTGACATGAAGCTTAAAGTAAAGGAGAAGATATAAGAAAAGTCAAGGATTTCAAAGTTTAAAGCCAAAGCTGGAGACAGTATCTAAGAAATTTGAATCTTAAATTCTGATAGTTTTAATCTATACAGTAGTTAAAGCTCTTGATACTGAAGAAAATTTACTTGAAGCAGATATCATCCAAGATGGTCAAAGAAGGAAGATTTCTAGAAGCATTCTGAGCTGAGGAAGTGAAGTTAACCTCTGACATTGCTCAAGTTAAAGAAGCAGTTCAGGATGAAGAGTTAAAGTCTGATATTCATTGAAGCAACATTGAATATATATACTTAATTCCTACATTTAGATAGTTTTGACATCATAAATTGGAACTTGTCCATAATTCCATGATGAATAAGTAGGGGGAGATTGTTAGGTGCAATTGATGATATCAAACAGAAACTATTAGAAGCATCTACAGATGGTAACTGCTGACATCGACGGATGTTGATATTTGACGGATAACGATATCAACGGATGATGAAATCAATATTTGTCACATCAGTTGATCTTTGAAGAGGAAAAAGAAACAGGAAACTTAAGTCGGTGGAGGACTTTATCTCAGAAGCAATAGTATAGGTTTCCTTGTTGTTAATAGAATATGATTTCTTATACATTGGTAGATGTGCTCTATATAAAGCACAAATTAGGTTCATGCTATAAGCATTGCGACATTGTTATATCTTTCGCATAACCTAGCAGCTCTCAAGGATATCTTGTTCATCCTTTCGAGAGAGTACTTGTGTAATAAGTTTTTATAAGATTGATATAAAAACTGTTGTTTCTATTGAAGCTTTGTCGAGTTGATTGTATTAACTGTATTCACCCCCCTCTACAGTTGATTAAGGGCCTAACAACACTTCTAGTCCTCACTCCAGCATTAGGGTCACCAATGATGGTGTCTTTTGTGTGACTCATATCCCATTTTCTGGTGTGATGATTTTGATGACTAGATGTGTCCTCATTTTATTCATTGTTGGCATGACTTGCAGAACTATCATCTATTTCTTTCCCTGAGTTTGTGCTATCAAATTCAGGCGAGCTTCTATCTTGAGATGAATTTTCATTTGTAGAATTCATTGTTACAGTAGTTTCCTCTCCTTCTCAATTATCTACACTATTTTCAACTTCATCTTCAGAATCACTGTTAAGGTTGAGATTATCAAATTTCAAAGCTTCAGCTTCATTGTCATCAAAAAATTCCAAGCCATGATACTTTTCATCATCAATTATCAGATATATGCTTTCCATTATATTCTTTTGCTCTAGCATATAGACTCTGTAAGTAGTCCTTTTCAAAGAATATCCAAGAAAAAATTTCCAACATATTCAGAGTTGCCTTTTAGCACGAAGAACTTGCTTCCAAATACATGAAGATGCTTAACTGTAGGATTCATCTTTGACATGATTGAGTAAGGTGACTTGCCAATGTTTTTGTTTACCAAATATCTAATCTGAGTATAACATGTTGTGTTAACAGCTTCTTCCCAAAAACTGGTTGCCAACTTTGCATCCTGCAGCATTGTCCTTGCAACTTCAACTAGAGTTCTATTCTTTCTTTCAACCACACCATTTTTTTTGAGGTGTTCTTGGAGCATGAACTCTTAAATGATGCTTTGTCTTTACAGAATTCATTTAGTATGGAATTTCTAAATTCAGTACCATTGTCACATCAATCTTTTTATAGATTTTTGATCTTCATCCTGCTTTTTAATCTTCTTTATGTGTTCACTGATAATGTGTGTATTTTCATCTTTTGAATGCATAAATTCCACCCAAGTGTATCTTGAGTAGTCATCCATCATTACCAGTGCATATCTTTTATTGGAAATGAACATGACATTTACAAGACCAAACAAATCCATATGAATAAGTTATCGTGGAGCATTGATGGCATTCGCAACTTTGCTTTTGTGATTTGATCACTTCATTTTTCCTTTTTGACAAGCTTCACAAACTTCATTTTGAGCAAAATCCAAGGATGGCATGTCTCTCACCAGTTCTCTTTTCACAAGAGTACCGATTGCTTTGTAGTTTAAGTAAGAGAGCTTCTTGTGTCAAAGTTCGCTTTGTTCACTTAATGCCTTGGTGTAGAAGCAACATATCTTGTCCTTGTTTGCTGAATTCATGTTTGCGACAAACCGACTTCCTCTTCTTACTCCTTTTAGAGCAACTTCACCAGTCTTCTTGCTTGTGATTGAGCAATCTTCTTTGTCAAAAATAACCTTAAAACCCTTATCAATAATTGACTTACTCTTAGAAGATTTACTTCAAGACCTGCAACCAGTGCTACATCGTGAATGACAAAATTCCCATAAATTAAACTGGCATATCCCATTATAAGTCCTTTGCCATTGTCTCCAAAGGTCACTAAAGGGGCAACCATATCCTCAAACTGTGATAGTAGGGCTTTATCACCTATCATGCGCCTGGAGCATCCACTGTCAATGATCCACATGACTTTATTCTTCTTGCCCTGCACATAATGAGGTTTAAGTGTTTTTAGCTATCCAAGCAGTCTTGGGCACATTCTTCTTCTTGACAGAGTTAACAGGAGTAGAACTTGAACAAGCAAAAGAGAAAGCTTTCTTAGTTTGATTAACATTTTCTTCTTTGATCACATATCTAAAATTAACTACTTTTAAATCTTTTCTTAACTTATGACATCTACTCATAACTTTCATGTTACATGGAATTCAATCAAACTTGTCACAGAATGAGTAGGGGTCATCGGCTTGAGTTTCATGTACTTGCAGGCTCCATACTTTGGCTCACTAACAATCTTTTTACAATGATGAGTTGGGTGATTTGTTGAGCCACATCTTTGACACTGCTTTCTGGGAGCATCTGCAACATAAACATAGTTATTGTTTTTTTTGACACCTATCTTTCCATTTCTGTTCTTCTTTTTTCTTTCCCGTGCTTTCATTTTTTGTTTCAGCTACTGGTATTTTAATGACTGGACTAGGCTCAGACTTTTCACACAATCAGTGTTGATAGTTGATTTGACATTTTTCTTTTCTTCATCTTTATCTGTAATTTCTTGCTTGATGATGAGCTCCTCTTCTCTGAAATTTACTTCACAGAATTTGAACAAGGGTGCATTCACCTTTTGAAGCACAACAAGAACTTCTTTATTCAAACTTTCCTTGCCTTTGTCAATTTGACATTTCTTTTGAGATGAACCATCCTCATAGTCCATTCCAATTACTATGTTAGCACATGGTTTGTTTTTCTCATGGTATTGACCAACAAGTTGAGATGCATTTTTAAATGACTTAAGCTTAAGTTCATTTTTCTCAATTTTATCTCTCAATACAACTTTTACTTCCTCTGCAAATTTCAATTTATTTTTAATACCTTCATTTTCTTGCATGACTGACTCTAGGCTTATAAGCCGTAGCTCTAGTTCTTGTTTCTCAATTTCAAGTTTTTCATTCACTTTTGATAGCCTACTCATTTCCTCAGTAGCAGCCATCGTGCTTGTGTGAATGTGAAATATTCCTACTCTCATCTTTTAATAGTTTCCTTGTATTGTGAATCATTTAAATCAATGATGGTTAGGATATGTACCTCGGATTTTGATGCAGATGACTTTCCTTCCTCCAAGGTCATGAGAGTATTATTTTCATATTTTTCACCATCATCTTCATTATATGTGTCATCCAAACTCCTTCCTTCAACAATATAAGCTTTTCCTTGTTGTTTCTTCGAAAGTGCTACATACTTAGCTTCAAACTCTAAATATGCCTTATCTTTCTTCACCTTCTTTGGATTTCTGCATTATGTGGCAAAGTGACCAAGCTCATCACAGTTATAGCATCTAATTTTAGATCTGTCCACAAATCCTAATTTATAGCCACCTTTGTTAGTTGTATTTGTTTGAGTTTTTCCTTTCCAGTTGTTGTTCTAGGATGTTTGACCTTAACCCTTAAAGTACCTAGGTTTCTTGACTTTTATATTTGAAAACTTCCTTTCCAGGTAGGCCATAGACTGGTCCATTTTATCCAACTCATCAAAAGTGTAATACTCATCCTCTTCCAACTCCAGAATGACTTATTTTTTAGGTTCCTTGTTCTTTGGCTCAACAGGTTGCATAACTTGAGTCTGGGATTCACTTTCATCTTCAGTTATTTTCTTGTCATTTACTATCAAGGCACTTGACACGTCTACAACATATTTTTGACTCAGCTTTAATAATTTTCTCTGCATCATCTTCAGCTCATAGGTTTTAAGAATGCCATATAAAACCTCCAAAGTTATTCTTCCTAGATAAATCCCTTCTCTTATTGCAGAAATATTTTTATTCTAGACGGTCAGGAAGAGTGAGGAAGAATTTTAGGTTGACCTCCTCAGCTTCATAATACTTGTTTTGCAGCTGCAAATCATTTATCAATTTGTTGAACCTTTTAAAAACCTCAATTATGCCTTTAACCATGAAACCCTCATATTGTGAGACCAAAATTCTTCTTTGGTTTGACCTCACTTCCTCAGTACCTTCACACAGAATCTCTATCTTCTCCCAGATCTGTTTGGCTAACTCGCAGATGATAATGTTATTGTACATGGAATTATCAAGAGATTCAATAAGAATGAGTTGCAAGCTATTGTTAAGTGAAACTTTATCCTTTTCTGGTTCAGTATATGTAGATGGATCCTTAGGAGCAAAGTGACCAGGAATGACCATATTACCATCAGTTACTTCAGGTACCCTCACCATTGGAATGAAAGGTCCATGCTTGAGAATTTCAAGATATAGTGGATTATCCATCTCGTTGAACAACATCATCTCCTTCTTTCATAGGGCATAATTCACTTTGTCAAAGACAAGAATCTTGATATTGCTAAGTTTTTGTGCACTCATACTTCCAATATCTATTATATTTACTTTCAGATTTTGATCTGATACCACTTGTTAGGTATGAAGTGCAACACAGGGGGGGTGAATGTGTTTTCTTGATTTTCTTGATTTCACTGTCTTGAAAATCAGATTGTATTTAGGCTTTGGAACTTCAACAACTAGATATAAATTTGTAGTGACAAATAACTTAATATAAAAGACACAAACAATTTATCAAAACTCACATGATTTATATTTAAATTAAATTTGTTGTGCTACAAATTTGTGTTCTTAAATAATAAGAACTTAGCTACTTCTCTTGAGAGAATAGAAGATTCATAGATCTATTTTTGTTGCATATAAATAAAAGACATGTACATGTTTTAAACAACAATATGCACAACTTACAAAGATTATCCTAAAATGGACTAAAACATATTCTTAAGTCTATTTTTATGTTTCTATTTTGAGTGCATCATATCTGCATGTAATCTTCCAGGTCTGCGACTATCCTTTGTTCAGTTCATCTTGGCTCTTGATCTTGCACTCTTCAAGCTGCATTTGTAGACTTTCAAATTCAATGATAGAATGGTTTGTTGACTGATAATCTTGGATCTTCAATTTGTCTATAATCTGAATTTTGAGACTGTTATCGAGATCTGCTTTACAGTATAGAGAAGTCACATATCGATATGTAGAGTAACTTATCGATATCTCCACTTCTATACAAGTATTATGACTTGTCGATATCTCAAGTTCTCTACAAGTAAATTGACTTGTCGATATCTTCAGTTCTCTACATGTAGTTTGGCTTTTCGCTATCTCAGGTTCTCTATATAGACTTTTGACTTATCGATATCTTCACTTCTCTACATATAATATTGACTAATCGATATATTTAGTTCTCTACAAGTAGATTGACTTGTCGATATCTCTTTGGACTTGTCTACAATCAGGGTGACATCTCTACAAGTAGAGTTACTTCTCTTAAGTTATTTTTGACTTCTCGACAGACATCTCTATACATATTGACCTATGACTTGTCGATTTGCGACCTAGAACATTTTTTCCAAAAACAACATTATTCAATTCTAAGCTTCTACACTTCTCTCTGAGGCATGATCAAGATTGCTCTTATTCAAGAGTTTATTCCTTAGCTTGATGGTTGTTCATAAAAAATCTTTCAGTCTAATCTCCTTAACATTTTTACAGACTCAAGAGGTACAATTACAAAATACAAAAGATTATCATACAACTGAATCTTAAGGTTGTCATAATGACTTAATATTTTTATGTACAGGAATGTCTTGCATAATAATATAGTATATTATATAATTTTTTATATATATTTTTTTAATTATTTTTTAATTATTTTAGAGGATGTTATAAATTTTCTTAACTAATATTATATTTTAGTAATTACTATAATAGTACAGATTTTCAATATTTATATATATATATATATATATCATAAGGTTCCATGGAGAACGACACTATCAAGAGACATAAGTGACACAATCCTAGCCATACATTATTATATATTATAACATAATTAAATAATTCTTTTCAATTTAAAAAAGGGCAAAATATACAGTCAAAACGTATAAATATGTTACCATATTTATAGTTTTTTGAATCAATATATTAATTAATATTTGTTAATCCGTTGATTGATCTTTATAAATTAGGCATCCAAATTACTGCTAATTTCAAATTCTTTGATTGATTATGGAGATATATATTGTCTCAATATATAAATTTACTGTATTACATATTATACTTATACAGATCTTTGTCCGGAAAGTTGTATTCAAGAGGTGAGAGTCACCCAACTTAGTGTTTTCTCTACTTTTAATTCATATAAGCAAGTATGAATCATTAACCATATTATGCAGCAGAACGCTAACCAGAATCTAAACCCGTGTTGCACATTATATATGGATTTCCAAAGAAAGTATTGGTGAAAAGTACCAAAGACGAAGAAATTAATTTGTAGGTATGAAACATGTTAAGATTTAGATTAATACAATATATCATTCTCGAACTTTAATGTTCTTTAACCATATTCAGACAAATGACAGATATGTAATTGTGTCAAGTATTTTTTGTATAGAATACTATAGAGAATCAGAAAACTGTATGCAGAACTAAGCATTCCTTCAAGTAGGACAATTATATATTTTTATATTTTTTGATTAATTTTAAATTTCTTAGTTTCAGTAATTTGATTTTGCATTTGCCGATGATTTTGACAAGGATTGTGATTTGAACCATTGTTAAAGTTTCAATGGTGTAATTTTTTATTCTTTGTTTAAAAAAAGATTTGGTACTACGGATAGAAAATAAAGACGGAAGATTCTCAGAGGGGACACTTGCTTTCATTCTTGTAAGTAGTCATATTTATTAATATCTTTTTTTCAATTTTTCTTAATTTTTCCCTAATTATATGAAAGTATTTTAACATTTCATTCATATCAATTTTACTCTTTGGATCGGATTCTGGTAACTAGAGATGCGCAAAAACTGAATAGGGTCGGATTCAGGCCGGGCTTTAAAAAATTCATTTTTTTAAAATCGGATCGGACTTTTTCTAAAATCGAGTCGGGCCGGATTTTGTTCAAAATAACTAGGTTTGTTTAGGCGCACAGATCGGGCCGGGCTACATGATTTTTTTTAAATAATTTTAATATTAATTGTTTTAATTATTTTTGGTAATTACTAATTGTTTTAATAATTGTTTTACATCTCGATTATTCGATTTTAAATCAACAAAAATGTTCACGTATAAAAAAAGATGTGTAAATATCAGTTCTCTAAAGAGTTTATTAGAAATTTAGGGTTTTTATTTGGTAATATATTCAATTATAAAATAAATTTCAGTAAGTCATAATTTTTTTAAAGTTTTATTCGAATATTTATTAAAAATCACCATAAAATTTGGGCTTTTATCGGGCCGGGCCGAACTTTTATCCGGATCGGGTCGGGCCAAATTTTTATTGTTATCATTTACAATAAGAAAAACCAAGGCATTTTGACAAGCAAATTTACGTGATTTGTTCTCTCAAGTTTTAATATCAAACATGCTTAATACATCATAGACGTATTATTATCCTACACTTGGTATCAGAGCGAGGAATTAATTCTCAGTGAATGGCGACAACATCAAAGATTGACAAGGCAAAGGGAAGATCTTTTGGGTTGAGTTATCCCATTTTAACCAGAGGCAACTGCACGTCATGGTCCATGAAGATGAGAGTCTTTATGCAGGCTCAAGGGGTATGGTACGTTGTGGAGCAGACGAATCCGAAAGCACCTGTCAATGAGAAAACAGATAGGGTAGCCTTGGCCATCATTTACCAGGGCATACCTGAATGGGTGCTTTTATCGTTAGAAGAGAAGAAAATGGAAAAATAAGCATGTGAGATGATCAAGACTTTGTGTCAAGGAGCAGATCATGTAAAGAAAGCCAAGATTTAGACTTTAAAGGCGGAGTTTGAGTCATTGGACATGAAAGAGAATGAGCAACTCGATGACTTTTATATGAAATTGAAAGGACTTATCACTAATATACGGGCCCTGGTAGAAATAATGGATGAATCATACATGGTGAAAAACTGGTTCGTGCAGTACCTCAAAGGTTTTTACAGATTATGTCTACCATGGAACAATTTGGTGACATGGACAACATGTCTGTCGAAGAGGCTGTCGATTCACTTAAAGCCCATGATGAAAGATTGAAGGAAAAGACGATAAAGACTGAGTCAAATGATGGACAATTAATGCTCACAGAGGAACATTGGATTAAGTGGGAGAACGATGAAAATAAACTTCTTTTCACTCGAGAGGAATGACTCAAATGATCAAACAAAAGAGGTATGAAAGAGTAGTCAAATTTTAAAAATCGGGGAGGATGTGACAAAAGTAGAGTCAAATGTTACAACTGCAATATTTATGATTATTTTGCTGCAGAATGTAGAAGGCTGAAATGAATTAGAGATTAAAAATAAGAAGTAAACATGACAATGGTTGATGATGACGAGTCAGCCATGTTGTTGGCAAAGTATGAAAACGACAAACCAAACTTGATGCTGGTTGATGAAAGCAGAGTAAGACCTGCATTGTTATCGAGGAACGAAGACAACATAATTAAATACAATCTCCGGTATCTTGACAATGGTGCTAGCAATCATATGACAGGTTGTAAAATAAAATTCTTGGCTCTAGATTAAGGCACAACTGGATAAGTCCATTTTGGTGATGTTTCTACAGTAAAGATAGAAGGAAAAGGAACAGTGATGATGATGTGCAAAAATGTTGAAGAACGAGCCCTTCATGAAGTGTACTATATTCCTAACTTGCGTAATAACATCATCAGTTTGGGACAAATTTCCGAGGAGGGAAACAAAGTCATAATGAAAGAAGAATTCTTGTGGGTATACGACAAACAAGAACGACTTCTTATGAAGGTAAAACGTTGGTCAAACAGATTATACAAGCTAATCGTGGAAAGCAGTAGACATGCATGTCTTCTATCTAAGGTAGATGATGTATCAAAATTTTGGCATGCTCGTTTGGGACATGTCAATTATCAAGCCTTGTCAATAATGTCAAAAGCATGAATGACAAGGGCAATGCCAAAATAACTCAACCAAAGGATGTTTGTGATGGCTATTTTTTGTCAAAGCATACGAGGAAGAAATTTTTAAAGCAAACCAGTTACAACTCTATTAAAGTGCTCGAACTCGTTCATGGAGATCTATGCGGACCAAATTATCCGGAGACTGTGTCAGGTAAAAAATATTTCTTTTTAATGGTTAATGATTTTAACAGCTTTATATGGGTTTATTTCTTGAAAAAACAAAGATGAAACACTCAGCGCCTTCAGGAAATTTTGCGCTCTAATCGAAGATGGCATAAAAAAGAGGGTAAAGATTTTCAGGTCTGATAGAGGAGGGAAATTCACCTCTAATGAATTCAAATATTATTGTAAAAGGGTTGGGATTCAGAGGCACTATACAACTCCATATAATCCATAACAAAATGGAGTAGTGGAACGTCGTAACCGTACAATTATTGATATGACAAAGAGTTATTTAAAGGAGATGCAACTACCATCAAAGTTGTGGGGGAAGCTATGAGACACTCAGTTTTCCTGTTGAACAGGTTGCCAACTCGTTCCTTGACAAATCAAACACCATACAAAGCCTGGAGCAAAAAAAAACCTAATTTAAGCTATGTTCATGTTTTTTGAAGCTTGGTGCATATGAAAATTCATGGTAATCAAGTGCAGAAGTTAGATGATCGAAGCAAGTAAGTAATCAACTTGGGAAAAGAACCAGGAACGAAGGGTTACCGTATCTACGATCCAGAGAGTAATCGAGTACACATAAGTAGAGACGTAACATCGAGGAAACAAAGCCTTGGTCGTGGAACAAACAAGAGGACGTCAATGAGGTGAAAATATCATTTCCTGTTCCAGATGCACACATGAATGGTGAAGATGATTCTTGAAATGCAAATGTGAATAACGACATAAATGACAATACAAAGAATGCAACTCCAATGTCTCAGATTTTTACATCAAGACTAAACCCTGAAAATCATGATGAAAGTGTGGAGCCTAGAAAATTCAGGCTTTTGAGTGAAGTGTATGTCGAGTCAGAGGAGGTCGAACTAGACGAGGAGCTATACCTCATAGGAAGAACCTGCAAACTACAATCAGGCCGTAAAAGATAGCAACTGGAAATAATCCGTGAGAAGAGAGATCAACTCCATTGAAGAGAACAAAATTTGGGAGTTGACAACTCTACCACCCGGACAGAGGATTATAAGATTGACGTGGATATTCAAATTAAAAAAAGATACGAATGAGAAAGTCACAAAGCACAAAGCACGTCTCGTAGCTAAGGGCTATGTCCAAGAGTACGATATTGACTTTGAGGAAATCTTCGCACTAGTAACTCGTCTTGAGACTGTGCATCTTCTGTTGGCACTATCAGCCAAGTATAAATGGGAGGTTCATAATCTTGACGTAAAGAATAATTTATTGAATGGAGAGATCAAGGAAGATGTATATGTCATTCAACTAGAAGGATTTAAAATTGAAGAACAAGAGCATATGGTCTACAAATTGTTAAAGGCGTTATACGGCCTACGTCAAACACCACGTGCTTGGTATGTCAAGCTCAACTCATGTTTGGAAAGTTTGGGTTTCACTCGTTCATATGAACATGTCGTCTACATGAAGGAGGTAGGAGATGACTGTTTAAAAAAATTCCGTATATGTTGACGACTTGTTGGTCATTATTTCCAATATGCACATGATTGGAGCTTTCAAGAAATAAATGAGCCAAATATTTGAAATGAGTGATTTGGGCAAATTGAGTTATTACCTGGGAATAGAGGTAGAGCAAGGTGATGGGTACATCGAGCTCAAACAAGCTGGATACACAAAGAAAATACTTGAAAAGGCGGGGATGAGTGACTGTAATCCTACTAATTACCCAATGGACCCGAATAAGTAGATCAATAAGGATGAAAGTGGAGAACCGGTGGATTAAATAAAGTTCAAAAGTATAGTTGGGGGCTTACACTATTTAGTTCATACTCGGCCAGATATTGCTTATGCCATGAGTATAGTTAGCTGATATATAGAACATCCAACAAAACTTCATTTGAACACAGTAAAAAGGATCATGGTATTCACTTCGGACTCATATATTCGAAGGGAGGAGGGAACAATATTTTGATTGGTTTTACGGATAATGATCTAGCTGGATAATTGGACGACAAGCGAAGTACTGGAGGTATGCCTTTTCATCTAAATGATAGTGTGATCACATGGATTTCTCAAAAGCAACGCTGTGTTGCTCTATTGACTTGTGAGGTTATGGCGGCCATCGTTGCAGCGGACCAGTAACTCTATATATCAACAACATGTCAACTACAGACTTGGCTAAAAATCCCGTCCTCCACGGTAGAAGCAAACACATAGATATACAATATCATTTCATTCGCGAATGTGTGAAATGTAGGGAGATAATTCTGAAGCATATCAGTGATGAGGAGCAGCGTGCAGACATCTTGACAAAGGCATTGTCGATAACAAAGTTTGAGAAAATGTGCTAGTTGTCGGGCGTCAAAGATGTTGTCAGACAGGTTTAAGATTAAAGAGGAGAAATGTTGGATCTTATTAATCTTAAAGCAAATTAGTTAATATCATATTTTGAATAATTAATAGTGATTGAATTTGTTTAGATTTTTAAATAATCATGTTCTAGATTATAAGTTTTCTTATTATGTATTTTCTTTTATATATTGTAGTCGTTTGCAATAAGGAAAAACAAATCGTTTTGACAAACAAATTTGTGTGATTAATTTTCTCAAGTTTTCATATAAACATGTTTAATACTCCCCCGTCTCAATTTATCTGCCTTGTTTGACTTTTGATGGTCAAATTGACTCAACTTTGACCGTAAATAAAAACTCATTCTTTCATTATTTTGAAAAATTAAAAAATATATATATAAGTAGATTAAACATACTTTCTAATGATATAAATTTTATAAGTATTTTCGATATTATACTATATGAAATTTTCGGTCAAAATTGAGTCAATTTAACCGTAAAAAGTCAAATAAGACAGATAAATTGGGACGGAGGGAGTACATGATAGACATATTATTATCCTGCAAGCACGTCAACATCAACAACTAGATAAGATTGAATAAGAAAAAATGTTAGCTATATAAACCTATTTCTTACCTTGTAAATTCAATCTGCTTGTATCAAAATATATCAAGTTCCATATAAATATACTCTTTAGTTTTACATGAGATGCGACAAATTTGCAGCATATCTTTTCTCTTTTGCTAATTAAGTTTTTACTCTGATATTTGCGTAGATGCAGAGTGCACAGTAATGAGCATGCATAACTAAATAATGTCGGGCAGAAATTTATAAATTAAATAATGTACACACCATTAATCTTTAAATATGTATAAATATGTATAGATATGCAGATCCATTGGCATAGAACTAGCATCAACTATTAAGCAAATGCAATGCGCAGTTATATTGCGTGATCAAAGAGATCTGAGAAGGAGAATGTTTCTACGTAAATTAATAAATCCTCGTCTATTATTGACAAATTATTTGTTAATAGAAAATTTTCGCGACTAATAAAATTTAAAAAATTAAGCCCTAATAGGGGATTTGATCCATCACCTTCCCTTCAATTTTTATCTTAAAAGTATTTATAAAAAAATTTCACAACCAAATGATTTCAATGGTAAAAACCGAGGATCTTAATAATTAAAAAGAATGGACCACGTCGTACATATCAGCTGTTTTGGGCAGTGTAAATGGATGATCGTGACTATACAAGTCCGTCCAATTAACTCTATGAATTCATATTAATCAATTGCCCTGCAGATCATACATGTATCTATTAGTGTCAAGTCGTTACCAGATTATAAGTTACAGCACCACCTCAACAACCCAAACCATTGCATCTCAAATATAATTGTCATTGCATCTGTAATAAATTAAAAGCTATGTACTATTTATTAAAACTCAGTGATCATCTCGTACATAATTGATAATTCGGCCTCTGAGGCGCATTATCTACAAGGATAAGTCCAAAAGTCTTGTTTCTTAAAAATAATATTATAGAAATATAACTTTTAGTAATTTAGGTACAATAATACTCTTTATATTTGCTCCTTATAAATATAATAATATTTAGTTCAAATTTTAATAACAATTATTTAAAAAAATATATATTAGAAAAATAATAAATATTTTATTGATAAAAATAAAATTAAAAATAAATAGTATTTTATTAAACATTAAGGGAAATGTGTGTCTAAAGTTTTGAGAGGCGGTTAGAATAATGCTGGAGTACAAGTTTTGTCAAAATTTTTAAATTTTAATTTACAACATGTGATAGCTACTCTGCGGTACTTGCTCTTAACTAGTAAAAAATAAGATTAAATATTAATAAATATATTTATATTATGAAAATATTAAATACAATTGTTTTCACCTTGACTTTTATGCTTGGACAATCTAATTCATATGTGAAAATTTATAATTGTAGAATGAATATTTAGGCATTAAAAAATTTATCAATGATACAGAGTATTACATGCTTATAATCATGGATGGCCGTAATTCGATTCGGGCGGCTCATGATCTCCCGACTCAAACTCGATTCACCCGTTTAGTTAAACGAGCCTTCGAGCAGAGATTTCAGCTTGTTTAATTTAACAACCCGAGTTAAAATTTAACGAGCCGAGTTATGATAGAGGTTTATGTTCGATTAAGTGTAAAATTAAACGAGACGGCTCGCCCAATTCAAAATTGGCTCGTTTGGCTTAGCGAGTCGGCTCAGCTCGTTTTGTAAAATTAATGAACCGAGTTTGGGAAAAAATTTAGGTTCAATTAGTTAAAAAAACCAATTCAACTTGATTCGATTAACCTCAACTCAAATTACCATCGACTGGAAATTTGACTGACTCGATGCGAATTACCGCCGTGCTTCTGGCCATCGTAAAGTAAGCTAGGTGATACCAGTGTGACCGATCACATTTTTAAGAAGAGCAGTTATTTGAATTTGTCATGCATTCTAATCAAATATTAAATCAAGTGACATTTGATTAATAACATTACTGCCACAAACTAATTATTCGAAACCCCCGACATGCATGTTTGAAACTAATAAGCTAGATTATGCAGACACGCGACAAATATGGGAAGAAGGTAGGTACATGGCTATTAATTAGTTTTGTTTTGTTAGTGAAGCAAAAGAAAGTTTGACCGTAGGGCACATTGTAAAACGACAAATCTAATTTGGACAATAGCATCAACGTCTTCTATATAGCTAACTAGGTTAGTAGGCTAATGTTGTGTATGTTTAGCTGTACAATTTTCCTAGCCCTAAAGTCATATCAATTAAATCAATTCACCAATATAATTAGTAGCACAATACCTCAAAAATAATTGAAATAAAACACAACTCATAATATAATTAAATCAACATTTTCTTCGTCATAACTATAAAATATGCACGGTCTTTTTTTTTTGAGAAATAATCGATAATAGGGTGTAATAGAGAAGATAATAAATAACTGATTTTTTCGGACATATTTTAAAAATTGACCAATCATGTAAAAATCTTAGACCATTATTATCAAGGATATTTTCCAATAAATTTAAATAATAGCATATTTTTAATAAAATGACGATATTTTCGATAATTAAACATGGATTAAGACACGGCCATACTTAGATTTATAAAACATAAAAATGAGTGTTATATAATCCGATAAGTGACTCCTCTCACAACGTCCAAAAAGTTTGGACAAGAAAGAATTTCTTCCCAAACTTTAGTAAAGTACGAATGGCTTATAGCTTAAGCATTCTCTCTCATTTCTCAAAACATTCCAAGAGCATTAAGTATATATCATCATCTCACAATCGCCCCCCTCGTCCGCTCTCCACAAAAGAAACGGAATGTAATCAAATACTTGCAATTACTTCCCAGATGGTTAGATGGACTCCTGCCCACTCATTCTCTATATCATAATATAATATACTAGGGTTTATGCCCATACCACGCTTTAACAATAATTTTTTATGAATTGGTTATTTTTATGAGTGAGAATTTTTTGCGTGAGAGTTAATCGTCATAATTATGAGAATTTTTTGCATGAGAGCTAATCATCATAATTACTTTAATAAAATCGATTAAAATTTGTCACATAAACTCCTTAATATCTGAATTATGGGCACACCACAGAAAAACGGATATATGTATATATTGTATCTAGTCACTACACTCCACAAACCCTCTCCTTCCCCACATCTCTAAAAAGGCCACCACTTGATCACATTACACAATTAATGCCATCTGCACTAACTTCTAAGTATATATCTCTCTCAATCACAAATAACAAACATTTATACAGTAAGTACATAGCCCTTTGTTCATCTTTTATCAACATTCTTATCCATTGTTTTTCTCTTCTAGCTAGAGCTTCCCCTTTGGATGCAATCTTCTTTGTTTCTTTTCTTTCTTCTATTGTGCGGCTTTGTTTCCGTCTGATCGAGGCCCTTTTCTTCGTGCCGGAAAAATACTATAATGTCTTTGGAATTCACCACCGAACGTGTTTGTTATGTTCAATGCAACTTCTGCAACACTGTACTTGCGGTATATCTTCTTCTTCTTCCTCCTCTTTTCCTCTTTGTTTTAATAATATATTTGTTCCTGTGTCCATGTACATCAAGATCCACAACATTTAGAAACAAAAAAGATCCATATATAGGTGCAGCATAATTTTTATTTAGGTTTAATCCGTATGAGCAAGCCGGTTGTGAAGGCCCCAAGTTAAGAAAAGATTATTCATATAAAATTACGGTTTTGGTCCAATTGTTAGATTTTGATTAAACATATATAATTAAATATGCAGTAGTAAGAGAGTTTTAGCTTAACGCATTTTAATTTTTATGTTTAATTTGGTTAAAGGTAGGATAATTAATTAGTAATTGATCGATCATACATGATCAAGATCTGGCACGCATAAATTTCTGTTATAAAAAAGGTGGAGAATGACAGTTGATGTATGTATACATAAATGTATCTGAGTCTAGGGTCTATAGATTAGGGTTTCTTCAAAGGTTAGACGAAGCTGGATCAAGACAACGTGAAGCTTTTTCCCAAGCCTTTTAAAAGTATACTCATTTTCATATAATGTGGTCAATAACTAAATAAATTGGTTCCAAGTTAATTTATCAGACTTGACAACTCCTTCCAGCGTGCGTTTATAGTACCACATTCATGAGTAGCTGGGCAAAAAAAAAATCCTATTGTGTATATGAGCTAATTCACTGAAGTTATTGTTAATGATCAAGGTAAAGGATCCCCCCTCTCTCTCTCTCCCTCTCTCCCCCTCTCGCTCCCCCCCCCCCTCTCTCTCTTACTAAACCTATTGCTCTCTCTCTCTCCCTCTCTCTCTCCCTCTCTCTCCCTCTCTCTCTCCCTCTCTCTCTCTCTCTCTATCTCTCTCTCTCTCTCTCCCTCTCTCTCTCTCTCTCTATCTCTCTCTCTCTCTCCCTCTCTCTCTCTCTCTCTCTATCTCTCTCTCTCTCCCTCTCTCTCTCTCTCTCTCTTCTTGAGTTAATTCAATAACTTATTAATACAATGATCAAGCTAGTGAATTTAGCGCTCTCTCTCTCTAGCTCTCTGTGTGGGTTCATGAATGCTTTTTGCTCTTAAAACGCCTACATATCCAAATGGTATGCTTTATCAAACATTAATCTTTCTTGGATCTTCTTTTCTTGATTTATAAAAGAAAGATCACGAAGCTGTTGTGAAATACAAATCAGGGGAACTCATCATAGTGCTTGTTCTTTCATCATAACCCCACCCAGTTGTAGGGTCTTTTAAGGAGCCCCTTTAGAACCATAATACATTTGTACATAAAACTGTTCTGATCTAAGAAGTTGGGTCCTGGTTCATGACAAATAATAATTGTTAATGTAAACATTTTTCGTTATAATTTTCTGTCAATAGGTTTAACACTGAATTTTTTTGTTAATTTAAGGAGGCCGTGTCATCTTTAGGCGCTTAATTCACCCCTTGTACGTTTTTTCCTATCGGTTGAAAATTATAGTGAACATATAGTAATTAAGAACAATCTCTGGGGCCGGCCTTCGAAAAGTTTATATATACTGTACAATATTTGCCAACCCCACCTGGAATTATAAGAGATGAATGAATGATGGGATGGATTGGATAGTACGCAGAGAGATACAGTGATAGCAGCTTTATACATGGCTAATGGCCTCGACTTTCAGACATTGCCTTTAACTTCTTTTCTCTGTGGTTTAATGGAAGTGTCATGCATTGTGTCAGTTCCAAAAAAGTCAGGAGCATCAAAAGTAAATATATATTTATAACTACTGTGTTAATCAGGAAACCTGATTAAGTATTAATTAGTTACAACCTGCATATAAATATATAGAAATAATGTTGATGAATATTGCAGGTGAGTGTTCCATGCAACAGTATGACAACAGTGGTGACAGTGAGGTGCGGGCACTGCGTTAATTTGTTCTCTGTTAATATGGGACCTATGCTTCACTCCCTTCCACTTCAAGATCTTCAGGTATAATTTTATATATATAAAGACCAAATAGATCGGCTGCAAGCCTGCAATATGATTTTTTTTCTTTATCATCGTTTCTTTAACATCAAATTATAATGGATAGGGATGAGGGGGAAAGAGAGGACAATTTTGTGGGTGAGAGAGAGAGATTTGTGGGTATCTCCATTCTTGGCATGTACCCTACTAGAAGCCTAGAATTCAAAGATATTAGTAATATAATTGGAGTAGAGTTCAATTTGAATGTTGCAAATTTCGTCTAATAGATTTTTAATAAATACATATTTGATAAACAAACAATTTTTTTGTTAAGTAAACTAAGACACGCACAAGATCCCTTGACCACAACAGAATTAAGTGACAAAAACTCAACCATCGTAAAAGCCTTCATGAGATAAATAAACAAACTTGTCATCTTAAAAGGATAATTTTTTAAACTTGAGAGAGATGATATTTTTTCTGGTTAGGGTTAATGACTTAATGTTATAGTTATTTATGTACATTTATTGTTAATTTAAATGGAGGTTTAATTTATTTTAATTTATTCTCAATATCAAATATTTATAACTTAAAACAAAAGAAGATCTTTTTCGATCAGGAAATAATATTATATGATTGATCAACCTAATTAAACAACTTAGCTTCTGCTATTCACAATTGCACTCTGTTCTCTCATATGATAATGCAATAAGTATATAGGAATAATTTATAGTAATTAACCAACATTTCCGGATATATATATATATACTCATTTCATCTCTATTTAGTTATCATTTGACTTTTAATGATCGTTGATCAAACTTTTACCAAAATTTATGCATATTGTATCATTGAAATATCCATTTAAAAAAATTATATCATTTAAAACTACATCTCATCTATTTTATTATATAATTTTCAGTTTTTAAAATAATAAACAAATGAGTTTTAATTTTTACTTGATCAATTTAAACTCTCAAAAGTAAAGAAACGGAGTGACTGTAAATAAGGGAACGGAGTGCGTGTATATCTATATCACTAGTACCTTCTTTATACTACATCTGTGACTTCATTTCTTTACATATTTTTCACATGCTTGACATACATGTTAAGTTAATTATAAAGTATATAGGTTCGGAATTCATTTTTAAAATGTTCTTTTTTATATAAAAAAATAAATATTTTATTTTTATTTAGAAGAAAAATAAAAGATTACCTGGGGATTAGGGTAATTAAGTAGTTTGTTGGAATAGCTCGAATACCGATACGAGTGAGAATCATAGAGTACTAAAGAATTAAGCTGGACATATGTTCTTTCTGCTTGGAGAAAATTATATTTACATGCCTATATTTTATTTGTGGCATTGAAGAAAGTGCAGAGACCACAGTCAGGGCTGGTGAATGCTAGAAGAGACTGCGGCTCATCTTCTGAATGCAACAAGTTTTCTGCATTTGAATCTGCTGATCGGCATCAACAATCTCCGAGAATGCCTCCCAATCGCCGTAAGTACATTGGTTTCTAAGAACAACTGCTTTAGCTAACCTACTTGTACTCGTATCCATACATATAAATTCTAGTAAATTACATACATGTGACTGAACTTTTCCGATTTTACATCAATCAGAATTTGAAATTTAAAAAATGATGGGTCTAACATTACTTGTATTATTCAAGAAGTTGGTTAAGATCGTGATTTCAAAAGTAACCCTTACCCATCTTTTTCAAGCGTTAAAATATTAGTTGGCCAATTTATTACAAAATTTGAATTTTGACCACCAAAATATTAAAGTAAATAAAGTTAAAAAAATACCTTGTAATTTACTCAAATATAATCCCTAATCATTAAGTGTGATTAGGGATGAACAAAAAACTAACCAAATCGTAAAATCGTCCCAACCTGTTTCTTATTTCAGCCGACGAAGTCGAACTATCCAAAACCCAAAATTTAATTAGTTTAAATTTTTGTCAACACGAATATAATGGGTTGGGTCAAATTTTAAAAAAATTAAACCCTTACTAACCCAACCCAACCCGATGATATAATTATAGTATTATTATTTGAAATTTTATAAATTTATGTATTTATTGTATTAATCAATATATTCGAAATAATATTATTATTTTACGGATAACACACTATAATTTATTAACTTTAAACTAGAAGAGTTTACGGTACGTATAATATCCAATAATATTTATCTTTCATTAAATTATGGGGTACTACTAGTTTACTTCAACTTTTGGTTAAATTTATTTGAAATTTTGACTCCTAAAAAATATTTAAATAGTTTTATTCGAGTTTTAACCCAAACCAACCCGACCCAATGTATAAAAGGCAGTGTTGAGTTGAAAATATTTTTTTTAATTAACGGGTTCATTTTTTAAAATCAAACTAATTATGTTGGTTCGATTTATTACCCCTAACACCCGACCAACACGACCTGCCTTCACTCGTAAATATGATAATTCATTATATATCAAATTATAAAAATAAACCTGTGATGATTTGAGTGGCTTGAAAAGCGACTCCAAGTCCAACTATCGAGACCGGTTAGCTAAAAAGTTTAATCTGACATCTAAATTGTACCGATTTTCACCTATCCTGTAAATTGACACTACTCAAAAAACACACTCTTGTTAGTTATAATTTTACATATTCAACTTTGATTATTTATATTTGTTGAATCTCAATTTATTTTATATAATCATTTACATCGTATTCAGCCAAAATGCTTTAATGAGATTAACTAAAATAATAATAAAAAGATTATTTTTTAAGTATAAGTAACAACTTTATAAACTAACATCAACATTATTGTACATGTTTAATATTATTTAATATAATTTTAGCTAAACATTCTGGCTATTCTTTGAGAGAGATGCTGCAAGTGTTTGAGTTAAAATTTAGTACTACCTCAGATGCAACTATGTATAAATAGACACAGAGATTCACTATGCATATGTCGAATTTTTTGACAAGTTGAGTAGCAGTAATTAACTAAACGAATTAACGTTTATGTATTCGCAGCACCAGAGAAGAGACAACGCGTTCCTTCCGCATATAACAGATTCATTAAGTAAGTTTCAATCCTTACATTTAATTCTAGATTTTGTGAAAATAAAGCATTTGACAGGAGTACAATTAGTCGTTTAATAAATGTAATTTAGCGTACGTGAATTAGCTGGTGATAATTATATGCCTCAACAAATTCAAAGATTGAAGGGGGTAATTATTAATTTGAGTAGTTCATATAGGTAGGGCAGCCCCTTTGTGTATGCCTGTGTGTACTCTTCACTTTTTTGCAGCTCCTAATTAAATATGTAACTAAGAAACTTTTTGGGGTCGACAATTTGCAGGGAAGAAATTCAAAGGATAAAATCAGTAAAACCAGACATTAGCCACCGTGAAGCCTTCAGTACAGCCGCTAAAAATGTAAGCTGCATAAAAACGTTTAATTGAATTTTAGAAAAATGAAACAAGTTGAAATAATGTTATATTTTGGTCGTGCTCCAAATAGAAATTAGAAATTGATTGTTGGGTTCTAACTATATATGTGAAAAATATATGTGTGCATTGTAGTGGGCACATTTTCCCCACATCCATTTTGATCAAAAACGGGATAACAGCAACAAGCTATAAAAGTTGGATGATCATGCAGTTGCAGCTAGCAGAGGATGCTCCACAAGCTCATCACTTGTACTCATTACAGCATTTTGTTCGTGTCAATAAATCAGAACTTCTTGATAGTATAATCGTATACATGTGTGATGTTTACAATTTTAATATATACATATTATCAATGTACTATATAACAATACTCCTGTAAAGACGCATTATATATATATCTATATATATGTACGTAATTTGATCAATTCTTTAATCATTAAATCGGTCACTGCATTTGCAAGGAGCTGTCCCCCTTACGGAAGATCAAAAGTTCGAATTAGGTTTGGCTTACAAATGAATTACTATAATTAGGTTTGCATTAATCTAGAAGTACATTTGGAATAGATTTAAGCCCACTGTAAGCCTGGAACCGACCAGGGCTGGGACTTACCATTTCCGGCGCCAAGCTAACTTCAATTCACAATGCAGCATAAATTCTCCACAATATGTGAGTCGATTATTAGCTCTACTAGAGCACCACATTGATCAATGCATGCCAAGTTTACTATGAACAATCAGATAAAATGGACATGACAATCTAGGAATGTAATACATATGCGAGTTATGAAACTTTGAAACTGCGTGAACTCTGAAATTAATATCAGGCTACTAGTGCAATTACGTAATCTCGGCTCGTCTTGCAAGTCATGATTGCTAATTCAAAATCATCTTCAGTCAGTTTTTGCTCTGAGCTTGACAGACCAAAGTTTGCAATATATCCAAGCCTGTGTTAATTCAAATTGATCCACTCGAATATAAACAATATATATACATCTACTGTAATTTCATTGTGCAGAAATTGGTCGAGACATGGAATCAATGATCTTGATTACTAATCTCGTGCCTGCAATCAAAATTACAGAGTACTCAGATGTGAATGCATTCTCAGAATCATGGCCCAAAAGTACAATCATATGATATCATTAGCCATCTGCTAATTGAAAGATTTACAAGTTGAACATAATATCATTAGCCATCTGTTCTTTGCTCATTCCGCTTTGTTTATTTCAATTGCACAGCATAAAGAATAATTATGTTTCTGTGAGCCAAAATCTGCAATTAATACAAACAAAATATACGAATAACAGAAAAGACAATAAAAGGATATAACAAGAGAAGTTCTCGAGTCCAACGTATACTGTCTCCTTAAAGCTATCACGGCCCTCACCGTATGTGCGAGTCGCTAGCCTCCCAAGATAAAACGAAAAAACGAGAAAACGGCGTTGTTGCACGAACAGCGCCTTCGGCGAACAAGAACGGACAAGAAACTATCACCGGAAGAGAAAAGGTTTTTTTTTGTGTAGCAGGCGGCTGTGAGATATGTTTCAAATAAATAATATAACCCTAAACCTGATAATGATAATATATAGGCTCGAGAGAAACATGTGCGCTACTTTACACGTAATTAAATAAAACGCGTTGATTAATAATCAAATCCGTAATTGAATCAGAATTATTATTTCGCCAAATCAATTATAATAATTTGTAATCAAAAACGAATTAAGAATTTAAGAGCCCAAGCCCAGTAGAATTTAAATTTAGCAAAACTAGTCTGTAATTATTCGAGCCAATTTTCTGCTACATTCGTGTCCGCACGCTTGCCCCTCGAAAGTCCAAGATTTGCACCCCCTACGCGCACGTAGGTGTTGGGGCAATACATAAGTAACACATTTTGAAAACTACATAAGTGTTTTACTATATAAAGCTATGCATTCTCCTTTGCAAAATCAATGTGGGACTTTCACGAATTTCCACAACTAAGGGACTAACTTTGGATGATCATATCTCATCCATCTCTTAGTCATTTTGAGTTATTCAAAGTGCCTCGGAAAGCTCTCGCGGAGGAGAACACGTTCCAAGTGTCACTTGTCGCGCGCACGCGACATTTGTCCACTCAAACTATGGCTCAAATTGACTCGATAATGGGGGCTACTACCCACATTTTCCAATAATCCCCCATATGAATGAGATTGACATTTCAGTAGCACACACCAGATAGACAGACACGGAGTTTGAATTGGTGATAGTTCTTCGATCAGATATAGCATACGATAGGTAGAGAATGCTCCTTGAACCTTCGCTCGAATAAGCATACTGACTTTACTGGTAGACAGTAGACATGCTTGTCCTTGAACTGTTCGACCGTTTGTGTAAACGATGATATACTTATCACTATATCCTTTCTGACTCGTTCAATTCTCATGAGTATGTCCATTTTGGCCATGGAACATCGTCCTGGTTCTGCAGGAGTTTCTAAAGAATTGTGCCTCGCAATTCTCTTTTGAAGCGGCCCCACTTCTCTCCCACATAGGTGATCTTTTTCTTATAGAGTAACCCAGCATTTACTCAACTGAATTTCATGCGTTCACTCCTGAACTCCATGTATTCCCCAAAAGATCATTAAAAGCTCAAAGGCTTAACCTCGTACCATATGGGTCTCACTGTTTCCTCATCATAGGAACAGGCCAGGGGTTTCCCCCAAAATTAATTGGTCATCATGATTTAGTTGGCCCATTGAACCAAGTTTGTGGGATCTCTAGTCAGCATTGGTTGGGTGTACACCATCACGCCGTTAAGTAACAGGCTTAAGGCCCATCCCTCTCGATAATTTCTCAACCACTTCTCTTGATAACCCTTTGGTTAGCGGATCCGCGATATTATCCTTTGACGGTATATAGTCAATAGTGATAATTCCGGTTGAGATCAATTATCTAATGGAACTATGGCGTCATCGTATATGACGAGACTTTCCATTATACATCGTGCTTAGTGCTCTACCAATAGCGGATTGACTGTCACAGTGTATCCCTATTGCAGTCACAAGTTTTGGCCATCTTGGAATATCCTCTAAAAATTGGCGTAAATATTCAGCCTCTTCGGCGCATTTATCTAGTGCCACGAACTCAGCTTCCATCGTAAAATGAGTTATCATAATTTTTTTTGAGGATTTCCATGAGATTTCCGCGCCAGCTAGTGTAAACACATAGCCACTCGTAGACTTTAGAGCCTTCTTACTGGATATCCAGTTCGCGTCAGTATATCCCTCTAATACTTTTGGATATCTTCCATAGTATAGTCTATAGTCTCGAGTTCCTCTCAAGTACCTCAGTACCCTTATGATCGCTTTCCAGTGATCAGTTCCCGGATTACTCGTAAACCTACTCAACTTGCTGATTGAGTATGCAATGTCTGATCTTGTACAACTCATTAGATACATCAGACTTCCGATTATCCTCGAGTATTCCAACTGGGAAACCGCTACACCTTTGTTCTTGGATAGATGTAAGGTCATATCCACAGGTGTCCTGGCTTTCTCAAGGTCATCCTTAAGAAACTTCTCAAGGATCTTGTCAACATAATGAGGTTGACTCAGTGCGAGTCCTTTTGATGTTCTAGAAATTTGGATTCCTAGAATCACTTTTGCTAGTCCCATGTCTTTCATGTCAAATATTGCCTTTAACATTTTCTTTGTAGATTTGATCACTTTGTCATTACTTCCGGCAATAAGTAGATCGTCTACATACAATGTCATCATGACATAACCATTGTCATTGTCCTTGACATAACTGCTTTCATTATCTTTGTAATAGGCACAACTATCATATTCATTGATCTTGAAGCCATTGGCCAACACGACCTCATCAAATTTCTCATGCCATTTCATAGGCGCTTGTTTCAAGCCATACAGTGACTTCACTAATCTACAGACTTTCCTCTCTTGACCCGGGACAACGAATCCTTCAGGTTATTCAATATAGATTTCCTCATCTATATCTCCATTTAGAAAAGCTATTTTCACATCCATTTGATATACTACTAAATTTTGCAGTGCATCGATAGCAAACATCATCCTTATAGACGTTATTCTCGTTACTGGAGAATATGTGTCAAAGTAGTCGAGACCTTTCTGTTGCTTGTATCCTTTAATTACAAGTCTTGCCTTGTACTTGTCGATAGTACCATCAGTTTTCAGTTTTTTCTTGAAAACCCACTTGCTACCTAATGGCTTATAGCCGTTTGGCAAATCAACTAATTCCCAAGTGTGATTTTGCAAAATTGAATCAACTTCATTTTTAATGGCCTCTTTCCACATGGGGCCATCGGGTGAGGTAACCGCTACCTTATAGGTTTTCGGGTCACCTTCCTCGAGCAAGTATGTCATAAAGTCAGACCCATAGGATTTCTCCGTACGTTGCCTTTTGCTCCTTCTCACTACCCCCACATTTTCGTCCTCACTTTCTGTACTCTCATTATTGTCCTTTATAGACTCATGAGCTCGTTTGGACGTTGTAGGGGGTTCGTTTCCTGGATTGCAAGGAAATGTCGTCTCAAAAAATGAGGCATTCCTAGATTCCATAATCGTATTCTTTTGAATTTCAGGAATCTTGGAATCATATACGAGAAACCGATATACAGTGCTATGTGGTGGATATCCGATAAAGATACAATCCATAGTCTTTGGACCAATCTTTACTTTCTTAGGTGTAGGGACCAGTACCTTTGCCAGGCACCCCCACACTTTCAGGTGTTGGTAACTTGGTTTCTTTTTCTTCCACATTTCATAAGGACTTACATCCTTATTCTCGCACATAGTAATATTTAAAATATTATTCGCGCTTAAGATGGCATCCCCCCACATCGACTGCGGAAGTCCAGAGCTTAGCAACATCGCATTCATCATTTCTTTGAGAGTGCGGTTCTTCCTCTCAGCCACTCCATTTGACTGAGGGGAGTTTGGTGCAGTAACCTCATGGATTATACCATGTTGTGAACAGAATTCCCCAAAGGGTTCAACATATTCACCTCCACGATCACTTCGTATCGTTTCGATTTTCTCAGTTTGTTGTCTCAACTTCTTCCTTATAGATTTTAAATTTATCTATAGCTTTGTCTTTGCTTTTCAGTAAATATATATAACAGTATTTTGTACAGTCATCTATTAATGTAATAAAATACTTGTTTTCTCCTCTGGTTGGAGCGAATTTTAAATCACATATATCGCTATGTATTAGGTCTAGCACTTTGGTGTTTCTTTCCACACGTTTAAATGATGACCTCGTTAATTTTGCCTCAACACAAGTCTGACACTTATGTTTTGTATCAATTGTTAATTTCCGTATGTATTCTTTTACACTTAACCTTCGTAAAGTGTCATAATTAACAAGTCATATTCTAGCATGTCATAAATTAGGAGACTCAAGTAAGCAGAAGAATTCTTCATTTCATTATCGTCCTTAATGGACATAACATTGAGCTTAAATAGTTCATCGGTTACATAGCCCTTTCCTACAAACATACCACTCTTAGACAAAACAACTTTATCTGACTCAATTACAATACGAAAGCCATGCTCATTCAACAAAGAACCAGACACGAGGTTTTTACGAATATCAGGCACATACAATACATTCTTCAAAGTCAGATTCTTCCCAGAGGTCATCTTCAGAATCACCGTTCCTTCACCTTCAATGGTAGAAGTCGTTGAGTTCCCCATGTAAAGCTTCTCACCAGCATCGGAAGCCTTGAGGCTAGAGAAAATCACCTTGTCTGAGCAAACATGCCTAGTAGCACCAGTATTAATCCACCACTCACGTAGATTAGAGCCGACCAGGTTCACTTCAGAGACCGTAGCACATAGGTCTATGTCACCCATCTCCTTGGACATGTGATCGACCATGTTTGCTTCTTTCTTCTTGTTGGCCTTTTTGGGCTTCTTGCAATCAGAAGACCTATGATCCACTTTATCACAGTTGTAGTACATCCCTTGGAATTTCGATTTCGAAATCCCTCCCTTGGGTGCCAGTTTTCCCCCTTTACCAGAAGTGGCCTTCTTTGGCTTGGAGCTTTTAACATGCTCCACCACGTTTGCCTTCTTAGTAGCAACATTCGACTTTTTCTCAGATCCTCTGTTGTCTTCTTCAATACGAAGTCTGAGGATCAAATCCTTCATGGTCATCTCCTTTCGCTTGTGCTTAAGGTAGTTCTTGAACATTTTCCATGCATGTGGCAACTTTTCAATCACAGCAGCAATTTGAAAAGATTCACTAATGATCATTCCTTCAACATGAATTTCATGAATGATCACCTGCAGTTCTTGCATCTGACTGACCACAATCTTAGAATCCGTCATCTTATAGTCAAGAAAACGGTCAAGAATCCACTTATTTGCCCCAACGTCCTCGATTTTATACTTATGGTCAATTGACTCCCATAAGGCCTTAGCTGTTGGTTTCAAGCTATACACGTTATACAACGAGTTAGCCAAACAATATTCCGACATATGTAGTCCAGAGTGCTTCCAAGCATCCACAGCATACAAAGTTTGCGTGTTGCTCTCACCAGTGAGCAATGGTACCTCTTCCTTCAAGAAGCGATCCAGATGTAACATGGTCAGATAGAAGTGCATCTTTTGCTGCCAACGTTTGAAGTTCATTCCGTTGAATTTCTCAGGTTTTTCAATGTGTGCAATAGGCACAGTTGGCATAACAGGTGCGACAGGCACGACATGTGGGACAGATGGTGTGTGCGTCTGTACTACAGATGTATGCACACTAGTAGGCACCGCAGGTATAATCGGAGGTGTGAATCCTGCCGATATCTGTCCAAGAGGCACACTAAACTGTCCAATGACAGTGTGTCCCACAGGCACATATCCCGAAGGCACATGTCCAACAGGTGTTTGACCCCCATCCGATACTACGATCTGTGTGTTAGGGTTAATCGCCTGCTGGTGAATCCCATTAGATCCAGCGATCTGTGCATTGGGATCAGCCGTCATGTTCATCGTATTGTTCACAGTGTTATCGTCCATAGATCTGTTACTCAACAAAACAGGCAGATACAGATGTATTAGTCACAGATATAAAATAATGATAGCTTTAAAATTGTGAGCCACAATCTGCGATTAATACAAACAAAATATACGAATAACAGAAAAGACAATAAAAGGATATAACAAGAGAAGTTCTCGAGTCCAGCGTATACTGTCTCCTTAAAGTTATCACGGCACTCACCGTATGTGCGAGTTGCTAGCCTCCCAGGATAAAATGAGAAAACGGCGTTGTTGCACGAACAGCGCCTTCGGCGAATAAGAACGGGCAAGAAACTATTACCGGAAGAGAAAATGGTTTTTTTTGTGTAGGAGGCGGCTATGAGATATGTTTCGAATAAATAATATAACCCTAAACCTGATAATAATAATATATAGGCTCGAGCTTGCCCCTCGAAAGCCCTAGATTTGCACCCCCTGCACGCACGTAGGTGTTGGGGCAATACATAAGTAACACATTTTGAAAACTATATAAATGTTTTACTATAAAAAAGCTATGTATTCTCCTTTGGGACTTTCACAAATTTCCACAACTCAGGGACTAAATTTGAATGATCATATCTCATCCATCTCTATCCAGTGTAGGAGGAGAACACGTTCTCAGTGTCACTTGTCGCGCGCACGCGACATTCATCCACTCAAACTATGATTCAAATTGACTGCACAATGTAGGGCTACTACCCTCATTTTCCAACAGTTTCTTTATTACATCTCTATCCGTAATATACTGCCGAGATGCAGCAACATGTAATCGATAAAATTAACAGAAAATACACCTCAATTTTAATAAGAATAAGACCTCGACCGGCTGACCCTGCAGAGAATGTACTTGATTATTTTCAGTATGATGCATGAAGATACATACTTTGTTAATAAAAAAAAGTAGAAGACAATTTCACTTAATAACTGATCATGCATCAATCAAGCTACCAGTACACGAACCAGTAAGAAACAGCCATCAATCAAAGTCACAAGCCAACCAAAAGGATTAAACTCGGAATCTAACATGCACAAGGTTATTCGAATAACATCAAGGCCCAAACCACTGCCAATTAGAAACTTGTTTCCACAAGTACAATTGTCTGAATGACTTATTACACCCATAAAATTGATAATACTAAAGTTCTAGTTCTAGATAACTAGATAAACAACACGAAACTCAGAAATCAGAATCCTCTTAGCCCGAACCCTTGGAATCCAGAACAGACTTCGGCCTCAACTGCATTGCACAAACACACAAACAAACATAGGTAAGCCTAAAATTCACTCATATATTTCTTTAAGTTTTCGAAAAATGACTTAAAATCTCAGTAATTACCTGATTGCTATGTCCACACTTCTTCTTCCTGCAATTCTTAGCACGAATGTCCAAACGTGCATAACATCTGATCAGAGTTCAATCAATATTCTTTCATTGGTTAGATTCGGTAATTAAAAGCTTCAACTAATCAACATCATTGAAGGTAATCACTATACATTTACTAGATCAATAAATTTATAAAGCATTGGAAAAGAGTAAAGCTAAATACTAGTAATAAACAATCAAAACATGAATGCACTAGCAATGCTTACTTCCTGCATATCATCTTCTTCTGATTATACTTTTGAGCCAACAGAATCAAATTCGGATCAATCCTCTGAGGAGGTCCTCCCTTTCCACCTCTCAACCTCACAAGCACATCCAGTGTCGATTCTACACAGACATTAACCCTTCTGTTACTCTAATTCGATATGCATATGCTTCAACGCACACAAACAAAAGCACACACAGGCGCAATTAGTGAAGTTATATTACCATTCTGGATCTGATAATCACCAACAGTACTATCATCCTCAAGCTCTTGTCCAGCAAAAACAAGCCTCATCTCCTCCATGTCTGCACCAGCTTCACAATCAAAACACAACATAAATTTGTGTAACTTACTCTACGTGTTATTCTTTACACAAGACAAGAAGACAAATATAAAACCTCACAAATAGTATAATATAAGATCCCCTTGGAACTTTCGTAAACAAAACTCATCTAAAACCATAATACGTTAAATAAATGCCACAAGTACTTAATCTTTATATTACATTATATTCGAACCAATATCAATTTAAACACTACAAAACTCATGCAACTTACTGCTACTACATACACATTAAACGCACACACGCAATAAATAGTCAAATCATTACTCACCACCACTCTCCTCAGCAATCAGCTTTTTCACATACTCAACCGAGTCACTCGAGCCAACACCGAGTGAGATCGTCTTGCTATTCAATGATTTTACGAAAATTTGAATCTTACTCATGTTTATGGTTCTGTGTGTACAAAGGTAATGAAACTCTAGAATAATTGCTTGCATGTACAGAGGTGGTTTATATATTTTCCTATATAGTATAGGTTATGCGTAGTCGTTACTTCAAACGTGGGAAGGAACTTTTTTTTGTTTTGCAAGCAAATTTATTTGCTTGGGCGGCACACACAAGTCACGGATATCTTATAAAATCTGTTTGAATAATTTGTTCGAATTTTTTTATCAGCTATTGATAGAAATTTAGCAAATTGACTAATAATGATATATAACTATATTACAATGATGTTTCTTAAAGTAGTACTTTTAACCAATATTATATTAAGTTAAAATTAGAATATTCCTTTTTTTATATAAAATATTTAAAATCTTATATATTGACTATAAATTTAATGTTTTTCGAAACAATTAAAAAATTGAAAATTGAGTTTAATAGTGAAGCAACTTTTTTTTATGATTTACATATATTACAGTATATGTTCATATAAAAATAATCATTAATTACTAATTAAACTTTTGAACAAATTTACTTTTCCAAGTAATGATTGATTACTGCTCCGCTCCCGCGTATTATTTTTGGAGTTTTTCTTTTCTGAATTAGTATTATACTCTTCTCTACTGATAGAACTTCAAAAAATAACAGCCAATAAAATTAGTAATATATTTTTTTCTTTAAATAAAATTTTGTACCATATTAAATTAGTACCGGTACAACATAAAAACTGTGATTTCTTGAAATTTATACAAATAAATCAATATAGGGGGATGGTAATTAGCAAAAAGAAAATAGTGGGTGGTTTGGTCACTTTCCACTACCCTGATCTGGTTTACTGTCTGTGGGCCTGATTTGGGCTGATTGTAAAACAGTTATGGCATCAAATTAACTGGCTTTGTTTTTGTTCCAAAACCAAATTATTGAACCTACTCAACGTCTCAACCTTGTAAATTTTGGGAAGGTTCTATACATTTTTTTTACAGCAAAACCTGCAAAGCAGCCAACAAATTAAATTAGCAAATCATATTTGAATAGAGAGAGCCAGGACAAATACGAAGATCATTGATCTATTTACAATGGAGTCCATAGGACATAACCTAGTTAACAATTTAGTGGACAGCTTTATCACATGAACCACGAGCAAACGAGAAAGATATAATGTTGGGAAAAATTATTCTACGAATATCATCAATAATACTAGCAATCAGCTAAGACGGGCGGATGGAGGAAGCTATTATACATAGGGTTGTAGCTTAGTTCGACCAGGCAGCTGCTGCTGCAGCTGCTGCTGCTGCTGCTTTTTAATAGCTTCGGTCCAAAATCAAAATTTTTACTACGAGAAAATAAGTGCATGGGGAACTATAAGTTAGCTTATATGGGATGAAATCCCGCTTCAACTTATTTCATTCCGTTTGACTGATGTCCAAATCTTCTTCACCAGGATGAGATCGAGGATCATTGTTTGCTTTGTCTTTCCAGAACCATTCTCAGCTCCTGACCTTTGGCCCTGGTAGTAGAATCAAGATGCATCACCCCTTGACCAATTGCACTAGCAACCACACCCAAGTATATTTAGTATGCTGTCACATAATACATGAATATTCAGTATGTTTGACAAAATAATTTCTTGAAACAAATTGAAATTCTAGGCCAGAATTATAAAGATAATTAGGAATGAAAACTATATATTATCATATTTTGTAAACGCTGTGTAACTCTAGGTTCGCATGCCAGCGAGAAGGATAATTAAGTAGTTCACGGATACATGTATCATCTAAAACAAATTCATCTCATCTTATGAACAAATCCTCCTCGAAAATCAAAAAAAATGTAGTGGTCTCGTGGTCACGAGCTCACCAATAGTGTATACCTACAGTATAGATAGATTTTTCAGGATACATCTAAAATTTATAAGGGTATAAACAACTTTTAAATTTTATCTTAATCAGATGCATCTATAGATGCTTATACCAAATTAGTCTAACAAGGGATCGACGTACGTACTCTGAAGATTTATAGTCCAGTTTATACAGCAGAACCTTGAGCTGCATTTGAACAAGCATTATATAAGTTTACAGAAAACATGAAATTGCATATGTTAGCTCAAAGAAACCCAAAATAGTTAAACTCTTATAATAAATATTTACAGCAGCTAACACTAGAAGTAAAAGATTAGTATTGAAAATAAGGCAACAGTTGTTGAGTTGTAAAAGATCAAGGTTGAATCCTAAAAAAATGGTAGGCTGCTAATGTTATCTACAAGTGAAGTACAGTAGTTGTGTATGAAAAGAAGACTAATTTGCATGTGTTTAGAAGATGAAGTAAAAACTGCTATTAGTTACTAAGGGCATGCATGCATTTTATAGTATGTATGTTAATAAATATAAAGAAGTCAGTAGTCCAAATATGTGGGCTATCTTGTAGTAAATATAGGTTATGTTAGCCATGACGTCTGGGTATTCAAGCCTATAAATATGGCTTTACTGGTGTATTTTAAGTTACAACACATCAAGTGATGAGAAATAGCAGTGATAGTGAGAATTTTAGAGAGCTGGAGCTCCCTCAGAAAAAAAAGGCTATAGCCTTGTGTGTAACCAAGAAAAATTGTAGCTTATTATTATTAATTTATACAAGTGTGTGTTTGGTTTATAATTAAAAATATAAATATTTGATCGAGCCCATTCACGTTTTTAACAAGTGGTATCCGAACTAAGGTCACGTTTCTGAAAAATGGCGATCATGATACAACTTCAAATTCAAAAGTTGACGGTGACAAATTACGAGAATTGGAGTATCCAAATGAAGGTGTTACTCGGTTCTTACGACAATTGGGAAATTGTCAAAAATGGGTTCAACTAGCCCGCTGATGTAGCCGCTGAAGCAGCACTTCCAAATACCGAGAAGACGGCGTTAAAGGATATCTGGAAAAAAGATGAAAAGGCGTTGTACACAATTATTCAAGGTGTTGATGAATCAACCTTTGAAAAAATTTCTGAAGCAAAAACGACAAAAGAAGCGTGAGAGATTTTGCAAAAATCATTCCAAGGAATTGAAAAAGTTAAAAAAGGTGTGGCTCCTGGTGCTACGCGGAGAGTTCGAAAATTTAAAGATGAAGAGTTCTGAAAATATTGGTGAATATGTTACGCGTTTGAAAACGGTGACAAATGAGATGAAAAGAAATGGTGAAAGTCTCGACGATGTTCGGGTCATGGAAAAACTCCTTCGTTCACTGACCAGAAAATTTGATTACGTGGTTACTTTTATTGAGGAGTCAAAAGATTTGTCAACAATTTCGATTGACGAGTTGGTTGGTTCACTTCAAGTGCATGAACAGCGAATGAACCAGTATGATGATGCAAGCCACTTGGAAAAGGCGTTGCAAAGTAAGGTGTCCATTGGTGACAGTTCTGGGACTAGCAGTTCTGTACGTGGCAGAGGTGGCTATCGTGGACGAGAAAGGCAATCATTCAACCGAGGCCAGAATTCTGTAGGTTTTCAACCATCTGGTCGTAGTCAAAATTTTAGAGGTCGAGGAAGAGGTGGATTTCAACGAGGTGACAAATCTCAATTTCAATGTTATAATTGTAATAAATTTGGTCACTTCAGTTATGAGTGTAGAGCACCAAAAGTGGAAGAAAGGAGTCACTTTGCTGCAATAAAAGAAGATATAGCAGTGGCACTGCTATGTTCCTCACTTATAAAGGAGACGAGAAGAGCAAGAAGAATGTTTGGTATCTTGACTCAGGGGCCAACAATCACATGACTAGCCATAAAGATTTATTTACGGAGATAGACGAGACCATCAACAGAGAAGTTACTTTTGGTGACTCGTCAAAGATTCCGGTCAAAGGAAATGGTACAATTACGATTGTGTCAAAGAATGATGAGAAAAAATATATAAATGATGTTTATTATATACCTGCTTTGAAAAATAATATCATCAGTTTTGGCCAACTTATGGAGAAAGGGTATAATATTCAGATGCAGGATAATTCTCTCATCATCAGAAATCAGGTTTGAGAATTAATTGCAGATGTGGAGATGTCAAAGAATTCTTTGTTCACACTTGATATGCAGACGAAAGTGAAGAAGTGCTTGAAATCGGTCATTAAAAATGACTCGTGTTTATGGCATTTAAGATTTGGTCATCTTGGATTTTCTGGCTTGAAATTATTGTCAAAGACAAAGATGGTGGACAGTTTGCGAGAAATCAACGAACCAGAAAATTTGTATGAAGCGTGTGTCAAGGGGAAGCAACACAGACAAAGTTTTCCCGTAGGAAAATAATGAAGAGCCAGGAGGCCATTGGATATAATTCACACAGATATAGCTGGTCCATTTGATATCCCATCCCTTGGAGGTAATAGGTGTTACCTAACATTTATTGATGATTCCAACAGGAAAAGTTGGGTGTATATCATCAAAGAACAATCAGAGGCTCTTGATAAATTCAAGGAGTTCAAAGCACTGGCGGAAAAATAAAGTGGACATTATTTGAAGACACTCAGATCAGAAAGAGGAGGCGAGTATACTTCAAATTTGTTCAGGAGTTTCTGTCGATCACATGGTATAAATCATCAGTTGACAACAACATATACTCCTGAACAAAATGGCGTTGCAGAAAGGAATAACCGCACAAGTCTTGACATGGCAAGGAGTATGATGAAAATAAAGCATTTGCCAAGAACTTTCTGGGCAGAAGCTGTGTTGTGTGTAGTTTATTTGTTGAATCGTTGTCCAACAAAAAGTGTCAAAAACAAGACTCCAAATGAAGCAAGGAGTGGAAGCAAACCATCAGTTGGACATCTCAGAATTTTCGGGTCTATTGCTAATGCCCATATTTCCGATCAGAAAAGAAAGAAGCTAGATGACAAAGGCGAAAAGTGTATTTTTACTGGATATGACAAAAGAAGTAAGGCGTACAGACTCTATAATCCCCTGACGAAGAAATTAATCATTTCTCGAGATGTTGAGTTCGATGAATCAGATTACTGGAGATGGAGCGGGGATGAAAGAAAAGTTGTTGGTTTATTTTTCAATGGTGATGACGATGACAGTGATAACCAGAATATTGAAGATGACGGAGATGATGATCAAACTCCTCCACCAAGTCCAAATCAACAAACTCCTGGATCGACACCATCCACGGGAGGAAGCAGCAGTTCAAGGGGAGCACCACGAAAGATGCAGAGTCTGGATAATATTTACGAAGCTACAAGTCCAATTGAAACATCATTTGATTATTCCTTATTTTGCTTAATGGTTGAATGTGCTCCAGTTACATTTGAGGAAGCTTCTGAAGAAAGTAAATGGAACAAAGCCATGGATGAAGAAATTGGCTCAATCAAGAAAAATGATACATGGGAGCTCACAGATCTTCCAGAAGGACACAAAGCAATTGGTGTCAAGTGGGTCTATAAAACCAAGACAAATCAAGATGGAGAAGTGGAGTAATACAAGGCGAGGTTGGTGGCTAAAGGCTACAAGCAGAGATATGGCATTGATTATGATGAGGTATTTGCTCTAGTTGCCAGAGTTGATACCATCAGACTTCTTACAGCAATTACTGCTAAAAATTAATGAAAGATTTTTCAAAAGGACGTGAAGTCGGCATTTCTAAATGGTTATCTCGAAGAAGAAGTCTACATCGAACAACCTCCCGGATATGTTCAAAAAGGTCGGGAAAATAAAGTCTACAGACTAAAGAAAGCCTTATATGGTTTGAAGCAAGCTCCGCGAGCATGGAATACAAGGGTTGATGAATATTTCAGAGAAATGGTTTCGTGAAGAGTCCATACGAGCATGCCCTCTATACGAAGACAAATTCAGGGGGAGATATTATGATCGTGTGCTTGTACGTGGATGACATGATCTTTACAGGAAACAACCCTGGTATGTTTGATGATTTTAAGAAAGTTATGACTAACGAATTTGAGATGACAGATATTGGTCAAATGTCATACTTTCTTGGAGTCGAGGTGAAGCAAAACAAAGACGGGATTTTTATGTCTCAAAAAAAATGCGAAGCAGATTTTAAAGAAGTTCAAAATGGAGGAATGCAAGCCAGTAAGCACAACAGCAGAACCGAGTATAAAGCTCAGAGTTGATTCAACAAGGGAGTCGGTAAATCCGACGTTGTTCAAAAGTTTGGTTGGAAGTCTGAGGTACCTCACTTTTACTCGTCCAAATATAATGTATGCAGTTGGATTGGTTAGTAGGTATATGGAAAAACCGAAACAAGATCACTTCATGGCAGCTAAAAGAATTTTGAGATACATTAAAGGTACACTTGATCATGGATTATTTTATTCTCATTCTCAAAATACAAAATTAGTTGGCTACTCAGACAGTGATTATGGTGGTGATTTGGATGACGGGAAAAGCAATTCAGGATATGCTTTTCATATCGGTTCAGGGATATTTTCATGGTCCTCAAAGAAGCAACAAACAGTTGCTCTCTCAACATGTGAGGCAGAATACATCGCAGCAGCAGCATGCGCATGTCAGGCTATGTGGCTAGACTACATATTAGGCGAGTTAAATCTTGTCAAGGAAGATCCAGTTATAACTTTTGTGGATAACAAATCCGCAATTTCACTTGCGAAAAATCCAATGTCACACAGCGGAACAAGCACATCAATATAAAATATCATTTTATTCGAGAACAGATGAACGAAAAAATTGTGGAGCTGGAGCACTGCAGGACATAAGAAAATTTAGCGGATATTTTCACCAAGCCGTTGAAGCCGGACGTGTTTGGAAAAATAAAAAACAAGCTCGGAATTTAAATTCGAGTTTGAGGGGGAGTGTTAGAATTTCAAACTCTCCACCACCTTAATAAATATTTACAGCTAGTTTTTAGTACATGTTGAATAAAAAGCACAGATTCTGAGGTCAAACATTAATGCATGCACCAGCTAACACTAGAAGTAAAAGATTAGTATTAAAAATATTAAGGCAACAGCTGTTGAGTTGTAAAAGATCAAGGTTGAATCCTAGAAAAATGGTAGGCTGCTCGTGTTATCTACAAGTGAAATACAGTAGTTGTGTATGAAAAGAAGACTAATTTGCATGTATTCAAGCCTATAAATATGGCGTTGCTGGTGTATTCCAAGTTACAACACATCAAGTGATGAGAAATAGCAGTGACAGTGAGAATTTTAGAGAGTTGAAGCTCCCTGAGAAAAAAAAGGTTGTAGCCTTGTGTGTAACCAAGAAAAGTTGTATCTTATTATTATTAATATATAAAAGTTTGTGTTTGGTTTATAATCAAAAATATAAATATTTGATGGAGCCCATTCACGTTTTCAACATAAACTACGTGTGTTTGCATGTTGTAATTAAGGCAGCAAGCAGGTTTCTATGCTGTTTTTTTCATTACTAACAGCTCCAAATGCCATATAAACAAGCACAAAACGTTTCTAGCTGGAAGCCTCAAAATCTATTCCTCAGAAGAGCATGTAATACGATAAGTTGTCATAAATGTAGTTCCTGAATATCATAACTCATAACCTTCAATTTAGTCGAGGATCAAATCCAGGCCCTTGCTAGGCATCATACATATGCCAGATATACACACTTGTTGTATTACCAATACAGACCTTAGAGATTTCTAATAATGGTAACTAGAGGAAGCCGTAAATACAACAGATAGAGAGGATATCATTTATATCCTTTTTAGGAGTATTCAGTTAAGTTACAATTGGTGAATAAGTTTATTCCATTAATCGACCACTAAAAAAATGAAATATAATTTATACTTTGCCTTGTAGCCTAGTGGATGTCCTCTCCTCTCAGTAATAAGAAGTTGATGGTTTGAGCCTCCTTGGAAAGAAGCAAATACCCACAACATATTGTTGTCCCAGTGTCAGTGATTAGTATAGTGAGTATGCTTACTGACTTTTTACAAAAGAGATAAACTAGGCATAACAATTACTAATTTAGGCACATATATATGAGGCAGAATAACCTTCTTACGTCTAAATATACGAGAAATGAGAGAAGTCAAGTGAAATGCATATTAGAGCAGAAGGCATAGAAGAGAGGACAAGTTTGATCACTATGTAGGGCTTACAACATAGGACGTAGAGAAGAAAAGCTTCTCGAATTAACATTGAGATATTTCAATTTGAGTGTGATTCTTTCCAAGCAGCAACAAACAACATTCGTCTTCCAGTTTCTTTCTCAAAGGGAAAAGAATAATTGCAAAGTAACCCGATGAAGAAGATAGCAAATCACAACTTAAAGAGTTCTAAAAGGTATGTGCATTTTACTGTACTTATTTACCTGTCCAATACCAGGGCGATAAGACATAATGATTGAAAGGAATGACTAGAAAACATGTCACAAAAATAAAAATGTAAAACTTAATCACTATGTTGGTGAAGCATGTGCAGAGGCCAACAGAGTTCCAACTTCAAGATGCTAAAAAAAGTAATAGTACAAAGGAAATACAGAACTTGAATCTGTGAAAAATGAAAAGTAATCCTCCTAAAGTGCTACGACTAATGACACCTTGACCGAAGCCTTTACAACTAAATATAACGTGCTTCCCTCTTTGTTCTTAATGCAAATTGACAGGTTTAATGAAATCAATGACACCTAGTACGGGAACACAAAGAAACAGGGCACCTTAAAGGGGAATAGAAGGTTGCTGGAGTAGCTCATTGTATTTAATTGCATATTATACATAGATATATTAGAGAGAAAGAGTATAATAGGAAAAGGAGGGGAGATCTACAACAGTTTTAGAGATTCCTGCATGCAGTTGGCTAGCAGAACACCCATCTCAATTTCTTATAAGGTGAAGCAATTTAAAAGACACAAGCTAATAATTAAGATAAAGATGGACGAAAGAATGTAATAACTCTTAATATATACAGATCTTGCCTGCATTGAACATTCGGGAAGATCCATCTCCTTCCCTCCAATATCCACTCTAGAAGTTACAGATGTTCTTTCTCAGAGGTCATAGATTCTGGTCGCCCTTGATATTTTCTTAGATTTCTGTTCCATTTTCTGACCAGACACATGCTGCATATGCGCAGAGACATATTCATTTCCCACCTGGATTGCCATACTCCCCTGGCCTTCTCATCTTTCTATATGAACAACTGAAAAAACAGCAGATCTGCGAGCATACTGAGTCAGCAGATCTGCCAGTCGCCTAAATGATTCAGTTGACTTATCTGACATTAATAAAGAAAAGTTGACTATCATCGATAAGTGTTGCATCGGAGATCCATCATCCAAGTGCAACTCATCTATAATCATTTGCATGGTCTTTAAATATGCATTACAAATGGTATACAAGGTACAAAAATGATTAAAAGAGAAATAAAACTATTGCCTACTCACTGGTAAGAAATAGTTAAAGACCGCCACTGGCTAATTGCTAAATCTAGTGATAGAGGATATTATCATACAAAATATGTACTTCAAGAATTTACCAGAGTCAAAGGCTGAGGTTGATAATTACTAATGTCATCATTCTGTAAACAGTTTTTTGTACTATCATCGAGAGATAAATAATGAATAGTACTTGTACACTGAACTTCAAAGGAAGCACCAACAGCTGCAAAAATCACCACACAAATAGATTAATGATATCCATGTTACATAGGGAGAGGAATACACTAATAAAATTATGCAGATAAACCTTGTTCTCATTGAAAGCGCATAAGTAGCACCATTTATGTACAATGCACACTCAACATAGATCTTCTCTATCTTGTCCTCTGCAGACTGCACCAGAGTTCTCATTCTCTGTTTATAGATTTGACACAAGCAAATAGGTTAATTGACACTAGGCCTACTCCAAACTTCACACAATTTAGAACTATAATACATGCTCCAGATGTTTCAACATTAAAATGCTCCAGGAAGTAACATAATGTAAAAACAACGACCTTCTTACCTCTGTCAAGATATTTTTAGTATGTTTCATCTGAGACTCTGAGTCAACTGCAGAAGAAAACGTGTAGCAACACTTATTCTGCATGCTAGTTTCAAAAAATCAGTCAATTCAATGATGAGAACAAAGGTATTCATCAGAAATAATTTAACATTATAAGTGAAAACAAAGATAGGATCAGAAACAAAACTGAATTAGATTAAAATGAGTTTGCCAACTTGTTTTTTTACTTATATGATTCCGCAAACAAGATGAACTTGAAGGATGAAAGATGAAAGCACTAAAGCAGTAACAACTGTTGGGCTTGCTGAGCAGGCCTAACTCCACATTAGTATGATATTGTCAGCTCTGGGCCGAGCCCTCACGGATTTGTTTTTGGGCACCTCCCAAAAGACTTCATACTAATTGGAGTTGTCTGACTGCTTATATTCTAGCAAATTGCACCTCCCACAAACGATGTGGGACAACTCCTAACAATCTCCCCCTTCACACATCGGGTCTGACACCTGTCGATTCTGCCTCCTTTAGTGTGACCAGGCTCCCCCTCGACCCATACTGAAAGTCCATATGGCTATCTGCTCCCCCTAGGCCCAAACTGGAAGGCCCGTCTGCCTTTTCCCCCATTCTAGGGCAAGCCCATCTGCCTCTTCCTAGGTCACTTCTGGAGCCCATCTGAGATTGTTATGGACCGTTTATAACCTGAAGCTCTGATACCACTTGTTGGGCTTGCTGAGCAGGCCTAACTCCACATTAGTATGATATTGTCCGCTCTGGGCCGAGCCCTCACGGATTTGTTTTTGGGCACCTCCCAAAAGGCCTCATACTAATTGGAGTTGTCTGACTGCTTATATTCTAGCAAACTGCCCCTCACACAAACGATGTGGGACAACTCCTAACAATTGTTGTTGAGTATACAACAACGAAAGCAAAACCCAAAGCGAATAAACAAGAACAAGAAAATAAACGACAATCACACAAGACAAAGATTTACGTGGTTCAGAAATTCCTACTCCACAAGCCGCACTAATTTTGTATTGCTCCCTCACAATTTGTTGTGTTATGATTTTACAATTACATGAGTATTTATAAGAGAAAAAACTAGGCCTAAATCAAAATTACAGTCCAAATCTGAAAAGTAGACTAATCCATAAACTAATCTGAATCTGAATAGTCTATTTTCATGGGCTTAATTAATAGACTCCACAAAACCCAACAATCTCCCACTTGGAGTCTGGCCAATCTTCACTTCACTCTTGTAAGTCTAGTAAAATCAATTTTTCAATCAATAACTCTAACTAGTGCAGTGCCTTCTCATCAATCAATTCTGAAGGCCAGTTGAAGCTACACAAAGCTTCAACTTTTCATTCGTAACCACCTTAGTCAACATATCTGCAGGATTCTTTGAACCAAGGATTTTCTTCAAGGACAAAGTACCATTGCTTATCAACTCTCTTGTAAAGTGATATGTCAGCTGAATATGCTTCGTCCTAGCATGAAACACGGGATTATTCGCAAGATGAATAGCACTCTGACTGTCGCTATACAAAGCATTGTCCGCCTGTTTCTTTCCCAACTCCTCAAGAAAATTTTTCAACCAAATCATCTCCTTACTAGCTTCAGAGATAACCATATATTCTGCTTCTGTGGTTGAAAGAGCAACACTCTTTTGAAGTCGAGACATCCAACTAACTGCGGTGCCACCCAAAGTGAAAATATAACCCGTTGTACTTTTTCTTGTGTCCAAACATCCACCCAAATCTGCATCAGAGAACCCTTCCAAGATAACATCTTTCTTACTGAAACATAGTGCAACCTTGGATGTGCCTTTCAAGTAGCGTAACAACCACTTGACTGCTTCCCAATGCTCTCTTCCTGGATTAGACATAAATCTGCTAACAACTCCCACTGCATAAGCAATGTCTGGCCTTGTACACACCATAGCATACATTAAACTGCCAACTGCAGATGCATAAGGAACTTTAGCCATATCTTTCTTGCCTTTATCCGTTTTAGGTGATTGCTTCTTTGTGAGATTAAAGTGACTCGCCAACGGTGTACTTCTGGTCTTTGCATCCTGGACACTGAATTTATGTAACAATTTCTCAACATACTTCTCTTGAGATAATTTTAAAGTACCTTCAGTTCTATCCCTTATGATGCTCATACCAAGTATTTGTTTTGCTGCACCCATATCCTTCATCTCAAACTCCTCAGACATCTGTCTCTTTAACCTGTTGATTTCCCTCATATTTGATCCTGTTATCAACATGTCATCAACATACAACAACAATATGATATAAGATGAATCAAACTGTTTAAAGTAATAACAATGATCCATAACACTCCTCGTGTACCCATTCTTCATCATAAAGCTGTCAAACTTCAAGTACCATTGTCTCGGTGCTTGCTTTAAACCATACAAGCTTTTTATAAGCTTGCAAACAAGGTTTTCTTTCCCAGCTACCTGAAATCCCTCTGGCTGAACCATGTAGATGTCTTCCTCAAGATCACCATGTAAGAACGCAGTCTAACATCTAGTTGCTCTGGATGTAACTCCTCTGCAGCCACAATACTTAGCATAATTCTAACTGTAGTCATCTTAACAACGGGAGAAAATATATCGGTATAGTCAATACCCTTTTTCTGTTGATAACCCTTGACTACTAACCTTGCCTTGTATCTCTTGCTGCCATCGCTCCCACTCGCCTGAAAACCTAGGCTCTTGATACCAGTTGTTGAGTATACAACAATGAAAGCAAAACCCAAAGCGAATAAACAAGAACAAGAAAATAAACGACAATCACACAAGACAAAGATTTACCTGGTTCGGAAATTTCTACTCCACAAGCCGCACTAATTTTGTATTGATCTCTCACAATTTGTTATGTTATGATTTTACAATTACATGAGTATTTATAAGAGAAGAAACTAGGCCTAAATCAAAATTACAGTCCAAATCTGAAAAGTAGACTAATCCATAAACTAATCTGAATCTGAATAGTCTATTTTCATGGGCTTAATTAATAGACTCCACACAACCCAACAACAACAAACAAAATTTTTACTAGCGACAATCACTATATAATATCTTACTTCAGGTTGCACAGACGTGTCAACAGTCAATACTGGGAACAATTACGACTAACTGATCATGCATTAATCAAGCTAACGTGCATTAATCAAGCTTACAATGCACAAACCAATTATTTTCTCTATATGTCACTACAATCAATCACAAGTAATTCAACAGCATCAAAATCTCAAGTATTCAATTAAAACATGGAACCAGTAAGACACAACCATCAATCAAAATCACAAGCCAACCAAAAGGATAAAATCTGAAATAACAATCATTAACAAGCACCACGTAACTAATAGCCAAGGTCGAAACCACTGTCAATTAACTTCGTTTCTACAAGCACAATTATCTGATTGATTTATTACAACCATAAACTTGACAATCCTAAAGTTCTAGTTCTAGATAACTAGATAATAAACACGAAAATCAGAATCTTGTTAGCCCGAACCCTTGGAATCCAGAACAGACTTTGGCCTCAACTGCATTGTAAAAAACACAAACTAAAAATCAGTAAGTGCCTGAAATTCATTCCAAAATCTGTTCAATTATGCGAAAAATTATCTATACCTCATTGCTGTGCCCGCATTTCTTCTTGCGGCAATTCTTTGCACGCACATCCAAACGCGCATAGCATCTGTTCATTTACGGTTCTTTAATTATAAATCCGTAATTAAAAGCTTAATTGATAAACAACGTTTCCAATAACTAATCAACATATACAGCAATTCTTTAAAACAACAGTAAAAAAACTCGAAACAGTTTAAATAATTTTACTAATGTAGGAGCTACTTACTTTCTGCAAATCATCCGATTCTGGTTGTGTTTCTGAGCGAGAACGACTAGATTAGGGTCAATCTTGGGTGGGCCTCCTTTCCCTCCCCTTAGTCTCAGAACATCTGCACAATAACATGAACATTAATTATTTCACTACGTGACATAAACGCAGAGAATTAGAGAGGGAGAGAGAGGGACAGAGAGAGGGAGAGAGAGGGAGGGAGGGAGACAGAGAGAGTGAGAGAGAGGGAGGGAGAGAGAGTCAGACAGAGAGAGGGAGAGAGAGAGAGACCGAGAGAGTGAGAGAGAGGGAGGGAGAGAGAGACAGAGAGAGAGAGGCAGAAAAACACAAGAAAAATAAACAGTACGGACAGAAAGTCGGTTAACTAGCATAAAATCAAATCAAAACAAGCAAAAGGAACAGTACGAACAGAAACTCGCCTAACTCCGTACAAATATCAAATCAAAACAAGCAAAAAAACAATAAGAACAGAAACTCGCTTAACTCAGTCTACATATTAAATCAAACACGACTCAACTCGGTAATATATATTGCATATATACTTTACCGCTACTTCGTCCTCAAGCAAACAAATAAAAACAACAAAACTCGTCGGACGACTCACTAGTCCACACTAAATACAACATTACAACGAGTAAGACTCAGTAAACTAAGCGATTAAACATAAAAACCTGTACGACACAGTAACGATTCTATTCAACTCACCGGAAGTCTCCTCAACAAATAGCTTGTGCGCGAACTCAGCCGAGTCGGACGAGTCAACCAGTGAAATGTTAGTGCTCATTTTTTCTCTTGTGTGTGTAAATGTGTGTGATTGTGTGTAGTGTGTGTGTGTGAAATGAGGTGAGGTGGTGCAAGTATATAGTACTGTTAGTGTATGTATTGATCAGGTTTGTGTGTATAGATGCATTATTTCACTTGTGCTTGGGCAACACGAATTAAGGTAAAAACAATTTACTTTCTTTTAATTAGTGGGTAAAAATAAAATGATAAATTTAAGTTTTAATATTAACAAATTTATTAGTGGCTGGGCTTAATGTTTCCTAATTGATTAATTCAAATTCAAATTTCATTTTTTTGTCAAAAATTAAATTTAAATTTTATTAATATATGTTATTATCTCTATTAATTACAATTGCAGAGGAGATAAATTACAAATCCTATTGGTTTTCTAGTAACTTCATAAAGTAATAGATAATTAATTTTCTAGTACTGTATAAGCACTAAAGATTTGTGGTTTTGAACCAATATCATGATTATAAAACTTTAGGGTGATTTTTTAAAAATCGTTGTTATCGATAAATCAGATAAAAAAATATTTGATTCATTAAATAAATTATTGATATTCAACATTAATTTCAATATTTAAAATTTGTAGCCCTAATAGATATGAGTATTTTTGATGTAATACAAGTAAATTATAAAAATTGGATCATAATTAGCAACAGACTCAGTAGTAGAAAATTGTTTGTTTGTATTTACCGTCAAACTCAAGTTTATGGGGGGAAACATAAACTTTTAAAAATAGACGGTCCAAGTATATGAAACATACACAATCACACTATAAGATTATTATAACATCTTTCCGTGAATAAATTTAACGTTAAAAATTATCTTCATAAAAGAGATCACATTATCTTTCCCCACTTACTATATTTGTCGTTGCTATAAAAACAGCCGGACATCACAATCGAAACAATCAATTGCAAATAAATGGTCTTGATTCCTATACTAAACTTGGAAATGTTTATAGAGGGGTGCCTATATATAGGGTTGCAGCTTCATATCAACACGCAGCTGCGCTTATATTTAATAGCTTTTGACCCAAAATCAAATTCTTGGCTTGTTTAAAAAGGCGTGGAAATAACTTGGCAAAAAAAGCCAGGGAATAAAGTTCTAAGAGCAAGGCATGGTGGTGAAAGTTGAAAATTGTAATTAACCGATTAAAATACTTTCTCAAAATTAAATTAAATAATTAATCAAAATCAAAATAATGTTAGATATTATTCTAAAAATATTCTTCAGTTGATGTATTTGAATTTTAATTTGATTTTAATTTATAAACGCATATATATGTATGCAGATTCACATATTGTTATGAGTAATATTATCATTCATATATTGGAAAACAATTTTGAAGGAAAAAGTTTTGGAGTCTATGCCTTTTGCTATAAATACCGATATTTTCCAAATTTTATGATGATAATTTTGGAAGATAAGAGAAAAGACTCTGACATCCTTGCATTGCAAGTTTCAAATCAAACATAAATTGGTATCCCATTCGGTATAAATATAAATCAAACAATAAGAAAAGATAAATACTCTTTTAATCCCATTGAATTGTATAGTTTAGTTTGAACAGAAGCTTATTTAATAGAAAGAGTGAGTGAGAAGAAAGGAGTAAGTAGAGTTCTATTTAATTTTATATTATAAAATTTTACAATTTTTGATAAGTTTAATGAATGAAATATCATGAAAAAAAAATTTATAAAAATAAATAAAACGGACGAGATAATTAAATAGAAAACGTATTTTATATATAACGAGCATCAACATTATGTACCAGTCACATCAACATTATGTACCAGTCACATTCAAATAAGGGTACATGTGCAACCTCGGGAAGCAGAAGCTTTAGGATTGAAGGAAGCATTAGCATGGGCAAAGTCCTTGGGATTAAAGAAGTGCATATTCGAAACAGACTCGAAGTTGCTGGCAGATGCTTGTAAGGGAGAGCAGGGACGTTCATATTTTCACACGATCGTCTTAGATTGTATTCAGTTTTTTAAGCATTTTGATGAAATGCTAGTGCAATTTGTGCATAGGTCTGCGAATGAAGTAGCTCATACATTGGCTAGAGCGACTCATTCTATGTCAGACTCCCAGGAGTGGGTGGATGTTGCTCCGGGAATTATCTATGATGTATTGATTAATGATTTGATTTTATGAAAGCAAGTACGTTTATTTCAAAAAAAAAATACATGGGTTGCCCCTAGCTATGATCTTTTTTAGGCCTACATTAGTAGTAACTAGTAACTCCTATAATTAAGTAAAACCTAGCATATAATAATTTATTAATCCTCCAATTCTAGTAATAATCCCAAACAGGATAGATTCAGCAATTGCTTCCAAAACTGGGTGAACCAGTTGGGTCGACCCATGAACTTGAATATTTCCCTGTAGAGCTGTTCGCGAACCGAGCTCCAGCTCGGCTCGTTAAGGGCTCGGTTCGTTAAGGGCTCGAGCTCGAACTTGAACACAAAAATGTGTTCGTTAAGAAAACGAGCTCGAGAGGAGCTTTTGGTATGTTCGGCTCGAATTCGGCTCGGCTCGGCTCGAAAAAAATTAAAAAAAATAAATTATTTTTTATATATTTAATTATTATGAATTTTATTCAGATTTTTTATAAATATTTTTAAATTATTGAATTATATGAATGTCTAACTATATTTTGAAAAAATTCAGATATTAAAATTAAATTTTTTAATTTGATATTTTAATAATTAACAAGTGATTTAACTACTACTTGTAGCTAGTATTTATTTCCTGATTGGTGTTTCGATTTTTTAAATATTTATGAATGATCCAACCGTACGGATGTTAATATCTATATATTTTAGTGACATGATAAAAATTTTAGAAAAAAATAAATTTATTTTGTTTGTTATTTTGACAATCAACCAATTGTTTGAACACTACTTGTAATTAGTGTTTAGTCTCATATTAATGTTTCAATTTTTTTAAAAATATTTATTAATGATCTAACCGTACAGATGTTAATATCTATATATTTTAGTGACATGATAAAAATTTTAGAAAAAAATAAATTTATTTTGTTTGTTATTTTGACAATCAACCTATTATTTGAATACTTCTCATAAATAGTGTTTAGTCTCATATTAATATTTCAATTTTTTTAAAAATATTTATGAATGATACAACCATACGAATGTTAATACCTATATATTTTAGTGACATGATAAAAATTTTAGAAAAAAAATAATTTTATTTTGTTTGTTATTTTGACAATCAACCAATTGTTTGAACACTACTTGTAACTAGTGTTTAGTCTCATATTAATATTTCAATTTTAAAAAAAAATATTTATGAATGATCCAGCCATACGGATGTTAATATCTATATATTTTAGTGACATGATAAAAATTTTAGAAAAAAATAAATTTATTTTGTTTGTTATTTTGACAATCAACCAATTGTTTGAACATTACTTGTAACTAGTGTTTAGTCTCGTATTAATGTTTCAATTTTTAAAAAAATATTTGTAAATGATCCAACCGTACGGATGTTAAGATCTATATATTTTAGTGACATGACAAAATTTTTAGAAAAAAATAAATGTATTTGATTTATTATTTTAACATTCAACCGGTGTTTTGACATGTACTTATAACTAGTGTTTAGTCTCGTATTAATGTTTTGATTTTTTTAAAAATATTTATAGATGATCCAACCGTACGGATGTTAATATCTATATATTTTAGTGTCATGATAAAAATTTTAGAAAAAAATAAATTTATTTTGTTTGTTATTTTGACAATCAACCAATTGTTTGGACAGTACTTGTAACTAGTGTTTAGTCTCATATTAATGTTTCAATTTTTAAAACAATATTTAAGATTGATCCAACCGTACGGATGTTAATATCTATATATTTCAGTGACGTGAAATTTTTTTTAGAAAAAGATAAATATATATGATTTGTTATTTTAACAATCAACCGGTGTTTTGACATATACTTGTAACTATTGTTTAGTCTCGTATTCATGTTTTGATTTTTTAAAAAATATTTATAGATGATCCAACCGTACGAATGCTAAAATCTATATATTTTAGTGATATGACAAAAAATTTAGAAAAAAATAAATGTATTTGATTTTTTATTTTAACAGTCAACCGGTGTTTTGACCTGTACTTGTAACTAGTGTTTAGTATCATATTAATGTTTCGGTTTTTTTAAAAATATTTATGAATGATCCAACCGTAGGGATGTTAAGATCAATATATTTTAGTGATATGACAAAATTTTTAGAAAAAAATAAAAGTATTTGGTTCGTTATTTTAACAGTCAACCGGTGTTTTGACCAGATTTTTTTAATTCAGCTCGGCTGGGCTCGGTTTTGTTCGATAAAAACTCGTGTTCGGCTCGTTCGTTAACGTGCTCGAGCTCGAACATGAGTTTTTGTTCGTTAAGAAAGCTCGGCTCGGCTCGGCTCGTCAAAAAAAAAATGAAAACTCGACTCGGTTCGATCAAAACTCGGCTCGGCTCGATTCGTGAACAGCTCTGGATCCATGCATCTCGGTTTCGGTTTTACTGCTTGTTTCTTTTGGACACAGAGCTTCTTCAATTCTTTTAACAACTTGATCAATTTCTTTATCCTTTTTCATCTTTATTTGATAGCTCAATTCACTTACTTTTTCCCTTACAAACTCATCATTTAATTAGCAATCTTCGAATCACACTTGCAATCTGCTTAGGATGCAGCTGTCTTGCATTGATGGGCTGATCAATATGCATTGGCATTGCAATGATTGGCACACCAAACTTCATGCTTTCAATCACAGAGTTCCAGCAACAATGACTAACAAAACCACATGTGTTCGCGTGTCCTAAAATCTTTTTGTTTGCGGAACCCAACCCTCCACAACCATTCCCCTGTCATAAAATCCGAGTTTTTACAGTTTATCTTCAAGACTAATTTTCTCTCCAAGCGGAAACCTCATGACCCATATGAAATTGACATTACTCTGCAACAAGCCCTCTGCAATTGCTTCAAAATCCTCGTTCGAGAGAAAGTACTCACTCCCGAATGAAACAAACACAGTACACGCCTTCTCCTTCATGTCAAGCCATTTTATAGTCTCTGAATTCTCATCTGTCATCTTTAACATTGTTAGTAGGTTCTTGAACCAAAGGCCCAACAGGAACTATTTTTTTCCCACACAAACTCGACAAATACTTGTTGTACTTTTCATCAATCTCATTAAACCCCTTAATCAAAACCACCTCAGTAGATTTCTCAATGCAATCAATAACCAGATTCGACCGATATCTCTTATGATCATCTACAGATTTTCTCAACTCCGCGATATTAGCAGTCTCATAATCTCGATAATAAATCTGCGAGTAAGGGAACTCAACATCCGGCTTCTTGTATGCATGAAACAAAACTGCAGTTTGTGTCGCGCTGCTAGTTATAAACTGAACAGCAGGAATATCAAGCTTGAAAGCGGCCTGGGGTGCCCACGGCTGAAGAAAATCATAAACAAGCAAATCAGGTTTATATTTTGCGAGAATATCAGAAAAGTCATGTTTTGACATGTCAAAGGCGTTTTCCAGAGTAGGCATGAGGTTTGATGGAAGTCCAATAGTGAAATGGTAACAAGGAGGGAGATCTGGTAAATTTACGAGTAGTTCAATCAGTTGAATCGAACTGTCCTCGAAACCAACCTTGTTTTCGATGGATTTTAAGGTTAACTGGTGTGGAACAAAGATATACTGTGAAATTTCTTTGGCTAAGTTTGTTTGCGAGCTCTAAGTATGGTGATATGTGCCCGTGGCCTAGCCATGTTGGGTCTTATTTTCTATTTTGTTCTACTTAGTTTTGTTTGGTGTTTGAATAAACAAAGTGTAAGTTGCAGTATCAGACTTGATCTGATGTAGTTGCTATTTAGTAGGAGTCCAGTTAAGCGTGTGTGGAGAAAAACCAGGTGAACATCCCTGGTCTTTAGGTTTTTTGTGAGTGTCAGTTATCTTATCTTATCTTATCTGTAAGTCCTGTATTATTCTCATAATTTAATATGAGTCCCAGTTATATTTCATTTCATTCAGAAAACTATCAGCCTAATTCTTTGAATGCTAGTTTAATCCTTACATCTGGTATCAGAGCTTTCTTCCACCTAGTAAGCACTCTATCAACAAGAATGGCGACGGAATCAAGTAAGAGCAAGGAAGGACAAATCGGCTTAAGCTATCATATGCTGACGAAGACTAACTATACTGCATGGGCTATGAAAATGAGAGTTTATATGCAAGCATACGACGTGTGTGACGCAGTAACCCAAAGATCCAAAGGCCAACGTGGATGATAAGATGGATAAACGAGTTTTGGCCATAATCTATCAAGGTATCCCAGAAGACCTATTGTTGACACTTGCAGAGCGAAGAACAGCTAAAGATGCTTGGGGAGCGATAAATACACTATCATTGGGTGCAGAGAAGATTAAGATGGCTAAGGCTCAAATTCTTAAAGCTGAGTTTGAGTCCTTAAGCATGAAGGATTCGGAGAATTTAGACGAAATCTACATGAAATTAAATGGCCTGGTTGCAAACATTTGGGCACTTGGAGAGACAATTGGAGAGGAGTATGTTGTGAAAAAACTGCTAAGGGCGGTTCCAACCAAGTTTCTACAAATTGCTTCATCCATTGAGCAATTTGGAGATCTGGGAACGATGTCTGTTGAGGAAGTAATTGGCTCTCTAAAGGCACATGAGGAACGGATATCTGGACAGGAAAACAGCAAAGAAGAACAACAACTCTTATTAACGGAGGATGAATGGTCAAAACGTGAAAATAATAGTGGAAAACTCTTGCTTACACGCGAAGAGTGGCTGAAGAAATCAAACCGATGAGGGTCACAGTTTGAAAACGAATATCATCATGGAAGAGATAATCAAGGTGGGCGTGACAGAGTTGACAGGAGCAAAATCAAATGTTTAAATTGTGGAGCTTATGGACATTTTGCGGCCGAATGCAGAAAACCAAGAGGGAACAGACTGCAACGAGGAGAAGCTAACCTCACACAAACAAATGACGATGAACCTGCACTTCTGATGGTTATGAATGAAGTTTGTGAAGATGAAGTAATTTTTTTGACTGAAGGTGTGACTCTAACACAAAGGAGACAGAGGAGAATACTTGGTACCTAGACAATGGGGCTAGTAACCACATGACGGAGCACCATGATAAATTTCAAAATTTGGACAAATCGGTGAGCGGACAGGTAAAATTTGGTGACGGTTCTCTAGTCAAAATTGAAAGGAAGGGTTCGATCAGGATTGCTTGTAAAAATGGTGAAATCAGAGTATTACATGGAGTGTACTATATTCCTACATTGTGAAGTAACACTATCAGCTTAGGCTAGCTTTCTGAAGAAGGGAATCGAGTGGTACTTAACGGGGATAGTTTGTGGGTTTATGACAGTTGTGGGCGTCTTCTTATGCATGTAAAACGTTCTGTCAATCGTCTCTACAAAATTCAGATTGAAGAAACAAAAGAAGCTTGTCTACTGACAAAGGCGGAGGAAGAAGCATGGCTATGGCATTCACGCCTTGGGCATGTTAATATCAAAGCAATGCATCTGATGTCGAAAAATTAAATGGTGTGTGGACTTCCCTCAATCAATCAGCCGAGAGAAATCTGCAGTGGGTGCCTTATGTCTAAACAATCTCGTAAGCCTTTCCCTTCTCACCCAACTTTTTATTGCTAAGCATGCATTACAACTTATACATGGGGATCTTTGTGGGCCTATTTCGCCACCTACTCCAGCTGGTAATAAATATTTCATGTAGTTGATGATTACAGTCGTAAAATGTGGGTCTTTATGCTCAAACGAAAAATGAGACACTGATTTCTTTTAAGAAGTTTAAATTACAAGTTGAGAACAGAAACCAGAAAATCCAGGTGTTTCGCACTGACCGTGGAGAAGAATTTTGCTCCAGAAACTTTGAATCTTTCTGTAAAGAAACAGGCATATCAAGAAATTATACCGCGCCCTACAGACCACAGCAAAATGGTGTTATAGAGCGCCGTAATCGAACAGTGATGGCCATGGCTAGAAGTCTTTTAAAAGAAAGGAAAGTACCTACAAAGTTCTGGGGAGAAGCTGTCAGGCACGCAGTTCATATCTTGAATAAACTTCCTACTCGAACACTTTCAAACATCACTCTACATGAGGCTTGGTATGGTCAAAAACCAAATGTTAACCATTTGAAAGTGTTTGGTTGCATTTCTTACATGAAGATCCCAACTAATTTCACACACAAGCTTGATGATCAGAGTAAATTGTTGGTTCATTTTGGAAGAGAACCGGGAACCAAGACATATCGATTATTTGATCCAGACACAGGGCGTATACATATAAGCAGGGATGTCATTTTTAATAAATCAAAAGGATGGACTTGGCAGAAATCAGATGATAGTAGTTGTACACAAGCAACGAGACAGTTTACTCTCGAAAATTATGTACCAGATACACAAGAGGATCCTGAGCTCGACAATGAGTCGTCTCCAATGACACCAATCACAACTGTGTTTTCTTCACAGACACCTGAAACCGAAGACAGTACCAGCTCTAGACCTGAAACTCAAGCAAGTGCCAACTCCAGTGTTTTCAGTAGTGGTGTTTTCAGTAGTGACAGTGAGCCACAACGCTACAGACATCTTACAGATATTTACAACACCACTGAAAAAGTAGAGATCTAAGACGAACTACTCTTGTCAGGAGTAGATGAGCCAGGAAATTTCGAGCAAGCTGTCAAAGAAGAAGCCTGGAGAGTTGCAATGAATATGGAAATTGATACTATTGAGAAAAATAACACATGGCAGCTCACTGAGTTATCAAAAGGACACAAAGCAATTGATCTAAAATGGGTGTTCAAACTAAAAAAGGACACAAACGGGGAGGTGATCAAACATAAAGCACGTCTGGTGGCAAATGGCTAAGTGCAAAAACATAATATAGATTACGACGAGGTCTTTGCACCTGTAACCAGATTGGAGACGGTTCGTCTGTTATTAGCACTCGCTGCCAAAAATGAATGGGAGGTCCATCATCTTGATGTTAAGTCTGCTTTTTTGAATGGTGTTCTCCAGGAAGAAGTTTATGTATCACAACCTAAGGGCTACGTACGAAAGGGTCAAGAACATAAAGTTTATAAGTTGTTAAAGGCCTTATATGGGTTGCGTCAAGCACCCCGTGCATGGTACTCTCAGCTAAACAAGTGCTTATTTAACTTGGGTTTTGTTAAGTGTCATTTTGAGCATGCTGTCTACATTCGAAGAATCGGCCATGAGTCATTACTTGTGGGCGTTTATGTTGATGATTTGATAATCACTGGAACTAGTCTTGCAAGTATTGTCAAATTCAAAGGGGAGATGAGTAGTGAATTTGACATGACTGATCTTGGAAAGTTATCATATTATTTGGGTTTGGAGGTTGATCAAGGGAAGGATTTCATCAGTATAAAACAAACTACATATGCTAAGAAGGTGCTCAAGAAGGCAGGAATGAGCGAGTGTAATGCAGTGAAATATCCTATAGAGCCAAAGCTACATATTGATGCAGATATAATTGGTGAGCCAGTTAACTCGACTTATTACAAGAGTTTTGTTGGAGGTTTACGATATCTGGTTTATACACGTCCTGACTTAGCATATGCGGTGGGAATAGTTAGTCGGTATATGTGGAATCCTACTGTGCTGCATTTAAATTCTATAAAGAGGATATGTCGTTATGTGAAAGGTACATTACATTATGGTTTGACATATACCAAAGGGCGTGGCAATTATCTTTTGTTTGGGTTTTCTGACAGTGACTTGGCTGGGAGTGTAGAAGACAGAAAGAGTAAAGGTGGGGTGATTTTCTATCTCGATAAAAGTTTGATTTCTTGGATTTCACAAAAACAGCGATGTGTTGCACTCTCGTCGTGTGAAGCTGAGTTTATGGCGGCTACGACTGCAGCTTGTCAATGCATATGGCTTCAAAGGGTTCTTAGTTATATCACTGACATTAAACCAGGTCCGGTTGTCTTGTATATTGATAATAGGTCTGTTATCGATTTAGCAAAGAACCCGGTATTCCATGGAAGAAGCAAGCACATTGATGTGCGCTACCACTTCATTCGAGATTGTGTTGAGCATGGGTTAATCGTGATCAAACATGTCAGTACAAGTGAACAACGTGCTGATATACTGACTAAAGCTCTGTCTGCAGCCAAGTTTGAAAAGATGAGAAGTTTGCTCGGAGTTAAGAACCTGGAACGCGTTTAGATTAAAGGGGAGCATGTTGGGTCTTATTCTAAACATGCCTTATTTTCTATTTTGTTCTACTTAGTTTTGTTTGGTGTTTGAATAAACAAAGTGTACGTTGTAGTATCAGACTTGGTCTGATGTAGTTGTTATTTAGTAGGAGTCCAGTTAAGCGTGCGTGAAGAAAAACCAGGTGAACATCCCTGGTCTTTAGGTTTTTTATGAGTGTCAGTTATCTTATCTATAAGCACTAGTATAGAATGGACTTTTAGCGTCGGTCAAAATTGGTCTAAGGCGTCGGTTATTGGGCGTAGTACATGAAGGGGACGCTATAGGTATAGGTCTGTAGCGTCGGTCAACTAGGCGACGCTAATACGGTGTCTGTGTCGGCTGAAAAACCGACGCTACAGGTCTACTAACCGACGCATAAAATGTGTGTAACAGCGTCGGTTTTTTTAAATGGCGATGCTTATAGTCATTACATAAGTGTCGGCTTTCAGAAATGCCATCGCATTAAGTCTATGCTATTTAGTGTCGGTTGTTGAAAAATGTCGTCGCCTTAAGTATTTGTCTTTTAGCGTCGGACACATAATAACCGACACCTAAAGTCTTTTTTTTTGTTTTATTGACATTCTAAATAATCTGCTTCATATATATATAGTCAACAATAAAAGCCACAAAAATAGAAACATAACAGAAATCTCATCAGAAATTTAATTAAAAATAAATTTAAAAGATTTGATGTTATATATCTTGTTTACAAGGAAGAAGTACATTCACTAACAAATCTAATAAATTACAATTTGAAGAAGTTCTCTGGCACTCTATTTCCCTTTTAAAATAATGTTGTACCTCTGACTTTTGATGTAAAAGTCGTCCCTTATTTCCATACTTAGTCTTCCTTTCTCATATGTATCACACAAAGACGACAAAATACTGAATCTGCATCATAAATTATGGAAAATTTCAAAAGAAAGTTAGTACCAAAAAAAATACTAATTACCTTTATAAAATCAGTCAAACAACAATACCGATAACATAATTATTTGTTGCAGCCATACTGATAAGATCATAGTGACCAAATAAAAGATGACTAGAATTATTTGTCAACTCCAAAGAAATTTGTGTGAACCAGAAGACTCTGATTAGGATAGTTTGAAATGCAGTTATAATAACTTAAGCAGGAAAATTAAATGGTCTTTTTTTACTCAATTGGCCTTCTTAAGTGTCCTATAAGTTTATATCTTGAGACAGAGATATCATCAGTGAGGCCTTAGTAGTTACTTACCAGGTTTATAAGTTTCCCTCTCTTAACTTCATATATACACTATAAAAGAATGTCTTTATGTAAGACTAAATATTAGCAGGTCATCAAATTTTAATGTATTTCATAAGGTGTAAGCTCTAAAATCTGAATAATGTTAGTTAAGACATTCTTTTGCACAAAAGACGGATAATCACCTCTCTATTCGATCACTAAACCTCTCATGGTTGAAGTGTTTCTTTCCATCTCAAATTAGAATAGTTCCAGATTATAATTTTATAATTAAAATCTCAGAACAAACAACATGATTAAACTTAAAGAAAGAGAAGATTTAACCAAGCAAACCGGAGAAAAGAAAAATATACTTGTAGCAGAGACAAGGTCGGTAAAGAATTAGATTTCTGCATGGTGAGAAATAGAGCCTGGAAGAATGATTTAGAGATACCTTTAACCTGTATATCACAAGTTTAATTTGTGAAGTAAATTTTTTGATATAATTAAATCATTTTCGAAACCAAAATATCAATTAAACCACTGATAAAACCACAACCACTAGTTCCTCTCCTGCATAACATATAACACATAACAATTGAACAGTTTATTAAACCATAGTAATAGACTCACAAATGATGTCGCATTATTAACTAGCAATCCTGCATTCACAATCACTGCTGGTTAGAGATTAAATTAAAAGCACTAACTAAATTCAACCCTTTAGAAGTAGCATATAGTGTTAATAAAAATCTTATTCTAGCCAACTTGCTGTATAGTGTAGATTGCTTCACTTGCTTATATGTCACCTAAATTATTCTTATAAGCCAATCCTCTGTTCTAAAATTGTTGACACAAAAACCAAGTAACAGCTTTCTAACAAATAAGTACAGTAACATAGTAGCACATAGTCCTATATTATAGAGTATGTAACCTTTACTATCTGAATAGATGAAATAGATCACAAACCCAGATGTTTTCAATAGGGATCTCAAATCGAGCAACAAGTGAGAAATGCCAGGTGGTTCCGTTACCTTATTAGGGTTGAGCAAGTAATCATATAGAGTATTCTCGCCCCATGTTACGGCAATATAGAGTAATCATATAGATTTGGCCCTGAAAAGATCACAGGATTAAGCACAAAACTAAAACATGCAAATTTAGATAAACAAGCACCACAGGAAAATGATGTACATCTATAAGGTTTACATGGTAAAATTATTTGTTAGTTACTACAGATACATGCTTCAATCGATTAATACATTGTATGTCGATGAACATTGCATACGACATAGAGATGTGACATCAAACTTAGTGAATTAGAAAGTACGAAGCATATTACATCAAACTAGTCATTATACATTCTTATATGCAACATATGTCATAAAAAATACTAGTCATTATTCTTATATGCAAGTGAAATAAAGCGAGAGAAGGGGGAGAGAGACAGAGAGATAGCTAGAGAGAAATAAAGCGAGAGAGAGGGTTAGGGATTAAGAAATAGAGAGAGAGGGAGGAATAGAGAGAGAGGGAGGGAGATGAAATAAACCTGGGACGAAGCAGGAAACAGAGATGGAGATGAAATTGACCTGCAGCTTCTTATCGGCAAAACTGGGGGCTTAATCAGAATAACTGCAATATGGAGATGGAGCTGTCGATTGGAAATTAGGATTGTTCGGTCGGGTAGGCATTAGACGGGATAAATTTGGAGTATCTCTTTTTTTTCAACTCTTGAATATTTATCCAGACTAACAAAAACTAGTATTTCATCATTTTTAATAACTAAGAGGTGACTATTTATTTTTAATTCCACCACAGAGGTGTTGATTGACTAAATATTTGTTCTTATCATTTTTTATGAAAAAATAGTTACAATTTCCAAGACCTTATGACGGAGAGAAAATTATTTAATTAGGTTTAAATTAAACTATTTTCTATAAATTCTTGTTAAATATTTTTTTATATGTTAACCTTTCAATAATAATAATTAAAATTTGTAAGCAAGTTTTATCAATCAATAATAATAATATCCTAAATTAACACAATACTTAATGCAAGTTTCATAGTATCTTTTATCTTTAGTTTTTAGATAACTTTACATATTTAAATTAGAATTTTAATAGTAACATATTAATATCTAAATATCAATAATTTCTTACAAATGTAAATTTATCATTCAATTTCTAAGAATAAATTAATACAAAATATTTGTATTAGTAAAATTAAGTACGTACATTAAATAATTTTTAATTTATTAATTTTAAAATATATTAATAATATACTTTGATCAAAAGTTGGGAGATAATTTTGAAACTTATGTGTGTATGAAGTTTTGATGAAAGTCCAAAGAAATTATTAGTCGTGTGTTTATTGTTTAATATTATATTTTATTATATTTTGAGATAAACCATCAATTATCAGAGGACTCTTCTATATAGTTCGTGATCTTCCCATTTCTATGAACATGTAGCAATATTATAATTTTTTGAATATATTTTTATAATTATTGAAAAATATAGTAATAAAAAAACCGGACAACTCATTTAACAAAGTAGTAATTATAAGTTGGTGAAACATATTTACTGGCAGAGAGGTTTTTGTCCTAAGAAGAATGTTTGCCTACTTTGAAATTAGCCACCGGCTTAAAAAGGGGAGATAGACTTAAATTTATAATATTTACACTAATTAGTATTCACAAGTGTGGAAAGAGAGTAGAGTGGCCACCGATGAGACGACCTTCATTTTGATGACTAAAATGTCTTTGTTCTAGAAATTAAAAAGCATTTTTAATATTTAAAATTTTAGTTATAAAATATTTGTAAATTTTTTACTAAATAAATTATTTGTATTAATTATATATAATTAATTTCAACAAATAATATACTTTATAAGTTACAATAAATCACTTAAATTGTATAATATAAGTTAGGTGGCGGGATCAAAGATACACAAAAAATATGAATTTGACAAACTCGTCTGACCCAGAAAATATTAGAAAAATTCGATTAGCAAAAGTCTACCTGGCTCGCAGACTTAAATGGGCCACATTTTTTTCTTGAAGATGTTGTCAGATATGATCCAGTAAAAACCAAAATTTAAATTTGATATGGAAAAAAGCCCAACATGATCCACATAAAACTCTAATCCGGTGAAAATCGGAATTTTATGCAAACTTTTGGTTTAATAACAAAAAATTGATAACCAAATTGTTTTAAAAAAATGGATTGAAATTATTATTGTAAGGAAATTTTTTAGATAATTAAAATATTTTTATTCATTATATTTAATTATTTAAGTACAATTAATTAATTAAGTAAGAAATTGTTATAAAAATATTGAAATTGTAATTTATGACCAACTTTCTTAATTTGTACTTCTTAAAGAAGAATAAAATATATCATAAATAATTTAAGGTAAAGGGTAGCTAGCATGAAAAATGAAAATAACCTACAGTGTCGGCATTTTTGAAGGCGACACTATAAACAGAACCTTTAGTGTCGGCATTTCTAGACCCGACACCTTAAACAGAACCTATAGTGTTGGTTCCTAATACCTGACACCTTAAACAGAATCTATAGTGTCGGTTCCTAATACCCGACACCTTAAACAGAACCTACTATTGTCGGTTCCTAATATCCGACACCTTAAAACCAACCTATAGCGTCGGCATTTTGAAACCCGACGCTATAAAACACTTTTAGTCGTCGATTTTTCAGTGACCGACACATTTAATGGTTAATAGCGTCAGTTAAATAGGCAACCGATGCTATAGATCTAGAAAAAATTACAAGAGGCGTCGGTTTAACTTATAACCGACGTATAAAAGCAGTATAGGCAACGGTTCCCTATACAACCGACGCTAAAAGTGCGACGCAAAAAAGCATTTTTGTACTAGTGAAGTCTTGTATTATTCTCATAATTTAATATGAATCCCAGCTTAATTCTTTGAATGTTAGTTTAATCCTTACAAGCATGGGAACAGCAAAACACTCAACTTTTTTTGCATGCATGAAAGTTTCTCTTTGATAACTATTTTTTTCCTCTCAAAGCTAATGTTGTAATGTGTGGGTTAGAGCTTTATTTATAACCAACAAAAATTGAATCATGAAAACTATTTTAATATGAGAAAGATGTCAAATACTATCTTTGGTAATATAATTTTATATCATGATTCTGTTTAATTTTACTGGATAAAATTTAACTTATAGCATCTAGGACCATCTTTTTTTTTTATAATTGACTTGTATACTGATTTAACATCCATATTGACCGGTTAGGCTGACCGGTTAGGCTGTGGATGGGAGGTTGGGAGGGAGTGGGTTGAGCTGGGTTGGGACGGGCTCATAAGAACCATGTTTGGGAAAGTTTGTCAAAGCACGAATTGGGTTTTGTGAGGGTTCATCAAGGGTTGAAAGGGGTTAATTTGTAATACAAAAAATTGAACTTTTCATTGGGGTGTTGGCAGCTTACCTTTTTTTATTATCCTCTCTCTTTCACTCTCTCTCTCTTTCTCACTCTCTCTCTATTAAAGTTTTTTCATTTTTTTTTTCTTTTTATTTTTTTTTTAATTTTTTAAAAATATCTTAAAATTTAGTTAAAATTTTTAGATTAAATTTAAAAATATTCACTAGTTTTTCAATATATAATTTATATATGATAAAAACCAACATTACTCCAACTCCAAATCAAACATGTCAAGGGTTCAACCCCTACTAACTCTGCACCTACATCCAAATGAGGTAAGGGTTCAACCTAACCCAACCTAACCTAACCTAGCTGAACCTAGCTCAACTCAACCCCTCCCTCCTCAACTCCCAATCCAAACAAGGCCTTAAGGTTCGGATTTATAAGATATACGAGTAATTTGATTTTATGTGTAAAATAAGAATGTAGTGAATTGTTACTCAAGAAACGTAAATAAAATAGCTAAGAGAGCCTAAAATATTTTTGTATATGATAAAGTGTTGAACAAATTTATTGAAAATCCATTTGATTTCTTTTTTGACTGATTTTATTAATTAATAGAGTAATTTATTTGCATGCTACTTAAACATATTTCCCAAGGACATTAATATTGATATGGAAATTCTTAGAATGCATACGGATATTTCGATACAATCGTGGGATATAAAAGGGACATAAATTGCTCATACATGATTGAAATCGTATGAACTTTATTTGAATATCTATTATTATTACTTTTATTTTGGCAGAATATAGTTATTATTGTTGAGTAAAATTCTTTTCTAACTTGGGGAACATTATGAAGGCAGGCAATGCAGAGCCTCGACATCAGGAAATGTTCCCGACATGCGTACGTTATAGCCATATTATAACATCTCAATATCAATCGATAAATCAACTCTATTCAATTGAAAAGGTTATATATTATGAAGATTTACCCTCATTACAAAGAATGAATATACTGTTTTCAACTTTTCATAAAAGACCCGGGCTTGGATATTATAGCATCTCAATGTTTAGCTAAAAGATCGATTACAAATTAATAATCTTTATTAATAAGCGAAACCTGTTTTTAAATGCTATTTTGATTTCACTAATTTTTTGGTAAAACCACCTTTTAGTTTCACTTTTCATTATTCATGTTATAACTCAAGTGTATTATTTTTATCCCTTTTTAAATCCTATATAATTTATAATTCTATATATATTATTTTTATTTGTTTTTTTATTAATAAAATTTTTAAGTGATACTTTATTTTCACTTATTTTTTGGCTCTATCACCTTTTATTTTCACTTTTTATGAAATATAAGTGTATTATTTTTATCTTTTTTATTTCTATATAACTTATAATTCTAGATGTATTATTTTTACCCGTTTTTCTTTATTAATAAATGAAACCTATTTTTAAGTGATACTTTGGTTTCACTTAATTTTAGTTTCACGGCTTTTTTTTATGATTCATGTTATAACTATAAGTGTATTATTTTTATACTTTTTTATTCCTATTGAATTTTAGTTCTATATATATTATTTTTACTCATTTTTTAATTTTTTATAAGCCATGATTTTTTTATTTTTTATAGCTTTAAATCCTATTTTTAATTATATTTTAAAATAAATAAGTTCATAAATTGGCTCAACTAAATAGGTTCCGAGAAATATAAACCACGATCGAGTAAATAGGCCATGTGTTTAAATTAAAATTTTTTAATTTAATTTTTTTTAATTTGTTGGTAGAATTCTATTTTAATAAAATGGTATGAATATTATAAAAACTGTATTTTGGTTTCACTACTAGAAAATAATAAAATTATTCAAACCGTAATATGATTACACTTCTATTTTCGTAGAACTCTAAATTATTTCTTGATATGATACTTGGTTTTATCTTAGTATGGTTACGCCGTATTTAGGTTTCACCCGGATATTTTTCTTTCATGTAGAGTTCTATGTTGTTTTTTAACAAAATATAGATTGGAATCATATATAATTACGATATTTCTATTTTTCGTAGAATTCTTTTTTATTTTTTATTAAAATAATAAAATGGAATCTTTTAAACAATGTTATTATTAATTAATAAGGAAATCATCTTTTAAGTGATACTTTTGTTTCACCCCTTTTAGGTATTACGAATTTTTGGTTTCACCCTTTTTTAAATCTTACTATAACTCTAAATATACCATTTTTATTTTTTTTATTCATATATGCCTTATAATTCTATATATTTTACCTGTTTTTTTATTCTTATATACCACATATTTATATTGTTTTTATATAAACGGAATAGTATATAAATTGATTCATGCCTACAGAATTCTATTTTAGCACCAAATGCAAATTTATACATACATAATGAATAATTTATTAGAAAAAATTATGCAATCACAAACTATATAAAAACACAAATTCAGCTAATAATAAGAAATTTAATATGCAATTACTTAGTAATGTTGATTTAATATTTTGTTAAATTATTCATCAATCGTGTTGCGACTAAAATTTTGATGTAAAATATTAATTATGTCTTTTTGAACAACAGATACATAATAACGTTCAGTTTGTTGTTCTAATAAGATTTGAGTTAATGAAAATTACATATAATTTAAAAAGAAAAATTGCAATAATCATACAATTTTATTTATTATATATTTTAATAAAAAATTAAAATAAATTTTTATAATCATTATTTAATATTGATATTTTGATCTCAGACGGTGCTTAGCACCGGTTATCTACTAGTATTATATAATAGGCAAGATTTTGCATCTCAATTTTTTAAGACATAAACCAATTTCCTGAGTTTTGTAATCTTTTTTTTTAAGGTTGGGTAAAAACAAGCAGCACAAAATCAACGAATCATAAGCTGTAAACACTAAAAAACTGCAAGTTCACAAAGAGACGTCATATCATAACCCTCTCAGGAGTCAAGACTCAAGACATAAACACCCCTAACATGAAACTGTAGATGGGGTTGATATAAATCAGAGTGAAACACTTCTTCATTGGAAAATATTATGGCCTACCCACATTATCTGAGAAAAATCTTGAAAAGTTGATGAACACGATAAATTTTCTTTAAGAAATTTAAGCAGATGCTAAACATCCAAGAAAACTGGCATTCATCTCAACACATTTTCAAAAAAAACAGATACCAAAATTAAAAGAAACTGGCCTTCAACAGACAGATGCCACTCAAATAGCTAACCAGGTAAACAATTTTATTCTCTTTGAAGGAACATTACAAACATAAAACAGCCAGCAAGTGGCCATATTATGCAAGTACAATCAACACTACAAGCCCTAAAGAATTTTGATGTGCTTCATTTTACCACGTCAGCGATAACGTGAGCCAGCCTCGGGGATTCGGGGGCCATGGTATTGACCTCTGGGCTCAAGTCCATGATCCCTATATCCCCCAGGAAATCGGGCCCGTTCCCTGTGAGGATCATACTGCTCCGAGTTGTAGCCTCGATGTGGTTCAGCAGCAGGGAGAGCTGCAGGATAACCACGAGGGTCACTATGGCCCATTCCACTATTGGGGTGGCTGTCCAACACTACCTTCTGATACTGCTGATGACGTGCTTCAGTTTCTCTCTTAAGAACATCATCTCTTCGAGTAGCATGCCGAGCTCGAAGTGCATTAAGCTGTTCCTGATACTGACAATTGATGGAGTTTATGCTCTGAAAAACAAAGTTCCACATTTGTATAAGTTTCACAGAAAATCAGGTCATCCAGTTACACGGAAGTATATTCAACTTGAACTGATCATAAGCAAAGAACTAGGAGATCCTTCATAACTAATTTATAATGACCTACAAAAATGAATTATGTTAATTGATTTCAGTAGCTTAGTTATGTTTAAAATAATAGAAGTTTTCATGTCTCCGTTTATGACGGTGGATAATCATTAAGAGATTAATACTTTTTATTTATTAGGATTTTACTTGGTCATGAACATGAAGTGTTAGCATCTCTATATGAACAATTTAACTCTTCATTATTTACAGCCTTGATTTACTACACTGACAAACATCAACACTGAAAATTTTGAAAGCGTTCTTGAGTTTCTGCAAAATTATCAAAATTATTTTGACAAAACTCTTTTCTTCTAATAGGTTCTTTCTATCGTTCAATCCTGTTTCAGCTATTAACCCTGTCTAGTAAATAAAGTATCAGAAGTATATATAAGATTTATGAACTAACCTCCCTGTGCCTAGCATTTTCAGCATCCTCTGCATCACTCAGTTCTTTAGCTAGTTTCATGATGTCATCCAAAAATCTTTGTTCAAGACCCTCAAAGGTCTGCAGCATGGGTTTATCCTCGTACCCAATGTCCATATCCTCTTCACCAGGATTAGTTCGAGGATCATTGTTGCTTTGTCTCTCTAGAACCATTCTTGGATCTGACCTTTGGCCCTGGTAGTAGGATCTAGGTGGATCACTCCCTTGACCTACAAAGCAAGCAACCACAGCCAGGTATAATCAGTCTGCGCAGAGTTTATAGATACGAATTACAGCTTAACATCCTAGAAAAGATAAATTCAGATATATATATTTCTAACTGCCTGCACCTGGTTTTTATATGAACACATATTCAACATAAATACACTTGTTGTGATAATTATATAAGTTATGAAGCAATACAGTTGCAGTACTAAATTATCTCTGGTTTGTAGCCTAGTGGATACCCCTCTTTTCTTGCTCACGAGGCTGAGGGTTCAAGTTTCGGTGGAGGAATGGCTGTGTGAGTAATTTAGTTTTTACCATCGGTTATTTAGAAAAAGAAAAACTATTTTACCCTTAGCCTTGTAGCCTAGTGGAGTTCTATACTCTTGGAAATAAGAGATTGACGGTTTGAGCCTCCGTGGTGGTACCGGTGCTGCAGTATTCAATATTTTACCCTTCACAACCCCCCCACCCCAAATAAAAGAAGGTAAATTGGAAATGTGCCAGTTGGTATTAATATACTTAAATGATATACAAAATTACTAAACATTTAATATATATACAAGCGTAAATGTGTAATTACATTATAAGTCGGTACGAAAATGCAGAAATACTAAAAGGGAATGGTAGTAGAGAGGAAGAAATAGATTGGCAGAGAATATATGTATATATTGGAGCTACTGCAAAAATTACAATCAGGCAAACCCTCTTCTGTAGGAAAAACTATAGAATTTACTGTCTATATTACTTACAGCTAGATAACTTATTGCTAGAGTAGAATTAGATGCCTTGTAAAGGTATAAGACACAAGCAGCCTACACTATATCTACACTACATCTGATGTAGTAATCATTCCTGCAATAACATGTAATATCTGTAACTTATACTTGCTGATATTTGTCACTTATTACCCCATCCAATAAGTGCCGTTTTATTTTGGTTTTGGTTGCAATGGACCAAAATAAGATCCAAGACAATGTGACGAATTGGTTGAAAGGAATGACTAGACAACATGTTCATAACATTATGAATGTATAATTTGATAACCCTGGTGGTGAAGTACGTGCACTTGTGCAGAGGCTAACAGAGTTCAACTTCAAGAGGCTAAAAGTTATAATACTCTAAGAAAATATAAAACTTATATCTGTGAGAAACACAAAGAAATAACACTTGGTCTAATCTTTGTACTCTATGTCTTATGACACCTAAAATGAAGCCTTAAGAACTAAATAGCATGTGGTCTCGTCTTTGTTTTACAGGAAAGTTGACAGGTTCAATGGCATCAATGACACCTCAGACACAAACACAAAGAAACAGGACACCATAAGGGGAAGAGAGAGGTTGTCAAAGTAGCCTGTATTTCATTGCTTATATAGAGAGAGTACATAAGGAAGATGGAAGATCTAATACAGTGTAGAAAATTCCTGCAAACAGCTGGCTCGCAAAAACACATCTAAATTTCTTAAGAGGTGAGCAATTTTCAGTGTCACAAGCTAGTCCTTTTGGGAAAAAAAATTGTCTCAAATTACTTGTCCTTCTCTTCTTTCAATACAAATTTAGTAGATTTCCAAAACTAACCCTATATTTATTATTCCCAAGATTTTACATTTTAAAACTTAACTCTATTCTCATTTTTCAATTTATTAAATAAGGGTATTTGGTGGAAAACCTTATCCAACTAACATTTTCCTTAATATGCGTAATTTTTTCAAAAAGGACATGTAATATGGAAATGAGGGAGTATATAGCAGAAAGATAGACAAAAAAAGTAAGAAATCTTAATATATACTAAGCTTACCTTCATTGAACGTATGGGAAGATCCATCTCTTTCCCACCTCCAATGCCCATCCACTCTAGAAGCCCCGTATGGATGTTCTTTCTCAGAGATCATAGATTCCGGTCGCCCTTGATAATTATTAAATTTCTGTTCCATTCTCTGACCAGGCATATGCTGCATCTGCGCAGAAGCATATGCTTTCCCACCCGGATCACCATACTGTCCTGGCCGTCTCATCTTTCTTTATGAACAACGGGAAAATAGCAGATCTGCAAACATTATTCAAGTCAGAATCCAGAATTTTTTATTAAAAAAAAAGTTGATGGCACAAGGATGTTTTGGAGCAATCTTCAAGATACAATCCTTGATGAGTTTAAGGCCAAAGGTGCATTGGTTCCTCAAGAGTCTAGGCCATGAGGTAAGGCGCAATAGTTACAAAAATTGATAATATCAGCATGCAGAGGCAGAACCGGAAAGGGTGTACACAGTTGCATTCTAATCCTTGATGACCCACACAAGATGTATGTGTCATGACAAGGATGTTGAGCTAGTCAAGAGCTGTGGTGAGTTCAGAAGACCTCAAGTCTTCACTATATAGTTAATAAAAATCTGATCTAGTAGCTCAGAATCTATAACGGCTTTCTCATTCCTTTCGGTTCTTCTTGAAGTAATGGTAAAATACGATATTCAAAGAATTGACTAAACGATAATAGGGCATAGTGTATCCAGTATAAGGAAAGAAAGATATTTAAGCTACTTATAGGCAAGCATGTACTAAAGGGCCTCAAAGTGAACCTTCAGTCATTTAGATTATTTTTGCCTCAAACAATGATATCAATAAAAAATCTGTTTATTTGTTAATGCTGAAACTTAAACTCGTAACCTGCTACACAAAAACTTGACCACAAACCAACTATCCTGCTATGCTACTAGAACACTTCGCAAGTATTTGTAAAATATGCCCTAATTTAAAATTCTATGGGACCGATGCCAACCCTGCCCACATTTCGTTCTGTCAGTGCATGCATTTAGGCATATAAACATAAATGTGAACTCAATAAATATCAAAGAAAATGTTTAACAAGTTATTCATTAACCAAATAGTAACACAATGGAAATGCAGTAACAATTATTGTACAAAAATAAGAAAGTAATCTGCTTAGTCACAACAATAATTCTAAACAACAGTATTCTTATAAAAACACCAACAAAATCAGAAAAAACAAGGTCAACGCAACAAATTCTAATAACGATTTCTTCCAAAACTTTAATTAATTTACAGTTTGTTAGAATTTGTAGTCCTTTGTTATTTGTACATTCCGGTCAAAATCAAGGAAACTTTTTAGGGTTAGTTTTACATTAATATTTACATTTTAAAGCTCGCAGCTACTATACAGTTTGTTCATATTAATGTAGTCTTGTCAACGCACACAAAAAAAATTAAATTGTTCATAAAATGAACATAACGTGCAAGAAAACAAAAAATTAACTGCAACATCGGAGGAGTTATAAATTGGGCCCAGCCACATCTCAAACCTCCAGAATGACATCTCCCACTTCAAAATGGACATGTCTTCCAAAACATCGACCCACTAATCAATGCTAACGACAAACACAATAATTAAATCCCGCCAATGCCTCGAAGCGTTCCAAAAACTATTCACCTAAATTCATTTGTTTGGTTGTGTAGTTGTATGTGGAACAGTGTCTAAACCTTTAATTGGGTAAGCCTGGCGGGAGGAATGTAATTGAATTTTTATCAAGAATTAGTGATAATCAAACACTCATAGTCCTAATTCCTAGAAAGCTTGGATTTTATCAAGAACATAGTGACAAAATCAACAAACACTCAACTTTATAATAAATTATCAAAAACCCAGATCATAAAAACCCTAAATACAACAAAATAATCATTAATTCAAGAATTGAACTCCATTAATTAACCTAAGAAAAATGTAAGCAAACAAAAAAAATTAATTAATAAAGTTATATAAATTAAAGGGTACTAATATTTACCTGATTGGAGCAGCTGTTGGCCTTGTTGGTGTGTTGTGTGTGTGTGTTGCGAGAGCGAGAGCGAGAGCTATGTTATGTTCTGTAATAGAATGAAGAAGATTGGAGTTGATATGGGTCGAACTTTTTATGGGTCGGGTCACTTGGCCCTATTTAGGCCCAAACACAAACTTAGCTCATCCGAAATTTGAAATATTTTTCTATTTTTATGAAGATCTTTTCAAATATCAGGCAGTTTAAAATACGCAAATACAAATTAACTGTATCTTTTATACAAAACAATTAATTTTAAATGTGTATTCCAAAAAAATTATTATTGGTATGCATATTTATCAAAAAACTATTGTTTTGAAATATATGTTTCTGAAGAAAAAGAATATGGTACATCGTTTCTAAGATATGCTAACTTATAATTTGTGCGATTCACGAATTCTTATAATTTAATTTAATATCGTATTTAATTTGTAATAGTGTATTGATAATGTTGTTTATTGTTTAATCTAGATTTCTATTTGATCTATACTAAATTATTTTGTGATATATTTGAAATTATTTTTGATAAGAATTTTCGATGTACAATTTTCTTAATTTGTTGTAAATTTGACAATAATTTTGTGATATTGAAAATTTGAACTATTTAAATTAATTTTGAAAGTGTTGATCATGTAAGAAAAAGTTTGGTGTTATTACAAATTTCTAGTCGGATTCTCAATTAGAAGAATTTATAGTTACGTTAGAATATATGTTTTAATATTTTTAAATAAATTACATATAATTTAGTCTATTTTTTCTTCTTAAAAAACTTTTTACTAAGATGTTAACTATCAACGAAACTCAATCCTGTTTTGTTTATAATATTCCCTCCTTCTCATAATAGTAGTCTCTTTCGAATTATTATTTTTCTTATAATATATGTTAACTTTTAATTTTCAATGCAAATATGTTGATATTATTTTAAAAGTATCTTTTTTTAAAATTGTATAACAATTAATGAGGGTTAAATTAGAGTTTATATTCATTTATGAGGGATATAAGTGCAAAGATATCATCTCATTAATATTTTTTTAATATGTGTTATTTTTTGAAAATTATGAAACGAATAGAGTAATTTTTTTGAGAGGAGGCTATAAACTTTTTCCTTTGCATTTGTAAAGTAATTCAGGAGTTTACCGGGAACAACACAATGCTAACGTGTGCGCAATTCAGCTAACATTGAAGTAGCAAAATATTTAAAAGACTTCAATTTCATAACAAAAGGAAATATAATATAGAGTTAGGAGTTAGAACAGTCATCAACACTTTCACAGCAAACAAATAACCATTTCACAAACATAAAATTTGTCCCCCACTTCTTCACTCGCAAGCAAAATTTGGTACCAGACGGCTTGGTCCTAACAAACATAATCTTAATTGTTTTAATTGGAAGACCGACAATTCATCTCAAACTTCAAATCTCATTGATCGTAACAAACCTAATCATAATCTTATTGTACGAAAGATCATCAAAAACATACCATATTAGCTTGAGTACTTTGACATTGCACAGAGTCCGTTATCATCACAGTCTTCAGAATCGGAAAGGTTATGTTACATGCATATATTTTTGGGTGCTTTAAAGTCGTCACAAACGCAGCCGCTATCTTTGTAGTTGTCCGTCACTTAATCATTGTTTTAGTTTAAATAAAATTTAATTTTTTTATCAGCCGGCAAGTAGGCTTCAAATTCAAAATTAAAGAGTAAGCAAGTTGTAGAAGAGTTCTCGACATAAGAAAATAAATTAACTGTTTCGATAATACCATTAACATTATCGTAAAACTTGTTCAGTTTTGGGTTGGAGCAAGCTCATTCCACTTAAATACATCAAAAGCATATTGACAGGGATATTTGTAGTGAAAGTGGAAAATAGTAGATTTTTTTTGCCTTAATTTTGTACGTTTGTTGGTGTGACTCCAACTATTCAGGCTCATCCAGTTTTCTCTTCTGTTGTTATTCCTTGTTACATCATTTTCAACTCCGTTAATGATCTTCATTATATAAAAAAACACTGATTTGATCTACTAAACAGAAAAATCCAACCTAACTTTTGGGAGCGCACCACAAATTATTAAGTATTGACTGATAATTACGGGGCTTTTGCATTATATTATAAACAAAAACATGATCTAATTTGATTAATACTCTGTCATATTATAAAACAAACATGATTTACTTGATTAATTTAAGGAAATTTAATTAAAAATACTCAATCATGTATTCAACAACGTAACTACAAACAATTCCAATTATAATTGAAAATTTGAATTAATGATATTGGTTTTCTATTAAAAGTAATAATAATTTCCTTAAATTTTTGTATGACCGTATTTGTGTAAATATGGATTATTGCAGTTTATTTTTTGACGTTGATTTAGATTTTTAAAATTTCAATTATAATAAAAAAATATGAGATTATATATTTTTACACCTTTCATATCTTGATGTCTATTTGTTTTAAAGTTAGTATTTTTGACTTATAAGATTAGAATGTAATTTAAAATTATAATATTTTAGCTTATAAATGTTAGAGGGTCCATATTACAGGGTCTAAACACAACACTAATGTTATGTCTCATGGGTATTTTGATCGGTGTGCACTAGAGGGTGTCTATGTTACTTCCTTTCCAAAAGGCAACTTCAGCTAGATGGATAAAAGGTGCACAATTATGTTCATGTTTAGAAGGTTTTAATCAAGGTGTTTGAAGAAATGACTCACTAAATGTATGCATGCATGATGCATGCTCTTTTTAGGTAATTGCCTAACTTTGATTCTTTCTTATTGATGCAGTGTTAACTGTGTTGAACCATGTATAGCAGTATTAAAATTTGAGCTCAGAATTATAAATTTATTCCCCTCTTTTGTTTTTCTAGGTGTGATTTTTGTTGTTATTGTTAGTATGTACATATATACTGGAATAATTTAAACATGGTTTACGACATTTTCGATATCTATTAGGAAAGAAAAATAAATGCAAGTTTAAGTCATGTATATGTTGAAGATCACAATGCAGAACTTTGTTAGAGATAGTAAAATGTGGATTTTTCTTGAGCTGGATTCTTATTTCTGGGAAAGTTCCTTATTGCATGACAATGACTCTGTTGTATCTTTAGCAATTAGCATGTTCTGTTTGTTTGTGTGTGTGTGTGTCTCATGTTGTTAACTTAAGAAAGCTACATCACAAGGCAAGGCTTATTTAAATCTTCGAGTGATTAACTGTTTAGGGATGAAGGACTAAAATTTATTTCGAGATTTGTTCAATTAGAATGTATTACGGCGAGGACAATTGCTTGGCTTGGATGTTGGTGATAACTGATAAGTATGTCAGCAAGGTTCAGATCATCACTATCAGGTTACATTGCACTTACGGTATGTATATTTTATGCAAGAAGTTTTTTTTGAGGAAATGTGCAAGTACATAAACTTAATGATCAGTGCTTTTCTCCTTAGGTAGTAAGTTAGTATATCCTCTTTCTTGTGCCCACTGATCCGATAATTATTTGGAGCGGTTAAACTGTAATCGGAATTGTCCTTGTTTATTTCTTTTATACAGTAATAAATTAGGATATTAATGTGAACTTCACAGTTTTGAATAGAACTGCTTATCATTAACATATCTGTTCAAATAAATCATGGATAAATGATAGCCTCGTGCAAGCTCAGCTGCTTCAAGTACAATACAACGCAGAAGTACACTGAGATTGGCATATTCTGCTAAAACTTGGAAATTAATTTAGAACAGCACAACAAAGTACATAAAGATCCAGTTAATTACATTGAGAAATGAATGGAAATATAGATTAGTTCCTTACGACAACTGAACCGATATGTGCAATTTGCGGCCAATCTACACCCTGATCCTTTGTTACCCTTGTTTTAAAGTCATCAGGCATACTTGTTAACTTTAATTCCCGACAATGCTTAAGGTGTCTTAGGCCTTCTGGAATCATTTTTAACTTTATGCAAGACCTGATCTCTAAATGTCTAAGTATTATTAAGGATCCATCTTTCACAATCCATTCCTCAAGTTCATCTAACTTCCACAAATTTAGGAGTCGAAGCAAAGGGAATCCCCCCGAGGAGCAAATCATTTTGTTATTAGTAGAGGAACCTGCATATAAGTTGAGAATTCTCAGATATGGCAGCTTCTCCAGTGTCCGCATTGGATCAACAGTTAATCCAGAAAATGACAAAGTAATTTCAGTAAGGCTTTCTGGCAATGCTTCTAAGACAAATGGATTTGCTAGCCTTCCAAGTAGATACAGACTGGACAGCTTGTTAAGTCCAGAAATAGTTTTTAAATAAAGAAGAGATGGATTATTTATATCATCAACTGATCTCAGTCTCAAGGATTCCAGGTGATGCAATCTCAGTATCCACTTTGCTAATATACCTTGCTGCAGCAATGGTAAACGATATACCAACCCTAGTTTTCTAAGATTGGTTAATCTCTTCAAACTGTTTTCAATCCGTATTTCATCATCTACAAACGCACCCCATAATGTCTGGATGTTGAAGAGTGAAATAGGAATCCCGGGTGCCATTATCCTGCTGCGAAAGTTCTCACTCAAGTATAAATGTCGCAGCTGTTGCAGCTTCCATATGGAACCGGGAAGGCTCCTGAGGCAAGTGTGTTTCAAGTCCAAGGTTTGAAGGTTAGATAAATTACCTATTGACTCAGGAAGAAACTCCGTCTCAGTGTGACGAAGGCCTAGATACCTCAACTCAGGTAGCTTTTTTATTGAATCTGGTAATATTGGCCTAAATGTACCCTCAAGATCAAGTACGCGAAGCATTCTAAAGCAATTTAACTTAATGCCTCGATGTATGAAGTTGCCTATGTCTTTTCCGGGTACAGGCCCTTCCCTTGAATCAAATGAAAGGAAAGAAATGAGCTGCTTGTAATGACGCTTAAAAGAAGAAGAATCAATGCTGTCATTCTCGTGGATGTGTGAGAAGATCGAACAATTCTTGTCAAGGTGATCTGCTACTCGAAGGATCGTATCCTTTCTTCTAGATGACTTAGAGGTAGCTACTTGCAAGTTTTTTCTTAGAAAGTTAGCTTTACCTGCTTCTGACACTAATTTATCCATCAAGCTGTACTTCAGTCTGCATGTTTTAACTTTTCCGTTTGGCTTCCATTTTGCAACTTGGATCATGCAGTTCTGTATCAACTCCATCAGAACCTTTTCACCTGCACATTCTGGTGTTTCTGCACTATCTTCTGGTTGATCCACCAGTCCTTCAGCAACCCACAATACAATTAATCTCCTGGCTGGAATTTCAGTCTTGGAGAAATGTATGAATTGCATAAGGAATTGTTTGTCACTTGACGACATAAGATCAGAGCTGGAGGTCAGGGAAGGATTATTGGATTCCCGGGAATCATTAAGCTGACTAAGTGTGATAAACTGCTCCTGTGTAGCTGCTTTGCTAGAAATAAAATTAGCTAACCTTAATACTGATGAAGGGCTACCTGAGCACTTCTTTACAATGTCTCGTGCAAACTGTTCAACTTCTTGATCGACCTGAAAATCTAATCTGGAATTGAACAGCTCCCATGCTTCATCATCACCCAAAACACGCCTTTCGTGAATATAGCAATCCGGGGAAGCTTTTAAAAGGCCTCTTTTCTCAGTGGTGATCATGAGTTTACTCCCATTTGATTGGTTTGGACATAGTTCACGAAGAGTCTTCATGGCTCCTTCAATTGCATGTGCATGTGCATCGTCGAGGACTATTAAATACCTCTGGTACCACCACAAACAATAGAGATTGTACCTTATTCTTTCGATGGAGTCATTTTCAGCAAAGCCTACAAGAACTTGCTTTGCTATGCTAAACAAAAAAGAATTAGGTTCAAAGTCAAGAGAGACAGTCACCCAAGCACGACAAGGAAAATGATGAGCAACTTCACGATTGTGGTAGATTTTTCTGGCCAGAGTTGTTTTTCCAATACCTGTCTTACCGATAATTGCTACTAGAGCAGCTGTTGTTCGACCTCCAGTCAACTTGGTTGTTATGACTTGAGTATCTTCCTCTAAACTTACGGTAAATTCATCTTTTCTTTCTTCTTCTGCCACTGCTTCCTCACTAAATCTGTTATTAGTTAGACGTATTGTCTGCTCACAATTAGCAGATGTGAGGCCCAATATTGTTGCCCTGTCATGGAGTCCATTGATCTGAGCCTCAACTGATGAAATCTTTTCATTAAACCTCCTTGCATATTCACGTACTTTGGTAGGAGAAGTGTATTCCATGACTTCATCTGAAATAAGATTGTTAATGATATCTCGATCTATCATTCTGATAATCTCTGCTACGGAATTAGCAAATTTCTCCAGCTCCCTGGTTTCGACCTTTGAAGCTGCTTCTGAATCGATCCTCTCAAAAACAGCTTCCAGCATGGGGGAAGTATTGTGAAGTTTTGAGGTTACCCAGTGAATTTTTCTGTTCAGTCCTTCCCCCACTATAGATTCCAAAAAGGGAATATCCATTCTTCTCAAATGAAGTGAAAGACGTTCTTTCATTCTTGATAGCTTCCCGCAGACCTCTAGCAACTGGAACTTGGTTGTCAGCTTCTCGCGGAAAACACTTGTGCCAACTTCTTGATCCTCACTTTCCTCTGTACATAAAATCAATGTTACAAAACAAATAGCAAGGTACGAGCATCATTGCACAAATTTATAGTTGGAAACCTCAAGATAAATTTACAATGTGCTTGGCTGGAGGATAACCAATTTATTTATCCACTCAATTTTACAAGAGTAAACAATAATTCACTCCTGAATCAATATAGATGTTTATAATAAGTGAAACAATAGTTTACTCCTTCCTTCTTATAAGTTTCTCCCTCACTGCTATTTTAAGAAATGTTAACAATTGGACCAGACATCCAAAAGAAAGTGTTAACGAAATGTTATGACAGAGGGGGTATAACTTTATGCTTATTCCTTTCCTCCGTCCATATAAAGTTTCAAAAATTCTATTCACCCTTTTCTCTTATCAGAAAAAGATAGTAGAATTAGCAGAGAGAGATCAGTACAAATAATCCTATATAGTCACCTGAAAGAATACTGGCAAAGGTTGTATTCTGATCTGAACTTTGATCTTCCATTTTATATCTATAAAATACACAGAAGTCCTCAATCAGTATATTTGTAAATATATAAGTATATAATCTTGCTATTAGTAGGAAGATAAAATAGGGACGTAATCACGTAAACAAACCCCGGAATTCAAAACTGGAGAGGTCTACAGCTCTCTGTAAGAATGCACATTTATACAGCATTTTTAAAATGCTTAGGGTGTTAAGCTAATGTGTCGGAGACTTCGAATCGAAAATATTCAGCATCTTTTCCTAGAAGCTCCGACCAATCTTCCTGGGTAACTAGTGTTAAGTACCCTAGTAAGTGCAACAACATTCCTTGTCTCATTATAAGAATATATCGACTTCCTGTCAATAACGTTTGTTTTATTACCCTATATGTTTTGGTTTTATCCCCATGACTAACTTTAACATTTGTCTTCTATGTTCTTTTCATTTATACGTTTGATAAGTGCCCACCTAGATGATGAGGTCCTAGCCTAGTGCCGAAGACTGCGGTCCTGTTGACGATAGGCCACAAGTTCGATTCCCCCTTTCCTGTGGAATTTGTACACCCCATGTGGCTCATCTGGATTCTGGACAACATAACTCCTGGTTACGGGGTGGAGCACCGAAGCATGGTGGCTGAAAATCCAAATGTTCAGATAGTTACTTAGCCTTCATCTTCAACCCAGTAATATACCCTCCGGATTTACTTTAATCGTAACTAATATAGATTTAAGTTTCTTTAAGAATTTAAGTACTCGAAGCTAGATTGGGTGGGTGCTGTCATGCTGACACCCTATTTGCGATTTGTGAAGGGGACTAGTTGGCTTATCGAAGGTGTTGATTAATAAGTGCAGGATAGATTGTTACCATGCAAGTTGGTTTTGAGGGTTAATAGTAAAATTAAACAAATACCAAAAATTAAAATTTATAAAACTAAACAAAATTGATCGAAACAAAATTAAATTGAGTAGTGCAGCAATGAAGGTTTAGACAGTGTTGGACTTGAAGGATTAGTACTTCTGAATTCTGATTATGTTCTTAAATATTTTGATAAGTCTTCTGGGAAGTATTCTATTTAGACTATGATTTCATATCTTAAGAACCCTCAAAATCCTTTCTACTTTCAGGTTTATTTTCAGTAAACAATTAATAAAGATAGGCTTGTGCAAGGTTCAGTAAGATACAAGGCAACAGACTGGAATCATAGACATATTTTAGTCAGAACTCGAACGCAAAACTAAACAAATGAGAAAAGCCTAAGACATAAATAGGATACATCACGACAAAATAAATACAAACTCTGTTACCTAAATCAAGAAAAGTATAAAATTAAGAATTAGTTCCTTATGACTACAGAGGCAATATGAGCAACATTCTGCCAATCCAGACCCTGATCTTTTGTAAGCCTTGCCATAAAGTCATCAGGCATCTTCGTTATCATCAATTCCCGACAATGTTCCAGGTGTTTAAGACCTTCAGGAATCTTTTTTAACTTTATGCAAGCCCTAATCTCCAAGTGTCTAAGAATTATCAAGGACCCATCTCTCACAATCCATTCTTCAAGTTCCTCTAATTTCCACAAATTTAGAACTTGGAGCAAAGGAAATCCTCCCGAGGAGCATATCATTGTGTTATTAGTATAGGAACCTGCATATAAGTTGAGGATTCTAAGATATGGCAGCTTCTCGAGTGTCCGCATAGGGTCTACAGTTAATCCAGAAAATGACAAAGTAATTTCAGTTAGGCTTTCTGGCAATGCTTCTAGGACAAATGGGTTGGCTAGCTTTCCAAGAAAATACAGACTGGACAGTTTGTTGAGTCCCGAAATTGTTGTTAGATAAAGGTAATCTGGGTTATTCATATCATCAACTGATCTCAGCCTCAAGGATTCCAGGTGATGCAATTTTGATATCCAATCTGCTAAATTACGCTGCTGGCTTGATGGTGAACGATAAACCAACCCTAACTTTTTAAGATTGGTTAGTTTCTTCAGACCATCTTCAATCTGTGTTACATCATCTACAAACACACCCCATAGTGTCTGAATGTTGAGGAGTGTAATAGAAATCCCGGGTGCCATAATTCTGCTGCGATAGCTCTCACTCAAGTACAAATGTCGTAGTTGTTGCAACTTCCATATGGAACTGGGAAGGCTCCTCAGGCAGGTGTGTTTCAAATCCAAGGTTTGAAGGTTAGACAAGTTACCTATTGGCTCAGGAAGCAGCTCTGTATAAGAGTGACGAAGGCCTAGATACCTCAATTGAGATAGCTTTGTTACTGAATCTGGCAACTTAGGCCTAAATGTACCTTCAAGATCAAGTACGCGAAGCAATTTTAAGCAATTCAACTTGATGCCTCGATAAATAAAGTTGCCTATGTCCTGTCCAGGAGCAGGCCCTTCCCGTGAATCAAATGAAAGAAATGTAATGAGTTGCTTGTAATGATGCTTAAAAGAAGAAGGACCAATGCTGTCATTCTCGTGAATGTGTGAAAAGATAAAACAATTATTATTAAGATGATCTGCTACTCGAAGGATTGTATCATTGTTGCTGGATGACGTAGAGGCAGCTCCTTGTAAGTTGATTTTGAGAAAGTTAGTTTTTCCTGCTTCTGCCTGTAAAGCATCCATTAACCGGTAATTCAGCCTACATGTTTTAACTTTTCCGCTTGACTTCCATCTGGCAACTTGGATCATACAGTTCTGCACTAACTCGTTCAGAACCTTCTCGCCTGCGGATTCTGGTGTTTCAGTACTATCTGCTGGTTGATCTAGCAGTCCTTCAGCAACCCACAATACAATTAATCTCCTGGCAGGAATTTCAATGTGGGGAAATAGAATAAAATACATAAGGCACTTTCTGTTAGCTGATGACATAAGATCAGAGCTGGAGGTCAGGGAAAGGTAGTGGGATTCATGGGGATCATTCATCTGGCTGAATGTGCTAAACCACTGCTCCTGCGTTGCTGCATTGCTGGATATGAAATCTGCCAATTTCAAGACAGATAAAGGGCAACCAGAGCACTTTTTTACAACTTCTCGTGCCAACTGTTCCATTTCTTGATTGACCTGGAAAAGTAATTTGCCAGTGAACAACTCCCATGCCTCTTCATCACCCAAAACTCTCCTTTCGTGAATATAGCAATTTGGGGAAGCCATTAAAAGGTCTCTTTTGGTAATGGTGATCAAGAATCTGCTCCCATTAAATTGCTTTGAACATAATTTAAGAATAGTATTGGTGGCTTCTTCAATCACATGCGCATCATCGAGGACTATTAGATACCTCTGAAACCACCACAAACGTGATAGTTTAAACTTTATTTTTTCAATGGAGTCTTTTTCATCAAATCCTACAAGAACTTGCTTTGCAATGCTAAATAAAAAAGAATCAGGTTCAAAAGCAAGAGGTAAAGTCACCCAAGCACGACAAGAAAAATGATGAGCAATCTCAGGATTGTGGTAGATTTTTCTGGCCAAAGTTGTTTTTCCGATACCTTTTCCACCAGTTATTACTACTAGAGCTGGTGTTGTTTGGCCTAAAATCAACTTGTTTGTGATAACCTGAACATCTTCCTCTAAACCCACAGTACCTGCACCCCTTCTCCCGTCTTCCTTATCTGCATCCATGATGCATCTATGTTTTGTGATACACGATGTTTGTCCACATCCAGCAGATGTAAGGCCCAAAATCGATGCCCAGTCATGGAGGCCATTGATCTGAGCTTCAATTGATGATATCGATCCACCAAATTTCCTTACATATGCACGTACAATAGTAGGAGAAGTGTATTCCAGAACTTCTTTTGAAATAAGATTTCCAGTGATGTCTTGATCTATCAGTCTAGTGATCTCTGATAGAAAGATCATGAACCTCTCTAGCTTCCTTGTTTCAACCTCTGAGGCTGATCTTGAATTAATTCTCTCTTCAGTAGCTATCAACATAGGTGAAGTAATACGCAATTTTAAGATCATCCATTGAAGTTGGCTATAAAGTCCAGGCCACACTACGGATTCCAAAAAGGGCATATCCTTATTCTTTAAACAGAGTTTAAGGCTTTCTTCTGTTTCAGATAGCTTTCTACGAACTTGCAGCAACTGGAAGTTAAGAGTCATCCTGTCACGGGAAACATGATCCCCTCTTTCTAGATCATCAATTTCCTCTGCACAAGATTTCAAGCATTACACTGTTGTATAGTCAAAAACATAAAAAAAATGTGATTTTTTTTGGTAATTGAAATAAATGTGAATTGGATAGAAAGAACAGGTGATTGTAAAATATTCATAATGAACTGACAACACTTTTGGTTGGAAAGAGCAGAATTCTGTAAGAACAAACTCTTTCATTCAAATCGACAAATTTAAACCAGAGTTCACTACTTCCTGTATATAATTTAAAATTAAGAATAAATTCCTTATTGCATCCATTATAAATGTTGTATACTGAAAAAAAATTACTCAATCATATTCATCAGTCATCACCCTAACCTCTAGGCAATTAAAACAAATGTAATACCTGAATGAATATCAGCAAAGGCCGAATTCTGATTTGGACTATTGTTTTCCATTTTGCACATATAAATAACGCAGAACTCCTCAATTTGTATGTGCGCGATTTTGTTACTGGTTGAACACTAATTAAGCATGCTGAACATAACCCTGAATTTGAGATCAGAGTGTTTTTACAGCTCTGATAAAATGCACATTTATAGTCGATGTAGAACTGCTCGGTCTGCCATTTTGAAGCCTCCGGTAGTCCAGTAGGACACGTTCAGCATAATTTCCTAGCAAGTACCACACTAACTACCACAGATCTTTCTGTTTGTACTAGTACATAAATAACAGCATAATTTCCTAGCAAGAACCAAAGTAACTAACGACCACAGATCTTTCTGTTTGTACTAGTACCTAAATAACAACAATGTTCTAAAACACTGTGTAAGATACTTGTATTTGTTAAAATATAATAGTAGATTTAATGTCTGAACTATGTATAAACCTAGTACCATGACAAAAAGAGCAATGTTTAAATAATAATCTTAAAAGAGTTAAGTAAAGAGATCTCAGGCTACTTATTTTCTCTTAAAAAATTATCAGTAGCGTAGATTTTCATGCAGTGCACTATAAATTATTCATATATGTAAAATTAAAGAAACAATATAAAATTTTAATCAAGTACAACCAGAGATACATGATGTGGTTTAAACATGTATATTTTGATAAACTAGAAGTTGTGGCGGAACCAAATCGGACCTGACTACCACATGGCTTAGCTCCTAAAAACAGTTAAATTCACTTCCCAATCTTGAAAAAATCATAAAATTTCGGAAAAAAAATAATATCTTGGTTAAGATATTTATACTAGTTTAGCCTGGACTAATCACTAATTCATGTTTGTTGTTCCGCCTGCTACTGAGAAGGAGTATTAAAGTTTGCGGCAGACAATTTTTATTATTGTTAAATTCGCAAGAACAACATTGTTCATAGCTGCTAGCTAGAGTGTGCAGCAGGCTGTTTTTTCATCGTTGTCGTCGATACCCATACTTAATGCTCTGTTGTTTGTAGCTGATATATTGTGCTGCAGGATGCTTTCTTAACAGTAGGCTGTTTTTAAGCTTATCTGCTTGTCTTCTCTTCGCACTATTTTGTTTTACATAAATAAAAGCATCGAAGCATTTTCACATATATAAAATTCTTAAGTTTCGAGTATTCACTGGTGTTATTCTTAGCAGTTCTGAGTTTCCAGAACATCTTTGAAATAAGATTTCCGGTGATGTCTTGATCTATCAGTCTAGTGATCGCTGATAGAGATCAGATAGCGAAACTCTCTAGCTTCCTGGTTTCGACCTCTGAGGCTGATCTTGAATTAATTCTCTCTTCAGCAGCTTTCAACATAGGTGAAATCTTAAAATCTTCATGATGAATTGATAATGCTTTTGTCTGGAATGAGCGGAAATGTAGCAAGAACAAAATTCAATTAGTTTTTTTTTTCTCTTATTCAAACTCCGCAAATTTAAACAAGAGTTCCATACTTTCTGATTAGAATCATTTCCTTCTGGTGTCCATTATTTTAAAAAAATGGCTCCATCATTCTCACGAGTCTATCTACGCTACAAGAAAAGGACTAGTAAATTAAATGTAATATACAATATTTAGTAAAATAAATGTAATATCTAATATTTATATTATTCACTCTAAATATACTATTAAAAGTTTAGATTTTAAATCGGATATGCTACATTTTAAATTTATTTACTGTATGTCATTGATATTAAAAGTTTATTTAATGCAGATCGTCGTGGCTTCCCATTCAATGATAGAAGTTATCTAATTCCCAATGTAAAGCTTCTCACCGGCATCAGAAGTTTTGAATAAGAGAAAATCGCCTTGTCTGAGCAAACATGCCTAGTAGCACCAGTATCAATCCACCACGGATCAGAGCCAACCAGGTTCACTTCAGAGGCCGTAGCACAGAGGTGTATATCACCCATCTCCTTTGAGATATCATCAACCATGTTTGCTTTTTTCTTTTTGTTGGCCTTCTTACGCTTCTTGTAGTCAGAAGACCTATGATCCACTTTATCACAGTTGTAACACTTTCCTTGAAATTTCAACTTCGAAATCTCTCCCATGGGTGTCAGATTTGCCCCTTTGCCAGTAGTGGTCTTCTTGAACTTGGAGCTTTGAATATGCTCCACCATGTTTGCCTTCTTAGTGGCAACAGTTACTTTCTTCTCGGATCTCCTGTTATCTTGTTCAATGCGAAGTCTATCAATCAGATCCTCCTTAGACATCTCATTTCGCTTGTGCTTAAGGTAGTTCTTAAAATCTTTCCATCTAGGTGGCAGCTTTTCAATCACAGTAACAACTTGGAAAGACTCACTAATGACCATTCCCTCATAAATGACATGAATGATCACCTGCAGTTCTTCCTCACTGACCACGGTTTTAAAGTCCACCATTTTATAATAAAGAAAGCAACCAACAATCCACTTCCTAGCCCCAGCGTCCTCGATTTTATACTTATGGTCAATTGACTCCAATAAGGCCTTATATGTTGGCTTCGAGCTATACACGTTATACAACGAGTCAGTCAAACAATTCAACACATTATTTCGACAGATGTAGTCGGTGTGCTTCCACAACATACAGAGTCTGTGTGTTGCTCTCAGCAGTGAGCAATGATACCTCTTCCTTCAAAAAGTGATCCAGATGCAACGTGGTCAGATAAAAGTGCATGTTTTGCTGTCAATATTTGAAGTTCGTTCCGTTGAATTTCTCAGGTTTATCAGCATGTGCAGCAGGCACAGTTAGCATAACAGGTGCAACAGGCATCACATGTGTGATATTCGGCACGTGTGTCTGTACTACAGATGTATGCACACTAGTAGGCACTGCATGTACAATCGGAGGAATGAGTCATGCCGACGTCTTTCCAACAGGCACACTAAACTGTCCAATGATAGTGTATCCCACAAGCACATGGCCTGAAGGCACATGTTCAACAGGTGTCTGACCCCATCAGATATTCGATCTGTGCGTTAAGGTTAAGCGCCTGCTGGTGAACCCCATTAGATCCAGCGATCTGTGTGTTGGGACCAGCCTCCGTGTTCATCGCTTTGTTCATAATGTTATTCTTCATAGATCTGTTACTCAACAAATAGACAGATGTATTAGTCACAGATAATAGATGTTAATAGCTTTAAGATGTTAATAACAAAACCAACAAAAAGTTATGAAGGAGAATTTCTCGAGTCCAGTCGTATAACTGTCTCCTTTAAGTTATTACGGCCCTCACTGTATATGCGATTCGATAGCCTCCCAGGATAAAACGAGAACACGTCGATGTAACGCGAACTAGAACAGAGCAAGAAATTATCACTGGAACAGAGAGAGGGTAAGACCCTAAGCCTAATACGATATTACATAGGCTCGAGCGTGCGCTACTCCGCGCGTAATTAATTAAATTAATTAGTCGGTTAATAAATTAAATCTGTAATTTTATCAGATTTTAAATTTTAACAAAACTAATCTGTGATTATTCGGGCCAATTTTCTGTTGCATTCGTGTTCGTGCACGTCACATACGGGCAAGCTCGAAGGCTGCGCAAGTCTCAGAATATCCCTCGAAAGTCCAAGATTTGCACCCCCTGTGCTCGCACGTAGGTGTTAGAGCAATACATAAGTAACACATTTGAAAATGACATAAGTGTTTTGTTATATAAAGCTATGCATGCTTATTTGCAAAATCAATATGGGACTTTCATTTCTTCCACAAATTTCCATTACTAAGAGTCTAACTTTGGATGATCATATCTCATCCATCTCTTAGTTATTTTGAGTGATTCTAAGTGCCTCGGAAAGCTCTTTTGGAGGTGAACACATTTCAAATATCACTCGTTGTGTGCACGCAAAATTCGTTCACTCAAATTATTGCTAAAATTGACTTGATAATATGGGACTACTACCCCCAATTTCCAAAAAATCATTAGGCCTTGAAGGAATGACACCGGGGTTTTATCAAAAGAATTGGCAGATTGTGAGTCATGATATAGTGGAGTTGGGTTCAAAAAAATTTCATTATAGGTACAATATTGGAGGACCTGAATGCTACGAACATAGTGCTAATCCCGAAGAAAAAAAATGTTCGTGGTAGGTGATCTTAGACCTATTTCTTTGTGTAACGTTTTAGGGAAAACTATTATTAAAGTTGTTGCAAATATGTTGAAACTTCTGCTTGATCGGGTCATCTCATAAAATCAGAGTGCCTTTATGTCGGGGAGGTTAATTTCAAATAATGTGTTGAATGCTTATGAGGTAATGCATACTTTGAAATGCAAAAGAAGGGGGAGAGATGCTTACATAGCCTTAAAGCTCGACATAAACAAGGCATATGACCGTATAGAATGGAGTTACCTATAAGCTATTTTACTCATGATGGGTTTTGATGTTAGGTGGGTTCACTTGATTTTACAATGTGTCCAATCTGTCTCTTATAATACTGTTCATGCTCGGAGAGAAATTGGTCTAATTATTTCAAGTCGTGGCCTACAACAAGGAGACCCTTTATCTCGGTACTTATTCATCTTATGTACAGAGGGTCTCTCGACAATGCTTCATAAGTATGAAAATTAGAAGTTGATACAAGGGGTTAAGGTCTGTAAATGAGCCCCTAGCATAACCCATATTTTATTTGCCGATGATTCTTACTTGTACAGTAGCAGGAGAGAGTGAAGTTCAACAAATGATGGAAATTTTGGCAAAATTTGAGCTAGCTTCGGGTCAAAAGGTTAATCGGTCGAAGTCCCCAATTTTGTTTAATACAAATACCAATGTGAATATTGGACATATTCTTTGTGATGCTCTGCAAATAGAGGAGGCAAAAGAAAATTATATGGACCTGGGGTTGCCTAACATGATGCAAAGAAGGTAGCTACGTAGGGTTCTTGAAAGATAAAGTTAAAAGGAGAATACCTAGTTGGGATGGTAAAATCATTACCGAGGATGGAAAAGAAGTTTTAGTGAAGTCGATCATTCAATCATTGCCAACTTACTTGATGAGCGTATTTTTGTTACCATTGTAAATCACTAAAGATCTGGAAAGAAGCATTTCGCGATTCTAGTGGAACATAAAGAAGAATGACAGCAGGAGTATCCACTGGATGAGTTGGGAGCGTTTGAGTCATCATAAATCAAGTGAGGGAATGGGCTTTAGACGCTTTAGAGATTTTAACATAAAAATGTTTGGAAAACAGGGATGGAGGTTTATTAAAAATCCTCACAGCTTGGTAAACAAAGTTTTCAAGGCGAGATATTTTTCCGGACTGTACTTTCATGGATGCAAAGATTGGAAATAATTCCAGCTTTGTTTGGCGTAGTATTTGGGAAGCAAAGCATGTTATTTCTGAAGGTAAGAGATGGAAAATTGTATCGGGGAATTCAGTTAATATTATCGGACAGCCTGGCTTCTTGATAATAACCCTTATATAACTTCGAGTGTCCAAGGATTAGAAAGTTTTAAAGTTAGTGCATTAATGTCGATGGTACACAAAGGTTGGGAAAAATAAAATTAAGTGATATGTTCAATGTCCGCGACCAGCAATGTATTAGGCGTATTTAGCTGACAGAGAACAGCAATGAAGATGAAGTATATCCTAGGGCAAAGAAGCGTCTGGGTGATAGAGTATATTTTTATATATTTTTTATATGATTTTATTCTCAAATTAATTTTATTTTGCACTAATTTGGATATTTATTTGATAGGTTTTGATGTTTATTGTAGGTTACAAGAAAATTCTAGACTTGGAAGGATTTGGAATAAAAAGTCTTATTTTGGAGTGAAAATAGAAGAAAATTCGTAATAATGGACTACTCGAGTTGCAAATACTATTTGGGCCATATCTAGAGATCCAGAAGTCCGATTTTGACGATCTTACAGTCCATGCGAAGCCCAAGAATTTCTCTTTAATTCAGGGATGGTTCAGAAAAAAGAATCCAGTCGGAGAATCCCAGAAACTGCAGAGAACAGAAAGCTACGAATTTTAATTACAGAATCCTACTCGCTCTAGAACTCTCACTTGTAATTTGATTAGAATAATAAAAATACTTTTATTATTAGACTAGACTTCAGATTTTATTATTAGCTATCAATAAAGATACATACATACATACTATTATAGAAAACTAGGGTTTTTCTTCATCTCTTTCATTAGATACACTTGTTTTAGCTTGAATTCCTTATCCTCCATTAGTATAAATTTCAAGGTATTCCTATCTATTCTCATTTTATTAGTATCTGTTTTACATGGCATTCATAATTGTTTTTATTATTTTTACATCTAGCATGAGTGAGTAGTTTAATTCTAGGGCGCAAATAGAAGTCATGTTTGCACCATAAATATGCTTTAATTTGATTAGTAGTTTAATGGGTAAAAAGTAATTCTAGTCGATATGTTTTAATACTTAATCTGTGTAATTGACCAATATCATAGATTATCTGTATGCATTAGGGGTAATAGATTGGGGGATTTTACTTACTAGAGGCACACATACGATAACATAATTGAAACTGAGAGCGGGAGCATCACTGTAATTCTGAAAGTGTTAATGCTTGGGAAAGATTAACTTTTAGTTTAATTACTTGACCACTGGATTGCTATACTTTTATGATTAGCTTGGTGTAAATATGGTGAACCTGCATCGCCCTAGACCTTTAGTTAATTGATTTAAAAACATATTTATTTGCATTAGTAAGCTAGTTAAAAACCTTCAATATTCGTTCTTCTCTCGGAAATAATTAATAACAGTTAAATTAAAATTCTTAAAACTTAGTCTCCTTATGGATACGACCTGCACTTGCCACTTTGTACTAGCAATAGACACCGTGCGCTTGCGGTTAGATATAATTTTACACATCAAGTTTTTGGCGCCGCTGCCGGGGAGACGCCTAGTTTCCATATATTTTAGTTTAATTGTTTTAGATTGTTTCCATTATCTCATTGGGAGTTTACTTCCAATTGAGGCATATTTCACTGCTTTTTCTTGTTTTAGTTGTTGATGCCCAGGTCTAAAAAAGAAGCAGAAGTAACTCCTCTTAGTCCGGATTTTGGGATTACTTGTCAGCAATACATAGATCGAGTAAGAAAAGAAAGGCAACAAAATTTCGGCGATTCAAAGATCATAATGGCAGAACTTCCTATTAAATTTTTGAAGAACTATTCACAGCCCTCTTCGAGTGGTGTGCCTACTGGCCTTACTATGCCAACTATTGAAGCAGCAAATTTTGAGATCAAACCGGCGTTGCTCACTATGATCCAACAAAATCAGTTTGCTGGTCTTCCCTCTGAAGACCCTACACTTCATCTGCAAAGATTTCAACAACTTTGCTCTACCATCAAACATCAGGGTGTCACTGCAGACCAATTGAAAGTCATGTTGTTCGGGTTTTCTCTTCGTGATAAAGCTCAAAAATGGTTGAATGATATCAACGTGACTGAGTGGAACAAAATTACTCAAGCTTTCTTAACTGAGTATTTCCCTCCTAACAAAACTGATGACTTGATTGACAAGATGATGGGTTTCAAACAAGAATATGGAGAGTCTCTTAAAGATGCTTAGGAGAGATTCAAAGATCTTCAACGTACATGCCCTCATCATGGTCTTGAGAAGTGGTCTTGAGAAGTGGTTTCTGATTAAACGTTTCTACAATGGTCTTGACTCTGAAACAAAGGGTATTGTAGATAATGCTGCGGGTGGTGTTTTTCTAGACAAGGGAGTTGATGATGCGTATGTTTTTCTTTCAAATTTGGCTGCAAATCACTTCAATAACCCGAGAGCACCTAAGAAGAGAGGTAAACTTGAAGTAGATGCATATTCTCTCTTATCATCTCAACTCGCTTCATAAACTCAAGAAATTCATTCATTGAAGACTTCACAATCATCTTCTCCTCCTATGAGTATTAATGCACTGTCATCCATGGATCCTATGACTAATACTCTATGTGAAGTGTGTTGTGTTTAAGGCCACTTCGGTAATGAATGCTCGTATAATATTCAAAATTCACAAAATTTTCAGATGGAGCAAGTAAATGTTTTCAGCAAAGGCAACAATACAATCCTTACTCCAACACTTACAATCTTGTTTGGAGAGATCATCCGAATTTTTCATACAGGAACAACAATGCTCAGAATCCATTTGTTCCGAATCAACAGCAACAATATCAGCAATCATATCAATATCCTAATCTGCAGCAATATAGGCCTTCTCAAGGACCTCAAAATCCCCCTAGATATCAGAAGCCTCCTCAAAGTTACGCTCCTCAAGCTAGTCAAGCTGCACAACCTGATCAGACAAGTGAGATGCTGAAATTACTGATGCGAGAGATTAAAGATATGAAAGTTCATAACAAGATGATGGAAACTCAGATTGCACAATTAGCTAGTTCTTCAACAGCAAGGCAGCCTGGCTCTTTACCATCACAACCAACAAATCCAAAAGAGAATGTGAATATCATTGCTCTTAGGAGTGATCTTACCTATGATGGTCCTTCAATGCCTACTGCTGATGTGTCTGCTGAGCAAGAAAAGGAAATTAGTAAAGATGACAATGTGGAGGATATTGATGAAACAGAAAAGAGTGGAACTGGAGGAAGCAAGAAAGCTGATAATGAGAAGATTGTAAATGCTCCTCCACCGTTTGTGCCTAAGTTGTCATTCCCTAGCAGGATGAATAAAACTATGGTAGATCAACAGTTTGGTAAATTTATGACACTTTTCAAAAATCTTGAGGTAATAGTTCCTTTCACTGATTTAATTTCTCAAGTTCCATCATATGCAAAGTTTTTAAAGGATATTTTGACAAAGAAACGATCTCTTGGTAAGATGGAGACGGTAGTTTTTATTGAAGAGTGTAGTGTTATTTTACAAAATAAGTCTCCACCTAAACTTAAAGATCCTAGAAGTTTTTCAATTCCTTGTCATTTAGGTGCATTATTTATTGACAAAGCTTTATGTGACTTAGGCGCTAGCGTCTCTGTTATGCATCTCTCGATTTTTCAAAAATTAAATATGGGGGAGTTGAAATGCACACAAATGACACTGCAAATGGCGGACCATTCAATAAAATATCCTTTGAGTATTTTAGAGGATGTGCCTGTTAGGGTTGGAAAATTCTATATTCCTGTGGACTTTGTAGTGTTGGACATGGAAGAGGATAGCCAAATTTCCATTATTTTGGGGAGACCACTCCTCTGTACTGCAGGTGCTGTTATTGATGTTAAAAATGGGACTCTAACTTTGAGTGTTGGTGATGATAAAATTACTTTTACTCTAACCTCTGCTCTTTAAGTCCCCTTTGCTTGAGAATACTTGTTGCAAGATTGATGTTATTGATGAAATTGTTCATGATGAGCTATCACAAATTTTGTTGAATGATGCGTTGAAAGTAATTCTTATGCTTGAAGCTTTTGAAGGGGAAAGACATTCTGAAGTTGACTCGTTGATTCTTGAGTTGGATGGTAAGGTTGATCCAAGCCAATGTTGTGAGGTGACAAACACTATTACTTCTTGTGATAAACCTCAGGTAAAGAAATTAGAGTTAAAACCTTTGCCATATAATTTCAAGTATGTGTTTCTTGATGATAATGAGTCTTTTCATGTGATTGTTAGCTCTAATCTAGATGATGGTCAAATTTCCAAACTTCTTATCGTGTTGCGTATGCATAGAAAAGCAATTGGGTATAGTATTGATGATCTTACAGGGATTATCCCAGACTTTTGCATGCATAAGATTCATTTAGATGAAGATCATAATCCTTGCATACAGGGACAACACTGCTTGAACCCTAACATACAAGAGGTTGTTAAAAAGGAAGTTTTAAAGCTTCTTGATGCGGACATTATTTACCCAATTTCCGAATCAAAATGGGTAAGCCCGGTTCGAGTGGTTCCTAAGAAAGGAGGTACCACTATGATTAAAAATGATAAAGATGAATTAATTCCCACTACAGTTGTCACTGATTGGCGAATGTGTATTGACTATCACAGGTTAAACACCGCCACAAAAAAAGATCATTACCCTCTTCCTTTCATAGAATAGATGTTAAAAAGACTTGCAAAGCATAAATTCTTTTGTTATTTGGATGGGTACTCAGGGTTCTTTTAGATCCCGATACACCCTGATGACCGGGAAAAGACTACATTTACTTGTCCATATGGTACCTTTGTATATCGAAGAGTGCCTTTTGGATTGTGTAATGCTCCTGCTACTTTTCAGTGTTGCATGACAGCCATATTTTCTGATTTCATTGAGTCTATTATGGAAGTATTTATGGACGATTTCAGTGTTTATGGTTCTGATTTTGATGTATGTCTGCATAATCTCTCTAAAGTGCTTGAACGTTGTGAATAGGTTAATTTGGTTTTGAATTGGGAAAAGTTCCACTTCATGGTCAATGAAGGAGTGGTACTTGGTCATCTTATTTCTGAACGTGAAATCCAAGTTGATAAAGCAAAAATTGAGGTGATTGAGAAACTCCCCCCTCATGTTAATGTCAATGGAATTAGGAGTTTCTTAGGTCATGCGGGGTTTTATCGTCGTTTTATCAAAGATTTTTCAAAAATTGCAAAACCCCTCACTCAATTGTTGCTTAAGGATGCCACTTTTGTCTTTATTGATGCTTGTTTGGAGTCCTTTTACCAGATTAAGGAAGCTTTGATAAGTGCCCTGATCATACAACCTCCAGATTGGAATCTTTCATTCAAAATCATGTGTGATGCAAGTGATTATGTTGTTGGAGCAGTTCTCGGTCAGAGGAAAGACAAGGTATTGCATGCAATCTACTATGCAAGTAAAACCTTGGATGAAGCTCAGGTGAACTATGCTACTACAGAGAAGGAGCTCCTAGCTATTGTCTTTGCTTTTGACAAGTTTCGAACATATCTCATTAGTTCAAAAGTCATCGTTCACACAGATCATTATGCACTTAAATATTTGTTGGCCAAGAAGGAAGCAAAACCAAGGCTTATTTGATGGATTTTGTTACTCCAAGAATTTGACTTGGAAATTAAAGACAAGAAGGGTACTGAGAACGTGGTTGCAGATCATCTCTCGCGGTTGCGTTTTAAATCGGATATTGCATCAGACATCCATATTGACGATTCTTTTCCAGATGATCACTTATTTACAGTTGCTACTCAAATTCCTTGGTATGCGGACTTTACAAATTTCTGTGTTAGTGGATCTCATCCTCCATAATTGACCTATCAACAGCAAAAATGGTTCTATCATGATGTTAAACAATATTTTTGGGATGACCCTTTCTTGTATCGAAAGTGCGCTATTGGTATCTTTCGTAAATGTGTTTCCGAGTTTGAAGTAAATGACATTCTTCGGCATTGTCATTCTCTAGCATGTGGAGGACACCATGGTCCATCTAAGACCGCTGCTAAGGTGCTCCAATCCAGTTTCTTTTGGCCTTCTTTATTTAAGGATGCTCGTGCTTTCTGTCTGGCTTGTGATGCATGCCAAAGAACGGGTAATATTTCTAAACGCCATGAGATGCCACAAATGGGGATTCTAGAAGTTGAAATTTTTGATGTATGGGGTATTGATTTCATGGGACCTTTCCCAACTTCTTGCGGGATGAAATACATTATAGTTGCTGTTGACTATGTATCTAAGTGGGTTGAAGCTATTGGATCCGCAACCAATGATTCTAAGGTTGTGATGAAACTCTTTAAAAATATTATCTTTCCACGCTTTGGAGTTCCAAGGACTGTGATTAGTGATGGTGGTTCTCACTTTCATCATCGACAATTTGAAACATTGTTGAAAAAGTATGGCGTTACTCACAAGATTGGTATATCTTATCATCCTCAGACAAGTGGACATGTTTGAGGTTTCAAATCATCAAATCAAGAGCATCCTAGAGAAGATGGTTGCAATTTCTCGAAAAGATTGGTATTTGAAGTTAGATGATGCTTTGTGGGCTTACATGACAGCTTATAAGACCCCTATTGGCACTACTCCATATCGACTTGTCTATGAAAAGGCTTGTCACTTGCCAGTTGAGCTCGAACATCATGCCTTTTGGGCTATCAAAGAGCTCAACATGGATTTGAAGACTGCGGGTGAAGCACGACTTCTCCAGTTGAATGAATTAGATGAGCTTCGTTTTGATGCTTATGACAATTCTCGGCTGTACAAGGAAAGAACAAAAAGAATGCATGACAAGGTGATTCAATGACGTGATTTTCAAGTTGGTGACAATGTGTTATTATTTAATTCGAGGCTTCGACTATTTCCTGGAAAGCTCAAATCTAGATGGTCCGGGCCATTCACTGTTACTGAAGATAAAGTTCATGGCGCTATTGAAATTATGAGACCCGATGGAGGAAAATTTAATGTAAACGGTCAACGCCTGAAATTATATGTGGATAGTGCATTTGTTGGAAAGTTGGAGATGGTTCGTCTCAACAAGCTCGCTACTAAGCTTTAAATCGAGGTTAGAAATCAAGCTAATGACTCTTAAAAAGTGCTTTTTGGGAGGCAACCCAGTGTGTTGGTAATGTAATTTATTGTATTATTATTATTATTATATATATTTGTATATTTTTCGGATAGTATTTTTTTTATTACTCCCACAAGGTGCCTTGATAAATTTTGTGTAAAGTGTTTCAGAATTATGAAATAGAAAAAAAGTTGTTGGCAAGATATTATGGGAGTGCAGAATTAATACCCACGGCGTGGATTTTTATTTCGATCAGAGGTGCAACATTTACACCCCACGGTGCTAAAGCCTCTGGAAGATATTTATTTTCAATCCACAGTGCTTGTTTCTCTACCCGCATTGTACATTGCTTCTGTATTTTCTAAAAAGTCGGTTCCTTTTCACGCGCCTTGGTGCACAATATATTACTGCGGCGCACTGCAGACAATTTCACAATTTCACGCCATACATCAAGTTGCTACTGCTTCAGACATTCAATTTTAATCTGTCGGACTTTTTGACGTGCAACCCATTTACAAATTTACAATTTGCTTCAGACATTCAATTTTAATCTGTTGGGCTTTTTGACCTGAAGCCCATTTACAATTTTATTCCGCTGCTGCTTTAGACATTCAATTTTAATCTGTTGGGCTTTTTGACCTGCAGCTCAGCAGCCCATTTACAATTTTATTCTGTTGGCCCATTTATAATTTTATTCCGTTGGGCTTTTTTTTTTTTTGCAGCCCATTTACAACCAGCCAAATTCATTCATTTTTTTGACCTGCGGCCATTTACAATTTTATTCCGTTGGCCCATTTACAATTTTATTCCGTTGGGCTTTTTTTTTTGCAGCCCATTTACAACCAGCCAAATTCAATTCAGCCCATTTACAATTTTATTCCGTTGGCCCATTTACAATTTTATATTTACAATTTTATTTCGTTGGCCTTTTTTTTTTGCAGCCCATTTACAACCAGCCAAATTCCGATCTATCTGCATCGTCGCCACGTCACTGTAATAAAAATGTTAAGAAATGGTGGAAGTGGGAATTGAACCCTAACCTTTTGCTCGCAAGATTTCTACTTGCACTACCTAACCACCTGTGCTGCAGTGCTCCTTGTGTAATATTTTGCACTAAATTTATACATAATCAAGCGGAGCCTGGAATTAAAGCATGTGAACAACCATTCTTAATTCTTTTTACGCGAGGATTTTGGGCACAAGCACTAGGGGAGTATTTCTTACTTTCTTTGTATAATTTTTTTTTATTATTTTCTTTTTGTATTTTTTTAGGATTGTGTTAGTTATTATTATGTTATTATAATATTTTAATATAATATAGTTTTTTAGTAGTTTTTTTCCTTCTTCTTTTCTTTTTCATATTTGTTTATTGGGGACAATGAAGCACTTTAATATGGGGATGTGTTCTTAATAATATTATATTTTAAAAAATCAAAAAAAAATCATATATTATAAAATCAAAAAAAAATTCAAAAAAAGAAACATTTTGTATATAATTTTCTTGTCTCAAGAGCATGCTAGCATGGATGAGTACCCATTGTGTAGATTAATTTTGCATGATTAATTCTGACTGTTATATCCGTGAAAATCATTTGATGTTTTGTAATTCCTTGTGTGTGCTTGCGAAAATTTAAAAACTTGAGATACTTCTTAGTTAATTTCAGTGAGTCGAGTATGCTTTTGCCTTGTGAGGATTTGAGCTTAATTTATGATTGATGCATTCTTTATCAATCGATTTTATTTGTTGTGTGATGTTCATCATTTGCATGTTGCTCTAAGAGCTTGTTTTAAACCGTTTTAAGACTACATGATATTTGTGTGCATGAATATGATAAAGGAACTAGGGTTAACTTTATTTACCTAAACAGTAACCATGATAAATATATCCTTAGTGAACCCACTTGAGCTTATATCATGTTTCTTTCATATATCACCAATCTAAATTTCTTGAGCCTACTTATTTATTCTTGTCTTGATTTACAGGTAGAGCATATTGATTCAACTTTAGGGTTGGTGAATCTTAAGTGTGGGGATTACTTTTTGAAAGGCATATGTCATAGCCTACTCGTTTATTCGAGTATTTAACTCAACTCAAATAAGAATGTAATAAGTAAATAGTGGATCAATCGTCAGAGAGATCTCACAATGTAACATCTGTCAAAGAATAAAGAAACATTGTTCATCTGTAGACTTGAAGATTCACTGGAAGAAGTTCAAGAATTTGATCATGCCTCAGTGATATAAATCAAGATCGTGGATTTAATCAAGTGACAGAGATCTCGTCAGGGTATCATTTATTACAAGGATTCAATCAGAATATCAAAGTCAAGACATGAAGAAACGTCACGGAAGTTAGTCACTCATGAACCAGACAGTACATCGTTCTTGCAGCTTCAATCAATGTACGATTCTTCCTTTCTACCACTCCATTTTGCTGAGGGGTTCTAGGAGCTGAAAATTGTCTGGTAATCCCTTTGTCTGTATAGAATCCATTGAGAAGTGCATTCTTAAATTCTGTCCCATTATCTGACCTTATTGCTCTAACAGGGACGTTAGAATCTAACTCAATCATCTTGATATGATCAATCACAACTTGTGGTGTTTCATCCTTAGAGTGAAGAAATAAAACCCACGTATACTTGGAATAGTCATCAACTATCACAAGACAGTAACACTTCTTTGACATAGAAAGGATATTAACTGGACCAAATAAATCCATGTGCAATAATTGCAGAATACCAGTTATGGAAGATGTGTCAGTGCCTTTGTGACTTGCTTTCTTTGACTTTCCTTTCTGGCAAGCCTCACATAGTCCTTCTGGAGAGAATTTCAGCTGAGGCAGACCTCTTACCAATTCTCTTTTGACAAGAGAATTCATTGTTTTGAAATTGAGATGAGAAAGTCTCTTGTGCCATAGCCAACTCTCATCTGACGATGCCTTTGCATAGAAACAATTGACTTCAAGATTGCTTCCAGAGTTCATGTCAGCTACGAACAGATTTCCTTTCCGGATTCCCATTAAGGAGGGTTTTTCACTTTTCTTGTGCAGAATCTGACACTTCAGCTTGTCGAATAAAACATTGTAGCCGTTGTCACAGAACTGACTAATGCTAAGCAGATTGTGTTCAAGTCCTTGCACAACATATACATTTTCAATGATAATATTTCCAGCTAGCAAACAGCCATATCCCTCCGTTAAACCTTTGCTGTTATCTCCAAAGGTAACCACTGGGCCAGCTTTCTCAACCACATTTGATAGCAGGGCTCTATCTCCGATCATATGTCTTGACGATCCGCTGTCAAGAATCCACACTACCGGTTGTACCTGTTTAATGCCCTGCAATACAAATGGATTAGACCTTCTTCGGAACCCAAGCTTGGCTGGGTCCGGCATACTTGTAAAATTGGCCTTTATCAGGAAAAACAACATTCTTAATTTCAATATTCTCAACGTTCTCAATGACTGAACATTTGACCTTGTGAACAGCCTTGACAAATTTCTGTTTAGGCTTAGGCACAAATGTCTCCTTTCTAGCTTTAGGAGGACTAGCAGTCTTAGACCTATCATACTTTCTATTATTCACATGCTGACGAGGAGTAGTCTTATCATTAGAAACATGCTTACCATTAAAATAAGCAAACAACAGATTAAAAGCACAAGACATACAATCAGGAACACCACATGCTTTATGAGAAGGATTAACAATAGGCAACTTATGCATGGTAGACATGGCATTTGTGTTATCCAACTCATGTGTGTCTGAGTTAGTCTCAGTTGCTTTCACAACCTTGACTGGAACTTTTGACACACTTGACTTGGAGACAGCTTTCCCATTAGCATTATCTTCAGCACGGATTTCTTCTTGAATAATAAAAGAGGTCTCATCAAATGGTTCAGCAATTGATTCTTTATAGAGGGGTTCATCAACACCCTTAAGCACATGTGGTACTTCCCTGCCTTTAGCACATACATGAGGAAGGGAGTTTATGCCTAATTTTCCAATAGCAGCATTGTAATCATAACCTATTCCATGTGTTTGATTAACAGCTTGCTTATTGTAAAACTCTTTGGACTTCGAACAAGAATTAAAGTAAGCTTTAACCTTAGCCTCAAGACCGGTGATCTTGTCTTTGAGAATAGTTTCGAGTTGTCTATAACAGTCAACTCTATTCTCTAGAAAAGATACTTGTTCTTTTAGTTTATCTTGATTAATGTGCACAAGTCTTAATTCATTGACCTCTTTCTCAAGGTCTTTGATTTGTTGATTTAACAATTCATTATCATGACGAGCACAATCTAAGGAACCTCCTAGATGATAAACTAATTCAGCATCAGTAAATTTTACCTCTTTTCTTGACGATGAGGTGCTTGCATTACTAGCCATAAGAGCAAGATTCCCAACTTCTTCATCTTCACTGTCAGTATCATCCCAGCTTCTTCCCTTTGCCAGGTACGCCCTTTCAGATTTACTCTTCTGATTAGAATCGTAAGAGTTCTTCCTAGCTTGTTTTGACTTCCTGCATTCTGTGGCAAAGTGTCCCAACTCATTACAGTTGAAGCATCGAATGGTGCTTCGATCAACCATCCCTGTTTTATACCCACCACTGCTGGTGTTAGAGGATGAAGATCCACCTTTCTGGAATCTGTTGTAGTTGGACTTGTACTTAAACTTGGGATTCCTTTTGAATCTGACATTTGAGAATCTCTTGACAATCAGGGCCATTGACTCATCCTTCAATTGCTCCAGTTCTTCCAAGGAATAATAATCATCTCCTGATTGATTTGTAGTAGGAGAATCAAATTCTGCTACTATCACATTATCTTCAACCTTGGAAGACTGTATCATTCTTTCTGACTGTTGAGATTGTTGTTGATATTGTGATTGTTGTTGTTGTTCATCAGCTACTAGAGCAGTAGACGTGCTGACCACTCTTCCTTTCCCGTAAACTTCCTTCTGCTGAATCTGCTCCAACTCATAAGTCTTTAACACACCATAGAGCCTTTCCAAAGAAATCTCACTCAGATCTCTTGCTTCTCTTATGGCAGTGATTCTATGTTCGAGATGAGTTGGCAGTGTTAAAAGGAACTTTTTGTTGACCTCCCTGATGGAATAGTATTTACCATTAATATTCAGGTTGTTGATCAATGCATTGTACCTCTCAAACACTTCAGTGATTCCTTCTCCTGGATTGGATTTAAAGTATTCATACTCAGAGGTTAGGATTTCTAGTTTGTTCTCCCTAACTTCCTCTGTGCCTTCATTAATAATCTCAATAGTTTCCCAGATATGTTTGGAATCTTTACAATTCATCACATGTCTATTCATCAGGGGATTAAGGGAATCTACTAAGATTAATTGAAGGCTAGCATCCAGGGAAGCTTCTTCTATTTCAGCAGGAGAGAAGTCCTCAGGATCCTTCACATAAGTTCTCGCTTTGGTGATCACCACATCATTTTCTATTACCTCTGGTTCCATAACCATAGGAATTTTTGGACCCTTCTTCAACACTTGCAAATATTTGGGATTAGCAACCTGTAAAAACAGTAGCATCTTCTTCTTCCACATAACATAATTTTCTTTATCAATTATTACAAATCATGATTTAATTATTGTTTAATTGGGTAACAATGATGTAATCATGATTTAATTATTACTCTCAAATCAATTATTACAAATCTAGAATAAATTCGACATGAACTTTTTCTATTTTTGTAATTAAAAAAATCAAATGCTAAATACGATTTGAGATTAAGTTCTAGGGATTTTAATCCGCTAGATTGATACACAAGAACAAGATAAGTATTTCTAGTTGATTGGATTTAACTTTACAATCTAGAAATTGATCTTGAAGTTGCAGATGAGATGAAATATTTTTCTGCTCCTTTTTCTTTTGTTCTTGAGTTTGTGTTCTGTTTGATTGATAGTGAAATAATAGACTTCTGCTCCTTTTTATCAAACAGCCGAATGTAAACATGTACTGGCATGACAATCTTCTTTGGCCAGCAAGACTTTCGGTATGACAATTAGTTGAACTAGCAAGACAATCTCCTTCTTAGTGTAACTTTCGGTATGACAATTGAAATGACTTGGCATGACAATCGGTATGACAATCCAGATTGTCATGCTAGTTCATTTTCAATTGTCTTGCTGATTTAAGACTATTTTTAAACCAATTAAACTTCTAAAAATTCCTAAAATTAATTCAGAATTAATTAATCAATTAATTCAATTAATAAATAAATTATTCTTCGCAGATATAATTTATTTTCTTAATTAAATTAGATGACTTAATTAATTAATAGAGAATTAATTCTACTCGATATGTTTTAATACCTAATATGTGTAATTGGCCAATGTCATAGATTATCTGTATGCATTAGGGGTAATAGATCGGGAGATTTTACTCACTAGAGGCACACATATGATAGCAGAATTGAAAGTGAGAGCGGGAGCATCACTGGATTTCTAAAAGTGTTAATGTTCGGGAAAGATTAATTTTTACTTTAATTAATTGAGCCACTGGATTGCTACACTTTTATGATTAGCTTGGTGTAAACATGGTGAACCTGCATCGCCCTAGACCTTTAGTTAATTGATTTAAAAACATATTTAATTTGCATTAGTAAGCTAGTTAAAAACCTTCAACATTCGTTCATCTCTCGGAAATAATTAATAACAGTTAAATTTAAATTCTTAAAACTTAGTCTCCTTGTGTATACGACCTGCACCTGCCACTTTGTACTAGCAATAGACACTGTGCGCTTGCGGTTAGATATAATTTTACACATCACTGGGTAGTATATTTTTCGTAGTGCCTACAGGCTCCTTCAAAAGCAGAAAAATCTTTGAGGATGAGAGGATCAGATTAGTACGTGGCAGAAGACGTGGAGAGTAAATGCGCCCCCAAATATTTTAAACTTCATATGGAGAGCCTTATCCAATTGTTTGTCTACCATGGTCATGTTGTTGCAGAAAAACATGGTTGTCAACCCAGTTTTTCAAGTTTGTCGTCGAGGTGAGGAAATAGTGGAGCATATTTTATGTTCCTGTGACTTGTCAATCCAGTTTGCAGAAAAACGGTAGTTGTCATGCTGGCAACAATTTTTTCCATATGTACCCTTCAGTGTTAATATGAGCTTTTATTAGTGGTGGCAAAGAATTATGGAGGTCTGTGACAATGAAAAAAGAGCTTTGGTGGCTAAGGTGTGTTCGTCTTTATGGAAAGCTAGAAATGAGTTAATCTAGAACAAGAATTTTACCCGGTTGAACGTCGTTATTGCAAAAGTAAAGCAGTTTCTTCTACAATGGAATATAGCTTGGAAGAATAAACCTCAATCGCATTTTCCTTTTTAAGTTAGGGGAGAGAGTCAAGAATTTTGGGTTGCACCACATATTGACTATATGAAGATCTTAGCGGATGCAGCGATTTTTACTAAGTATAATGCTACAGGTTTGGGCTTGATAGCTAGAGATGATCAAGGGGAACTTATTCAAGCAAAAATGCAGTGCAAGTCTGGCATGGTTTCGAATACTATGACTGAAGATTTGGGGATAAAAGAAGCTCTCAGGGTCTCAGCTGGATCAAATCTAAGGGCTAAAGTAAGGTATCGATGGAATCGGATTTGGGGATACAAGCAATTTGAAGTAAGGCTCCCATGTTGTCTCTGTTTGGACAGATTATTTAAAACTGTCAGAACATGTTGGAGGATTTAAACACAGTGTCTCTGTTTTTTGTTAAACGGTCTGCTAATATGGTGGTGCATGAGTTAGCTCGTCTGTCATATTCTTTCCCATATAAGTTTTCTTATGATATAATATTCCATTTGCTTTTATTTTTACCAGTAAGGTCACTTCTCTGATTCAAATCAGTTTGCAAATCTTGGCTTTCCATTATAACAGACGGCCGATTTGTCGAAACTAACAAAAAGCAAACCTCCTTCTTAGAGAACAATGTGTTGGTTATTATTGAAGGAATTTACGGACGAGCGGAAGCATGATATAACAATTATTCCATAAAACCATGTATCGCACATATAGAAAAATATATAAAATCAAGGGAGCGGAGGAATCGTAATCATACCTTGAAAATCGAAGCTTTATAATAATGGATGCTAGCAGTTGCTCCTCAGAGTGTGAAGCACTCTACTGGTATCTACCAAGAATAATCCTTCGATTAAGCTTTTATAAAGATGAAGCTTTATAAAAGTGGTGCCCTTTTCTTTTGAGAGAGAGAGAAAGATGAAGAAGAAGGAGAGGGTGTCAACTAAGTTTTCACGAAAATACAAGTGCATACCAAAACCCTTCTCATCTCATTCTTTATATAGGGCTCATTAGGTTTTCATATAATTAATATATCAATATATATTATTATATAAATCCCACATTTTATCTTATAAAATGTTTAAAAAATAATTAAAACTATTTTAATCATTATTATTTTTCTAAACTCTTGAGAAAACAACTTGCTCTCTCAAAATACATTCATCAATAAATTAATCTTTTTATGGTGTGACCCTGTAGTTTCAATATTAAGCAGGTAGTAGAAATAATAATAATAAACATTCTATTTATTATTTATATGAATTCTAAAATTCATTAAATATAATTAACTGATTAATTATATTTATTCTATATCACGAGTGATGCTTCTCGACATATCGCGACTATCTGGATAATATGAATTCACTGCTTAGAATACCAAGAACCTGTCAGTGACTGGTTACCGTACAATGAATTCCTTCTACCCTTACAATATCCTGATTAAATACAAGGCAAGGATCTCGTGCCAGGCCTATCAAATTTAATCATATGATTTCTTATTCATAATGCAAAGTTCATATTAATGCAAATTAGAAACTCCTTTCTAATTTTCTACACTCTGGCCAGAGATTCCAGAACTCGCATACTAAGAATAACATAGGATATTCTCTTCCTATACTGGAAGGGGTAGATCCTCTATTGATGTTAACTATCTTCATACACAAATTCCTATGTCCAGAATAGACCTAATGGATGTCCTTGAGACTAAGGACTAAACCAAAGCACAATTCATTATATACAAGATAACTTTAACGATCTCAAGTCTAAGGACACTTGTACAACTATCACTCAGTGAATAACTATTGACACATGAGTAATCTCCATTAGTTGTCCAACTTATCGAGTCATATTCAGTGAACTTATTCCCTAATAAGCACCTACATACTAGCTACAGTGTCACCACACAAATGCCTACGAGAACAGACATCCTCTTGAAGGGAGCAAGCATAGTATATAACAATCTTTGCGGATTCACTAACTTCCGATTAGTTATCCTATGATCAGGAACTATTTAAGTCTAAAGTTATCATCTTCTAGATCTCACTATTATAATCTCATTATAATTCTAGAAGTTTTACTCTAAACTATAGAACATCTTATTCAAAACACTTTAAATAGATAAAGCCCATAATAAAATCAAAATAAGTCTTTTATTAATATTAATGAAATTAAATAAGAATACAAGAAAGTTCTTCCTAACTCATCATACATGATTGGATTTAGGAAAAACACTTTCAATCTCCCACTTGAACTAAAGCCAATTACCCTGGTATCTAATACCCATCATCTCTTTATGACGATCAAAGTGAATCTGAGACAATGACTTTATGAGTGGGTCTGCTACGTTGTTATGTGTGTCAACTCTCTCAATCTTGATATCTCCTCTTTCAATGATTTCCCTAATCAAATGAAAGCGTCGTAAAACATTTTTGGAATTTTTATGAGACTTAGGTTCCTTGGCTTGTGCTATTACTGCGTTGTTATCACAATACAACACAATAGGCTCCTCAATATTAGGAACAACTCCAAACTCAGAAACAAATTTTCTCATCCAAACGGCTTCTTTTGCAGCCTCACCTGTAACTATATACTCTGCTTCCGCTGTGGAGTCAGTCGTTGTAGACTGTTTGGAACTCTTCCAACTAATCGTACTACCATTCAGAGTAAACACGTACCCTGACATGGATTTGCTATCATCACTTTCTGATTGAAAACTAGATTCAGTATAACCCTTTATTTTCAACTCAGATCCACCAAAAACAAGAAAAATATCCTTAGTCCTTCGCAAGTACTTAAGGATGTTCTTCACTACTTTCCAGTGGTCTTCTCCTGGATCGGACTGATATCTGCTTATCACACTAATTGAGTTAGTAACATCAAGCCTAGTACATAACATCACATACATGATAGATCCTATTGCTGAATCATAAGGAATCTTACTCATACACTCTCTTTCCTCAGGTGTCTTAGGTTACATCCTTTTGGAAAGGGATACTCAATGGCTCATCGGTATGAGACCTCTCTTGGAATTTTCCATGCTAAACCTTTTAAGCACTTTCTCGATGTATGTACTTTGGGTAAGACCTATCATTCTTCTAGATCTATCTCTATAGATCTTAATACCGAGAATGTAAGATACTTCTCCTAAGTCCTTCATAGTGAAGTTCTTCGATAGCCACACTTTGACTAATTGTAGCATCGGTATATCATTTCCCATAAGAAGTATGTCATCCACATACAGTACAAGAAATATTACTGCGCTCCCACTAACCTTCTTATAGACACATGGTTTATCTACGTTTTTTATAAAACCAAACTCTTTGATTGTCTCATCAAAATGGATGTTACATCTACGAGAAGCTTGCTTTAATCCATATATGGTTCGTAGCAGCTTACACACTAGGTGTTCATTCCCATTGGAAATAAAACCCTTTGGCTGTGTCATATACACTTCCTCTTCAAGTTTCCCATTGAGAAAGGCCGTTTTGACATCCATTTGCTAGATCTCATAGTCGTAGTAAGCAGCAATCGCAAGCAAAATCTGAATTGATTTCAACAGGGCTACAGGCGAAAAAGTTTCATCAAAGTCAATCCCTTGCCTTTGTCTGAATCTTTTTGCCATGAGCCTGGCCTTATAGGTCTCCACCTGGCCATCTGCTCCAATCTTTCTTTTGTATATCCATTTGCACCCAATAGGCTTTATATCCTTTGGTGCTTCACCCAAAGTCCATACTTGGTTGGCATACATAGATTCCATTTCTGATTCTATGACACTCTGCCATTTCTTCGAGTCAATATTACTCATAGCCTCATTATAGGTCATAGGGTCGTCATCATCAATGAATGACAACTCATTGTCATTCTCAATGACAAGGCCATAATACCTCTCAGGTTGGCGAGACACTCTCCCTGACCTACGATGGGCTGTTCCATAGAAGGTTGTTCAGTTCGAACAGGTGTTTCCTCTTGAACCGTAGTAGTTTGCGCTTCTTGAACTTCATTAAGTTCTATTTTTCTCCCACTGTTTCATTCAAGGATAAACTGTTTTTCCAAAAAGGTAGCATATCTGGAGAAAAATACCCTATGATTGGTGTAAAAGTAATACCCTAAAGTCTCTTTAGGATATCCCACAAATCTATATTTATTGGATCGAGATTCCATCTTATCAGGGTCAACTTTCTTGACATAAGATGGCATCCCCAAATCTTAACGTGTTTAAGACTCTGTTTCCTTTCTTCCCATATCTCATATGGAGTTTAAGGAACAGTTTTAGAAGGCACCTTATTCAGTAAATATGTTGAGGTTTCCGATGCATAACCCCAAAGGAATACTGGAAGATCTATATAGCTTATCATGGACCGAACCATGTCTAACAAAGTTCGATTTCTCCTTTCAGATACCCCATTCAACTGTGGAGTATATGGAGGAGTCCACTGAGAGACTATACCATTTTCTTTGAGATAAACTAGAAATTCTCCATTCAAGAATTCACCACCTCGATCTGATCGAAGGGTTTTAATACTATGTTTGGTTTGTTTCTCCACTTCATTCTTATATTCTTTGAACTTTTCTAAGGCTTCAGACTTGTGGTTCATCAAATACACATATCCAAATCTAGATCGATCATCTATAAAAGTAATGAAGTATGAAAATCCACCCATGGCTTGCGTAGACATTGGTCCACATACATCTGTGTGTACCAATCCTAGCAAATCTGCAGCCCTCTCTCCATGTCCACTAAATGGAGATTTGGTCATTTTACCCAATAGACAAGACTCACATGTAGGATATGATTCAAAATCAAAGGGGTCAAGTAACCCTTCCTTATGCAATGTCCGCGGTCTATTTTCACTAATATGACCAAATCTGCAGTGCAATAAATAGGTAAGATTTTCATCATCCCTTTTCATTTTATTAGTGTGTTCAATTTGTAGTAAATTATGCTCTACGTCACATACATACAGACCATTATTTAAAATACCACTACCATAAAGAACGATCTCTAAGAATTAAACATTTATTATTCTGAATAACAAATGAAAATCCAGCCAAGTCTAACATGGAAATAGAAATAATATTCCTCACAATCGAGGGAACAAAATAAAAATTATTTAAAACAATTGTCTTACCCGTAGGCATATGTAAATCAAATGATCCTACAGCTTCAGCAGCAACTCTTGCTCCATTTCCCATTCGTAGAATCACCTCCTCTTTCTCGAGAGTCATACTTCTCCTTAGTCCCTGCAACTAATTGTAAATATGAGAACCACATACGGTATCTAATACCCAAGTAGAAATTTGACTTAGTGACATATTCACTTAAATTATGAACATACTTGAATCAGAAGCGGCAGTCTCACTACCCTTCTTCTTCTTCAATTATTCAAGGTAAATCTTGCAGTTCCTCTTCCAGTGCCCCACCTTGTTATAGTGGAAGCAAACAACTTTGCTCTTGGGGTCTTCAGCTTTTGGTGGAATTGGCTTTTTCTCACCTACTTTCTTCTTCTTCTTGGGAGGGTTCCTCTTCCTTTTCTTAGGATTAGAACCTTCACCAATTAGAAGAACAGAACTCTTCTTAGAGGGAAAATTCGATTCCGCAGTCTTCAACATGTTGTGGAGTTCAGCCAGGCTGACGTCTGTAATATCCGGGATATATCGTGTAATTATTTTTGCTATTATATAATTATTATGTGTGTTCAGTATCTATTCTGTGAGTTTATTGTTAAAGTGTTATCTGTACTTGGTTATTCAAAAATAATATTAATTGAGTATTTTAATTTTTATATGTCCAAAATAAAATATAGATAATTGTCATATCTTTCTAATTATTTTTATGTTAGTTTATGGATTTATAAGAATCATATGAAATTTCTAAAATCTTTTTCCGGGTAATTAAAATCTATTTTATAAAAACAGGAACCAACCGACGTCAACCGTTGTTACATTTTTGGAACCCGAAACTCTTTCGAGAACTCCTTCCTAACCTAATTGTAATATTCCGAGCATATTCCATGTTTCGACTTTTTCGATCCGGCGTACGGTTTGTCCTGCGCGGGTCCCGGCGCAACATTTTCGATACAATATTCGTTTCGGTAAATCAATAAAACCCGTATTTTCGATAAACGGGAGCTTTTTATTAAACTATCACAATTATCACTTCGTAATATGTGTAACCAGGTGCTGAGACCAAGACCGCAGTACAAATTATACTGATTTGGATAATTATCCCGAAAATCGATATCGTTTGGATCAATTTTTACAAATAAACGTACCGTTTTATATCCGGAATGATCCAACGGGATACTAATTTTCTGTAATTATAAATAGCCTTTTACCGTATTTTATTTCGTATCAAAATCATTTGCAGACAGATAATTATATAATTTTCAGAGAAAAACCCTAATTTCCTAAAACTGTTCTAAGAATCAAACAAGCATTTGGAGGTGTTATTGAATTCGGTTTGGAAAGCTCGAGTAACCAATCTGAAGGTCTTGAAGAGCTCTACCAGATTCTGTAATCCATACACCTGCAGAAATCAAGGTTATTTTTCTAAAAATTTATTTATTTTTGAATTTATTTTATTAAAAATATGAATTTTTGTTCGAATGATTGTTTGTATGATTTGATGATTGTATGTTGTAGAGCTTGTTTTTCTGATGATTTTCATATGTCATACGTCTGATTTGGAGCTCAATAACATGTTCAAATTTGAGTTTGATTTTCGAATTTTAAAATTAGGGTTTATAACCCGTATGAATGTTCTTAATTGAAATTTGGGGGTTTCTTATTCTGTGATAGATTGATGTTGTGTTATAGTGGGTTGTGTTCTCTGTGAAATTTGCAATCTAGTCGTATAAGTTTCATGAACCAACGAGGTCTGTAGAGAAGGGAATTGTGTTTTGAAGTTTTCCGATGTTCGCCGGAAACTGGAAAATTTCACGGCCAAATTTCGGCCAACTCAGGGATTGTTAGGATGAATTGATTGCATGGTTGTGTTCCTGGTGTTGTGTAGATGTGATCTGGAGGTGATGGTGGCCTGAGCATCCCTGGAACGTGTTCTCCGGCCATCCCCGACTGTTTTCCGGCGACCCCCTAGAAAATTACAGTTTAGTACCTATAGTTTTGAAAACGATGCAGTTTGGTCCCTGTAGTTTCCAGACTTTGCAAAAATTGGATTTCTGTTTTAAAAATGTTTAAAAATCATATTTCTTATTTATTTTTATTATAAAAATTCATTTTTAATTTCTGAAAATTCTAAAAATTATTATTTTAATTCTGAAAATTATTTTTAATTCACAAATATATCTAAATTAATTAGTTAATTAATTTCAGTTAATTTCTAATTGATTAATTGGTCAATTAATTCAAAAATTAATTGATTAATTGATTTAATTAATTATTAATTGATTTTAATTAATTATTTAATTAGATTTAAATATTTAAAAATGATTTAAAAATTCTGAAAAATAGTTTCGAGCTTTAAAATATTATTCTAAATTATTTCCAAGGCTCGATAATTATTCTAAAATTATTTCGGAGCCAGAATTGGCCAACCGAACCCTGTTTATTAACCCGAAATTGATCCAACGACCCGTTTTAATTCCGAAAATTGTTTTAAAAATCATTTTAAATACCAGAAAGCCTATTTATGACTCGAGACTTCTTTATAAATAATATATCATTGATTACGTGATGTATTATGTGCTATATGTGACTTGTTAATTGACTATCGGTCTATATATTCGGTGTTTACTTGATTATTACAAAACTTTCAATCTGTTAATCGGATTTGGGTAAAACGAAGGGTAGATAGAAGTATGTGTTGAATAGAATTCCATGAGTAAATTATTGATAGATGCTTATGATATGTGAGCAGAAGAGGCAAGACGTAGGAAAGGGAAACAGAGAGTTAAGGAGTAAGACGGTTGTGATTGGAAGCGAGTGCAGTGTAGTAAGCTAATATCAGGCAAGTATTCCAAACTTTCTCGAAATATTGTAATACGTGATAGTCTTGTTGATATTGCAAGTGCTTTGAAGCACTGAAACCTAAACTCTGATTCCAGTTATTGTTCTTGAGCCATGAACCTTATTCTTTCTAGACCATTGATTGTTGTATACCCAAACACGAACCTCAAGTATACGATACTACTCCACAAATACATGCAAACAAAATCCCAAACACTGAACTGAATTACTTGTACATTCATCATTGTATCCTATGCATTGAAAGCCCAAATCTTTGAAACCCTGAAATATTGATTCCTTTGTTATCCAATTCTTTCATTACCCAGCATCCAAGCTTTTAAATTGCCTTATTGATCCTTACAAGGATTGAAACCCTTTCATTGTTAAAACATTTATTGTTGTTAATGATTTCGGTTATTGTTTATTATTTTATATTCTGTTATTATGTTAGAATTGGATTGTTTTTATAAAATTGTGGACCAGATTCGTGGTCAGACCATATAATGGTCAAGTTAGGCCAATGTGTGCCTTGGATCCAGTAGTTAGAGCAATGTTGTGTGCCTTGCTCGGGGTTAGTGCATGACTGATCAGCAGCCTAACCTTGGTTTTTAAATTAAAAGTATAATATCCAATTCTAAATCATAATCCATTGTTCACTCGATATCATAATCATATTCACCTGATGATCATTATTCTCAGTTTTGTCATTGTGACTTGCTGAGCTAGTTAGCTCATTTGTGCGATGTTGTTTATATTCTTTCCAGTTAAAAAGGAACCAGTTGGTAGCAAGGATCCCCAGTCCAACGCGAGAGCTAGGGGTTCAGGTTGAGAAAGCTGAGCTAGTAGACTTCTTTTGGGATAATTTAAGTTTGTAAAAGTTTGTAATAATGTTTAATACTTAGTTTGAGTTTGAAATAGTTGGGATTTGAACGGTTTGTAATATATTAGTGTGTTTGGCTTGTGTGCATACTTTAACCTGTTGCGGTCCGTGGTGGTTGGTAAGTAGGGTCACTGCATATATTATTATTATCTTTATTATTGTTATAAGCAGGTTATAATTAAGGTGTGTGTGTGGACCCCAAACTTCTGACCCGGGTTTGGAGGGCGCCACAGGTTTGGTATCAGAGCTACAGGTTATAAGTCACTGACACAAGCCTAGGTTGACGGAAATGGATAGCGGGATAGGATTAGAAGTAAGGTATAGGATGATAGAACGTCGAGAGGTTGAGTGTTATGGTATAACCGATATTAGTATAGTTTGCGTCGTGGTATGAGATTCTTATATTACGATATGATTTCAGATAGCAGAGATGGCCAACTCTTTTATTCCTGTATCAGCTGATCACTCAGAGCCTTCAGTTGGAGCACCAGCATCGAATCCACGTCCTGTTATTCCACCAGCATTGGCTATTCTACCTCCACCGGTGTTGCAGCCCGTACCATTACAGGCTATTCCACCTCCAGGCATGAGGCCACCTGTCAGAGGACCCCCACCAGCTGATTCAGATTCCACTGGGCATTCAGTAGCGAGTGCCCCATTCCAGTCTACATTGCCCCCAGTTCCTTATTACCGGTATGAGGCTCTTCTATTGGAGCATGATTCCTTGTTGGCTCAGATTAGAGAGTTACAGCATATCATCAGGACTACAGATGTTGATCGTGGTATGAGGGAGCTTCGAGAGGAGATTCATGTGACACGGAGGGTTCTTGAGGCTAGGCTACATGGAGCTACACTACCTGGCAGAGGCCCTGATGCACTGCTGGGATGGGCTACTGAGGTGATGGAGGACTTTGAGAGGCTGGCAGGACCAGATTTTCCTTGGAGCTGAGCCAGAGATTCAGAGATGGAGATCCTGAGCAGTGTTGTTATGATTATGTAGTATGTACAGTAGTGTGTAGTGTGTATCAGTAGACTTTTGAGTTGTATTTATAGACTAGCGATGTTGACTAGTGAGTAGGTTATTTTACCCTTTTTGCTTTTACTTTCGAAGCGTCTTTACGCTTGTACTACCTAAAACTTTTGATCTATATATATCAGTACCTTTTTCCTTTCCAACACTGTCATTTACTTTATTGCACCTGTTTTACTTTACCTTATTTATTGCACCAGTATACCCTGTGATACCATGTACCCTGTTTTCCATAACTGTTTATATTCTGTAAAGAAGCATGCAATTTACTTAGTTACAACTATTTTCAAAAAGAGATATTCCTGTTTTACAAAACTTTTCTTTTATACAAAGATTTGATTCAAAAGCTAAATAAATTGATTGATTCTTCACAGAAAATGCCTCCCAGAAGAAATACCCGCACCAACACCCAGAATGAAGAAACCAACAACAATAACAATAACAACCAAGATGAGACAAACCAGAATATGAACCCAGGACCCATGGACCCAGCAATAGCCCAGATTCTTCAAATCTTGGCCCAACAAACAGTTCACCTGGCACAACAACAGCAGAGACAGACCAATCCCCAGGTAACTTTCAAAACTTTTCAGGCAGTAAACCCACCGAAATTCAAGGGTTCCTTAGAGCCAATTGAAGCAAATGTGTGGTTAAAGGAAATAGAGAAGGCATTTGCCTTGGTAAAAGTGAAAGAGGAGCAGAAGGTTAAATTTGCAAGTTACTATCTGAAGAATGAGGCCACCTATTGGTGGGAGATGGTGAAGACATTGGAAAGCACAGATGTTATTACTTGGGAAAGGTTTAAGGAATTGTTTTTAGAAAAGTATTTTCCTCAGTTTGTACAGGATCAAATGGAGCTGAAGTTTTTAGAATTAAAGCAAGGGAACATGTCGGTAACAGATTATGAGGGGAAGTTTGAGGAATTGTCAAGGTATGTGCCGTCGTATGTTGATACTGATAGAAAGAAAGCTAAGAGATTCCAGCAAGGCTTGAAGCCATGGATCAGAGGGAAGGTAGCTATTTTTGAATTGGATACCTATGCCGGGGTTGTACAGAAAGCTATGATCGCAGAGACAGAGAGTGAGATGTTCCAGAAAGAAAAGGAAAGCAAGAAAAGGAAAGTTGAGGGAAGTGAGGATCAGTCACAAACAAGAAGGGCAAGTTTCAGCCAGAGAGAAATTTTAATTTCAGGAGACAAAATGCAGGAGACAGAGGCCAGGGCAATCGTCCAGCTAATGTGAATCAGCCGAATCATTTGAGATTAACTTTTCCAGATTGTCAAGTATGTGGAAAGAAGCATGGAGGAGTTTGTAACAAGTTGAATGTGGTATGTTTTAAATGCAACCAGAAAGGGCACTACTCGAGGGAGTGCCGAAATCAGCCAGCAAGAGAGCCAGCAAATAAGGATCAGCCTATCCGGAATCCAACAGTGAAGGTTCCAGTCATTGGATTTATATGCTTTAAATGTGGGAAGCCAGGACATATGGCCAGGGATTGCAAGACACCAGCCCCAGTCAGTAATACATTAAGGATTATGGGATCTACCCCAACAGTGAATGAGACTCCGAGGGCTGGAGTTTTTGACATGTCGGTGAAGGATGCGATCCAGGATACAGATGTCGTGGCAGGTACGCTTAATGTAAATTCTTTATGTGCCAAAGTGTTAATAGATTTGGGAGCAACTCGATCGTTTGTTTCACAAGATTTTGTTAGTAAGTTAAATTGTCCAGTTGGGTATTTAAATGAAATAATGACTGTGGAATTAGCAAATCAAGAACGTGTAACTGTTAACCAAGTTTGTGGGAATTGTGAGATTGAGATTTCTGGTAGTAAGTTTTGTGTAGATTTGATACCGTTTAAGTTAGGAGAATTTGACGTTATATTAGGAATGGATTGGTTATCTAAGCATGATGCTCAGATAGATTGTCGAAATAAGAAAGTAATGGTAAAAATGCCAGATGAAAGAATAGTAACATTCAAGGGACAGAAGCAGGTAAAGAAGTTCTTAACGATGATTCAAGCCAAGAAGTTACTACGACAAGGATGTGAGCATTTCGTAGCATATGTGATCGACAGAAGTCAGGAGCCAGCAAAACTTGAAGATATTCCAGTTGTGAAGGAATTTCCAGACGTGTTTCTCGACGAGTTACCAGGACTTCCTCCAGATAGAGAAATTGAATTTGCAATCGACTTAGCACCTGGAACCGAACTAGTATCCAAGGCCCCGTACAGAATGGCGCCTGTTGAGATGAAAGAGCTAGCAAAGCAATTGCAGGAATTATTAGAGAAAGGAGTAATCAGACCCAGCGTATCCCCATGGGGAACCCCGGTATTATTTGTTAAGAAAAAAGATGGAAGCATGAGACTATGCATCGACTATAGGGAGCTCAACAAGTTGATAATCAAGAATAAGTATCCGTTACCCAGAATTGATGATTTGTTTGACCAATTAAAGGGAGCCAAATATTTCTCCAAAATCAATTTAAGATCGGGATATCATCAACTGAAGATCAAACCAGAAGATATACCAAAGACAGCTTTTAGAACAAGGTATGGGCATTATGAATTTCTAGTAATGTCTTTCGGATTGACCAACGCCCCAACAGCGTTTATGGACCTGATGAACAGAATTTTCAAGGAATATTTGGACAAGTTCGTTATAGTATTTATAGACGATATTTTGATCTATTCAAAGACGGAGGAGGATCATGCAGAACATTTAAGGACAGCTTTGGAGATTTTAAGGAAAAAGAAGTTATATGCTAAATTGTCGAAGTGTGAGTTTTGGCTATAGGAAGTTCAGTTCTTAGGACATATAGTCAGTAATGAAGGGAACAAAGTGGACCCGGCAAAGATCGAGGCAATTACGAATTGGGAAAGACCAAGAACACCCACTGAGGTAAGAAGTTTCTTGGGATTGGCAGGATATTATCGATGATTCGTTCAGAATTTCTCAAGAATTGCAACACCATTGACAAAGCTTACACGAAAGAATGAAAAGTTTATATGGAATGACAAGTGCGAAGAAAGTTTTCAGGAGTTGAAGCGGAGATTAATCACAGCACCTGTTTTGTCACTTCCAGACGATCAAGGGAATTTCGTAATTTATAGCGATGCTTCTTACAAAGGATTAGGATGTGTTCTTATGCAGCACGACAAGGTGATTGCGTATGCGTCAAGGCAATTGAAACCACACGAACAGAAGTACCCTACTCATGATTTGGAGTTAGCAGCTATAGTTTTCGCTTTGAAGATTTGGAGACATTATTTGTATGGAGAAAAGTGTGAGATTTTCACGGATCACAAAAGTTTGAAATATATATTTACCCAGAAGGAACTTAATATGAGACAAAGGAGATGGTTAGAATTGATCAAGGATTATGATTGCTCGATTAATTATCATCCCAGTAAGGCGAACATTGTAGCAGATGCATTAAGTCGGAAGGAAAGGTTAAATGTGTTATCCGTACCTGAAGAGATATATAAAGAATTTCAAAAATTGGAATTGGAGATTAGAATTTGCAAGCCTGAGGAAGCAAAAGTGTACGGTATGATTTTCCAACCGGAGTTATTGGAGAAAATAAAGAAATGCCAGAAAGAGGTAATGGATCAAGATATAAATAGTTTGGTAGGTGAGGAATTATGCACGCAACAAGATGATCAAGGTATTCTTAGGTTTTCTTCAAGAATTTTGATTCCACCAGTAACGGAGCTGGAAAAATGAAATTTTACAAGAGGCACATAGTTCAAGATATTCCATCCATCCAGGGAGTACCAAAATATACAGAGATTTAAAGAAGAATTATTGGTGGCCAGATATGAAGAGGGAAATTGAGGAATGGGTTAGCAAATGCTATACCTGTCAGAGAGTTAAAACAGAGCATCAGAGACCAAGCGGATTGCTACAGCCATTGGAGATTCCAGAGTGGAAGGGGGAACATATTACCATGGATTTCATAGTTGGATTACCAAGGACAAGGGCTAATCATGATGCCATTTGGGTTATAGTAGATAGACTTACCAAGTCGGCTCATTTTCTGCCTATAAATGAAAGATTTTCGCTCGACAAGTTAGTTCATATGTACTTGAAAGAGATCGTAGTTCGTCATGGAGTTCCAGTGTCTATCGTATCTGATCGAGATCCAAGATTTAATTCAAGATTTTGGAAGAGTTTTCAAGAATGTTTGGGAACAAGATTGAATATGAGTACGGCCTATCACGCCCAAACGGATGACCAAAGTGAAAGAACGATCTAGACAATCGAGGACATGCTACGTGTTTGTGCTATTGATTTCAAAGGAAGTTGGGACGAGCATTTACCCCTGGTAGAGTTTGCTTATAACAACAGTTATCACGCCAGCATTGGGATGCCACCTTATGAAGCTCTTTATGGACGCAAATGTAGATCTCCAGTATATTGGGACGAAGTAGGAGAACGCAAAATACTCGGACCCGAAATTGGTACAGCAGACAAAGGAAGTTGTTGAAATTATCCAGAAAAGATTAATAGCCGCACAAAATCGTCAAAGGAAATATGCAGACCAGTCAAGAAAACACATGGAATTTGAAGAAGGAAGCTTGGTATTATTGAAAGTATCACCGTGGAAAGGACTAACGAGGTTTGGGAAGAAAGGGAAGCTAAACCCAAGATATGTCGGACCTTTTGAAATCCTAAAGCGTATTGGCAAAGTAGCTTACGAATTAGCGTTACCTCCGCACATGGAGCACATTCACAATGTTTTTCACATATCAATGCTTAAGAAATATAATCCAGATTCCAGGCATGTAATAGAATATGAGCCAATAGAGCTTCAAGCAGATTTGTCATATATAGAGAGCCCGGTAGAAGTTCTAGAAGAGAGAGAGAGAAAGTATTGAGAAATAAAGTGGTAAAGTTAGTAAGAGTATTATGGAGAAACCCAAAGGTTGAAGAGTCAACCTGGGAGTTAGAAAGTGATATGAGAGAAAAGTACCCTCATTTATTTTCTTAGAGATTCTGAGGACAGAATCCTTTTAAGGGGGGAAGGATGTAATATCCGGGATATATCGTGTAATTATTTTTGCTATTATATAATTATTATGTGTGTTCAGTATATATTCTGTGAGTTTATTGTTAAAGTGTTATCTGTACTTGGTTATTCAAAAATAATATTAATTGAGTATTTTAATTTTTATTTGTCCAAAATAAAATATAGATAATTTTCATATCTTCCTAATTATTTTTATGTTGGTTTATGGATTTATAAGAATCATATGAAATTTCTAAAATCTTTTTCCGGGTAATTAAAATCTATTTTATAAAAACGGGAACCAACCGACGTCAACCGTTGTTACGTTTTTGGAACCCGAAACTCTTTCGAGAACTCTTTCCTAACCTAATTGTAATATTCCGAGCATATTCCATGTTTCGACTTTTTCGATCCGGCGTACGGTTTGTCCTGTGCGGGTCCCGGCGCAACATTTTCAATACAATATTCGTTTCGGTAAATCAATAAAACCTGTATTTTCGATAAACGGGAGCTTTTTATTAAACTATCACAATTATCACTTCGTAATATGTGTAACCAGGCGCTGAGACCAAGACCGCAGTACAAATTATACTGATTTGGATAATTATCCCGAAAACCGATACCGTTTGGATCAATTTTTACAAATAAACGTACCGTTTTATATCCGGAATGATCCAACGGGATACTAATTTTCCGTAATTATAAATAGCCTTTTACCGTATTTTATTTCGTATCAAAATCATTTGCAGACAGATAATTATATAATTTTCAGAGAAAAATCCTAATTTCCTAAACTGTTCTAAGAATCAAACAAACATTTGGAGGTGTTATTGAATTCGGTTTGGAAAGCTCGAGTAACCAATCTGAAGGTCTTGAAGAGCTCTACCAGATTCTGTAATCCATACACCTGCAGAAATCAAGGTTATTTTTCTAAAAATTTATTTATTTTCGAATTTATTTTATTAAAAATATGAATTTTTGTTCGGATGATTGTTTGTATGATTTGATGATTGCATGTTGTAGAGCTTGTTTTCCTGATGATTTTCATATGTCATACGTCTGATTTGGAGTTCAATAACATGTTCAAATTTGAGTTTGATTTTCAAATTTTAAAATTAGGGTTTATAACCCGTATGAATGTTCTTAATTGAAATTTGGGGGTTTCTTATTCTGTGATAGATTGATGTTGTGTTATAGTGGGTTGTGTTCTCTGTGAAATTTGCAATCTAGTCGTATAAGTTTCATGAACCAACGAAGTCTGTAGAGAAGGGAGTTGTGTTTTGAAGTTTTCCGATGTTCGCCGGAAACTGGAAAATTTCACGGCCAAATTCCGGCCAACTCAGGGATTGTTATGATGAATTGATTGCATGGTTGTATTCCTGGTGTTGTGTAGATGTGATCTGGAGGTGATGGTGGCCTGAGCATCCCTGGAACGTGTTCTCCGGCCATCCCCGACTGTTTTCCGGCGACCACCTGGAAAATTACAGTTTAGTACCTATAGTTTTGAAAACGATGCAGTTTGGTCCCTGTAGTTTCCAGACTTTGCAAAAATTGGATTTATGTTTTAAAAATATTTAAAAATCATATTTTCTATTTATTTTTATTATAAAAATTCATTTTTAATTTTTGAAAATTCTAAAAATTATTATTTTAATTCTGAAAATTATTTTTAATTTACAAATAAATCTAAATTAATTAGTTAATTAATTTCAGTTAATTTCTAATTGATTAATTGGTCAATTAATTCGAAAATTAATTGATTAATCGATTTAATTAATTATTAATTGATTTTAATTAATTATTTAATTAGATTTAATTATTTAAAAATGATTTAAAAATTTTGAAAAATAGTTTCGAGCTTTAAAATATTATTCTAAATTATTTTCAAGGCTCGATAATTATTCTAAAATTATTTCGGAGCGCCAACCGAACCCTTTTTATTAACCCGAAATTGATCCAACGACCCGTTTTAATTCCGAAAAATGTTTTAAAAATCATTTTAAATACCAGAAAGCCTATTTATGACCCGAGACTTCTTTATAAATAATATATCATTGATTACGTGATGTATTTTGTGTTATATGTGACTTGTTAATTGACTATCGGTCTATATATTCGGTATTTACTTGATTATTGCATAACTTTCAATCCGTTAATCGGATTTGGGTAAAATGAAGGGTAGATAGAAGTATGTGTTGAATAGAATTCCATGAGTAAATTATTGATAGATGCTTATGATATGTGAGCAGAAGAGGCAGGACGTAGGAAAGGGAAACAGAGAGTTAAGGAGTAAGACGGTTGTGATTGGAAGCGAGTGTAGTGTAGTAAGCTAATATCAGGCAAGTATTCCAAACTTTCTCGAAATATTGTAATACGTGATAGTCTTGTTGATATTGCAAGTGCTTTGAAGCACTGAAACCTAAACTCTGATTCCAGTTATTATTCTTGAGCCATGAACCTTATTCTTTCTAGACCATTGATTGTTGTATACCCAAACACGAACCTCGAGTATACGATACTACTCCACAAATACATGCAAACAAAATCCCAAACACTGAACTGAATTACTTGTACATTCAATCATTGTATCCTATACATTGAAAGCCCAAATCTTTGAAACCCTGAAATATTGATTCCTTTGTTATTCAATTCTTTCATTACCCAGCATCCAAGCTTTTAAATTGCCTTATTGATCCTTACAAGGATTGAAACCCTTTCATTGTTAAACATTTATTGTTGTTAATGATTTCGGTTATTATTTATTATTGCATATTCTGTTATTATGTTAGAATTGGATTGTTTTTATAAAATTGTGGACCAGATTCGTGGTCAGACCATATAATGGTCAAGTTAGGCCAATGTGTGCCTTGGATCCAGTAGTTAGAGCAATGTTGTGTGCCTTGCTCGGGGTTAGTGCGTGACTGATCAGCAGCCTAACCTTGGTTTTTAAATTAAAAGTATAATATCCAATTCTAAATCATAATCCATTGTTCACTCGATATCATAATCATATTCACCTGATGATCATTATTCTCAGTTTTGTCATTGTGACTTGCTAAGCTAGTTAGCTCATTTGTGCGATGTTGTTTATATTCTTTCCAGTTAAAAAGGAACCAGTTGGTAGCAAGGATCCCCAGTCCAGCGCGAGAGCTAGGGGTTCAGGTTGAGAAAGCTGAGCTAGTAGGCTTCTTTTGGGATAATTTAAGTTTGTAAAAGTTTGTAATAATGTTTAATACTTAGTTTGAGTTTGAAATAGTTGGGATTTGAACGGTTTGTAATATATTAGTGTGTTTGGCTTGTGTGCATACTTTAACCTGTTGCGGTCCGTGGTGGTTGGTAAGTAGGGTGACTACATATATTATTATTATCTTTATTATTGTTATAAGCAGGTTATAATTAAGGTGTGTGTGTGGACCCCAAACTTCTGACCTGGGTTTGGAGGGCGCCACAACGTCCATCTTATTCATGTGAAAGTTCACAACAAACAACGAAAACGAATCCGGAAGTGATTGCAAGACCAAGTCTTGAGTCAGCTCCCCATCCATGGCAAAACCAAGTTGTCCAAGACGTTCAATCAAATTGATCATCTTAAGTACATGGTCATTCACAGATGATCCCTCAGACATCCTACATCCGAACAGCTCATTCGATATCTCATATCGAGTTATCCTCCCTGCCACATCATACAACTTTTGTAGATGTGTTAGGATAGTGTGAGCATCCATATGCTCATGCTGCTTCTGTAGCTCAATGTTCATGGAATCTAGTATGATACATTGAGCAACATTTGCATCATCTATCCACTTACGATACACAACAAGTTCATCATTATGTGCATCATCAGCAGGTTCAGCAGGCTTAGGTGAGTCAAGCACATATTCTAGCTTCTCAACCCTGAGAACAATTCTCAAGTTTTGAAGCTAGTCAGCAAAATTAGGACCAATCAATTTGTGAGCATCTAGTATGCTCTGGAGTGATAGTGCAGAAGACATAACATATATAGTAAATCTGTAAATGATAAACACATAACAACACTTAGCAAATATTCAATTACATTTCAAAATACAATATGAATCAGGTCTTTATTCATAAGTGGCTCCCACTAGTTTATCTAATTTATACAACCCCCTAAGTGAAAAATTAAGCATTCATAATGCTAGTGGGAATAGGGATCCTACATTCCATTGAAAGGAAAATGTCCTAAGTCCAATCATGTATTAGGATTTAGGAATAACTTTTATGTAATCTGTTTTGATTTCATTGATATTAATAAAAGACTTGTTTTGTTTTTATTACGGGCTCTATCTATTTAAGTGTTTAAATAAGATATACCATAGTTTAGAGTAAAGCTTTTTATGGATTATGATGAGATCATAATAGTGAGACCTAAAAAGATGATAACTCTAAACTTAAATAGTTCCTGGTCATAGGATTACTAACTGGTAATTAATAATCCGCAAAGATCGGTACATACTATGCTTGCTTCATTATGAAGGATGTTTGTTCTCATAGACATTTGTGTGGTGACACTATAGCTAGTATGTAGGTGCTTATTATGGAATAAGTTCACTGAACATGACTCGCACAGCTGAACAACTGATGGAGTTCACTCACGTGTCAGCAGTTGTTCACATAGTGATAGTTGTACAAGTATCCTTAGACTTGAGGTCATCATAGTCATCTTGTGTACACTGAACTATGCTTTGGTTTAGTTCTTAGTCTCCAGGGACAATTTTTAGGGCTCTTCTGGGTATAGGAATTTGTACACGAAGATAGTGTATGATCAATAAAGGATCTACCCCTTCCAGTGAAGGAAGCGAATATTCAAGGCTGATCCACTTATGCTAGTTCAGGAATCTCTGGCCAGAGTAAATGAAATTAGAAAAGAGTTTCTAATTTGTATAGAACTACGCATAGTAAATGGTAAGCAAAGTGATTGAATTAGATAGGCTTGACACGAGATCCATGCCTTGTATTTAATCAAGACATTGTAGGGTAGAAGGAGTTTATTGTACGGTAACTATTCACTGAATAGGTTCTTGGTATTCTAAGCAGTGAATTCATATTATCCGGATAGTCGCGATATGCTGAGAAGTATCCCTCACGATGTAGAATAAATGTGATTAATTAATTAATCATATTTAATAAATTAGAGAATTTATATAAATAATGATAAAATAGTTTTATTATTATTATTTATTTCTACTACCGGCTTAATATTGAACCTACAGGGTCACACCATAAAAAGAGAATGATTTAATGGTGGAGGAATTAATTAATAATGGCTAATAATTATTTATTTATGAAATAAATAATTAATTGGCAAATTTAATAATTGATTAAATGAGATTTAATTGATTATAAATTAATTAAGAAAAGTTCTTAATATTATTAATTAAGGATTTAATTTTTGGAAATTAAATCAAGAGGGAGAATTATTTCTAAAGTGTTTAGAAAAAGGATTAATAATTAAAAGGTGTTTTAATTATTAATGAGAATAATAAATGGGATAATAATAATATTATTTATGGGAAAATTTCAGCTGAAAATTTTGCCTATAAATACACTATTATAGACCCTATTTTATTCTAACCCACATCGAACCTGAAAACCCAAAAAGTTTGGAAAACCCAATTCTCTCCACCTCCTTCCTCCTCCTTAACATCGTTTTCTTGGTGGATACCGGTGGGGTGCTTCACACTTGAGGAGCAACTGCTAAGGATCTCTGATCGTTGTCTCCGAATTAATTTTAAAGGTTATATTCGATCCCTCGAATTTTTATTCATGATCTGTATGCTTTTATTTGGATTTTATATGTGTAAAAGTGTTTTGCCATGCCCCCGCTGCGTTAAAAATCCAACAATGGTATCAGAGCATAGGTTGTATGCATATAGATCTGTGGTAAAAATTTCAGAATTTTATGTGCTTGTATGAATTAATTATGATTTTTACAAGTTATATCATGGATTAATTTTGTCTGATAAGAAATCGTTTCTCAGAATAATTTTGAATGTTGATCTGGGTTCTACAAGTGTTGTAGATCGTCTGGGTATTTTTTTCATAATTTTATGATGTATAGATTTTTTATTATAAATTTTTGAAGTTATTGTAATTAAATTCGTAATTAAATAAGTATAAATATATGTATATATAGTATATAAATGTGTTTGTATTGTCTGCTATATATCTACATCAGTACTTTGTCTGTGGTTTTTCTGCTGCACGGATAGAAAAGTAGAACAGAGAAGTCAGATGTACGGCGGCACGAGTTTCGAGGTTGGTGACGGCTGTTGCAGAAAAACAAAAAAAAAATTAAAAAAAAATAAGGGTGTAACGCATTCCGGAAATGCGTTACACACCTATGGCGCATTCACGGAATGCGTTACACCCTTTAATGGCTGAAAAGGGGTGTAACGCATCACCGGAATGCGTTAGAGGGCTTGTAACGCGTTCCTGTAATGCGTTACAGCCCTTCTGTTGATTTTAAAATTGATTTTCTGGGAGTTTCGTAACTCCGTTTTAGGCGTGCAATATACCGTTGGATTCGTTTTTTCGAGACGGATCTAATGGAGTGATCAATTTTAGTTTATATAAAAGTTTTGAACTGTTTATATTTCCATGAAGTGTTTTAAAGCTATTTTTGACTGTTTTAATTGCTTTTAAATACTTCATGTGATACATAGAGATGTATAATGCTTAGACTAATATGCTAGAGGATGTAACATGCCTACCTTGATGTTTATTCATGTTGATATATGTGATATATGCTTAGTTTATCATGCGATGATAGATTTAGGTGAACTTAAATAAACATAAGGCGTTTGTTAGACAACCTAGTATAGTGAAATTGTTTCATAACCTTAATAATAATATTATGAATACAATCATGAGTTTCTTGTGTTTATGAAACACGTAATTGAATATGAATTTTTGATATGAGAGAAAGGATGATTCTGTCAACAACAGATTTCTATCTGTAAGAAAGGGTTATTAAGTAACGCCTCTTGACAATGCTCCACCCGATCTGGGAATCATCTGATTATTGATTATTGATTTGAAATATTTAATTTAAAAGGAAGAATTTCTTTATAATATGATTATGATTGTAACGTAATATAATCCCTCTAAAATTAAATAATGTCAAGTAGTAATTGGCCAATGACACAACGGGCTTGTGTCGGTCATAGCCTTCCAACATGATAGAAAAGTAGTTCTTATTTTTGAATCATTGTCGGTTCGTGCTACAGCCGAGGGCTTTGATTTCGAAATAAGAAATACTTGTCTATTACATAGAGATGTGTACATTGAATAAGAATCTAAAGGTCGGTACGTGCTACAGCCGTGGGCCTTTGGGGACTGATTCAACTGTACGGAATGTTGGGTTAGACTTGACTTAGAATATTGAGTTTGTCGTGCTACAGCCGAGACTCAATTATTCAAGAGGCTAAAGTTAGATTAGGGAATAACATGAGATATAATTGACAAGAGTTGTCTGCCTATTGAACATTACATGGCGGTTCGTGCTACAGCCGAGGTCGTGTAATAGAATGTAGGATCCCTATTCCCACTAGCATTATGAATGCTTAATTTTTCACGTAGGGGGTTGAATAAATTAGGTAAACTAGTGGGAGCCACTTATGAATAAAGACCCGATTCATGTAGTGTTTTAAAATGAAATCGAATATTTGCTAAGTGCTGTTATGTGTTTATCATTTACAGATTTACTTTGTACGTTATGTCTTCTGCACTATCACTCAGGAGCATACTAGATGCTCACAAATTGACTGGTCCTAATTATGCTGACTGGCTTCGAAACTTGAGAATTGTTCTCAGGATTGAGAAGCTGGAATATGTGATTGACTCACCTAAGCCTACTGAACCTGCTAGTGATGCACATAATGATGAACATGTTGTGTATCGTAGGTGGATAGATGATGCAAATGTTGCTCAATGCATCATGCTAGCTTTCATGAACATTGAGGTACAGAAGCAACATGAGCATATGGATGCTCACACTATCCTCATGCATCTACAAGAGTTATATGATGTGGCAGGGAGGACAGCTCGATATGAGATATCGAAGGAGTTGTTCGGTTGTAGGATGTCTGAGGGATCATCTGTGAATGACCATGTACTTAAGATGATCAATTTGATTGAACATCTTGGACAACTTGGTTTTGCCATGGATGGGGAGCTGAGCCAAGACTTGGTCTTGCAATCGCTTCCGAGTTCGTTCTCGCAGTTTGTTGTGAACTTTCACATGAATAAGTTGGATGTCAGCCTGCCTGAACTCCACAATATGTTGAAGACTGCGGAATCGAATTTTCCCCCTAAGAAGAGTTTTGTTCTTCTAATTGGTGAAGGTTCCAATCCTAAGAAAAGGAAGAGGAACTCTTCCAAGAAGAAGAAAGTAGGTGAGAAAATGCCGGTTCCACCAAAAGCTGAAGACCCCAAGAGCAAAGTTGTTTGCTTTCACTGTAAAAAGGTGGGGCACTGGAAGAGAAACTGCAAGGTTTACCTTGCAGAATTGAAGAAGAAGAAGGGTAGTGAGACTACCGCTTCTGATTCAGGTATGTTCATGATAAAAGTGAATATGTCATTTCTACTTGGGTATTCGATACCGCCTGTGGTTCTCAAATCTGCAATTTGTTGCAGGGACCAAGGAGAAGTAGGACTCTTGAGGAAGAGGAGGTGATTCTACTGATGGGATATGGAGCAAGAGTTGCTGCTGTAGATGTAGAATCATTTCATTTACATATGCCTACGGGAAAGACTATTGTTTTAAATAATTGTTATTTTGTTCCCTCGATTGTGAGGAATATTATTCCCATGTTAGACTTGGCTGGATTTTGATTTATTATTGAGAATAATGAATGTTCTATTCTTAGAAATAATATTCTTTATGGACGTGGTACTTTAAATAATGGTCTGTATATATATGTGACATAATTTACTTCAGATTGAACAAACTAATAAAAGAAAAGGGATGATGAAAATCTCACTTAATAGTGGCACTGCAGTCTCCATTTAGTAAACATGGAGAGAGGACTGCAAATTTGCTAGGAATGGTACACACAGATGTATGTGGACCAATGTCTACGCAAGCCATGGGTGGATTTTTATACTTCATTACTTTCATAGATGATAGATCTAGATTCGGATATGTGTTTGATGAAACACAAGTCTGAAGCCTTTGAAAAGTTCAAAGAGTATAAGTATGAAGTGGAGAAACAAACCAAACATAGTATTATAACTCTTCGATCAGATCGAGGTGGTGAATACTTTAATGGAGTGTTTCTAGATTATCTCAAAGTAAATGGTATAGTCTCCGAGTGGACTCCTCCAGAATGGTATCTGAAAGGAGAAATCGAACTTTGTTAGACATATTTCGGTCCATGATGAGCTATGCAAATCTTCCAGTATTCCTATGAGGTTATGCATTGGAAACCTCAGCATATTTACTGAATAAGGTGCCTTCCAAAATCTGTTCCTCAAACTTCGTATGAGATATGGAAAGAAAGGAAACCGAGTCTTAAACACGTTAAGATTTGGGGATGTCCAGCTTATGTCAAGAAAGTTGACCCAGATAAGATGGAATATCGATCCGTAAAATGTGGCTTTGTGGGATATCCTAAAGAGACTTTAGGGTATTACTTTTACACCGATCATCGGGTGTTTGTCTCCAGACATGCTACCTTCTTGGAAAAGGAGTTTATCCTTGAAGGAAACAGTGGGAGCAAAATTGAACTTGATGAAGTTCAAGAAGCACAAACTACTACAGATCGAGTGGAAACACCTGTTCTGACTGAACAACCTTTTGTGGAACAGCCCATTCATAGGTCAGGGAGAGTGTCTCGCCAACCTAAGAGGTATTATGGCCTTGTCATTGAGAATGACAATGAGTTCTCGATCATTGATGATGACGACCCTGTGACCTATAATGAGGCTATGAGTAGTGTTGACTCAGAGAAATGGCATAGTGCCATGAAATCCGGAATGAATTCTATGTATACGGGATACAAAAGAATGATTAGAGCAGATGGCCAGGTGAAGACCTATAAGGCCAGGCTTGTGGCAAAAGGATTCAAATAAAGGAATAGGATTCAAACAAAGGCAATGGATTGACTTTGATGAAACCTTTTACCTGTAGCCCTGTTATAATCAGTTCGGATTTTGCTTGCGATTGCTGCTTACTACGACTATGAGATCTGGCAAATAGCCAGATGGTTTTCTTTCCAAGGGAAATAAAACCTAGTGTGTAAGCTACTGCGAACCATATGTGGTTTAAAGCAAGCATCTCGAAAGTTGGAACATTCGTTTTGATGAGACAATCAAAGAGTTTGATTTTATCAAAAATGCAGATGAACCATGCGTCTACAAAAGGGTTAGTGGTAGCGCGGTAACATTTCTTGTATTGTATTGAATTAGAGTTGACACACATAACAACATAGCAGGCCCACTCACAAAGCTACTTTATGAAAGTCACTTTGATCGTCATGAAGACAAGATGGGTATTAGATACCAGAGTGATTGGCTTTAGTACAAGTGGGAGATTGAAAGGAAAATGTCCTAAGTCCAATCATGTATTAGGATTTAGGAATAACTTTTATGTAATCTATTTTGATTTCATTGATATTAATAAAAGACTTGTTTTGTTTTTATTACGGGCTCTATCTATTTAAGTGTTTAAATAAGATATACCATAGTTTAGAGTAAAGCTTTTTATGGATTATGATGAGATCATAATAGTGAGACCTAAAAAGATGATAACTCTAAACTTAAATAGTTCCTGGTCATAGGATTACTAACTGGTAATTAATAATCCGCAAAGATCGGTACATACTATGCTTGCTTCATTATGAAGGATGTCTATTCTCATAGACATTTGTGTGGTGACACTATAGCTAGAATGTAGGTGCTTATTATGGAATAAGTTCACTGAACATGACTCGCACAGCTGAACAACTGATGGAGTTCACTCACGTGTCAGCAGTTGTTCACATAGTGATAGTTGTACAAGTATCCTTAGACTTGAGGTCATCATAGTCATCTTGTGTACACCGAACTATGCTTTGGTTTAGTTCTTAGTCTCCAGGGACAATTATTAGGGCTCTTCTGGGTATAGGAATTTGTACACGAAGATAGTGTATGATCAATAAAGGATCTACCCCTTCCAGTGAAGGAAGCGAATGTTCAAGGCTGATCCACTTATGCTAGTTCAGGAATCTCTGGCCAGAGTAAATGAAATTAGAAAGGAGTTTCTAATTTGCATAGAACTACGCATAGTAAATGGTAAGCAAAGTGATTGAATTAGATAGGCTTGACACGAGATCCATGCCTTGTATTTAATCGGGACATTGTAGGGTAGAAGGAGTTTATTGTACGGTAACTATTCACTGAATAGGTTCTTGGTATTCTAAGCAGTGAATTCATATTATCCGGATAGTCGCGATATGCTGAGAAGTATCCCTCACGATGTAGAATAAATGTGATTAATTAATTAATCATATTTAATAAATTAGAGAATTTATATAAATAATGATAAAATAGTTTTATTATTATTATTTATTTCTACTACCGGCTTAATATTGAACCTACAGGGTCACACCATAAAAAGAGAATGATTTAATGGTGGAGGAATTAATTAATAATGGCTAATAATTATTTATTTATGAAATAAATAATTAATTAGCAAATTTAATAATTGATTAAATGAGATTTAATTGATTATAAATTAATTAAGAAAAGTTCTTAATATTATTAATTAAGGATTTAATTTTTGGAAATTAAATCAAGAGAGAGAATTATTTCTAAAGTGTTTAGAAAAAGGATTAATAATTAAAAGGTGTTTTAATTATTAATGAGAATAATAAATGGGATAATAATAATAGTATTTATGGGAAAATTTCAGCTGAAAATTTTACCTATAAATACACTATTATAGACCCTATTTTATTCTAACCCACATCGAACCCGAAAACCCAAAAAGTTTGGAAAACCCAATTCTCTCCACCTCCTTCCTCCTCCTTAACATCGTTTTCTTGGTGGATACCGGTGGAGTGCTTCACACTTGAGGAGCAACTGCTAAGGATCTCTGATCGTTGTCTCCGAATTAATTTTAAAGGTTAGATTCGATCCCTCGAATTTTTATTCATGATCTGTATGCTTTTATTTGGATTTTATATGTGTAAAAGTATTTTGCCATGCCCCCGCTGCGTTAAAAATCCAACATCTATCACACAACCTCGGCTGTAGCAAGAAACGCCATGTGATGTTCAATAGGCAGAAAACTCTTGTCAATTACATCTTATGTTATTCCCTAATTAAAATTTAGCCTCTTGAATAATTTGAGTCACGGCTGTAGCACGACAAACTCAATATTCTAAGTCAAGTCTAACCCAACATTTCATACAATTGAATCAGTCTCTAACGGCCCACGGCTATAGCACGTAACGACCATTAGATTCTAATTCATTATACACATCTCTATGCAATAGACAAGTATTTCTTATTTCAAAATCAAAGCCCTCGGTTGTAGCAAGAAACGATAATGATTTAAAAATGAGAACTACTTTCTACCATGTTGGAAGGCTATGACCGACCCAAGCCTGTTGTGTCATTGGCCAATTAGTACTTGATATTATTTAATTTTAGAAGGATTATATTATGTTACAATAATAATCATATTATAAAGAGATTCTTCCTTTTAAATTAAATATTTCAAATCAATAATCGATAATTAGATGATTCCCAGATCGGGGGGCATTGTCAAGAGATGTCACTTAATACCCCTTTCTTACAGATCAAAATCCGCTTTTGACAGAATCATCCTTTCTCTCAATATTGAAAATTCATATTTAATTACATGTTTCACAAACACAAGAATCTCATGATTGTATTCATAATATTATTGTTAAGGCAAGAAACGATTCATATTCTAGATTTTCTAGAGTACACCTTATTTTGATTTAAGTTCGCCTAAATCTATCATCGCATGGTAAACATAGGCATATATCTCATATAAAAATAAATAAATAAACAAGTAAGCAAGCAGGTAATATCATGTCACACATTGATATATATTGATGTATGGATTTATTATAGTATTTAAAAGCAATTAAAACAAGCTTTAAAACACTTCCGGGAATATAAACAGTTCAAAATTATTATATAAATCCCAAAACAAAAACTGACGAATTCATTTATTGTAGTATTAATAATAACTATTATTATTATTATTATTATCATTATTGGCCCCTTTTATTACTATTATTGCATTTATGTCCCAAAAAAACTAACGAATTCATTTACTGTAGCAACAATTACAAGGTCAGCCAATGGATGGAAGCAAATATCAAATTCATATTTATTCACATGCATAATTATTTTATGAATTTTAATTAAAACAATTTTAAAAAAATCATAACAAATAATCTACATATCACAAAATTATGACTAACAATACCTAGATGATCTATAACACTTGTAGAACCTAGATCAGTGGTCAAAATCCAATGCAAAAATTATTTTGAATTAATTCATAATTAAATCTAAATAAAATTGAAAAAATCATAATAAATCCATACATGCATAAAAAATCTGAATTTTTTTATATGAATCTCTATATGCAGAACCTGGTTCTGATGCCAATGAAGGAATTTACGGACGAGCGGAAGCATGATATAACAATTATTCCGTAAAACCATGTATCCCACATATAGAAAAACATATAAAATCAAGGGAGCGGAGGAATCGTAATCATACCTTGAAAATCGAAGCTTTATAATAATGGATGCTAGCAGTTGCTCCTCAGAGTGTGAAGCACTCTACTGGTATCCATCAAGAATAATCCTTCGATGAAGCTTTTATAAAGATGAAGCTTTATAAAAGTGGTGCCCTTTTCTTTTGAGAGAGAGAGAGAGAGAGAGAGAGATATGAAGAAGAAGGAGAGGGTGGCAACTAAGTTTTCACAAAAATACAAGTGCATACCAAAACCCTTCTCATCTCATTCTTTATATAGGGCTCATTAGGTTTTCATATAATTAATATATCAATATATATTATTATATAAATCCCACATTTTATCTTATAAAATGTTTAAATAATAATTAAAACTATTTTAATCATTATTATTTTTCTAAACTCTTGAGAAAACAACTTGCTCTCTCAAAATACATTCATCAATAAATTAATCTTTTTATGGTGTGACCCTGTAGTTTCAATATTAAGCAGGTAGTAGAAATAATAATAATAAACATTCTATCTATTATTTATATGAATTCTAAAATTCATTAAATATAATTAACTGATTAATTATATTTATTCTATATCACGAGTGATGCTTCTCAACATATCGCGACTATCTGGATAATATGAATTCACTGCTTAGAATACCAAGAACCTGTCAGTGACTAGTTACCGTACAATGAATTCCTTCTACCCTTACAATATCCTGATTAAATACAAGGCAAGGATCTCGTGCCAGGCCTATCAAATTTAATCATATGATTTCTTATTCATAATGCAAAGTTCATATTAATGCAAATTAGAAACTCCTTTCTAATTTCCTACACTCTGGCCAGAGATTCCAGAACTCGCATACTAAGAATAACATAGGATATTCTCTTCCTATACTGGAAGGGGTAGATCCTCTATTGATGTTAACTATCTCCATACACAAATTCCTATGTCCAGAATAGACCTAATGGATGTCCTTGAGACTAAGGACTAAACCAAAGCACAGTTCATTATATACAAGATAACTTTAACGATCTCAAGTCTAAGGACACTTGTACAACTATCACTCAGTGAATAACTATTGACACGTGAGTAATCTCCATTAGTTATACAACTTATCGAGTCATGTTCAGTGAACTTATTCCCTAATAAGCACCTACATACTAGCTATAGTGTCACCACACAAATGCCTATGAGAACAGACGTTCTCCCGAATGGAGCTAGCATAGTATGTACCAATATTTGTCGATTCACTAACTTTCGATTAGTTATCCTATGACCAGGAACTGTTTAAGTCTAAAGTTATCATCTTCTAGATCTCACTATTACAATCTCATGATTGGATTTAGGACAAATACTTTCAGTTGTACGTGATGATGTGGAATTTATGTGTCAATGCTCCAACTAGTACTTAAAAACTGGTTATGGAAACTAAGGTCAGCCTGCCACCACAATTTGGCGGTAAGATTTGTTTTATTAGTCACTGTAACGGTCTTATTTGTCTTTCCAATATACGTGGTAAATTTATATATCTAGGGAATCCCTTGACTATAAGGAACTTTCTAATCCTAAGATACCTAAAATCAGAACACACATTTCAACGAGTCTAGCGTTTGGTTTCGATTCTATTTCCGATGACTACAAGGTTCTTAGTTTTGGGTGATGGTCTTCATAGATATTTACAAAAGCAGAGGTGTACTCAGCATATTCTGATTCTTGGGTACAAATTGAAGTTCCTACAACGATATAACGTTGTTTTGTCGGTTATTTACAACGTTTTCAAATTACAATTGTGGGGGTTCTATATTTGAAAGGATATGTTGGCATATTGTGGTTTGATTTGCATAATGAGGCTTTCGGAGTACCCAAGTTTTCCTACTTAATGCAAGCTATAAAAAAGTCGAATATTTTAAATTTCAGAGGTTCTGTTGCTGCGATCTTTCATTCCGCTGATGATGGTTATAAATCATTTTATAGTCTATGGTCATTGTTGGACGATGGTTCTTGAAAAATAAAATTTTGTGCCTGACCTTGACTTTTATAAAAATTGGGTACAGTATGTTGTTTCTCAGGTAGTGGACATGTTGTTACACTAAATGGTGATGATAAATGCATATTTTATGACTACTACAAAAATAAAGAGATGAAAGTGTACCTACAAGTTACTAACTTTGTTGAAAGATAATATACATCAACAATCCATAGACAAAATACTTTAGTTGTCAAGTGCACAGAGAGTCTTGTTTCACTAAAAGGATATGAACAACTAGAAGGAAGTGGTAAGAACTTGCGATATGGAGGGAAGAACCATTATGTGGCGCCCCAGAACCCGAGGTCAGGAGTCTCGGAAGCCACGCTATCCAAACTCACACAACTCACACAACAATATATAAATACTCATGCTTTACGACCCCACACTTATCACACACACACACTTACAGGTTATTGTCTTAGAAACGAACCATCATCACTAGAGTAATTTTATTACAACCCAAATATAATTAGTCTTACCGGGGAGTGACCTTTAGGTAAGGTTAGTCCGTCGGCCAAATATATGTTTCTTATTTCTTACCTTACATAAGTCATACTTATAAATAAGCCGAACTATAAACAACTGAAAACTAATCCAGCTTATTCTGACTACCTGTGGTACAACACCAAACAACCTATGGAACAGCTGGCCATTTCCTACCCGTTTCCTGGCTGTGGTTCTCATGGCAGGCATCTTGATATACTGTTGTGTTGTGTCAATTTAAGAAAACAAGTGTGAGCTATAACGCCCTGCATAATAATGTACAGTATGGAAATGACTGTGTGATAACATCATATATCATAATTATGTTTTATTCGAAAATAGTTTTCCTTGGTGTTACACACCTTCTTACGAAAACAATTCTTTAAAGGATTTTAGTATCCTGTGAATACCTTAATAGTAATCCCAGCACCTAGGCTTGGGTTACGGTATTGCATCACAATTACAATTGGAAGAATTAGGACATTTATTGGAGCCACCGCATACGATGATCAGTCGTACTGCGATAAAAGTAACCTTTTCTACTATTAGAGGGACGACACCTTCACATCTTGGTTATCACCCTTTCCGCATACGGGCTATGTGTCCTCATTTCGGGTATACACACACTTCGCATGTCCATAGGTACATATTGTACCATCTCCTACGGTACCATTAGTCCATCTAATACACGAAGTACTTGGATTCTACCCCTCCCTGGTCCTTTAGGAAATCCTATCATATCTCGAGAACTCGAACCACATCAAAGTTCCTCCAAGCGTTTTGCTTGTTGATAGGCATAGCTTTACTGTATATATATATATATATATACTTCCGAAAGTTTCGAAGGAAGTATTAAGGATGTGAGTTGACCGTTGTTAACAGATAATTAAATAAGGGGGAAAAGTTTCTCCTTGAAACTATATTCAACATATTAATAAGTCGGGATAATATTCACCGACGATCTGAAATTATTCGAATGGTATTCCGAAATCAGAAAGTATGTTTTAAATCAGGATCTATGATTTTTAAATCAATAATAAACCCTTTAATAAATAATTAAATGATAATCGATAATAATCAAACCTCGAATGAGTTTTCTCTCTATAAGATTATTTAAAATAATATTCCTCAACTAGTTTGTGTCTACATAATTAATTAATCTATAATGATTAATCGGTAATGATTAATCGTTGGAGTATACTACTACCATAATAAAGAATACGTATATAGTATTTATTATTCGAACAATATAATTTAGTTGAGGGAATGTGATTGTTGGGAAATTGTTTTAATAAAAGTTTGAGGTGTTTTAATGTTTCGTAAGTGGACGATGAGTCCCCTTAAAAACGTACTATTATGGACTTATAATCGTCTTATAATATCACCGAAAATGATTCCCGGGTTTTATCTTCAATCCCGACCGATTCTCGGTCTTATATAATACGTCACGCTTAAAGCGAAATAACATTTCACGATATATACTTTATCGTACAACATCGCTATATTATGCGAAATTCAACAACTATGTATCATGGCAAGCATGGTATTTATGCAATGATAGTAAAACAATCCTTTCACAACACAACAGTAAAAATGGAGTTGGGTTCGTAAACATGACTGGGTATCTCGAGGTGGAGGATGCTCTATGTTCCGCTCGGAAATCTATAACCATAAACACATTTCATTTCGTTAGGTTCCGTTCTAATTTACGGCAACCCGCACTCATGCGCTACTTATTATGCATCCTCTCAACTTACACTACTCTTATCATTCCTTTAAGTCGTATTCATATTATGGTCACTTCATTTTCCTAAGTATCTTAGGTTCATTCTTATTATTGCCGTCGGCTCCGCTTATGGATCCTCACGGTTTCTACTCGCGCGGTCTCAGCTCCGATATTTTTATAAAATTGAGAAATCATTATTTTCACTTGAAATTTTTATGGCAGTTAAACTCAATATGTTACTCTCTGTAAAAATCTCATGATTTATGAACATTTTTAAGTCTATCCTTTATATTTTCAAAGTTCGTAATTCGTAGCAGTTTTTGTCGCGTTAATCACTTTTAGTAAAACGATCTTAACTTTTGATCCGTAAATCGGAATCAAGTGATTCAAGCTCCTAAACGATCCTTATAACCTTTTTAATCCTAAAAAAGGTTATTTTTCAAGAAACTACAGTTTACAACTTCGGGACTTTCTACAGAAACTTAAAGTTATGATTTGTTGGTTTTAACAAAGTTACGTTTACGATCGGGGTTTCGTTTACGTCCTAACTCTTAACACAACCACCAACAATCATCATATCATCATCAACACACAAACTCCTATCGAGAACATCATGTTCTTGAGGCAACAACAACCAACCTTAAATCTACTTAACTTAATCATCAAGATTTCACCAAATACACTCATTACACTAGGTTTACTACCACATACTAAATGGATCTTAAAAATGAATCATAAATAAAGTTGGGCCAAAGATTTTTACCTTTCTTAAAATCTTGAGATGTGTTCTTGAGGATGGTGGAGGCTTGTAAGTGCTTGGTATGATTTTTAGAACCTAAAACCACCATTGAAATCAAGAAACCAAAAAGAGGTTACTATTCACACTATTCACTAGTGAGTTTCTTAAATTTATTCTACCCATCAAACCTTGATAAAAAGAGATGAAAGAATTTTCTTAACTTATTTTAGTTGCTAAGAGGCTTTAGAATTAATTGGGTGATTTTACAATAGCTAGAACTTGGAGTTTTTAAATTGGATTTCCCCTTTTTCTTCAATATGGCCGAATGGAACAAAGTGATGAGGGGGGGTATTTATACTCCTCTTGGTTGCTTCTCTTGGATGCTTTGCTAGGTTGCTTCTAGGAAGATGAGGTGATATCTTTGCAATTGATTTTATTCTCCTAGTATAGCATTCTAGGTTGATTCTTGGTTGCATATCTTAGGGACAAATCTTTGTAGCTTACAAGGTTACAAGTTAAACTACAAGGTTAGCTTCCTTAGCACACTATTTTGCTAGCTAGTTTGATCATCCTATGGTTAGCTCACTATTTGATGAATTAACCATGGTTACTTCCTTACCATGGTTTAGTTAGTGCGTTACGTTTATTTAATCGTTTACGCGTTCGCTCGGTTACTTAAACGTTCTTCGTAATACTTACTCGTAATTGGTTTACGAAGTAATTCCTTTCGTATTTATTCCTTATATTTTTATTTATACTACTTGAATATAAATCCGTAGGATTTTAATCTCGTAATTATATTGTGATTCCCGTAATCCTCGATAAGTCATAAATACGGTCGTTTTTCAAAGTTCGTTTTCTTCGAAAACTAATAGCGTTTATATACACTCATTTGGTACGTATAGTCGTAATATCGACTCCGAATCTCATTTTCTCATGCACTACATAGTTTGGGCTCAAAAGTTTTTCCCGTCTGTCAGGGTTACTATTCATTAAACGTTTTACAAGGTCTCAAAAATTCAAATTATTACAGTTTTCCCCTCTAACAAGGATTCCGTCCCGGAATCAATTAGAAAAGAAGTGGGGATATCTATTCCTCATTACGTCTTCAAGTTCCCAAGTTGATTCCTCAATATTTTGATTTCTCCATAAGATCCTAACCAGCTTTACAGTTTTGTTCCTCAGCACTTGTTCTTTCTGGTCCATTATCCTTACTGGCTGCTCGATGTAGGTTAGGTCTGGTTGTAAATCTACCTGCTCGTACTCTATTACATGTCGTGCATCTGTATGGTACTTCCTTAACATGGACATGTGAAACACGTTGTGCACTTGTTGCAAATTAGGAGGCAAGGCGATCTCGTAAGCTAGAGGTCATATTCTCCTCAAAATTTTAAAGGGTCCTATGAATCTGGGACTCAGCTTCCCTTTCTTTCCAAATCTCATCACTCCTTTCCATGGAGATACCTTCAATAGCACAGAATCTCCTACTTCATATTCCCTATCCTTCCTGGTCTGGTCGGCGTACTTATTTTGTCTGTCCTGGGCTGCTACCAGTCTTTTCCTGATGAGTCCTACCATTTCTCTGGTCTGCCGGATTAACTCTGGTCCTAATATCTTGTGTTCTCCAACTTCATCCCAACACAGGGGAGAGAGACATCTTCTTCCGTAAAGAGCTTCATACGGGGGCATTCCTATGCTAGCGTGATAGCTATTGTTGTAAGAAAATTCGATCAGGGGTAAGTGGTCATCCCAATTTCCTTTGAAATCAATGGCACATACTCATAGCATATCTTCTAGGGTCTGAATAGTCCTCTCGCTTTGTCCATCAGTCTGGGGGTGGTAAGCGGTACTCATGTTTAGTCTGGTGCCTACGCATTCTTGGAAGCTTCTCCAAAATCGGGAATTAAACCTTGGATCTCTATCTGACACTATGGCTACGCCGTGTCTTACTACAATTTCCTTCAAGTAAATATCTACCAACTTTTCTACGGTGTATCTTTCATTGATTGGTAGGAAGTGTGCGGACTTGGTCAATCTATCTATGATAACCCATATGGCATCATGATTGGTCTTTGTTCTTGGTAATCCTGTCACAAAATCCATGGCTATATGCTCCTATTTCCATTCCGGAATCTCTAGGGGTCGTAATAGTCCACTAGGTCACTGATGTTCAGCCTTCACTCTCTGGCATGTCAAGCACTTGCTGACCCACTCTGCTACTTCTCTTTTCATATTAGGCCACCAATAATATTCCTTAAGGTCACGGTACATTTTCGTACTTCCTAGGTGGATTGAATATCTAGAGTTGTGCCCTTCGTGCAGCAACTCATCCTTTAACTCTTGCACACTTGGAATCCAAATTCGGGACGCATACCTCATGATCCCTTTCTCATCCTTCTCGCATCTCACTTCTTCACCGGTCAATGCTCCTCTTTCCTCACTCATCTTCTTTTCCTGACATACTCGTATCTTTTCAGTCAGCTCTGGCACTAGCTTAATCTCAAATAATCCTTCTGTTCCCCTACCGGTCATCCCCACGTCAATTTCCATCTTCTCAAATTCCTTAATCAACTCATTCGATGTCATTATCATCTTGAGTCTTTCCTTCCTACTAAGGGCATCATCCACCATATTGGCTTTACCTGGGTGATACAAAATTTCACAGTCGTAGTCTTTTATCAACTCTAACCATCTCCTCTGTCTCATATTCAGTTCCTTTTGAGTGAAAATATACTTGAGGCTTTTATGGTCAGTGTAGATCTCGTATTTCTCACCGTATAGGTAGTGTCTCCAAATTTTCAGGGTAAATACTATGGCTGCTAATTCTAGATCATGCGTAGGGTATCTGCTCTCATATTCCTTCAATTATTGAGAGGCATACGCTATAACTTTGCCGTGTTGCATCAGTACACATCTTAATCCTTGAAGCGATGCATCGCTGTATATTACAAACTCTCCCCTTCCATCGGGAAGAGCGAGTACTAGTGCTGACACCAGCCTCCTTTTCAGTTCTTGAAAACTTTCCTCACATTTCTCTGTCCATACAAACTTTTCTGTCTTCCGGGTAAGTCTAGTCAGTGGACCAGATATCTTAGCAAAGTCTTGCACGAATCTTCGGTAATATCCTGCTAAACCCATAAAACTCCTAGCCTCCGTTGGGGTAGTTGGTCTTTCCCAATTGGATATAGCCTCTATTTTGGCAGGGTCAACTAAAACTCCTTTGCTACTCACCACATGTCCTAAAAACTGAACTTCTCTCAACCAAAATTCGCACTTCGAGAACTTGGCATACAATTTCTCATTCCTCAAGATTTCTAAGACTATCCTTAAATGTTCTGCGTGTTCTTGCTCTGTCTTTGAGTAGATCAGAATATCATCTATAAAAACTATCACACATATATCCAGGTACTTTTTGAACACTTTGTTCATCAAATCCATAAAGGCTGCGGGTGCATTGGTTAACCCAAATGACATAACTAAGAACTCATAGTGTCCATACCTAGTGCGAAAAGCAGTCTTCGGTATATCTTCCGGTTTGATTTTCAAATGGTGATATCCTGTTCTTAAATCTATTTTGGAAAAATGTACAGCTCCTTTGAGTTGATCGAATAGGTCATCAATTTTGGGAAGAGGGTACTTATTCTTAATAGTCAGCTTATTCAGCTCTCGATAGTCTATGCATATTCTCATGCTGCTGTCCTTTTTCTTTACGAACAGTACTGGCGCTCCCCATGGCGACACACTGGGCCTTATCATTCCATTATCTAATAACTCTTGCAGTTGAGAAGCTAGTTCCTTCATCTCAATTGGGGCTAGCCTATATGGGGCCTTGGATACTGGTGCCGTTCCTGGTGCTAACTCTATAGCGAACTCTATTTCTCGGTCAGGTGGCAATCCTTGTAAGTTTTCTGGAAATACATCCTCGAATTCATTTACTACGGGTATGTCCTGTATATTAGGGACTTCCTTCTTGGTATCTATCACATAAGCCAAATAGACTTCATTACCTTTCCTTAACAATCTTTTTGCCTGAAGCATGGTTAGAAATTTATGGTTCTGTCGTTGACCTTTAAACACTACTTCTTTTTCATTCTGTACTCTTATCTTTACTTTCTTCCGTTCACAATCTATTTGCGCTCCGTTACTGGATAACCAATCCATTCCTAAGATTACATCAAATTCTCCTAATACGAATGGGATTAGGTCGACCTCGAAGATCTTCCCTTCTAATTTCAACTTGCACTTAGGGTGTACTTGATTTACAGAAATTATTTCTTTGTTTACTATTTCCACTCGTAAGATCTCACGTAAGAGTATGACATTAAGTTTTAACTTTTTAGCAAAATCTTGAAATATAAAAGACTTGGTTGCTCCAGAATCAAATAGGACATTTGCATGTTCGGAATTTAACAAAAGGGTACCTGCTATCACGTCAGTGTTTCGGACAGCATCCTGAACAGTCATGTTGAAGGTCCTAGCAGTTGGGGGTTGGTTGGATGCAGCTTTGCTCATCCCTGAGGCTGGGGGCTTCAACGTTGGGCAATCCTTTCCCATATGTCCTACCTTTCCACATTGGAAACACGTTATATTGGACCGGGTACAGCTGTTGGCAAGGTGTCCGATTTGGTCACACCGGTAACATCTCAGAGGGGCTCTTGTATGGGTACACACTCCAAGGTGTCTCTTCTTACAGGTCTGACACTCTGGTATTGGGGCACGTGGTTGGCTATGAAATGTTGCCCTAGATTATCCGCCGCCCTGGCCAACGCTCTCACTCGGGGCCTTTCTGAATTCGGGGCCTCGTGCAGATTGGGACACCGCTCCCCAGATGAACCTGCTCGAAAGGCTCCCGTTCCTGGTTCCTATTCCTTGGCTTCATATCTTCCTTTTCCTATTTTCCTTCTCCTTCACACTCTGCTCACTGCCAGCTTCAATAATCGAGGCTTTCTGTACTAAGGTGGCATAGTCTATCAGCTCTAACACTGCTACTCGGTTCTGTATCCACTGTTTCAGACCAAGCTGAAACCTTCGCGCTTTCTTTTCTTCGGTATTCACAAACTCAGGCACAAATCTCGACAACTCGGTAAATTTGGCCTCATATTATGCCACAGTCATCTTATCTTGTTTCAACTCCAGAAACCTAATCTCCATCTGGGTTTCCATAAACCTAGGGAAGTACTTGTCTAAGAACAGTCGGGTAAATCTATCCCATGAAATCACAACATCAGTTTCTAGGTTTCGTTTAGACTCCCACCAGTAGTTAGCTTCTCCTTTCAGCATGTAAGAAGCGAAAATGGTCTTATGTCGTTCCTCAACACCTAGTATCTCGAAGGACTTTTCTATCTCTTTGAGCCAGGCCCGTGCTTCAACAGGATCGGAAGATCCTAGAAACTCTGGGGGTTTGAGAGATTTGAAGGCTCTAAAGGCAGTAGTTGCAGTCTGTTGGGCAGCATGTGGCTGTGGTGGAATAGGTTGTTGGTTCAGATTTGCTCTTAACAGTTCCATAAATTCATTCATGGGGTTCCCTCCCTGATGGGTACCCTCAGTCTCTTCTTCTACATATTCTTCCTCATCATATTCATTATAGTCTAAGTCTTCTTCACTTTCATCATTCACTATAGGGTCAGGTTCACCTCGTTGTTGGTTAACAGATTCTGTGGGTTGTGCCCTGGTTCCTCTTCTACGGGGTGGCATTGTTCTGATAATGAAAATTGGTCAACATAACTGTAATTATAACAGTTAGATTATTTTATTCGTATGTAAGCATGTCATTTATTATCTAGCAGGTTTTTATAAACTGCAATAATATAGACATCATTTCTTAATAACTTCTTAGATATATATTAATAAGATCTCCCATTTATATCTTGGGGATGAAACAACTAGTCGAATTCATACATGCCTGATTACAATCTATCACTACTAGTTCTGAATACTGAAATGAAAATACATAAGCCATGTACCCTGAAGGGCTAGGAACGCTATCTACTACTAGCTATCCTATCAAAATTGGTGACAAGTTACCCATCCTTCTTCAAGGTCTACGTCTAGTCACTAGTCTCTCAGTCACTATCACTGCGAGTGAGGTCACGCACCCTCCTCATCGCTCCTACAATCATCAGCTTTATATCAACTACCGGGATGTATCCTCCCACTGATGTCATCCTCATCTGAACCCTGGTACGGAGCTCGATCCCATCGATCTCTCTACAGGCTATGGCTGGGAAAGCAGCTCTGAAATCTCCTGGGTATTCTAGTCGGGTGGCTCTCTCAGTTGTCAGTGCCTGGCATAACTCCGCAATGCGAGCAGATGCCGCGGTGATCTCAGCATTAAGCTGACTCACTATCCAGTCGTGTACGGCTACATGCATGGTCGCCGGTGGTGGTAGCGGTGAATCTGGGTCAGTAGAGGATATGTTATGAACCTCATGGAACTGTGCGCGTATCGCCTCCTCCTCATTATCATCAGTATAGGACATAGGGCTCTGGATCCCTAGGGGTGGTGTAGGAGAGCGAATAGCCTGGTGAGGGTACATCTCTACATCTCTCCAGACTACGCCATTAGCTAAGGGGACAGGAAGCTCATTCTCCTCCTCTAGGACATTCTCAGTAGGGTCATCATCCGAATCATCAATGGGTGGGCTCTCTGGCTCGGGAATAGGGTCACGCTCAGGAATCATGACATCATCAACAGGATCAACCTCCCTCCTAGGCTCCACTGGTACCTGAAATAATAGGCAAGGTTTTACTAACTTAGAGTTGGAATTCCTCTGAGGGTAAAACGGTCAAGACTACCCATGTATCCCGACGACGAACTCGACTTGAGCTCTAATTGATTATTTTATTATTCTTATGTCTACGTATTTTATGTCCTATCGTTTCCAAGATTTGATAACCTAAGGCTCTGATACCATTTTTGTGGTGCCCCAGAACCCGGGGTCAGGAGTCTCGGAAGCCACGACATCCAAACTCACACTACAATATGTAAATACTCACGCTTCACGACCCCACATTTATCACACACACACTTATAGGTTATTGTCTTGGAAACGAACCATCATCACTAGAGTAATTTTATTACAACCCAAATATAATTAGTCTTACCGGGGAGTGACCTTTAGGTAAGGTTAGTCTGCCGGCCAAATATACGTTTCTTGTTTCTTACCTTACATAAGTCATACTTATAAATAAGCCGAACTATAAACAACTGAAAACTAATCCAGCTTATTCTGACTACCTGTGGTATAGCACCAAACAACCTACGGAATAGCTGGCCATTTCCTACCCATTTCCTGGCTGTGGTTCTCATGGCCGACATCTTGATTCACTGTTGTATTGTGTCAATTTAAGAAAACAAGTGTGAGCTATAACACCCAGCATAATAATGTACAGTGCGGAAATGACTGTATGATAACATCATATATGATAATTCTGTTTTATTCGAAAATAGTTTTCCTTGGTGTTACACACCTTCTCACGAAAACAATTCTTTAAAGGATTTTAATATCCTGCGAATACCTTAATAGTAATCCTAGCACCTAGGCTTGGGTTATGATATTGCATCACAATTCTAATTGGAAGAATTAGGACATTCATTGGAGCCACCGCATACGATGATCAGTCGTACTGCGATAAAAGTAACCTTTTATACTAGTAGAGGGACGACACCTTCACATCTTGGTTATCACACTTGCCGCATACGGGCTATGTGTCCTCATTTCGGGTATGCACACACTTCGCAGGTCCATAGGTACATATTGTACCGTCTCCTACGGTACCAGTAGTCTATCCAATACATGAAGTACTTGGATTCTACCCCTCCCTTGTCCTTTAGGAAATCCTATCATATTTCGAGAACTCGAACCACATCGAAGTTCCTCCAAGCGTTTTGCTTGTTGATAGGCATAGCTTTACTGTATATATATATATATGTGTGTGTACTTCCGAAAGTTTCGAAGCAAGTACTAAGGATGTGAGTTGACCGTTGTCAACAGATAATTAAATAAGGGGGAAAAGTTTCTCCTTGAAACTATATTCAAAATATTAATAAGTCGGGATAATATTCACCAACGATCTGAAATTATTCGAATGGTAATCCGAAATCAGAAAGTATGTTTTAAATCAGGATCTATGATTTTTAAATCAATAATAAACTCTTTAATAAATAATTAAATGATAATCGATAATAATCAAACCTCGAATGAGTTTACTCTCTAAAAAATTATTTAAAATAATATTCTTCAACTAGTTTGTGTCTACATAATTAATTAATCTATAATGATTAATCGGTTTTGAAATAATTAATCGTTGGAGTATACTACTACCATAATAAAGAATACGTATATAGTATTTATTATTCGAACAATAAAATATAGTTGAGGGAATAAGATTGTTGGGAAATTGTTTTAATAAAAGTTCGAGGTGTTTTAATGTTTCGTAAGTGGACGATGAGTCCCCTTAAAAATGTACTATTATGGACTTATAACCGTCCTATAATATCACCGGAAATGATTCCTAGGTTTTATCTTAAATCCCGACCGATTCTCGGTCTTATATAATACGTCACGCTTAAAGCGAAATAACATTTCACGATATATACTTTATCGTACAACATCGCTATATTATGCGAAATTCAACAACTATGTATCATGGCAAGCATGGTAATTATGCAATGATAGTAAAACAATTCTTTCACAACACAACAATAAAAATGGAGTTGGGTTCGTAAACTTGACTGGGTATCTCGAGGTGGAGGATGCTCTATGTTCCGCTCGGAAATCTATAACCATAAATACATTTCATTTCGTTAGGTTCCGTTCTAATTTACGGCAACCCGCACTCATGCGCTACTTATTATGCATCCTCTCAACTTACACTACCCTTATCATTCCTTTAAGTCGTATTCACATTATGGTCACTTCATTTTCCTAAGTATCTTAGGTTCATTCTTATTATCGTCGTCGGCTCCGCTTATGGATCCTCACGGTTTCTACTCGCGCGGTCTCGGCTCCGATATTTTTAAAAAATTAAGAAATCATTATTTTCACTTGAAATTTTTATGGCAGTTAGGAAACTCAATATATTACTCTCTGTAAAAATCTCATAATTTATGAATACTTTTAAGTCTATCCTTTATATTTTCAAAATTCGTAATTCGTAGCAGTTTTTGTCGCGTAAATCACTTTAAGTAAAACGATCATAACTTTTGATCCGTAAATCGGAATCAAGCGATTCAAGCTCCTAAACAATCCTTATAACATTTTCTATCCTAAACAAAGGTTATTTTTCAAGAAACTATAATTTACAACTTCGGGACATTCTGCAGAAACTTAAAGTTATGATTTGTTGGTTTTAACGAAGTTACGTTTACGATCGGGGTTTCGTTTATGCCCTAACTCTTAACACAACCACCAACAATCATCATATCATCATCAACACACAAACTCCTCTCAAGAACATCATGTTCTTGAGACAACAACAACCAACCTTAAATCTACTTAACTTAATCATCAAGATTTTACCAAATACACTCATTACACTAGGTTTACTACCACATACTAAATGGATCTTAAAATGAATCTTAAATAAAGTTGGGCCAAAGATTTTTACCTTTCTTGAAAGCTTGAGATGTTTTCTTGAGGATGGTGGAGGCTTGGAAGTGCTTGGTATGATTTTTAGAACCTAAAACCACCATTGAAATCAAGAAACTAAAGAGAGGTTACTATTCACACTATTCACTAGTGAGTTTCTTGAATTTATTCTACCCATCAAACCTTGATAAAAAGAGATGAAAGAATTTTTTTACCTTAGTTTAGTTGCTAGGAGGCTTGAGAATTAATTGAGTGATTTTACAAGAGCTAGAACTTGGAGTTTTTGAATTGGATTTCCCTTTTTTCTTCAATATGGCCGAATGGAACAAAGTGATGGGGGGGTATTTATACTCCTCTTGGTTGCTTCTCTTGGATGCTTTGCTAGGTTGCTTCTAGGAAGATGAGGTGATATCTTTGCAATTGATTTTATTCTCCTAGTATAGCATTCTAGGTTGATTCTTGGTTGCATATCTAGGGACAAATCTTTGTAGCTTACTAGGTTACAAGCTAAACTACAAGGTTAGCTTCCTTAGCACACTATTTTGCTAGCTAGCTTGATCATCCTATGGTTAGATCACTATTTGATGAAGTAACCATGGTTACTTCCTTACCATAGTTTAGTTAGTGCGTTACGTTTATTTAATCGTTTACGCGTTCGCTCGGTTACTTAAACGTTCTCCGTAATACTTACTCGTAATTGGTTTACGAAGTAATTCCTTTTGTATTTATTCCTTATATTTTTATTTATACTACTTGAATATAAATCCGTAGGATTTTAATCTCGTAATTATATTGTGATTCCCATAATCCTCGATAAGTCGTAAATACGGTCGTTTTTCAAAGTTCGTTTTCTTCGAAAACTAATAGCGTTTACATACACTCATTTGGTACGTATAGTCGTAATATCGACTCCGAATCTCATTTTCTCATACACTACATAGTGTGGGCTTAAAAGTTTTTCCCGTCTGTCAGGGTTACTATTCATTAAACGTTTTACAAGGTCTCAAAAATTCGAGTTATTACACATTACTAGGTTGATTAATGCAGTTCTAAAGGGAAGAATCAATGTTTTAAGGCTATATATGGTTATTTAGTTTGCTTTATGGATTTATATCCTTGTACTGATCGTATATGTTGTGCTAATTGATTTTTTGCTTATAATTTATCAATGGAAGTATTTTGTAGATTATGTTTGATGTTTATAGCTTCTTCTCATCTGTTTGAATATTGAAATTCATAATATAATGGAAATTTTGTTCCAATCCTATAGTAGAATTTGGTAGTTATCTGATCGGTCATGGACGTATAGTGACCTTAAGAGCAACCGCAGCGTTGGGGGTCGCCTCCCCTGCCCCCCACTGAAATAATTTGCCACCTCACCCCGAAGTGGGTTTGTGAAAAAAATGACCCCAATCCCTCTAGTACAAAGCCTACTTTCCACATTTTGTAGGGCCTCTAATATTATTATTATTATATATATTTAATAAAATGATTTTATAAATTGATTTTAAATTTAGTTTCTTAATACTAAAATTATAATAATTAAATTAAAGTGATTAAAATTTTTAAAAATATTATTAAATTAAAAAACATGTCCCAATAATTAAATGCATCATATTATTAAAAATCATGAAATAAAAAAGAGCGTACAAGAAAATATTAAATTTTAAACTTTATAATAAAAAAAATTAATGATTCTCGTGGAATTGCGAGATATGCTCAATAAGGTCATTTTGTAACTGACGATGTGCATGTCTATCACGTATATGCATATTGTTTTGAATATATGTTTCATACGGCACCAGAGATTCTTCACCTAAGTTTGGTTGTGATAAGCTATTTGTTGCATCATCATAAGTTGGTAATGGACCAAATCGAGTGGCATATGTGTCCCTTTCATCTTCGTCAATAATATTATGTATTATGATGCATGCCCTCATAATTCTTCCAAGATCTGCTTTGTCTCAAAAGTGTGTCGGATCACGTACAATTGCAAAAAGGGACTATAACACACTCAACGCTCGTTCAATATTTTTTCGTTGGCTTTCTTAATATTTTGAAAATTATTTTCTTTTCTCATATTGTGGACGTGGTATTGTTTTAACGAATGTTGCCCATTCTGGATATATTCTATCAGTTAAGTAATATCCCATATTATAATTATTTCCGTTGATAGTATAATTTACCTTTAAAGCACGACTTTGTAGCACATCATCAAATATTGGTGACTAATCTAAAATATTTATGTCATTATTTGATCCAGCAACTCCAAAAAATGCATGTCATATCCATAGATCAGATGAAACAACCGCTTCCAGTATAATGGAAACTGGGAATTTTGAGAATATGGAAATTGATATTGAGAATTCGGATTTTGAGAAATAAAGTTAAATTTTGTGGGTTTGGAAAATAAGGATTTGGATATGGATATGAAAATTGAGGGTTTGGATTTTGAGTATTTGAATTTTGATTTGAAGATGGGGTATTATTTGGATTCATCTTTTGCCAATAATTTTTTGAGAAGTAAGGAGTGTGAATAATATGGGTTTGAGAATTGGTATTTATAAGAGAGAAATATTATCGTTTATAAGTAAGCGTTACAATAATAATATTAATATTATCTTTTGACAGTAAATAAAGCTTGCAGAGATATGCAGCAGGAGAAAATATAATAATAATAAAAAAATAAAAAGTAATAGATTTGGTCCGGCCTGGGGTGGTGGGACGGGACTGTTTTATTTAAATCCGTCCAATGCGGTGGGTCTTTACTTTTATCTATCTATGCCATATTGCGCGGCCCAATACCCCAAATGGGTTTGCAGTGCATATGCTCTAAGAGCACCCATAATGGGAGTGCCTCTTTCAAAATTTAACATACCTCATTCTCAGGTACACTTAAGACAATGTAATCTGGGGAATGAAATGGACGAGTGTTTCCAATGCAGGGGTCACTTCAACATACTTTAAAAATTATTTTTATAATATTTTATACTTCTACTTGTATATTCAATCATAATAATTTCTTTTTTGTTAGATTTGATCACACTAATTTGATGATACATTACTCATTAACTCGATTATTAACTTATTTATTTGATTTGCAAATATAATCCGATTGTACAAGTTTAAAATTTTAATTAAGTAATAATTTTAAATTATAATAATCAAATAAAAGTGATTAAATTTTTAAATATGCTAATTAAATAAGACAAAAAACGTAATTAAAATATAACATATTACTAAAACATGAAATTAAAATACATTTATATAGCCGTTGTTTGAGAAAATAAATTGGAAATGAATGTTTACGCTTCATAGAATCAAAAAGCATGCATGTTAGTTATTTATACAAAGATAATATTAAAATAATAATTTCAGGTCAAATAATCCCGGCCCAAGTATCCCTGCCATTTTAAACTATGGTCAAATAATTCAGGCCCAAGTATCTTAAACTAACCATTTTAAACTATCTCCTTACAATCACAATGCTTATTTTGTGAATTGTTCGGTCAAGCTTTATTGAGCGTCTCGATGTACCAACTGACCCTGCGTTACCCATGATCAAAGTTCTTCTTTTTTGGGGAACATTGAAGTAGACTACAGCAGTACATAAATTCACAATTTTTAACATCGATTAAGCAATATTGTTATAAGGGGACCTCGTAATTTTTACGTTACACTTAATATTATTGTGTTTTGATTTTGCATGACTTCTTTTACAAATATGAAAAGACTATAGTAGGAAACTTGATTTTCCTCATAAATATATTATTCACGGGATTGTTGCTCACATACAGTAGAGGAAAGTCTCAATGTTGCAGATGAAATCTTTCACCAGAACGCCTGCATATATATATGTGCGTATTTTATAAGAGCTTATCATTTGAAGTTGGCTATCCGAAAAGGGAATTTTCGTGTTTTTCAAATAAAGTTTTTGTCTGTCTTCTGCTTTTGATAGCTTTTTTAGGGACCTGCAGCAACTGGAATTTTATTGTCATCTTCTTTCAGAAATAAATGAACACCTCTTTCTAGATCATAAGTTTCTTCTATTCAAGAATTTGATATAACAGTAGAAATCATAATCATACGGCAATCTTTACACAGGTGTAGAATTAAAACCTTCAAAATGAAATTTCAGTTTTCAGTGAGAAATTGTTGGAAACATCAGAGTGTGGTAGTTAAATCTATAGGATGATTTTACAATGCTTTTGGTGGGAAAGAGCGTAATAGTTCAATTTGGCAAATTTAAAGAAGAGTTCACTAGTTCCTCGTTATAATTTGAACTCATCCCTTTCTTCCATTCATTTTGAATGTTCTGTACTAGAAAAATTCAGTCAAAACATGTTTCTTCATTCTCACCTCTTACAAGAAGACCATTACAATAATCATCACAATATTTATACCTAAAGGAAAACTATTTCTGTCTGCAGAATCTGAAAATCATATTTTTTTCTGTTTCTATGTAGAACTTATATTATCTTCTTATTTTGTGTCTGAATTAATAAATACAGAAACTTCCCATCTGAATACTGTTTTATTGAACACAAACATAGAATTTGTAGATGATATTGGAAGTAAATATATGGATCATGTATAACAAACTCCCTCAAATCTTAAGTCTCCTGGGTAATTTCTCTTGAAGGCTTCAAGAAATTAGTATGCAGCTGTTATCAATATAGGCTAATGCAAGATACAAGGAAACAGACTGGGATCATAGACATATTACTTACTAGAACTTGAATCGAAACTTAATTAATAGGAGAAGCCTAAGACATATATTTGGATCCATCACAACAAAGTATACAGAAAACAAAATGCATGGATCAAGATAAGTAGAAAAATATAGATATCAGTTCCTTACAACAACCGAAGCGATATGTGCAATATTCTGCCAATCTACACCTTTATCCTTAGTAACCCTGGCCTTTAAGTCATCAGACATACTTGTTAACTTGAGTTCTCGGCAATGCTCCAGGTGTTTAAGACCCTCTGGAATCATTTTTAACTTTAGACAAGATCTAATCTCTAAATGTCTAAGAATTATCAAGGATCCATCTTTAACAATCCATTCTTCAAGTTCCTCTAACTTCCACAAATTTAGAACTCGAAGCAAAGGAAATCCTCCTGACGAGCAAACCATTGTTTTTTTTGTATATGAGCCTGCATATAAGTTGAGGATTCTTAGATATGGCAGCTTTTCCAGCACCCGCATTGGGTCAAAAAATATCCCAGAAAGTGATAGAGTAATTTCAGTCAGGCTTCCTGGAAATGTTTCCAGGACAAACGGATTGGCTAGTGTTCCAAGTAAATACAGACTGGACAGCTTGCTGAGGCCTGAAAGAGTTTTTAAGTAAAGGAGAGATGGGTTATTCATATCATCAACTGATCTCAGCCTCAAGGATTCCAGGTGATGCAATTTTGATATCCAATCGGCTAATATACCCTGCTGTTTCACTGGTAACCTATATACCAAACCTAACTTTCTAAGATTGCTCAATCTGTTCAGACCATATTCAATCTGTGTTTCTTCATCTACAAAGGCACCCCATAAAGTCTGGATGTCGAGAAGTGAACTAGAACTTCCGGGGGCCATAATCCTGCTGCGATAGCTCTCACTCAAGTACAAATGTCGAAGTTGTTGCAGCTTCCATATGCAGACAGGGAGGCTCCTGAGGCAAGTGTGTTTTAAATCCAAGGTTTGAAGGTTTAACAATTTCCCTATTGATGCGGGAAGTAGCTCTGTATAGGTGCGCCGAAGGCCAAGATACCTAAGTTGAGATAGCTTTTTGATTGAATCTGGTAATTTAGGCCTGAAGGTGCCTTCAAGGTCAACTACACAAATCATTTTAAAGCAATTCAAGGTAGTGCCTCGATGAATGAAGTTTCCTATGTTTTGTCCAGGTACAGGCCCTTCCCGTGAATCAAATGAAATAAATGAAATGAGTTGCTTGTACTGATTCTTAAAGGAAGAAGAACCAATGCTGTCATTCTCGTGAATGTGTGAAAAAATGGAAGAATTGTTGTCAAGATGATCGGCTACTCGAAGGATTTTGCCTTTCTTTTTGGATGACTTTGAGGCAGCGGCTTGTAAGTTGCTTTTGAGAAAGTTAGCTTTCCCTGCTTCCAACAGTAAAGCATCCATCAAACCGTAGTTTAGCCTACATGTTTTAACTTTTCCGTTTGGCTTCCATTTTGCAACTTGAATCATGCAATTTTGGACTAACTCGTTCAGAATCTTCTCGCCCGCGGATTCTGGTGTTTCTGCACTATCTGGTGATTGATCTACCAGTCCTTCAGCAACCCACAATACAATTAATCTCCTGGCAGGAATTTCACTGTTGGGGAAAAGTATAAAATACAAAAGGCACTGTCTGTTACTTGATGACATAAGATCAGAGCTGGAGGCCAGGGAAAGATAGTGGGATGCATGGGGATCATTCATCCGGCTGAGGGTGATAAACCACTGCTCCTGCGTCGCTGCTTTGCTGGACATGAAATCTGCCAACTTTACTACTGATGAAGGGATACCCGAACACTTCTTTACAACTTCTCGCGCCAATTGTACCACTTCTTGATCTACCTGGAAACATAATCTTGCATTGAACAACTCCCATGCTTCTTCATCGCCTAAAACTCGCCTTTCATGAATATAGCAATTTGGGGAAGCCTTGAAAAGGTCTCTTTTGGTTGTGGTGATCAAGAGTTTACTCCCATTAAATTGATTTGAACACAGGTCAAGAAGAGTCTTAGTGGCTTCTTCGATTGCATGTGCATCATCGAGGACTATTAGATACCTCTGAAACCCCCACAAATTTGATAGTTTATACTTTATTTTTTCAATGGAGTCATTTACGGCAAAGCCTACGAGAACTTGCTTTGCTATGCTAAACAAAAAAGAGTTGGGTTCAAAATCAAGAGGTGAAGTCACCCAAGCTCGACAAGGAAAATGATGAACAACCTCAGGATTTTTGTAAATTTTTCTGGCCAGAGTTGTTTTTCCAATACCTTTTCCACCAGTTATTGCTACTAGAGATGGTGTTGAGTGGCCTATTATCAATTTGTTTGTAATAACCTGAATATCTTCCTCCAAACCCACCGTACTTGAGTCGTTTCTTTCATCTTCTGTCACTGATTCCACGATAAATTTATTATCTGGGAGACAGACTGTTTCTCCGCATCCAGCAGATGTAAGGCCCAATGTTGTTGCCCAGTCATGGAGGCCGTTGATCTGAGCCTCAACTGAAGAAATCTTTCCACCAAACTTCTTTGCATATGCGCGTACTGTAGTTGGAGAAGAGTATTCAACAACTTCTTCTGAAATAAGATTGCCAGTAATGTCTTGATCTATCAGTCTAGTGATCTCCATCAAATAATTGGCAAAACTATCCAGCTTTCTGGTTTCAACCTCTGAGGCTGATCCTGAATTAGTCCTCTCAACTGCAGCTTCCAACATGGCGGAAGTAATACGAAGTTTTAAGAGGATCCACTGCAGTTGGCTATCGAGTCCAGGCCCCACTACTGATTCCAAAAAAGGGATATCCGTATTTTTCAAACAAAGTTTAAGGCTTTGTTCTGTTCTTGATAACTCTCTACAGACCTCCAACAACTGGAAGTTAATTGTTATCTTCTCGCGGAAATCACTTGTGCCAACTTCTTGATCATCACTTTCATCTGTACAAGTATTCAATATAACAAGACTGATCATAAGATTACAAGAAACATTATACAAAGAGTGTAGCTGAAAACCTCAAGATGCATTTTCAGTGTGTTTTTTGGAAATAACTAAATGGAACAAAATAAAATATAAACAAAGAATCCGTGCATTCTATAGTTTTCAGTCATATTCTTCCCCACCCTCCTGTTACAAACAGCAGCAAAACTACTATAATCATATAAAATTACCTGAAAGAATATCAGGAAAGACAAAATTTTGATCTTGACCTCGATTTTCCATTTTGCATATATAATCGACGTGAGCTCCTTGATCCATATCTATCAAATTATCTTGCTACTAGTAGAGAAGATATCACGACCTTGAGTTGAGGAGCCGAGAGGGTAATTTTACAGCTCTAAGGAATAGAGTAGAGCACATTTATACACATAGTGAACTTGCTTAGTGTGACTACTAATGTGTTGGAATCCTCCAATAGGAAACATTGAGCACATTTCCTGGAAACTACTTGAGTTACTAGCAATGATTTTTCAGCTAGACCGGAAGTAGGATTCTTGGTTTCACATAATCCAGTGGCATACATAGTGAACACAAGGAGTGTGATTCTGTCACTATGCGCTTGTTTTGGTTTTCATCACCGGGGACTCACTCTGCCATTTGTTGTCTTATATGCGTGAGGAACAAGGGATAGTAGTACTTGTTGTATTCTAGCGTCTAAGAGAGAATAAAATTAATTATGCTAAATGTTTCAGACCTGATCCCGTTAATTATTGCGAGATCTTATTAGACATTATTCGGTTACAGAGGAAGCAAATGATTTGTCTATCATATATATTATTCCATACCTGTATATTGTATTCAGATAGTCGGATTATACTCTTTTTGTAGTTTCAAAGGATAATTTGAGATTATACTTATCATACTTTTCACAAACACATCACTATAGGAGAAAAGTGCAGCATGGGCTTTTGTCATTGCAAGTCTTGCTTATTATTCTTGAATTTGTCACACATGTAACCTTGTACAATGACGAAGAGACCAACATTCAAAGTGAAGGAATTATTTATTTTTAATGTTAGGTAATAACTATTAACTTGTAATTACTACATAAATAAAACTAAAGTTGGGGATTTTGTCAAAATTCAAAATATGGCTTACTGTATCAAATTCAAACTACGTATCACGTCTGAAATTAAAAAATAAAAAATATGCATGCTTATCAATTTCATTATGCCAAACTGGACATTCTGGGAGGGATACATCATCATCCTTGCCAGCGTATGCGCCTTTTTTGCCAGGGTTCGGGGATAGGCATTTGCAATAAAAGTCTCTCTCAATCCTTGGTTGAGAGACTATCGAACCCTGACAATTAACAAGACATCGAATTTCTCATGCGCCTTTTTTGCCAGGGTTCGGGGGATAGGCCTTTGCGATAAAATCTCTCTCAATCCTTGGTTGCAACAGACTATCGACCCCTGACAATTAACATATTGTACTTCAAGCACTCTGCACCTCAAACTTATAAAATGGCAACTTCTTGGCAAATATTGCATGTATTTGCATAAAACTCAATGAGGCTTTCAGTTTTTTGTATAACTACTAAAGGGGAATATAGTCCTGACAAAAATAGGGGGAGATAGAAAATTAATTCAGCTAGAACTCACTGATATATTTGCAAATTCTAACCAGTAAAAGGAATAAAATGGAACATTTTACAACCTTGGGCATACAGTATTTCAAAAAAAACACCAAGTACCAGTACGTGTGTCGAACTTCAGTGTTAGAGCAAAAGAGAATTATTTCAGCCAATATCATACGTGATATAACTGTAAGCCTATAACTATTACAAGTGATACAAAACAGAACTTTTAACAAACATTAAAAACAAGTAACAAGACAATAGTGTCCATTCATTCTAGCAATATGGTACTCCAACAGAAATAATATATACAAGCAGAAATTTAATTAACATAGATTTATTGTACTTGCGATGAACTAATCACGAGTGGAACATATAAAGTGGTGAGAAACATATAATCAGTGGTTGATGAGGTGAGGAACATATAAAGTGGTACATTTACAACATCTTGAGTAGAAAACATAGTATCCCACTTAGAGAGAGCTCATCACTATTGACCCAAACAAGTTCAACTGCTTCGGGCCCTCAAAGAGCTGCTTCATACAATCCCGAACTAATTTTGAAGTTGAAGCTTATGCAAGTCAACTGATTGTTGAACTCATCAGTCATCCTCATCTTAAGAGTGTAAGATCCCTGAGAAGAGCAACATATTTAACAAGGAAAACTAGAGTTTAGCTGTACTACACTCATATCTGTTACACGGGGAGGGAGACATGAACGATAAACATTATCCAAAACCACACGGAGATTCTAAATCTTCAGATGTTTTAATCTCTTTAGATTGGTTCAGCTTCATACAACAGTAAAGCTATCCAAGCATCCACTTTTTTGGTCTAGACCATTCTTACAGTAGTTAGAGATTGTTTTATTGTACTTGATGACTTATGTACAGATAAAAACAAGTGGACCAATAGCCTGGTGAGGGCTGACAGGGGGAAAGGCAAAGGTACAAAATCCAACTAAAACATGAAGCTGGTTGACGTAGTGTACCATCTCGTAAATATGAGGGGAGAAAAACTTTTCTTCACTCATTAACAGAATAAAATATATTCAGATTGTGACACAGGGTCAGCTTATATATATCTGAACTAATAACCACTTATATATAGGAAAGTTTTAGCTTCAAAGGGGAAATATATTATAAACACTTGGAGTATGTACACATTCTCAACCTTGTTCCACCAAGTACTTTAATAAAAATTCTGACTAAAAGCTTTGTGTTTGATGTAGAAATACTTTCACTGGTGACCACTTATTAAATTATATATAAACAATTAGGGTGCAATAAATCCTTGAAGAAAGTGATGTTTTCACTAGGGGTGTACGCGGTTCGGATCGGATCGGTTTGGGGGTAAAAGTCGAACCAAACCGCGAAGAGCGGTTTTAGAAAATTGTCATCCGCAACCGCATTTGCAGCTGCGGTTAACCGCGTCAATTGCGGTTGCGAATTTGCGGTTATTGCAGATCGGTTTGCTGTTCAACCACTTACTTTAAAATAATTAATAATTTGCAAAAAATTAAATTCGAAATATTAATAAATTCAAGTTTAAGTTACATGATAAATTTACATTCAAAAATAAAATACAAACTAATGTTCCGTGTGGAGCAAGGATATTAAAAACATACAAAAATATGGAGGCGGGAGAAAAGAAAAAGAAACGGATAAAAATAAAATTACATGTTAATTACATTTTCTATTTATTTTGGTTATATATTTTATAATGATTGTGAATCTTATGAACGAAGTCTACATTAATCTAAAATTAGTTAATAAATGTGTATACTTATTAATTTATATGATATCAACTACATTTTTGGAAATATATTTTATTATAAATATATGTTGCGAGTTGCGGTTGCGATTTTGCGATTTTTAAGAATTTAAAACCGCATCCAAACCGCGAATGAGCGGTTTTTAAAATTTAAATCTACAACCAACCCGCGTTTCGCGATTATCCGCAAAATGCGGTTCGGTTACGAGCGGTTGGGCGGTTGGATGCGGTTCGTCTGTACACGAAAACTTTTCACTATCACGCCTACAACCAATTTAATTTACCTATTGACTTAATTTTAACAGGCTATTCATTGAAGTAACAAGGATTTCATCCCAATTGTTTTTAACACATTCCATTCAGTTAACCGACGTGAGTCGGTCTAAACGAAAATTAGGTAAAACTCCTCAAATTTTAAAAGATTCGATGTATAGGTCTAATCTATTGTAAAATATATAATATATTAAGAAGAGGTGCATCAAGTATATATCTATTCTAGTAATTTTGACTTACAGCAGGAGTGATTCCAGGTAGAACTTGAGTGTGCGAAAGCACAAATTTACCGGCTGATATAGGGCACCTTGACTTCTCACAGATATCGTGGGATTCTGAATGGACACTAATCCCCAAAAACAAAACCTGAAGAGACATTTTTCCTCCATATATTGGTTGACCTATAAAAATAATGTATTATCAGTGGAAAGTAGATAGCTTGATCAAGGTCATGGCCACAGCCTCTTATATTGTTAAAATATTTCACTCATGGTGTTGTTGATACATATATTGAGCAAATGTGGTGCACAGCTATAAGTGATTATATAACCAAAATATAGAACTAGATCTACAGAATGATCACTCCAATGCAAATTGCATAATGGATAATTAGTAATTAGTTCTAAATATAGAACCAAAAATTGTTATAGCCATCCTTGCCACATCAGTTTCAAATAAGTAAAAGGGATGATTTGTTTGTTACATGAGTTTTAACAAATAAATTCAATAAGTATAGCCATTTTAGCACAAACACTGGACTACAAGTTCGAGTGTAGCAGCAAAATAAATCACATTCCGAGCCAAAATATATAAATACCTAAATCCATATTAGCATTAGCATTGTACTTGCTCTAGGAAAGGAGTTGCCATATAATAGCAGTGGTCTAAGTAATTAGCTCAACTGGTTTACAACTTACAAGAAGATCTCTGAAGTTTCCTTTGGTACTCGCCTGTGTGTGATATTATATTTCACTTTCAGTGACTAGCCTTTTCTCTAAAAGCAGGAGCATTTAAGTCCCCAAAGATTGATTAGGAGTATAACTAGGAGGTAGCGGCAGTGTATTGCAAGAACATCTACAATCTTCTACGAAACAGGGATTAAGAAATTTTCTAGCTCAAAAACCCTTGAATTGGAAACCATCAACATATTCTGAAACTACAATACAATTATAAACCTGCACAGCCTCCAAGGTGATGAGCTGGTTTTCGGTCCAAGTCAACAAAAAATCCAACCAAATGTAAAAAAATCGTTGAGAGTGATGATCAATGGTGTTCTACGATCAACAGTTTCTAAGGCTTATAGTTTATTTGTTAATGTTACTATTGTTAATGTTTTTCTTCATCACTGCCCATATAAATTCTTCTAGTAAATCAAGGACAAGCTTAAGGCTTATCATCTCGTGTGGTAACCAACAAAAGCAGGCAAACCTCTCAGACTATAACGCATCAAAAGATAAGGAAATTTGCATATCTATCTATTAGATGTACGATTCTTGACAACATTCAACAATAAACGACAGTCACATATATACTCAGACAAAATACAAAAAATATATAATTACATAACATTGACTTACCTGAGGAAGCTAAAATCTTAAAGGTAGCCGGTTGTCCACTCACAATTGGAAAAGGAATCATGTCGATCCCTTCCACTTTGACAGCATAATCAGCTTTCCTATCTGCAAAATCGATACAATATTAGCATTCCTCCAGTAACCTTGTGGCAAAACTCTACCCCCCCCCCCCACCCCACCCAAATTCTCAAGCCAATGCAACGATAATGAATTCAAAACATCAACATACTCAATACCTAATCAGTTATCAAATATGTAATCAATTCACAAACATGTAACGTATTTCAATAAATTTATTCAAAAAAAAAGGCCTAAACATTATCAGTACTAAATTTCAAGTGATACTCCCATCACACATCAAATCCAACTTCTTAACAATAGGGGCCCGTCCTCACAGCAAACCATAATGAATTCGAAACATCAATCCCCCTCCAAACATTCTCAATAACTAATCAAATATAATCAATTCACAAACATGTAGTAACATATTTCAATAAATTTATTCAAAAAAAAACCTAAACATCTTTATTACTAAATTCCATTTATATTGCCATCATCAGTCCATCATACACAAAATTCAACTTCTACACAAAAAGGGCCCTACCAAAACAAAAACAAGCCCATTAAAAATAAAACAACTTTCTAACAAACCCTAAACATAAAATGATAAAATCAAGAAATCTCACAACTTAAAACTAAAAAATCAAAACTAAGAAGATGGGTCATTAGTTAAAAGAAAAGGGTCAAATCAAGAAAGTCAAACTAACCACAGTATTTGACAGAGGTAGTGGATTGAAGTGAAGGGTTGATCATCAAAGCAGCAAAGATTATTAAAGTTGTGAGCTTTATCTGCTTGGCATCCATTTTTGTAGTTAATTTCAGTTCAACAAACAAGAACCAATGGCTTAATAGTTAATAAGATACAAACAAGTTTAACAGCTTTTAATGTTAGAGAAGGGTGGTTAGAGCTTTGAGTTGCGTTTCAGTTTTTCCTGAGTTACGACTTCCTTTATATTTATATTTTTTGAATTGTACTTGTAGCTGGGTTTTAAAAAAAATCTGATTTTTTTTGGTTGTTAATCTTTAATGTTTTTGAATTAAAATAATTAAAAAAATTCACGTTCTTGTAATTTAGGAAAATTGAGAAATAGTTTTATATAACATTATATTTATTTGTTAATAAGTTCTGAAAATTTGTAAATTCAATTAGAATTTGATCAACTGAAATAAAAATTAAAAGTTGATTTATATTTTAAATAGAGAAATGGATGTTAGTCGGAGATGTACAAAAAGCCAATCGGGCCAGGCTTTATTCGGGTTAAAATCTCGGTTTTTTAAAAAACCGACCGGGCCGGGCTTTTTTTAAAATCGGATCGGACCGGCCGGACTTCCTAAAAAGTAAAATACCCGTTTTAGGCCCGCGGGCCGGGCCGAACCGGGCTTTATCCGGACTTGTTATTTATATATTAAAAAAATATTTTAATATTTTATAACTCGAATTATGAGTAATTTAAATACCGGAAAAAAAAAAATTTGATATATCATATTGAGTAGTTTAGACACTAAAATAAATAATTATTTTTAATATAATATATAAATAATTATATATATCTTAATTGCTTCTAATATTATAATATATTATATTAAATATCATTAAAAGTATTGTATATTTTTAAATTTTATATAAAAAATCGGTTTTTTAATCAGGATTTTCAAAAACCCGAGCTTTTATCAGGGCCGAACCGGACTTTTATCCAGGTTTTTTTTATTTTTTCGGGTTTCGGGCCGAGCCGGGTTTCCGAGAAAAAGGAGGCCCATTTAAGACCTGCGGGCCGGGCCGAACTGGGTCGAGTTTTTTTCCGGATCGGATTTTTCGGACTTTTTTGATTGAATTTCGGGTTTCGAATTTTTTGAACATGAGTATGAGTTGATAAGGTAATGTAGTTCCCAACCTTTTTAATTTTTAATAAAAGTTTAGTACAAAAAAAATTTGAATCTATAAATGATCTTTTTAATTCTTAATGAAAGTTTAGCATTAAAAAAAATTTGAGTGTATAAATGACTTAGTATAATATTTGAGTAATGTCAAAGTTATCAAATTATGTATCCGTAATATTTGATGATTTGACATTTGGTAGGATTAGACAAAAACAAATTATTTCTATCGTATATTTTTTGGTCTCATTTAGAATTCGGTAGGATTGCTGACCCCATCCCTCTTATTAACCAATCAAACCATATGGAAATCATTTCATGTACCAATTTGACACCTCTACAATAATTCATAAAAATTTGGTAAACATATTTGTTGATTTTTCACCATTTGTTAATTATCAAAATTTTAACTCATCACTTGAGAATTTAAGCTTACTGCAAATTTTTTAAGAAAGAAGGAAAAGCATTACCAATCTCGCATTACTGAACAAGAAATCATGCAGTCGTATTCACCAAACACAAATTCACAGTCTGGTGAGCATGCAAATTTTTAATCACATCAAATCAAAGCACAAGATTATTAAAAGAAGATTATTAAATATTCATGGGAGAGACCTTAATAGATGCAGAGCAACAAAAATTTGACGCCATTATCTCAAGGAGGTTCAATACAATTCCTATAAATATCAAACATACAGCAATATCCACTGCTGCTAGTACAAACATAATCAACCACCAAAACCATAACTTCCATTTTTATCAAACACTAGGATTCACTACTGCTGAGCACATTGCACTCTCTGAGCTCCTCCATGCATATCTTCATCCTCGTCGTAAGCCTCCGACTGTGCCTGAGCTTGTTTCCTTCGCATCTCCTCTTCGATGTTGACATCATGCAATGTAGTTTCTTCACACTCATCCAACTCCATCGGGGTCATTTGCTGAGAAGGCCTTGGTGGAAGGATGCCCTCGAGTGCCTTGACCTGGTCAAGGGTCAAGGAATCAGGGAATTCGACGTTGAAGTGAACGTAAAGATTGCCTTTCATGAAGCCCTTCTGGTACATTGGCATACCCTCATCGCTGATCGACTTGAATTGATCTGTGCACATTCGGACCAAGACATTAGCATTAGTCAAGCCTAAGAATCATTAAGCAACATTAAAATAAACAATCAAAACAAATCTTAATGCTACACATACCAGGCTTGATAACTTCTCCGGGATTAGACTTGATCAGCAAGTGCCTGCCATCCAGATGAGTCAAGACAAACTGGTACCCACAAAGAGCCTCAGTCAGTGACAAAGTGTGCTCGACAAAAAGGTCATCACCCTTTCTCTTGAATTTGGGATGTTCTTTCTGCTGCAAGACAAACACAATATCTCCTGTGACAGTATCAGGCTGCAAAACAATACAAAAAACCAATTAGTCAGATGTCACGTATATAAGAAGATTCCAATATCAATTAGCGATCCAGAAAGAGTCATACCGCTTCATCAGCTTCTCCAGCAAAAGTAATCTTCTGCCCATTCTGCATACCCTTGTCCACCACGACATCCAAAACCTTTTTCTGTTGAACAACCTTCTCACCCTTACACTGGGTACACCGATCCCTGTCGCTAATACTCTCTCCTGTTCCTTTGCATTCATTGCAAGGATGCTGCATCTGCTGAATCATAGAAGGTCCAAGATGCCTGATTGACACCTTCATTCCAGACCCTTGGCAACCAGCACATTTCATCGATGCCCCAGACTTTGATCCCTTACTGTCATAAACAAAATATCACATCAGACCCATGAACATTCATACTACTAAAATACATAAGAACCTAATATTTGATCACAACCAAGCTGAGAAACAGAAGTAATTAACTCACCCATTGCATTTAGAGCAAATCACATTGCGGGAAAGAGAAAGCTTCTTTGTAGTACCACTGTATAAGTCCTCAAGCGAGACCTTAAGGGGATGCACAACATCCTCTCCTCTCCTTTGCCTTCGTCCCCTGCTACTACCACCACCACCTGATAATCAACAAAGCAATTGTCAACAACTACTACAATTAAACACAAACAAAGAAACATCACCAGCAATTCGATACAATACACTTGACAACATTGTTGTATAACTTACCGAAGGGGCTTCCACCACCAAAGAAAGATGAGAAGATGTCGAATGGGTCATGGCCGCCACCACCACCTCCCATTCCCTCCTTGAGTGCATCCTCACCATACTGATCATAAATCTCCCGCTTCTCGGGATCACTCAAAACCTCATAAGCCTGAGATATCTCCTTGAACTGTAGATACCAATAATCTATCTATCAATCCAAAAACATAACTAAAGAAAGACTAATAACATTACCGCAACATTACCAAGACTCTACACACAATAACCAATAATATACAGACTCTAATCTATGGATTACAAAAATTAACCACGAAACTACATAACCAAACCAAAAACAAGATTTTCCGCCTTTCAAAAGCACAAAGCACCACCAACTATTCATCAATCAAACTAACCACAGTCGTAGCTCTAGAACTAAAACAACATTATTAGTCTTCACTAGTAAATTCTACACACACGCTCGCAAAACAAAATATAGGGATCAATCTAAAATCTTAATCTAGAGCAATTAGACACAAAATTACACCAGAAGCAATCCAAAAACAATACCAAAACTATAAAAATCGAAACTTTCCTAACCAAAATCACAAAGATCAAACCTTTACATCAAATCCCAAATTTCAACAACAACCCACTACAATTCACATACATACATACACATCTACACATCCAAAACCAACAAACACACAGATCTAACACAAACCATCTGATCAATACACACATAAACACAAAAATACATACAGAAATCAAAATTAAAACACGAAACATGGCTTAAAACACAAACCCATCTGGCTTATACACAGATAAACACTTAATTACATACACAAATCAAAATTAACACAAAAAGAAACAGACCCATCTGGCCTATCTATACATACAAAAACACAAAATTAGACACAATAATCAACAAGAAAAAAGGGTAAAGATTGTACCTTTTCAGGATCACCACCCTTATCAGGATGATTCTTGATAGCAGCTTTCCTATAAGCCTTCTTCAAGTCATCTTGTGAAGCATTCTTGGACACGCCCAAAACATCATAGTACTTTGAGTTATCACTTTTCTTGGGAGCCCTTCCAAACATCTTGATGAAAACGTTGTTTAATTTGAGGAAAGGTGGAGTCTTGAGCTTACAAGGTTCTTGATTGTATGAAAGAGGTCGTGTGTTGTGTTTATATGAAGGGGGGGATTACAATGGACGGCTGAGATTAAATACAAAAATAAAGAAGTGATCTAGAATGTTCTTTCGACTGGAAGAAGGACAAATCTGGGCCGTGGATTCAATTCTAGAGGCTTCTAATCGGAGACTATGACTTTTCTACTTGTTTTTGGTTTTTTATTTCTTTTCCAACTAGGATTTATCGATATAGTGTTTTTATTATTTGTTTTTGATAATAAATAATTTGAAATTAAAATGCAAGTCAATTTGGATTTTTTACTTTTTTCAGAACTGGTGATTATTATTTTGCGGGATTAAAATTCTGAGCATATAATTAAGAGAAATATTAGTGTGCAACTTTTTTTTTCTAATAACTTGTATTAAAAAGTAAAACGACTAAAATGTAAATTTTAAAAATATTTAAGTTAGACATTTTGAAAGGAGAAGTGGATTTAAGATTGTACATGAACAACAACAATTAATATCATCGTTTGTTTTTAGGAGAAAATCAAATCAAGTATGTAGGTCTATATTAATTTCATTAAATTGTCTTTAAATATGTAGTTATGCAAGTTTATATTAGCACATGTTTTACAAAAATCTAAGTTTGCATGGACTTTTTAAACATCGGATATTAAGATTTTATTTCTTTTTTAAGGCATTCCCCTGATTCTTTAACAGTAGCCATAATGTATTGTTGTACATTGGTGATCCACCTGCACTCATAGTGAGATATTTTAGTGTAATTGAATTAATTAGTTGACCAATGTGATTATAATATTTCATCAAATAAGTCGAGAGAGTGCGGAGTTCATACTTGTTTGAGTTTATTATGATTTTCGATATTGGCGGGGGTGGTGTTAATGTGAAAAAACATGTTTTTAGACACAACCGCATATCTCAAAGGATGGGTCTTAAGACATGTCTTTTGGACATGTATGGATGTGTCTTAGGACATGTCTTTTTGGACATTTATGAACGTATCTTAAAACATGTCTTTTGGACAGCTAATACTTGCAACATATTTGGTCATGATAAAAGGTTGGTTGTTGAATTCACACAAAATACATCATTCTCTGTTCTTATATTCTGATTTTATCCGGTTAAAAAGTTTGGATAACCACCAAATTGTTTCAATCTGAAATTGTTTGTCAAGATTTCAGAATAATCCAAGTTATTCTCAATTTTTCTACTACAAAGATTGAAACAATTTTGTTTTCTGAAGATGGCGAACAACGAATCTGTAAAAGACATTACTAGCAAGTTTGCAAAACTATACAAGTTCGAGGGATATGACTTTAGAAGATGGTAAAAGAAGATGCATTTCATGTAGGGGTGGTAATTTCGGGTTTTGAGTCGGGTTCGTGTCGTGTTAGATGTACCTAATTTTTTTTTAGTCTAACCCGAACCCGACCCGACCCGAAACGGGTTCAAAAATTGTGACGCGAACCCGACCTGATAGGTACCCCAGTAACCCGAAATTGACCTGTTTGACCCGAAATAACCCAAAAATTAAAAAAAATTAAAAAAATTAAAATTAAAAAAAATATTTTACATCATTACAAAACTAAAATGTTATGCCAAATTAATATAAAAAAAATAGAAATATAATAAAACACAATATTACAAATGATTTATAAAATATAACCTACCATTTATATACATATATAATATATATATTAATTATTTAAATAAACAGGTCGGGTTCAGGTATTTCGGGTCAACCCGAAAATGACCCGATTTTTTCGGGTAAATTTTTACCCGACCCGAAAGTCAAAATTCTCAACCCTAATTCGTAATTTTGCGGGTTGGGTTCGTGTCGGGTTTCGGGTCGTGTATGATTTTGTCACCCCTAATTTCTTGTTAACCACATTAAAAGTTGTGTACGTTTTGAGTACTCCAATGCCAGAAATGATTGAGGAGGAAACTGTAGAACAAACTAGAAGACGCTGCAAATGGGAGAATGATGACTACATCTGTCGAGGTCACATCTTGAACGGTATGTCTGATTTTCTTTTTGATATATACCAAAATGTTGAGTCTGGAAAAGAATTGTGGGATTCCCTTGAATCCAAGTACATAGCTGAAGATACTTCTAGCAAAAAGTTTTTGGTTAGTAATTTTATTAACTATAAAACGGTTGATACTAGACCGGTCATGGAACAGTATAGTGAACTGTTAAGGATTTTGGGACAGTTTGTTCAACACGACATGAAAATGGATGAATCCATTTCGGTTTCTAGTGTTATAGACAAACTGCCACCCTCGTGGAAAGATTTCAAACACACCCTGAAACATAATAAGGAAGAGATGACTTTGGTTGAACTTGGAAGTCACTTCAGAATTGAAGAGGCTTTAAGGGCTCAAGAAATTAAGAATAATCCTAAGGGAAAGAATCAAGTCGGTAGCTCTTTTGTAAGTATGGTTGAAGATGGTGGATCTTCTAAGAATTCTAACAAAGACAATGGTAAGAAGAGGAAGTTTAAAGGAAATAACAATACCTCTTCCAACAAGAAACCAAAATTGGCATGTTGGAAGTGTGGCAAACCTGGTCATTTCAAGAAGGATTGTCGGGTTGGTAAAAGCAAGCATAACGCTGGTCCAAGTGGATCTAAGGATCCAGAAAAGCAACAAGGTCATATTTTAGTACAAAATTATAATTCTGGGCAGAATTATGTGTCACTAATCTCTGAGACATTTTATGTGCAGGATGATAATGTTGCATGGTGGATTGATTCTGGAGCAACAAGTCATGTGTGTAAAGATCTTCGTTGGTTTGAAGATTTTCAACCAATCGAAGATGGATCTATGTTAAAGATGGGAAATGTTGCAACTGAACCAATCAAAGGACTAGGAAATGTAAAGCTTGTTTTTACTTCTGGAAAATATGTATTATTAAATAATGTGTTGTATATTCCTGGAATTCGAAAGAATCTCTTGTCTGGTGTTGTATTGAATAATTGTGGTTACAAACAAGTGTCTGAAAGTGACAAGTATATCTTGTCAAAGCATGGTACTTTTGTTGGCTTTGGTTATTTATGTAATGACATGTTTATGTTGAATGTTAATGTCTCATTTGATGATGAATCTGCTTGTATGGCTTCTAATAGTGCTACCAATAATTCGAATAAATCTAAATTGTGGCATGCTAGACTGGGACATGTACATTATAAAAGAATAAAGGATATGTCTAAAATGAGTCTCATACCTGCTATTGATATAAACAATGAGAAATGTAAAACATGTATGTTAACTAAGATAACCAGAAAGCCTTTTAAGGACGTAAACAGGATATCTGAAGTGTTGGAACTGATACATAGCGAGTTATATGGTTTTCATGCTACACCTTCGTTGAGAAATAAAAAATATGTCATTACATTTATTGACGATGCATCTAGATATTGTTATGTTTATTTGTTGAATACTAAGTGTTAGATATATTTGATAATGTCATGGCTAATATGTTTTATGTTTAGATTTCAGATCTTATTTGAACAGGACAAATCAGTACTTAACTGTTGATCAGTACTTATACTGGAAGTCAGGACTTAAGGGATATCAGTACTTATGTTATCAGGAGATAAGCATCAGGAGATAGATATCAGAACTTAAGTGCTGAAGGACGATCAGATAAGGACAACAGCTGATTAAAGTTAAGAAGATCAAGATAAACATAAGAAGAGATATGCATGAAGAAGGAATTCCATAAAGAATGGAATACTTGGAATAAAAGATATCTGATTGATATATATTAGGAAGCAGAATTATATTCCATATCAATTAGCGATTATCTTGTAACTGTGTAATATATAAACACAGACATAGGGTTTATACTAGAAGTGTTATCATTATCGAGAATATTATTTAACTGTAACCCTAGCAGCTCTCGTGATATTTTGTTCATCACTGAGAGATAACAGTTCCAGATTGTAACATAGTTTATTGTTTCAATAAAGTTTGTTTTCTGTTACTTAAGTTCTTGAAGTTCGATTTGATTGTAATAAACACTGTATTCACCCCCTCTACAGTGATAGTGTGACCTAACAAGTGGTATCAGAGCCTGCTGTTAACACACATACAGTTAAAGATCCAAACACAATCATGTCTGACACAGAAACTCCAACTAAGCCTGCCAAAACTGAGGAATCATCAAAGACATTAATTCAGAGTCGATATGAGACCATCAGAGTTCCCATACTGAGACCATCTGAATATCCCATATGGAAGGTAAGGATGACCATGTTTCTGGAAGCAACAGATCCAGAATACCTTGATAGAATCAAGGAAGGGCCTCACAAACCTACCAAGCTCGCTGTTGTAATTGCAGGAGAAGCAGCAAAGACCGTACCAAAGGAAAAAAGTGATTATACTGTTGAAGATATAGCATCTATTGCTAAGGATGCCAAGGTACGACACTTACTGCATAGTGCCATTGATAATGTAATGTCAAATAGGGTAATCAACTGCAAGACTGCCAAGGAGATATGGGATGCACTGGAGACAAGGTGTCAAGGAACTGAAACAGTTAAGAAGAATAGGAAGACAATACTCACTCAAGAGTATGAACATTTTGACTCAAAATCGAATGAGTCATTGAATGATTTATATGATAGATTTGTCAAACTTTTGAATGATTTGTCATTGGTTGATAAAGAGTATGATCTTGAAGATACCAACCTAAAATTCCTGTTAGCTCTTCCTGAATGCTGGGATTTGAAGGCAACAACAATAAGAGACAACTACAATCTTGATGAAACAACTCTTGATGAAATCTATGGAATGCTCAAGACTCATGAACTTGAGATGGAACAAAGAAGCAAGAGGAAAGGAGGAAAGTCAAGGACAGTTGCTCTCAAGGCTGAAGAGGAATCCCCCAAAGCACCTTCCTCAAAGAAAGACAAGGGTAAAGCTCTTTTCATAAAGTCTGATACTGAGTCATCAAGTTCTGAGAGTGATGATGACTCAGATTCTGAAAGCTTGCCTAAGACTGATGTTGATGAGGAGATGATGAAGCTGTGTGCTCTTATGGTGAAAGGAATCACAAAGATTGCATACAGGAAGTTCAGGAAGGGAAAGAAGTTTTCCAGGAAAGGCATAAGTTCTGATAAGAAGAATTTCAGAAGATCTGAAGGAAGAGGAGGAAAGTCTGACAGAGGAGATTACGCCAATGTTAAATGTTATAATTGTGGTGAGAAAGGCCACATATCTCCTGATTGCAAGAAGACTAAGGGTGACAAAGGCAAAGCTCTTGTCACAAAGCAGAAAAGCTGGACAGACACCTCAGACTCTGAAAGTGAGGAGAACTATGCATTGATGGCAAATGCTGATAAATCAAGTTCTGAGAGCAGTTCTGAAGCTGCTGAAACAAAGGTACCTCAGACTACTTATGCTTTTCATACTGATGATATTAATGAGTTGAAAAGATATCTTAAAACCATGTTTGTTAGTTATAGAGATCAAACTTTAACATGTGAAAGATTAACTTCTGAAAATCTTGCTTTTAGGAAAAGAAATGATTTCTTAGAAAAAGAGTTAGTCATGTTCCATCAAACTCAGAAGGATAGAGATGATGCTTTTTATGTTAGGGATGAAGTGCTAAAAATGAATGAATCTCTAAAAACTGAGTTAGAAAAGGAGAGAGAGATTATTAGGACTTGGACTAACTCTGGCAAAACAACTCAAAATTTGCTAAGCAGTGGAAACTGGAGGGAGGGCTTAGGTTATGGAGAAGATAAAAATGAAAAAGGAACTGTAGAAATTAAGCCTGTTGATAAGCAAAAGCCGAAGTTAAAACCTGTTAAGTTTGTAACTGAAAAATCTGAAAATGAGAAATCAGAAGTTAAAAAGGAATTAGCTTCTGACAAACTAAAACAGGAAAAGATAGCTGAAGTTAACATAGGCTTAATGACAAAGAAGCAGCTTAAGCATAAGCTGAAAGATGTTAAGAATGCAAACAAGGTAAAATCACCTAGGAAAAACAGGAATGGAAAGGAAGGAGTGAATAAAAGCAATAATTATAAATCTGTTCCTGATGCTCCTAGGAAAGCATGTCATAACTGTGGAAGTTCTAACCATCTGGCTTTTTTTTGCAGGAAGAATAAGAATATTAACTCCTTATCTTCAAAATCAGGAGTTAAGAGTCAGTCTGTTAGATACAAACCACAAAATCCTTGTTTTCATTGTGGTAGTTTATGGCATTCCATTTATACTTGTAAGGAATATCATAGTTTGTACTATGATTATTATCAAATAAAACCTTCTTTAAAGAAAGTTTCTGTTGTTCCTTCTAGTGTAAGTTCTGATTCAAAGTCTGGTCGTATAAGTTCTGATAAGAAAGCTGTTAACATAAAATCTGATGCTAAATCCGCTGCAAATGTTAACAAACTTAAAAAGGCCCAAGGATCCAAGCAAGTCTGGGTCCTTAAAACTAATAATTAGTGGTCTTTTTGATTGCAGGGCAACAGAAAAAATATTTTAGTTCTGGACAGTGGATGTTCAGGACATATGACTGGAAATAAGGCCCTGCTATCAGACTTTATGGAGAAAGCTGGCCCAAGTGTTTCTTATGGAGATGGCAACATTGGAAAAACTTTGGGATATGGCAATATCAATCTTGGGAATGTCATCATTAAAGATGTAGCTCTGGTCTCAGGACTTAAACACAACCTACTGAGTATAAGTCAAATCTGTGACAGAGGTTATCATGTTGATTTCTTTGCAGAACATTGTGAAATAGTTAGTAAATCTAAAGGAAGAGTTGTTCTGAAGGGATTCAGGCGTGGCAACATTTATGAAGCTAAGCTTTCAACAAGTTCTGATGGTTCTGCAATCTGTTTGATGAGTAGAGCCTCAATTGAAGAAAGCTGGAATTGGCACAAGAAACTCTCTCATTTAAATTTCAACAAGATAAATGAGCTAATCAAGAAGGATCTTGTGAGAGGACTGCCAAAATCAGTGTTTGCTCCTGATGGTCTTTGTGATTCATGTCAGAAGGCCAAACAAAGAAAATCTTCATTCAAGAGCAAGACTGAATCATCGATTCTTGAGCCTTATTATCTACTTCATGTTGATCTATTTGGTCCAGTGAATGTCATGTCTATTGCAAAGAAGAAATATGCGTTGGTCATAGTAGATGAGTTCACCAGATACACATGGGTGTATTTCTTGCACACAAAAAGTGAAACTGCATCTATCTTGATTGATCATATCAAACGTCTGGATAAATTGATCAAAGATTCTGTGAAAATTTTGAGGAGTGATAATGGCACTGAATTCAAGAATCTGATAATGGAAGAGTTCTGCAAAAATCATGGAATAAAGCAGGAATTTTATGCTCCTGGAACTCCACAGCAAAATGGAGTTGTTGAAAGGAAGAATAGAACTCTCATTGAAGCTGCACGAACAATGCTTGAAGAAGCAAAGCTTCCAATCTATTTCTGGGCTGAAGCTGTGCAGACTGCTTGTTTTACTCAAAATGCAACACTCATTAACAAGCATGGAAAAACACCATATGAGATGGTGAAGAACAAGAAGCCAAATCTGAAATACTTTCATGTATTTGGATGTAAGTGTTTTGTTCTCAAGACTCATCCTGAACAGCTATCCAAGTTTGATCTAAAAGCTGATAAGGGAATCTTTGTTGGATATCCACTTTCCACAAAAGCCTTCAGAGTCTATAATTTGAGAACAAAAGTGGTCATGGAATCTATCAATGTCTCTTTTGATGACAAGAAGATCACTGGACTTGAAGATTGCATTGATCATGATCAGCTGAGATTTGAAAATGAAGATTCATATTCTGATACCTTAAATCCTGACAGTCTAAGTTCTAATACTGTAAACTCTGATGGATTAAACTCTGATGTTATTGAAACTGTGGTGACTACGTCAAAGGAAGCTGCACCAATGCAGGGGGAGCATACTCAAGATATTATCACATCTCAAGAAGCATCAGAACACACATCTGGCTCTTCAAGTTCTGATTCGTCAAGTTCTGATAAGCCAAGTACTGATAGTGCTGAAAATCTAAATGCTGAAGAATCCAACTCAGAGAGCATAGTTTCAGGGGGAGCATCAGAAAATGAAAACGAAGACAGCATGAATCATGGGGGAGCATCCAGTTCTAGAGAAAACCTTCCATCTGCAAGGAAGTGGACAAAATCACATACACCTGATTTGATAATTGGAAATCCTGATGCAGGTGTCAGAACTAGAACAGGTACTTCTAATGAATGTCTTTACAATTCTTTTCTCTCTCAGTCTGAGCCAAAGAAAGTGGAAGAAGCTCTTCAAGATGCTGATTGGGTGCAAGCAATGCAGGAAGAGTTGAATGAATTTGAAAGAAACAAAGTCTGGACCTTAGTGCCAAGACCTAAGAATAGATCTGTTGTTGGTACAAAATGGGTATTCAGAAATAAAACTGATAGTGATGGCATAATTACAAGGAACAAGGCAAGGCTGGTTGCAAAAGGATATTCTCAACAGGAAGGAATTGACTATGATGAAACATTTGTACCAGTTGCTAGGTTAGAAGCCATAAGGATATTCATGGCTTATGCTGCTCACAAAAAGTTTACTGTCTTTCAAATGGATGTGAAAAGTGCTTTTCTCAATGGAGAATTGGAGGAGGAAGTATATGTTGAACAACCTCCAGGCTTTGTAGATTCCAAACATCCAGATTATGTCTACAGGCTTGATAAAGCACTTTATGGACTTAAGCAAGCTCCTAGAGCATGGTATGAGACTTTAGCTCAGTTTCTTCTGGAAAGTGGATTCAACAGAGGAACTATTGACAAAACACTGTTCTATCTCAACCATGGCAAGGACTTACTTTTGGTCCAGATTTATGTTGATGATATCATTTTTGGGTCTCCAAATGACAAACTTTGCAAAAAGTTTGCCAAACTAATGCAGTCAAGATATCAGATGAGTATGATGGGAGAACTTAGTTATTTTCTGGGCCTTCAAGTCAAGCAGAGTGAAGAAGGCACTTTTATTTGTCAATCTAAGTACACCAGAAACTTGCTGAAGAAATTTGGAATGCAGGATTGTTCAAGTGCATCCACTCCCATGGCCACTGCAACAAAACTGGATAAGGATACTGGTAAATCAGTAGATATTACTGATTACAGAGGTATGATTGGCTCACTTCTTTATCTAACTGCTAGTAGACCAGATATCATGTTTGCTACCTGTCTTTGTGCAAGATTTCAAGCAGACCCAAGAGAACCTCACTTAACAGCTGTAAAGAGAATCTTTAAGTATCTTAAAGGAACAGCTGATCTAGGATTATGGTATCCTAGAGAATCAGATTTTAAATTAATAGGTTACTCAGATGCAGATTTTGCAGGTTGCAAAATTGACAGGAAAAGCACAAGTGGAAGCTGCCAATTTCTTGGAGGCAGATTGGTTTCTTGGTATAGCAAGAAACAAAAGTCAATTTCCACATCAACTGCAGAAGCAGAGTATATTGCTGCAGGAAGCTGTTGTGCACAGATTCTTTGGATGAAGAATCAGTTACTGGATTATGGGTTAACATATTTCAAAATCCCTATTTACTGTGATAATCAAAGTGCTATTGCTATGACAGGTAATCCAGTTCAACACTCGATGACAAAGCACATCAGCATCAGGTACCATTTCATCAGGGAACATGTGGATGAAGGTACAGTGGAATTGCATTTTGTTCCCACAGATCAACAAGTAGCAGATATCTTCACAAAACCACTGTGTGAAGCTACCTTTACAAGATTGGTAAATGAACTTGGAATGATTTCAGGTTTTTTTTTCTCTCTAAATCTGCTTAAACTTGTTATGTGTTATCAGACTATATGATCAGTATTTACAGAATTACTCTTTTTGTGAATTCTATGCTAAATTGATAAATGTCTTTAAGTACTGACTGTTGTCTGATATATATCTCTTAACTCTAATAAGTGATATGTCTGTTTAAGTAATTGTTCAATCCTATGAGGATAATTGTGCTAGATACTGACCTACTAGTCTTCAATGAACAAATGATCCCATGAAAGAAGTAATTATTTCTGTGGAAATCTAATGACACAAGCAAATTCTGATACTTGAGCTTAGTTTAGTTTACTTTATTCATCTTATTACTAAGTCACAAATTAGAATAATGCTACTCATCTGTTAAGTTCTGATTCTAGTAAAACTGCTGAATGTACTAAGTGCTGATAAACCTCACTTATCAAAAGAAGAAGAAAAAGAATCAAAGAAGAATATTAGGTACTCCTTTGAGATCTAGAGTAAAAATGTGAATGGGACGACCCAAGTGCATAGCTGGTATTAAGTAAATATGCATTAGAAAAGCAAAATATTTTCTTGGTGACTTTTCACACTCTATGATTACTGGAGAAATACTCTGATAATTGCATACATTCTGATAAGCAGTTGTAACTCACTTACACTGAGAAGCCACTGTAAAATAGAATTTAAAAAGATGCATAAAATTAGCACAAAAACAGTTGAGGTGGACTCATGCATGAACTTATTTATCAGTAAGTTTCAGGATAATGACAGCTCTTTAGCAAAATTTTAATTATGACTTATTTTTAAGATGTACTGAAGTAAATCAGACTTTACTCTTTATTGGTTATTTAGCTTAATGCACACACAAATCACTCCATATGAATGATGAAATTTTTGTGGTGGTCTCTGTTATTTTAGATAAACAGTCACTGTGTCACTTTGCACAAATTCTGAGGACAAGTTCTAGTTACATGTTCTGATGATTAAGTTCTGAAGACTATAACTCAGAACTTGTATGAAAACTTACTAAGATAGATATTCCTTTTTCGAGTAAAGACATTATGTTCTGATGACTGTTAAGTTCTGGTATAGGTCTAAGTTCTGATTTTTCAGTCTAACCCTTTACTTGACTTATCTGTGAATAAAATTTGGTAACAGTCTCAAATTAATTTAGAATATGTTGAAGTGGAAGATTAATAGTCTATGGTTAAGATTAATGGCACTCGTACTTAAACAGTTCACTCTTACTTGTTACATGTGCAAATCCCTTTCCAATGACTGTTATTCTTTTTCAAGTCTATCTTTTACTGATTTATTATCTTCTGATAATAAAAAGGCTGTGTTACGACCCCTCTTAATACCTTTCTCTGTCAAACAAGCCTTAATCACCTATGATCCTGTGAAGTACACTGCACTTTATCCTGATGTTCAAACATCAGAACCTGGTTCATCAGCACCTACCACCTCTACTCAGCCACCTCAAACCTCTCAACCATCTCTCAGAACATATCTCAAGTCATATGTGAAACCTACATCTTCTAAGGCAAAGAGAACAAAGACTGTTTCTCAAACACCTCAGAAGAAGAGAAGGATTACTTTGAGAGATGAATCAGATTCTGAAGAACAGATTCTTTCTTCAGAACCTGTGGTAAATGAAGCTGAGAAAGCAACTTCTCAGAAGGATTCTGATATTGGGGGTTCTAAGCTTCTCAAAAGGCTTAGACGAATGACTGTTCCTGAAACTCCAAAAGAATCCAAATCAAACAAGAAATACAAGAAACAGAGGGCACAAAGGCCAGTTTCAGATGATGAGGAGGAAGCAGCTAAGGAAGGGGATCAGGAATCTCTGATCTCACAAGAAAAAGAATGTGCTCCAGTTACTTCTTCTCCATCCACTCCATCTCAGGAAACAGTATCTGACAAGGCTAATTCCCCTTCTGTGTCTCTTGGTAATCAAGGCACAAGTGCTGATAATGCTGATCAACACTTAGTTGTGCCTGGAGTAATTCTCTTAGAAGCTCCAACAGCAACAAATCTTTTGCCAACACCTGTTCCTGATGCTATTCAAACTCCGGAATTATCTAAGTCACCTTCTCTGCATCTAGACACTGATGATCAGACTTTAGGTGAGCATCAGGATATGGCTGTTGATCAGAACTTAGCATCAGCTCAGCAACTAGAGGATGCTGAAGCCTCCATTGCTACTCACACTGCTATTATATCAGATGATACTGATTCTATAAGTTCTGATGCTGCACATGCTGGAGATACTGGTGATGCTGCTCCAACTGCAGATACTGATGCAGCAGGTCCTTCAGGACATATTCCTCTTTCTAAGTCTGAACTAGTAAAGAAGTTTGTTACAGAGGAACCACCAGTGCCTTGGAGTGAAACTCCTGCAGGTCAGGAGTGGACTAAGGAATGGAACTCAGTTTCATGTATTCCATCTGCGTTACAGCTTACTGAGCACTTGACTAAATCTGATGAAATGTTAAATTCTGATGATTTCAAAACCCAGCTTCGTGTCACTGCATTGAGTACTAAACATCTACAAGGTCTTCATTCAACCACTCATGCAGAAATACACAAGATTCAGGAGAACTTTATCAAGCAGGAACAAGTTTGGAAACTTGATAAGAAAAAGTTCTTTCAACCTTCTATTGACAGGATTGCTTATATTGAGAAGACTCAAGATCGTCAACAAGCACAGATTGATCAAATTCTGCAAAATCAAGCTTCTCAGCAATCACAATTGACTGAAATCCAATCTTCAGTGGAATTGCTTATCTCTCTTCTACTTCCTGCTGATGCCGAAAAGGGGGAGAAAGTAATTAAGTCCAAATGCAAGGATGACAAGACACTGCAAGGAAAGGATGATGAAAAAGATGACCAAGGAAACTCTGGAATGGGTGGAGGTCATAGTCAAGGTAAAAGATTCTCATCAAGAAATGCTGAAATTGCAAGTCACAGGATAAGTTCTGATACTGGGAAGAGAATAAGTTCTGATACTGGTAAAAGAATAAATTCCGATGAACTTCTAGATCTTGATGAAGAAATGTCAAGACAGTTATTTCTTCAAGAAAATCCAGGAATGGACTTGGAAAGTTTAAAGGAAGAAGAAGCTAGACTTAAATCAAAGAAAGCCACATCTAAATCTGAAGCTTCTGGTAAAAAGTCACTTCCAAAACTTAAAGGCATTGTGATTAAAGAAAAGGCACAAACTGAAGCAACATTTGCTAAATCACAACCAAAGATAGATCCAAGATCCAAGGGTAAAGAAAAGGTTGGTGAACCTGTTAAAGTTTATGTACCTCCTGAAGATGAAGAAATTACTGATGACAAAGATAATCTTGCTCTGACTTCAAGAAAAGTTCTTAAAACAACCTCTGACATGGCTCAAGTTGTTCAGAGTCAAGAAATTGTAAGTTCTGATATTCAAAAGAAGCAAGTAACCTCTGACACAGCTCAAGTTAACTTGATATCAGAAGGAAGATCAAAAACACTCCTACCAGGATTCACTAAGGCAAAACAAACTCAATCTTTGAAGACTACTGCAAGTCGTTTTGAAGCTAGAGTAGTTACTGGAAAGGAAGCAAGAGATAAAACTGGATTGGGAAGTGCTGATGAAAGAAGAGTACACAACACTACCAATGATCCAACTTCCTTGAGTGAACCAGGTATTGGAGCAACTCCTGAAAGATTGAATCAACTGGAATCTGTACAAATGGTTTACCATACCTACTTGAAGGAACACATCTTGTTGTATTTCATGACAGATGGTAGGGTATATCATATAAGACAAAATGCCATTCTATTGAAGTATTTTGAAGAATTGGAGCATGTATTATTCTTACTTCAAGTGGATGACAGATTGACAGGGACTGCTGCAAACTATTTGAAAGAACAGATTCAGAGACAGAAAAGACTTTATTCTGTTAAGTCTGACAGCATATATGTTCCAAAGTACAGAAATCACAATGGTGATATTGTTGATATGAAGCCTAATACTGCACAGATCAGAACATATCTTGGTATTAAGGGGCATGAGTTTAATCTAGAGTCTGACAAAGCCTATGTCATAAGACTAGATCAGGAGTTGAGAAAAGCAAAGATTAATGATCTCAGAGCCGCAATATTTCAAACTGGTGAAGATACTGCAGAGCTTAAAGATGTCAAACGGAGAATGATTGATGAATTCAGATATGCTGAGAAATGTTTGTTGAAGAATTATCTCAGAACAACTCCTGACATCAGAGAGATCAGAAAATGATGAAGCCAAGTCGAAGATCTACAACTGCTTAAATTCTGATGGGTATACAGACTAAAGTTGTTATCAGAAGTTGAATTGGTAAAAGCTTTAAGGACTGTAAGTTGTAGTTATCTTGTCTAATTCTCATGCATTTGTACTTAATGTTTTTGACATCATCAAATATCTGTTAAACTTGTATATTTTGCTAATTTACAAGTTGGGGGAGATTGTTAGATATATTTGATAATGTCATGGCTAATATGTTTTATGTTTAGATTTCAGATCTTATTTGAACAGGACAAATCAGTACTTAACTGTTGATCAGTACTTATACTGGAAGTCAGGACTTAAGGGATATCAGTACTTATGTTATCAGGAGATAAGCATCAGGAGATAGATATCAGAACTTAAGTGCTGAAGGACGATCAGATAAGGACAACAGCTGATTAAAGTTAAGAAGATCAAGATAAACATAAGAAGAGATATGCATGAAGAAGGAATTCCATAAAGAATGGAATACTTGGAATAAAAGATATCTGATTGATATATATTAGGAAGCAGAATTATATTCCATATCAATTAGCGATTATATTGTAACTGTGTAATATATAAACACAGACATAGGGTTTACACTAGAAGTGTTATCATTATCGAGAATATTATTTAACTGTAACCCTAGCAGCTCTCGTGATATTTTGTTCATCACTGAGAGATAACAGTTCCAGATTGTAACAGAGTTTATTGTTTCAATAAAGTTTGTTTTCTGTTACTTAAGTTCTTGAAGTTCGATTTGATTGTAATAAACACTGTATTCACCCCCTCTACAGTGATAGTGTGACCTAACACTAAGGATGAAGCTCTTGATAAATTTAAAATCTATAAAGAAGAAGTAGAGCTACATAAAAGTACTATGATTAAAAATCTGCCAACTGATAGAGGAGGTGAGTATTATGATCCAGTATACTTTCAATCTGCTGGTATAATACATCAAACCACTGCTCATTATACACCACAACAAAATGGTGTGGCAGAAAGGAAGATTAGGACTTTGAAAGAGATGGTTAATTCCATGTTATCATATTCGGGTTTGAATGAAGGTTTTTGGGGTGATGCTATGTTAACATCCTGTTATTTGTTGAATAGGATTCCTACTAAGAGGAATAAATTTACCCCTTATGAACTTTGATATAAAGAGCCACCAAAATTGAGTTTTCAGAGAGTTTGGGGATGTAGAGCAGTTGTAAGGCTCATTGAACCCAAAAGGAGAAACTTGGGTGAAAAAGGTTTAGATTGTATTTTTGTGGGGTATGCTGAGCATTCCATTGCATATAGGTTCTATGTATTAGAATCTAATGATTATGTATTTGTGAATACGATTATCGAGTCAGGAGATGCTGACTTTGATGAAAATAGATTTACATCTATACCTAGACCAAGAGACATGATTCAGAATTCTTTCAATAGGAACCCGGTTCAAACTGAAGATGTTCATGGACCTTCTGAACCAAGGAGAAGCTTTAGAGCTAGAAAAAAAAAACAAATCATCTGGACCTGATTTTCAACTTTATTTGGTTGAAGGTTCAAGAGATGAGGTTGAGATTGAGTCTGAGTACCAATATTGTTTTATTATTGAGGAGGATCCAAAAACATTTAATGAAGTAATGACATCAAGGGATGTTGCATTCTGGAAAGAAGATATTCAGGATGAGATGAATTCTTTCATAAATAATAACACATGGGAATTGAGCGATCTACCTCCTGGTTGTAAAGCATTAGGAAACAGATGGATCTTCAAAAGAAAAATGAAAGTGGACGGTACCATAGACAAATTTAAAGCCAGATTGGTTATACAAGGCTTTAGGCAAAAAGAAGGGATTGATTACTTTGATACTTATGCTCCTGTTGCTAGGATTTCTACTATCAGGTTGTTAATAGCACTTGCATCTATACACAACCTTGTAATTTATCAGATGGATGTAAAAACTGTATTCTTGAATGGTGAATTAGATGAGGAGATTTATATGAAACAACCGGAAGGATTTGTTATGCCTGGTAGTGAGCATAAGGTGTGTAAGTTGAAGAAATTTTTGTATGGTCTTAAACAAGCACCAAAAGATTGGCATCAAAAATTTGATAGTGTGGTTTGTCTAATGGTTTTCTTCTTAACCAAGCAGACAAATGTGTATATAGCAAGTTTGATGCTTCTGGTAAAGGAGTTATAATTTGCTTATATGTAGATGATATGTTGATTTTTGGGACTGACTAAAATCAAGTGGATAAAACCAAGAAATTGTTGTCATCTAATTTTGACATGAAAGACTTGGGAGAGACTGAGGTGATTCTTGGTATAAAGATCAAGCGTACGAAAAATAGTATTTCAATTTCTCAATCTCATTATATTGAGAAGATTCTGAAAAGATTTAACTTTAATAATTGTTCTCCAGTTAGCACTCCTATTGATCCTAGTCTTAAGCTAGTATCTAGTAAAACAGTTGTAGTATCTCAACTTGAATTCTCAAGAGCGATTGGTAGCCTCATGTATGCCATGATAAGCACCAGGCCAGATATAGCCTATGTTGTTGGTAAGCTTAGTAGGTTTACTAGCAAACCAAGTTCACATCATTGGCAAACTTTAAGCCGAGTGTTCAAGTACTTAAAAGGAACCATGGATTATGGTTTGACTTATACTGGATTTCCTTCGGTTCTTGAAGGTCATTCAGATGCAAGTTGGATTTGTGATAAAGAAGATCATTCTTCCACGAGTGGTTGGGTATTCCTTCTTGGGGGAGGTGTTATTTCTTGGGCATCAAAAAAACAGAGTTGCATTACTAACTCAACAATGGAATCTGAGTTTGTAGCATTATCAGTTGCTGGTAAAGAAGCTGAATGGCTAAGAAATCTGATTTATGAATTCCATTGTGGCCTAAACCGATATCTCCCATATCTATCAGATGTGATAGTGAGTCTGCCTTGGCTAATGCTTATAGAGAAGTGTACAAAGGCAAGTCTAGACACTTAGGTGTTAGACACAGCATGATTCGAGAGCTTATCATGCATGGTGTTATATCAGTGGAGTTTATAAGAACTCAACATAATTTAGCCGATCATTTGACCAAAGGGTTGAGAAGAGATCTTGTGTACAAATCGGCTGTAGGGGTGGGATTAAAGTCCATCTAAATTTTTCATGTTGAGATACCCAATTCCCATCTAATATGACATTAGATGTTGAATTCAATGTGGAAAGCTTAACATCTAGAGATTGGAACACATTAATAGTATCATCCCAAGGTATGTGTTCAGACCTGCAAGTTGAGGAGGTTGAAGTTTATCTTCTTAATAGTTCTTTTGAAAAATTGCATATGCAGGTGCAAGAATAAAAGAGCTACCTATGTGAGCACGAAGTTTAGCCGCTTCAAGAAGTTAGGACTTGACTTTATTATGCTTATGAAGGATTATGACACAAGGCTAGTAAAGGATAGTGCGAAGTGAGAACATTTGAGAATGTAAATTTATGTGTACATTATCTTCATGTATTCATTATGAATAACAAAGGTTCAATCAGTTGTGATTCCTTGATATTCGAATATCTGGAATGTGTAATATACTAATATGAAATTCAATCGTCATGATATTTCATTTATGCATAAATTTGTTATTTGTTGTGATTTTGTTTAGTTAATCATGGATTACGCTAAAATGGGGGAGGATTGTTAGATATTTTAGTGTAATTGGATTAACTAGTTGACCAATGTGATTGTAATATTTCATCAAACAAGTCGGGAGGGTGCGGAGTGCATGCTTGTTTAAGTTTAATATGATTTTCGGTATTGGCGGGGTTCGTGTTAATGTGAAAAGACATGTCTTTTAGACACAACCGCATACCTCAAAGGATGTGTCTTAGGACATGTCTTTTGGACATGTATGGACGTGTCTTAGGACATGTCTTTTGGACACCTATATAATACTTACAACAGATTTGGTCATGTAGATAGAAAAAAATAAAAGGTTGGTCGTTGAATTCACACAAAATACATCATTCTTTGTTTATCCGGTTGAAAAGTTTGGATAACCACCAAATTGTTTCAATCTGAAATTGTTTGTCAAAAATTCAGAATAATCCAAGTTATCCTCAATTTTTCTACAGATGTACATAAAAATTGAATGAGATTTTATACATGTACTTGTGTCAGAGAAAACGTAACAAGAAAATCAAAGAAACTACATTTTCAGTCCTCGAAAAAGGCACTTGATCATGTTTGATTTTAGATCTACCCTATAAATAGCACAAATGAAGAAACAACTTCTATACATGCAAACTTTTCTTCGATTAAGGTGTCAAATGGTGTGACAACACATTGCCGCCATCTGAGATTGCTATGTCTGCATCTTCCATGCCACGATATTTGAATATCACGAAGCTACATTGCTGAATCCAAAGTAAACGGTTTTTTGTTGAAATGCATTTATAGCATAGTCCACCTGAAGGTGACCTAGCGGAAATTTGAACCGAAGGCCACATCCACCGCCAACTCCGCTCCCTGGTTTACCGTGTCTCATGGCAGGATCTCCTGCAGAATATGAGCATGTCATTTTAGGGGAAGTAATACAAACTGAGAGTCATAGATTTAGTAGATGGACAGAATTCTCATTAACATGACTCTTTGAATTTCAAAGTGATACTGATATATAAGTTTGCTTCCCTAAGCTCTTGGTAACAAAATAGGGTGGCTGGGAGAGGTGGGGACATGACTAACAAGAAAACACAATAGCATTTTAGTACTATCATGCCTGATAATAGCTTAATCAACGAGATTATACAGAAATTAGAGAATATCAAATGTAAAGCAATCATGCCTGCGATAGACGAGAAATTTTGTAAAAGTCTATATATTAAGGTAACTTGCTCTGCTAATACTCTTCCAGCCATACTAAAACCTCAGATGCCCCATAAACACCTGATGACTTAAAAAAGGAATCAAGTTACTACACCTCACAGTCTTACATGCTTTTGCAGGCCTCACGACTTCATTGGTTTATATTGGAATGGAAATGTTATTTTTAGATAATTATTTCGGTATTTCATAAATTTTATACTCAAGTATATGCTTAGAACTTGGACCGTGTTACTGAAAAAAATTAAAAAAACAATGAGAATATATAGTTATATGCAATCGAAGGTAGATTCAACCACCAGATCCTATTAATAACTGAGATTAGGAATAGTCTACAGTTAAGATTAGTTTTCTGTTGCTATGATAATTATTGAATTACCATAGAAGAAAAGTATAAATGTAAGTATGGAATACCCATATGGCTTTTATACTAAAAAATCACAAGCAGTTATAACATGAGAGCAAACCCCCCAATTAGCTGGTTCCAACCATGAACCATGAATCTAATAAACGCCATTATAAAAAGCCAATAATGGTAGTCGCATCCTAAAAAAGGCTGTTACTCATCATGAATATAGTCTTTAAATTCAAATCCAAGGTATTCAGCGGTTTGAACTAAACATTTTCATCAAAAAAAGAAAGGGAAAGTTTGAGAAAAAACTGTAATTGGTCATGTTATGGTTAGCTTCACGAGAGTGAGCAACACAAGGCGTTGCTAATTGGTAATCAAAACCAAAAGTATTAGACCATTATCAGTTGTAGAGTAGCAACGATTGAAAACAGAATATATATATATATATAAGATTATTTAGATGTGAACAAACATATATATATATATATTAGATTATTTAGAAGCTCGACTTTAAAGATTTATAATACTGAGTTAATAGAACTTCAACAGTTACAGATGCTTAACAAATTGCATCTCATTAAAAAGTATGCATTCGTGCACCTTTGCCCACAAAGTTTAGTTTGCCATATAATTGTCAAATTACTTAAGATTTCATCATAATAAAGAATAAAAAACTACACACAATATAGAACGGCAATTGACATACAATGCACAGAAATAACCTGGAACGTAACGCCCAGACCCCAAATCAGATCCACAGTCCATAAAAATCGCACCTTCACACATTTGATTCTGCGTAAATTATAATGGTATTAGAGGTTGTAAAGTTGATGCACACAATATTTAGGGCAAGGACAAACAGATGATTACAAAATGCCTTCGTGTAGCACATAGTAGAGATAGAAGAAAAACCAGTTGAAAATAAAGCTTTTAATTTGTATATGTGAAGATGGGGATGTCTAATTTTTAATTATGGTCCATTCTTAGGGTAAGGGTTCTACCTTTAATGGAAGTAAAACTCAGTGAACAACTTTCAGTGTTGCACGTCCAATAACTAATAATTCTAAGCACATTCCAGTACACATATTTTTTGGTAATATGATGCCACCATATGCTAGAGAACTTATGAGTTTGCTTTTAATGACAGCTTGCCCAACAATACCCATAAAATCTGCCCGGCCACTTGGTTAGTTGCTGTTAAACCAAAAATCAATGCCTCTCTTCCATTTTTTTATTGAGGTTAGCTGCTGTTAAACCAGAAATCAGTGTCTCTCTCCATTTTTTATAGAGGTATGGGGTGCAAAGAACAAATAGATTCAGATTGATAATGTTCATATGCTCTCCAGATAGATAATGACTGTAAATCTTAGAAAAAATGTTAAAAATAACAATTTTTTGGTACAAATGGTTGAAAATACCCATTCTGGAAGTAGATGGCTGAAAATACCGTTTTGGATACGCATTTGCCATTTGGGTATCCTATTTTGTACTAGATACGCATTTGTCAAATGGGTATCCAATTTTTTTTTTTTTAAGATACGCATTTGGCAAATACGTATTCCAATGGTAATACCCAAACTACAAATGCGTATCTTTAGTAATTTTCTTGGATACCCAATTCTCAAATGCGTATTACACTTACCCAATTACAAAATGCGTAAGCAAAACGGTATTTTCAGCCATGTGTTTTAAAAATGGGTATTTTCAGCCATTACACCCAAAAAATGGGTATTTTTAAACATCACCCTAAATCTTATAGTTAGACCAAGGCAAAGCATTATTAAATTCTGCATTTATTTGTATACGAGCCTCACTGTGTTATCTAATGAATAAAAAAACTAGATAAACACTGTGATAATTTAGACATTTTGAGAGAAGCATGCAAAGGATATACAGCTGTTTAGTATGTTCAAATTTCTATTGCTTAGAAGAAGTCTCGGCTCCAAGGTAGAAACAATGAGTTTGAAAATATTTCTAAACCTCAAGTAATTAGTGAACTATTTGGAGTTGCTTTACATAGGACTTCATAAAGAAAAGAAGTGAGGTTGTATCAGGATTTTACTGTGCAGTGAGATTACTACATACCAAAGGTAATATCAATTCACTGTTTGCAACTAAACAGGATCTACCGGATCCAACTGCACCCTCCCCATATCCTCGCACACTACCAAGTCCTCCGATAGCAAATGCTTGGTAAGGAGCTATATCTCCCACGATAGAACCACCTGTAAGGCTATCCAAGGAAAAGATGCAAACTTGAGGATAGTATACAAAAGGAAAAAGAATAAAGAAAGCCAATTAAACGCTTAATCATATAATGCTGCTAACAGTTTTCATTATGCATGTACGTCTCAAAAACAATACTGTGTAGTAAAGTTCAAGTTAACTATAAACTGGAATTTGCAAAGACGTCATTATCAATCTTTTTAAAGAAAGATAATGTTTTCTAAAATGGTTATACTGTTGAGAATACTTTTGCTTGTTTTGAGTTGATTGGTAGTCGTACTCTCATGTAACTTTGTTCTTCATTTCAAATGCTAAATCTTCCGCCAACTAATGTAAGTTACTAAAACTCCATACAGGCTACAAAATAAAAGCAAGCTTCTCCCACACCATGAATCTACTTCTGATTTGGCAGATTAGATGTATATGATTTACTCCTGTACACTTCCCAACTAATATTGCATGCTTTTGGACTTAAAATATAACCAGTACTACTACAAAAAGAGCTAGAGTCTCCCTTCCTGGTTGTACTGAACATAACTGAAAATTCAGTTACATTTTCTTGCTAAGAACCCAAAAAACAAAGTGAATTTCACCTGGTTAATAGAAAAGCAGGCCCAATCTTAAGCCCCCTTGATGCAACGAACTTGAACCGGTTAAAGATTAGCCACTTGGATAGTAGAGGAATCCCTTGTTCTATTTGTAAGTTGAGCTAAAAATAAGAAAGATTATATATTATGTTAGATGCGTACTCCAAAACATTTTCAATCATGATTCGAGAGTTCAAAAATATACTTTGGTGAAACTCCCATCATTTGCTCTTGCAAAACGAGACTCTTGCTTAAGTACTACCATGCTGTCATGATGTGCACCACTGCATGCAAGGATTTCACACAAGAAGATTACAGTCTGCAACCAGTTGATATACTTATAGTAAAATCTTGAGCTACCTGCAAGTCACTGGAAAGCCATGAACATCTCTGGTGATAGAATGACCGCTGTCATTGATTGGACGGACATGCTGCATTCGTACAACAATGAGAACTCGTCTATAAAAGGAAGCACATGGTAATGTTTAATTTAGGACTGAAATACACAAAGAAAGAGTCCTGGCCGCTCAGTAAGGCACCCACCTCGAACTTTATACTTGTTTTACTGCTCCAGTTGGTACCTGCAGGCTCACTTAGATCTAGCCCTGCGGATACGCGACAGAGATTCACATCTCCACTCCCTGAACGGGAGAAATTGTCAAAGGGCAAACCATGGATAGCGACTTCAGGTGAAACAGAGTGCTGGAAGTAAAGAAAATTCAGGTTACAAGCACATAATGGTATCCAAAGATGTCATTTGGTCCTCACAGTTTTATATTATGTATCTGATAGATAATAATACAAACTTCACGGCACAAAATTCTTAGTACACAGCTGAGGAAACCGAAGCAGCAAGACTTATGGCATGTGGCACTATAATCTGAGTACAAGAAATTTAAAACTGAATTTTTCATTTTTTTCGGCTGTATATTGCCTACACATAAAAAACTCGGGATCACAACCAAATTCACATCAAGAATGTTACAAGATTTAGGTGGTCGCTACACTGGCAAAAGAACATTCAAACAATTTAAAATTTGACAACACTTTGTTTAATAAAAAAAACTTGCAATTCTAAGAAACTACAGAAGTTCTCTCAAACCCATACATTGCAACCTCCACATTACCTACTTCAAGTTAAGGGAACGAATAACAGAAAAAATAGTTACCTGAAGGAACACTGTTTGTTGCGTAAGCCACTCAGGCCTCGGCTTTCTGTAAGCAATTGACACATTGGAGTCATAAAGTCCTTTGTCCCACAATAAATCAAGCTTCTCACTCTTTCCAAATAAATTAGGATGCTTAATGCAAAGACTGCAAATCAAAGTGCCCAATAGTCACAATTTCATCAAAAATGTAAATTTTACATTAAAAATCAAATCAAAATTATATAAAAAAATTCCCCACCTTCCAATAACAAGTGAGAGTGGACTACCAGTATCCCTATTCAAAAAACAAACAATTCAGTTACGAAATTAAAAACCCACATTGGCATCCCCCCCCCCTATTCAAGAAACAAATAATTCAGTCAATTACACAGTCAAAAACCCACATTGGCATCTCTCTCTCTCTCTCTCTGCCACCCCCCTGTATTACAAATTATTGACATACCTGAAAGGCTGAAGCATCAAAGCAGCACATAACTTATGTGTGAAATCAACATTCAAGTCTACTTTAGCTGTAAAATCAAGAACCAAACACAGAAAAACATATAAATACATACAATCATGTAAAAACAACAAATGGGTAATTCAAGAATCACATAAAGATCAAACCTTTGCCAGCATGGATGCTCTTTTGAGCTCCCATTACACATCAAATTCACCACAACCATTCAAATGAAGCTCCTTCATTGGTTCTTTAACATTGCAAATGACAATATAAATTAAAGTATATTTTTTTATTAAAGATGGGAATAAAAATTTGATCTGCCGAGAGAGTTAAGAAGTTATCTGTTTCTTCTGTGACTGGTTTAGTATCCACCGATTTGTTTGGCTGGTGAAATTTTTGCTAATATTTATATCATCATTTTATAAGAAAATTTTATAATTTATCAAAATATTAAGCCGTACTTTGTTTCGCCAAATTCTATAATGAGATACGGGTTTCACTTATTTCAATCCCATAATATTTGGTTCAAAAAATATAAAATTTCATACTCATTCCTCAAATCCCAAGATATTGATTTTTCATATCCAAATAGCGAGGTGGGTACGAGAGAAAGGTACGAGTATCAAATTTAATTTTACCATTTTTAATTTCTATTTAAGCAATTAAATATATATATTTAATATTAAAAGAAATTTATGAACCTAAAATATATTAAAATAATAATACAATCAATATATTTAATTAAAATAAAATTATTGAATTAACATATTTTAAATTAAAAAAATTTATTTCAATACTGAACCAAACACATGATATGATATCAGATTTGACACCAGAAACCCATATCATTCTAACCTGATTCTTGATTGCAACCCGATACCACATCTTGAACCAAACGACCTTAAGAGATATAATCATCAATCAATCAACAATATCAATATTAAATCATTTATCTATTTTTCTAAAACTCCTAAATTTTAATTCAATAAAATTAAATTTCCTTTTATACATTCGAATTAATAGGGAAGATAATAAATATTTACAAGTCAATCTTATTTAGAATTTATTTATTTGAATTCTTTTGAATTAATAGGGAAGATAATGAATATTTAGAAATCAATCATATTTAGAATTTGTTCATTCCAATCATTTTGAATTAATAGAAAAGCTAATAAATATTTAGAAGTCAATCATATTTAGAAATTATTAAACAAATTTTTACCTTTTTTCTCAAATAACTTAAATCGTAATTTCCTATTTAAATTTGAAGTTCACTAAAAAATTGGAACTTCCTTACTTAGTTCCTATATTTAAAAAAATAAAATCCAAGTTTTTGTAGAATTAGAAATAAAATCCAAGTTTATATAGTGTATAAAATTCCCTTGTTTAGGTTTTATATTTTAGAATATAAAATCCAAGTTCATGTAGAATTAAAAATAAAATTCAAGTTTATATAGAATAAATTTTTTATTAAAATTTTTATTCAAAACTTAAAATAATTAAAACTTATTTCAACTTATTCAAAATAGAAAAAAAAAATTGCTACTAACATATTCGAAATGGAAAAGACTTATAATAATTAAACCTTATTTTAACTTATTCGAAATATAAGAAAAATAAGTTATTACTAACATATTCGAAATATAAAAGAAAATATAAATTAAAACAACTATATATATATATATATATGAAGATTATTCGAAAATGTATGATATTTTAACAATTTCCTGCATACAAACAGACGACAGACCTTCCACATACAAATCTTTAATATTGTTTACCGTAATATTTTTTTTATTTAATTTTACAAGCTCTTGAGTGTAAAGTTCTAAATTTTAGGCATGGCTATTAATATTAAAAATTATTTTAATTTATTCAAAATAAAAAAATTCTACTTACATATTCGAAACGATAAATACTTATAATAATTAAAACTTATTTTAATTTATTTGAAATACAAAAGAAAAATAAGTTGCTACTAATATATTCAAAATAGAAAAGAAATATAAATTTCAACAAGTATATATAAACTAGCTCTATAGCCCGTGCGAGGCACGAACATGATTTAACATTAATTATTATGTAATTTGTATACATGCTTGTGAAATGGAACATATTTTCTGTTACGAGAAGTTATTTTATCTGTGTATAGTCTTTGTTGTAAGTATGAATTTTTTTGTCATGTATATTTTATAACCCAAATGAGACACACATAATTTCAAAACTAATATGTACATGTCATATAATGGAAAAATATTTTATGGTGTGAGACACACTTTTTGAATTTTGTATCAGATGACTTATAGATGATTTTTGTAAAAGATGTACTTCAAAGTGTTCAAAATTTTGTTAAATTTCATAATTGTTACCGTATAGTATTGAAATTCATTATTTGACAAGATCATGTTTATCGGTTACGAAAAAATTGAGTTTATTTTTGTTAGTTACCTTAAATTTTTATATCTTTTATGCCATGCATGCATGTATGTATGTATTTATGTATATATATATGTATATATATGTCTGTATGTATGTATGTGTGTGTATGTACGTATGTATGTATGTATGTACAGAGGCGGATCTGGGGGGTCCAGGGGGCCTGGCCCCCCCTAAATTTCCAAATATGACTGAATTTTGTATGTTTAAATTCGAAGTTGGTACTATAGCCTAGATGGTTGTTAGTATTGTAGTTCTCCCTGGAAACCAAGGATCGAACCCATTCCCCAAATTCGTGTTTTGCTGTATTACCTTATATACCTCTTCAATTTTTACATTTTTTTTACATTTTTATATAAGTCCAACCATATAAATCCTGGAGAACAGGTAATGCATCATGGTGAACTGGTGATATATACAAATTATTCTTCAAATCTTATAGTTTTTTATTAATGGTTTTCAAACTTTCAAGTAAAATAAAAAAGTTTACGCATGAAAGTTTGGCACCAAATTTTTTTCGGATGTTACGCATGAAAGTTTGGCACGAAATTTTTTTCGGACCCCCCTAAAAAAGATTTCTGCGTCCGCCACTGTGTATGTATATAATGTATATATTTGAATTTTAAATGTGTGAAAATAAGTTATACGCTAATTAATTTAACATACGTACATGTGTATTGTGAACTTATAATCCAAATGTTATATGTATCTACCGTAAATAAGAATACAATATTTATTTTTCCGTTCGAATTTAAGTTTTTTCTACTATAAATGGAATAACTAAAATATGACATACAACATTAAGTGCGATAATAATAGATATATAAAAATATAAAATATTAAAATTGTAGTCTATATTTATAAAATACATATGTAATTATAAGTATAAATATAAGTTATTATTATACAATAATGGAGTCGTAATGAATATATAATTATTAGTAATTAGCAAGTTAAATGTAATTAATATATATTATTAAATTTGATATTTATTAGTACATATTTATGAGGGTTAATTAAGTAGTTTTAAATGAATAAATTGTCTCAATAAACCCCCTAGTTGCTCTATTATATATATAATAGATGAAGATTTTTCAAATATATATGATATTTAAATAATGCTCAGCATGCAAAGAGTAAGGAAAGACCATGGTCGTGGAGGTTAAAGGGGGCCGATAAACCCTTGATGTACAAATATTTAAAATTGTTTATCGTAACCTTTTTTATTTAATTTTGAAGGACGTTGGCTATTGAGTGTATGTAAAGATATTCAATACAATATTCTTTATATGTAGAGGTTTGCATCTGTCTATTTTTTTTATATTTAAATATTTTTCAATATTTAATTTTTTATTAGTATTGTATTTGACGGGAGGACGGCTCAAATTAAATTTTAAAATTATAATATATATTTTTATTGATATTGTGTTTGACGGGAGAGCGGATCAAGCTAAATCTTATCTAAATTTTAATAATTTTTATTAGTATCGTGTTTGACGGGAAGGGTGCACAAACTAAATTTTATCTAAATTTTAATAATTTTTTCATTAGAATTGTGTTTGACAGGAGGGCGGCTCCAACTAATTTTTATCTAAATCATTATAAATTATTAATAGTATTGTGTTTGACGGGAGAGCGGCTCAAACTAATTTTTATCTAAATTATAATATTAGTTTATATTAGAATTTATCTAATTAATCTTTTTTTATTAAAACAGGCTTCGGCCTAACAAAACCTCATAATTAGTATGAATATTATCGATTTATGAAGACGTGATATAAACTGGTATCATGAAGAATAATATACTCCATTTTGTTATATTATGTATAGTATAGCATGTGTCGGCCTAACAAAGTGTGACACAAAATGAGTAATAATTATGAATAATTTATTTTTATTGTTAGGAATATGTTGTAGGTTTGATGATAACTCAACAAAACACTCTAAGTAGATAAGTTAAATGATTTTGTAACCATCAAAATGATGGAGTAACTTATGTTTAAATAAGTTCGTCGCACATTCATGTATACTACAATGTCTCAGAAGTTTAGAAGTTGTTAAAAATTCCAATCATGTTGTCTATTAGTAAGATATGCAGAATAGGTTTGCTAAATTATAAATAGATGATGCATTGCAATTCTGCATAAGTGAAAGAGTGTCAACTGCTAAAGAAATGCTATCAACGGATAATCTGCAAAGCTCTCAATGGATGACTCAAGGCACCTTCAACGGATGATTCATAACGGACTCAACTGATAATGCTGAAGTCTCAAAGAACAATCAGATCTGAATAACAGTTGAAAGCGACTTGACAGTCACACGGGTTGATTGTATACAAATGGAATGTGGCAGCCTGTAATCAGGATTATGAAGATCAAGAAGCATTTTCCTTTTCCATGCAAAACAGGGACGTTCAAAGATGTTATATCTATCTGGATTGCATGGGACAAAGAAATGAAGAAACATGTGATAAGACCTAGATAATAGACGTATGTTTTGTCTTATCACACATGTAACTTGGTGATATATAAATCAAGTGTAGCAAAGAGTTAAAAGAATTAATTAAGACAATCAAGAACAAAAGAGTATTTGTAAGTTGTATCTTTAGTACTCTCAAATTCAGTTTGTAAAAACTTTTATAAGCAGCTGTGTGCTTTTGCATCAAAGAGATCTTCTACATTTATATATCTCTGGTGAAAAAATCAATCCACCAGAAAGTTTCTAAACACCCTTGTTTATTTACTTTGTGTTTGAATACTTGAATACTTCTTATCCGCAACTAGCTTATTCAAACACTGTTATATATATATATATATTCGTAAGAAGTTTTTAAATTTCCAAAAGAAACCATAATTCCATTCAACCCCCCATGTAATTTTGTAGTTAGATTGTTCAGGAATAACAATTGGTATCAGAGTAAGCTCTTGACACACTAAGAGTTTAAAGATCAAAGCAACTAACAACATGAGTAGGAAGGATGTTGGAGTGGAAATCCATTTTCTGGATAAAGACAACTATCACCACTGGAATATGAAAATGCACCTGCATCTCCTCTCTCAAGATGAAAGGTATGTTGATTGCATCGAGAAAGGTCCTCATGTTCCTCGAAGAGCTGCTATAGATGCTGATAGAGCTGTAGGCAATGAGCAAAGTATTCCAAGGCCACAATCTGAATGGACATATGAAGACATTGAGCAAGTGCACAAAGATAAAAAGGCTATGAACATTTTGTTCAATGATCTTGATAGCGATATATTTGACAATGTTATCAACTGTAAATATGCCAAGGATATTTGGGATACAATTCAAATAATATTTGATGGAACTAAACACGTGAGGGAAAACAAGATGTAACTTCTAATCCAGCAGTATGAGCACTTACATTGTGAAGATAGTGAATCTTTGAGTGACATTTTTAGTAGATTTCAAAAACTATTAAATGCACTGAAGCTGCATGAAAGAGTCTATCAGACAAAATATTCAAACCTGAAACTCCTTAGATCTCTACCAAAATATTGGAAGCCTATGACTGTCTCTCTTAGAAACTCTCAAGATTATAAGGAGTTTACTTTGAAAAGACTGTATGGCATTCTAAAAACTTATGAGCTTGAGTTGGAACAAGATGAACAGTTAGAGAAATGAAGGAAGAAGGGAGGATATCTTGCATTGGTAGCTGAACAAGAGAGTGAAAGAGATAAAAGTTGAAGCTGTGGAATCTGCACCAAGCTCAAGGATTTGTGAAGGCAAAGGAAAGGGGCTAATGGCTGAATATGAAGACCATCCTAGTCAGGATGAAAGGAGGACATAAATAAACATTTGGCTTTCCTATCAAGAAGATTTTCCAAGATCAAATTCAAAAAGAATTTTGGAGCAACCAAGTCAAATAGAAACATGGTGGATAAATCTAAATTCAAGTGTTTCAAATGTGGCTTGAGTGGTCATTTTGCCAATGAATGCAGAAAGCCTGATTATGAGAAAAAGAAGTTTGAGCTTGTGAATTACAAAAAGAAGTACTTTGAACTGCTCAAACAAAAGGAAAGGGCTCAAGAAAATGATTGGGCAACTGACGGGGTAGATGAGGATGTTGAAATAAGCTATGTCAACTTAGCCCTAATGGCCAAATCAGATGAAGCAGAAGTCAGTTCTTCAAGCAATCAGGTAATCACTACTAATCTAGCACACATTTCTAAATATGAGTGTAATGATGCAATAAACGACATGTCAGAATTATATCACTTATGTGTTACACTTAAATCACTCACTAAAGAAAACACAAAATTCAAGATAATAATCTATTTTTAAGTGAGAGAAATACTGTGTTAGAAACTCAATTTGTTGAGTTTGAGAAACTGAAGATAGAGTGTAAGATTGCAAAAGATGAATTGACTGAATCTTTGAAGAAAGAGGAAATTTTGAGAAAGCAGTTTGAACGAGAGCAAGAGGTAATCAAAGCTGGGAAGTCATCAAGGGATGTACATGTTCAAAATGCTAAAGTTCAAGGAATAGAGCCATTCTGTGAAGAATCCTGGAAAAAGAGCAAGGAGAAACTGGATCCTGAGTTGGTAGAAGGTGTATCAACGGATGTGGAGTCAGCGGATGATGAAGTTTATCCGTCGACAGCTAAAAAGGATAATCCGTCAAAAGACAAGGAACCACATCCGTCGATTGAAAAGAATTTTATTAGCAAAGCCAAGCTAGCTAAGCTAAACGAGAAATATGGATCAGTTTCCAAGAACTTTGCTACATGAGAACCAAACCAAGTCAAGGAGAACAAAAGAGTAAATGTGGGGCATCTGTCAATGAAGCAGTTGAGCGGGAGATTGGATAAAATTGAGGTCAAGGCAGACTCTAAAAGGAAGAACAACGGGAATGTGAAAGTAGGAATTAACAAATACAACAACTAAACAACTGACAAATATGCACCTAGAAAAATCTGTGTTAAGTGTGGCAGTGTTAATCATTTGTCTGTTAATTGCAAATCTGCTATACCTGCACCCATGTCTGCACCTCCCTCATTTCCCAACATGCCCACATTACCTATGAATGTCATGCCTATTATGCCTGCACAGAATTTGAATGCACAATTTGCTAATATGCCATTTGCACAAAATTCCTATTATGCTGCATTCAATATGCCACAAATGTCATTTAGCATGTCATACTAGAATAACATGTTTGCACAATCTATGCCATATCATGTTAATCAAAATGTGCATAATAATTCTATAATTGATCATGGGATTCATAGTCAATCTGTAGGACTAAGGTTGATCCTCAGTCACATAAGTATGATGGTGGGAAGCCTAGTAAACCTAAGAAAAAGGCTAACAAGGCAGGACCCAAGGAAACTTGGGTACCAAAATTAACTTGATTTGATTTTGATGTGTACAGGTTAACAGAAAAAATATTTTGTATCTGGATAGTGGTTGCTCAAGGCACATGACTGGAGATTCTACCATGCTCACTGAGTTTAAGGAGAGAGCTGGCCCAGGTATTACTTTTGGAGATGACATTAAAGGGTATACTGTGGGATATGACTTGATTTCTAAAGACAATGTCATCATTGAAGAAGTTGCCTTAGTTGATGGACTCAAGCACAATCTACTGAGTGTCAGTCATCTATGTGACAAATGCAACTCAATAACATTCAATTCAGAAGCCCGTGGTATTACAAATAAGAAGAATAACAATGTGGTTCTCACTGGAGTGAGAAAAGGAAATGTGTATCTAGCTGACTTCAACTCATCAAATTCAGAATCTGTTACTTGTCTTTTCAGCAAAGCAAGTCAAGATGAATGTTGGCTGTGGCACATGAAGTTGTCTCATCTGAACTTCAACACTATGAATGATTTAGTCAGGAAAGACCTAGTCAGAGGCATTCCTCAAGTTGAGTTCTAAAAATATTGACAGTGTGATGCTTGTCAGAAAGAAAAGTAAATCAAGGCATCATTCAAGAAGAAACTTGAATCTACAATTGAAGAACCACTGCAACTATTGCACATGGACTTATTTGGACCAGTCAATGTGTTGTCAATCTCAAAGAAAAGATATTGTCTAGTGATTGTGGATGATTTCTAAAAGTTCACTTGTACATATTTCCTTAAATCTAAAGATGAAGCTAGTGAAATCATTATCAATCATATAAGGCAAGTCAACAATCATCATGATCTCAAAGTTAGAAGAATCAAGAGTGATAATGGAACCGAGTTCAAGAATCTTGTAATGAGGTTGTTTTGTGAAGATAATGGGATCATGCATGAGTTTTCAGCAGCAAGGACTCTACAACAAAATGGAGTGGTGGAGAGAAAGAACATGTCTCTTATTGAAGCTGCAAGGACAATGATAGAAGAATCAAAGTTACCAACTTATTTTTGGGCAGAAGCTGTAAATACTGCATGCTACACTCAGAATATTTCTTTGGTCAATCAAGCAAAATACATGACTCCTTATCAGTTTTTCAAGAACAGGAAACCAACATTTAACTTTCTTCATATCTTTGGATGTAAATGATACATTCTAAGGAATCAAATAGATCAACATAGAAAGTTTAATGCCAAAGCTGATGAAGGCATATTTGTTGGATCTATTATGGGAAAAGCATATATAGTCTACAATCTTAGAACCAACATTGTTATGGGATCTGTACATGTTGTGTTTCATGATAAGAAGATTGAAGGACTGCAACATGAAGGTTTCCATGAAAGCCTCAAATTTGACAGTATTGGGATGAACTATGATGATGAAAGTGATCAAGAAATAATTTCTAAGAAAAATGCAGAACAGTCAGTAACAAATGAAGCACGAAATTCTACATCCGTCGAAAGATAAGGTGCATCATCCGTTGAGAGATAAACTGTATCATCCATCGAAAGGAAAAATTCAGCATCCGTTAAACCATCAATAGGAGTTGAAAGCCATTTTAGATCACACACAGAAAGGACCCCAATTTTAAGTCAAAGATCCACAAACTCAGGGGGTTTCTTATAATCAAAACTCAGTCACACATCATGATAACTATGAGGCCTCTTCATCTAGAGCCAATCTACCATAACAAAGGAAATGGACTAGAGATCACCCATTTGAACCAATTATTGGTGATGCATCTTCAAGAGTGCAAACAAGCAAAGTAATACAATAAGAATGTTTATACAAAAGCTTTGTCTCAGGAAGAGCCAAAGAAGGTAGAAAAAGTTTTGTTGGATCCTTATTGGGTATTAACCATGCAAGAGGAGCTAAACCAATTTGAAAGGAATAAAGTATGGAAGCTGGTACCCAAACCCTAAAGGCAAGAATTCTATTAACACCAAATGGGTATTCAGAAACAAGATGGTTGAGAATGGCATAGTTATAAGGAATAAAGCAAGATTGGTTGCTGAAGGCTATCTTCAACAAGAAGGGATAGATTTTGATGAAACCTTTGCTCATGTTGTAACACTTGAAGCTATCAGAATTTTTCTAGCCTATACAGCCCATGCCAATTTTCAAGGTCTATCAAATGGATGTCAAAAGTGCATTTCTGAATGGAGATTTGGAGGAGGAATTCTATGTAAGTTAGCCTCCTGGTTTTGAAGATCCCAACTTTCCAAAATATGTTTACTATCTTTTGAAAACACTATATGGATTGAAGCAAGCGTCTGGAGCCTGGTATGATACCTTGTCAAAGTTCCTTTTAGAAAATCATTTCACAAGAGGTACTGTTGACAAAACTCTTTTCTTTAGAAATGTTAATGGCTCTAGTATACTTGTTCAGGTTTATGTAGATGATATTATATTTGGCTCTGCAGATGAGAAACTTTGTAAAAAGTTTGCCAAACTGATGCAAAGTAAGTATGAAATGAGCATGATGGGAGAACTAACTTACTTTCTTGGGTTACAAGTTAATTAAGTTAGTGATGGAATATTAATTAGTCAAACCAAATATATTCATGATCTTTTAAAGAAGTTTGACTTAATGGATTGCACGTCTGCAAAAACTCTCATGGCCACTGCCACTAAACTTGAATTGAACACTACTGAAACATCTGTGGACATTTCAAGCTATAGAGGTATGGTTGGATCACTTTTATATTTAATTGCCAGTAGGCCAGATATAATATTTGCTACTTGTCTTTGTGCTAGATTTCAGGTTGATCCTAGAGAATCTCATTTAGTAGCTATTAAGAGAATTTTCAAATATCTCAAAGAAATAACAAAACTTGGCATTTGGTATCCTAGAGATTCTGGTTTTGATCTAATTGGTTATTTAGATCCACATTATGCAGGTTGTAAAATAGACAGAAAAAGCACTACAAGAACCTGTCAGATTTTAGGGAACAAGCTTGTGTCCCGGTTTAGTAAGAAACAGAACTCAGTTTCTACCTCTACAGCCGAAGCTGAATATATTATTGTTGGTAGCTGTTGTGCACAGATTTTATGGATGAAGAATCAACTATTGGATTATGGTGTACATATGGAAAAGATCCCAATCTTCTATAACAACACAAGTGCCATTGCCATCACTAAAAATCTTATGCGGTATTCAAGGACAAAGCACATAGGTATCAAGTACCACTTTATTAGAGAGCATGTTATGAATGGTACAGTGGAACTGCATTTTGTTCCAAGTGAGCAGAAACTTGCATACATCTTTACCAAGCCACTTGACGAGTCCACCTTCACTAGGTTGGTAAGTGACTTAGGTATGCTTAATTATTTCTAAGTTATTTTGATGTTTAAGCAATTTGTAATGCAGCCAAAAATAAGTTTGACTTTATTAAAAATACAAATCAGGATTTGCAAGTTATCAGATCCTGACATTGGCATCAAGATTTGCAAGTGGTCAAATCCTGACACCAAAATCAGGATTTGCTAAAGGTAAATACTGATAGCATTCAACGGATAAGGATTATCCATTGAAAGTTAAAATATTTCTGGGTACTTTATCTTTCAATGGATGAAGGTACATCATGCATCCGTTGAATTGATTCAATCTTAACCGTTAATTCCAAACCCTAGCCGTCGACTTTACTTACAGCGTGTATGTATCTGTCAATGAATAAATTTTGGAATTTCTATAGTCTGCTTTATTTTTAAACGGTTATTTTTGGAAAATTTCATTGGATACTTTATTTTATTTTAATCAATTATTAATCCTTTTCAGAGTTAGTATAAAATCCCAATTAATTTATGTATCTCTATGAATTACTTAACAACTTTTACTCTCTTCATCTCCATAAATCCCCTTTCTCTGCAACTGCTTACTAATCACAACAATGGCACCCGTAGTCAAGATTATGTCTCAATCTGGATTTGTATATGAGAAGAACAACTTTGTGGCACTGGTGGACAAGAACATTACTTCTTCTGAGTACTATCACAAGATGATAGACTTCATTCTGTTAGGAATATGTTGTGAACTTGATGATAAATTAAACAAAACACCTTAGTAGATTTAACTTAGTAAATTTTGTAGCACTCAATGGATGATCTAATATATTTCCAATGGATAAACCTTTCAGTCCCGACAGATGATAGATCAACATCCATCGAGTGAGTTGCTTATGTAATAATAAGATTTGTAGCACATTTCTGCAAACAACTTTGTGTAGATTCTATAGAAGTATATGAGTCATGTTGACTACTGGTGGATATGCAGAATAGGTTAATTAATTGTAAATATGAGATGTCATGTAATTCTGTATAAGTGAAATGGAGTCAAGTGACAAATAGCTACCCGACGGATGATCAACAAAGCTACCCGACGGATAATCAACAAAGCTACCCGACGGATGACAAACATGTACCCTACGGATGATCAAGTTCAAATATATGTTGAGAGTGACAACACAGTCACATGCGTTGGGTGTTTGCAAAAGGAATGTGGCAGCCTGTTAAGCAGGAATTTGAGAACAAAGAAGCATTATCATTTTCATGCAATTGTGAAGATATTCAAAGATGCTGGAATAGAGTAGTGAAACAACATGGAGTTAGACTTGAATATGTTTTGTTTTATTATCTTGTCTTATTATCATGTAAACTAAACTTATATATATATATATATGGTGAATACATTTTAATCCACCAGAAAGTTTTAAAAGATTGTGTTTTTATTACTTTGTGTTTTGATTTATTCAACTCTTTCATTCCGCACTCTGCAAATCAAACACTCATATATATTCAGTTATAACAGTTTTTAAATCTTGAAAAAGTAGCCATAATTACATTCAACCCCCCTTCTTTAATTTTTGTTGTATTGTTAGGGAATAATAATTGGTATCAGAGCAAGCTCTTGAAGTACAAAGAGTGTAAAGATCACAACAAATAACAAGATGAACAAGAAGGATGTTGGAGTCAAAATTCCATTTCTGGACAAAGATAATTATCACCACTGGAAGGTGAAAATGCACCTATATCTTCTTTCCCAAGATGAGGCCTATGTGTATTTTATAGAGAGAGGTCCTCATGTACCAATGAGAGCTGTAACCGGCAATGAACCATCTATTCCCAAACCTAGGCATGAATGGTCAGATCCTGATATTGAGCAAGTCGGGAAAGATAAGAAGGCCATGATCATTTTGTTCAATGGAGTTGATGGTGATATGTTTGATAACATCATTAACTGTAAAACAGCCAAAGAGGTTTGGGACACAATCCAGATTATCTGTGATGGTACTGAGCAAGTAAGGGAGAACAAGATGCAGCTATTGATTCAGCAATATGAGCATTTCCACTGTGAAGAAAGTGAGTCTCTCACTAATATTTTTAGTAGATTTCAAAAGCTACTAATGTGTCGCCCTCCAAACCCGGGTCAGAAGTTTGGGGTCCACACAGACACACATTATTAATAACCTGCTTATAACAATGATAAATATAATAATAATATGCAGTGACCCTACTTACCGACTACCACGGACCGCAACAGGTTAAAGTATGCACACAAGCCAAACACACACTTATATTACAAATCGTTCAAATCCCAACTATTCCAACTCAACATTGAGTATTAAACATTATTACAAACTTTTACAAACTCAAAATTATCCCAAAAGAAGTCTACTAGCTTAGCTCGATCAACCTGAACCCCTAGCTCTCGCGCTGGACTGGGGATCCTCGTTACCAACCTGTTCCTTCTTAACTGAAAAAGAACATAAACAACATCGCACAAATGAGCTAACTAGCTCAACAAGTCACAATGACAAAATTGAGAATAATGATCATCATGTGAAAATGGTTACGATATCAAGTGAACAATGAATTATGATTTAAAATTGGATATTATACTTTTATTTTAAAAACCAAGGTTAGACTGCTGATCAGTCACGCACTAACCCCGAGCAAAGCACACAGCACTGCTCTAACTATTGGATCCAAGGCACACATTGGCCTAACTTGACCATTATATGGTCTGACAACGAATCTGGTCCACAAATTTATAAAAACAATCCAATTCTAACATAATAACAGAATAAGCAGTAATAAACAATAAACAACATCATTAACAACATTGGACGTTCAATAATGAAAATGGTTTCAATCTGCATAGGGATCAATATGGCAGTTTCAATGCATGGATGCTAGGTAATGAAAGAGTTGGATAGCAAAGGAAATAATGTTTCAAGGATTTGGCCTTTCAAAGTATAGGATACAATGGTTTGAGTGTGTAAGCAATCTGATTCAGTGTTTGATATTTAGTTTGTATGTATTTGTAGAGCAGTATCGTATCTGGGTGCACAACAATCAATGGTTTAGAAAGAATAAGGTTTACGGCTCAAGATCAATAACTGGAACCAGGGTTTAGGCTTCAGTGCTTCAAAGCACTTGCAATATAAAATAGGGCTATCAATTACTACAATATTTCGAGAAAGTTCAGAACACTTGCCTGGTACTAGCTTACTATACTGCACTCGCTTTCAATCACCACTGTCTTACTCCTCGACTACCTGTTTCCCTTTCCTACGCCTTGCCTCTTCTGCTCATATATCATACGCATCTATCAATATTCAACTCGCACAATTCTATTCGACACATACTTCTATCTACCCTTCGTTTCACCCAAATCCGATTAACGGATTGAAAGTTACGCAATAAACAAGTAACATCGAATACATTGACCGACAGTTAACCAATCATATCACATATAGCACATAACACATCACATAATCAATGATATAACGTTTATTAAGAAGTCTCGGGTCATAAACAAGCTTTTGGATATTTAAAATGATTTTTAAAACATTTTTCGGAATTAAAAGAGACCGTTGAATCAATTTCGAAGTAGTAAACAGGGTTCGGTTGGCCAATTCTGGCTTCAAAACAATTTTATAATAATTATCGAGGCTTGAAAATAATTTAAAATAATATTTTAAAGCTCGAAACTATATTTTAAAATTTTTAAATCATTTTTAAATGATTAAATCTAATTAAATAATTAATTAAAATCAATTAATAATTAATTAGATCAATTAATCAATTAATTTCCGAATTAATTGACTAATTAATCAATTAAAAATTAACTGAAATTAATTAACTAATTAATTCAGATTTATTTTGAATTAAATATAATTTTTGGAATTAAAATAATAATTTTGGAATTTTTAGAAATTAAAATCGAATTTTTATAATAAAGATAAATAAGAAATATGATTTTTGAATATTTTTAAAACAGGAATCCAAAATTTGCAAGTTTTGGAAACCCCAGGGACCTAATTGTTTCTTCCCCGAAAGATAAGGTACTAAACTGTAACTTTACAGGGGGGTCGCCGGAAAAGTTTTGTCTCGCCGGAGAAGACGATCCCGGCGTCCTCACCCCACCAACACCTCTAGATACGATCTACACATCACCAGGAACTTATTCATGCAATGAAAACACATCAATCATCCCTCTTCTGGCCGGAAAATGACCAAGAACATTGCCGGTTTCCGGCGAACATCGAAAATCTTCAAAACACAACTCCTTTCGATTCACTAATCCTCTGTTAACGAGCTATATACCAATCGATTGCAAATTTTATAAGGAACATAATCCACTATAAATCAACAGCTAATAACCCCGAAATCAAAAAGCCCCAAATTTCAATTGAAAACATTCATACGGGCTATAAACCCTAATTTTAAACTTTCGAGAATTAAACCCACTTTTGAGCATGTTATTGAACTCTAAATCAGACGTATGACATATGAAAATCATCAGGAAAATAAGCTCTACAACATGTAAGCATCAAATCATACAAACAATCATCCGGACAAAAATTCATACTTTTAATAAAATTAATTCGAAAATAAATAATTTTTCAGAAAATAAACCTTGATTTCTGCAGTGATTTGGAACACAAAATCTGATAGAACACCTCAAGACCTTCGTTTTGAGTACTCGAGCTTTTCAAACGGACTCCGGTAACATCTCCGATTGTTGGTTTGATTCTCAGAAAGGTTTATGAATATATGAATTTTCTCTGGAAATTTATATAATTACTGACTGCAAATGATTTTTGATACGAAATAGAATACGGTAAAGGCTATTTATAATTACGGAAAATTAGTATCCCGTTGGATCATTCCGGATATAAAATGGTACGTTTATTTGTAAAAACTGATCCAAATAGTATCGGTTTTCGGGATAATTATCCAAATCAGTACAATTTGTACTGCGGTCTTGGTCTCAGCGCCTGGTTACACGTACTACGAGGTGATAATTGAGATAGTTTAATAAAAAGCTCCCATTTATCGAAAATACGAGTTTTATTGATTTATCGAGACGAATATTGTATCGAAAATGTTGCGCCGGGACCCGCGCAGGACAAATCGTACGCCGGATCGAAAAAGTCGAAACATGGAATATGCTCGGAATATTACAATTAGATTATGAAGGAGTTCTCGGAAGAGTTTCGGGTTCCAAAAACGTAACCACGGATGACGTCGGTTGGTTCCCGTTTTTATAAAATAGATTTTAAATACCCGGAAAAAGATTTTATGAGCCCGCAAGGGTTGGCTCAGTTGGTTAAAGAGAGGAAAATTGTTCTCTTGGTCACAGGTTCGAATTCCACGGGAGGGGAATTTATGATTATGCCTCCTTAGTCAGAGCCTGTCGCTTAAATGCGGTTTACCTTGGTTCGCGTGGTTTGCAGGCTATTGCGTGAGCCCGTAGGGTTTACCCAGTGCGCACCCAAAGGGTAGCGGCTGCGGGTTACCTACGATAAAAAAAAAAGATTTTATGAAATTCATATGATTCTTATAAATTTATAAATCAACATAAAAATAATTAGGAAGATATGACAATTATCTATATTTTATTTTGGACATATAAAAATTAAAATACTCAATTAATAATATTTTTAAACATCCCAACACATTTAACACTTAACAAATAATTCACAGAATAGATACCGAACACCTATAATAATTATTTATTAACAAAAATAATTACACGATATATCCCGGATATTACATCCTTCCCTCCTTAAAAGGATTCTGTCCTCAGAATCTCCTAAGAAAACAAACGAGGGTACTTTTCTCTCATATCACTTTCTAACTCCCAGGTTGACTCTTCAACCTTTGGGTTTCTCCATAACACTCTTACTAGCTTTACCACTTTATTCCTCAATACCTTCTCTCTTTCGTCTAGAATCTCTATCGGACTCTCTACATATGACAAATCTGCCTGAAGCTCTATTGGCTCATATTCTATTACATGCCTGGAATCTGGATTATACTTCTTAAGCATTGATACGTGAAAAACATTGTGAATGTTCTCCATGTGCGGAGGTAACACCAATTCGTAAGCTACTTTTCCAACGCGCTTTAGAATCTCAAAAGGTCCGACATATCTTGGGCTTAACTTTCCTTTCTTTCCAAATCTCGTTAATCCCTTCCATGGTGATACTTTCAGTAATACCAAGCTTCCTTCTTCGAATTCCATGTCTTTCCTTGACTGGTCTGCATATTTCCTTTGACGGTCCTGTGCGGCTATCAATCTCTTCTTGATAATTCCAACCACTTCCTTTGTCTGCTGTACTAGTTCAGGTCCAAGTATTTTGCGTTCTCCTACTTCATCCCAATATACTGGAGATCTGCATTTGCGTCCATAAAGGGCTTCATAGGGTGGCATCCCAATACTGGCGTGATAACTGTTGTTATAAGTAAACTCTACCAGAGATAAATGCTCGTCCCGACTTCCTTTGAAATCAATAGCACAAACACGTAACATGTCCTCGATTGTCTGGATCGTTCTTTCACTTTGGCCATCCGTCCGTGGGTGGTAAGCTGTACTCATATTCAGTCTTGTTCCCAAACATTCTTGAAAACTTTTCCGAAATCTTGAATTAAATCTTGGATCTCGATCAAATATGATAGACACCGGGACTCCGTGACGAACTACAATTTCCTTCAGGTACATATGGACCAACTTGTCGAGCGAAAATCTTTTATTTATAGGCAGAAAATGAGCTGACTTGGTAAGTCTATCCACTATAACCCAAATGGCATCATGATTAGCCCTTGTCCTTGGTAATCCAACGATGAAATCCATGGCAATATGTTCCCACTTCCACTCTGGAATCTCCAATGGCTGTAGCAATCCACTTGGTCTCTGATGCTCGGCTTTAACTCTCTAACATGTATAACATCTGCTAACCCATTCCGTAATTTCCCTCTTCATGTCTGGCCACCAATAATTCTCCTTTAAATCTCTGTACATTTTGGTACTTCCTGGATGGATTGAATACCTTGAATTATATACTTCCTGTAAAATTTCATTCTTCAGCTCCGTCACCGGGGGAATCCAAATTCTTGAAGAAAACCTAAGAATACCTTGATCATCCTTCTGCGTGCATAATTCCTCATCTACCAAATGATTTATATATTGATCCATTACATCTTCTTGACACTTCTTTATTTTCCCTAGCAACTCCGGCTGAAAAGTCATACTGTACACTTTTGATTCATCAGGCTTGTAAACTTTAATCTCCAATTCCAATTTCTGAAATTCCATATATATCTCTTCGGGTACTGATAATACATTTAACTTTTCTTTCCGACTCAACGCGTCTGCTACAACGTTTGCTTTACCGGGATGATAATTAATCGAGCAGTCGTAATCCTTGATCAATTCTAAACATCTCCTTTGCCTCATATTAAGCTCCTTCTATGTAAATATGTACTTCAAACTTTTGTGATCCGTGTAAATCTCACACTTTTCTCCATACAGATAATGTCTGCAAATCTTCAAAGCGAAAACTATGGCTGCTAGCTCCAAATCATGAGTAGGATATTTCTGTTCGTGTGGTTTCAATTGCCTTGACGCATACACAATCACTTTATCATGCTGCATCAGAACACATCCTAGTCCCTTATGAGAAGCATCGCTATAAATTACGAAATTCCCTTGATCGTCTGGAAGTGACAAAACAGGTGCCGTGATTAATCGTTGCTTCAATTCCTGAAAACTTCCTTCGCACTTGTCGTTCCATATAAACTTTTCATTCTTTCGTGTAAGCTTTGTCAATGATGTTGCAATCCTTGAAATTTTTTGAACGAATCGACGATAATATCCCGCTAATCCCAAGAAACTTCTTACCTCGGTGGGTGTTCTCGGTCTTTCCCAATTTGTAATGGCCTCAATCTTTGCTGGATCCACTTTGATCCCTTCATTACTGACTATATGTCCTAAGAACTGAACCTCCTGTAACCAAAACTCACACTTCGAGAATTTAGCATATAACTTCTTTTTCCTTAAAATCTCCAAAGCTATTTTTAAATGTTTCGTATGATCCTCCCCCGTCTTTGAATAAATCAAAATATCGTCTATAAATACAATAACGAACTTGCCCAAGTATTTCTTGAAGATTCTATTCATCAGGTCCATAAACGTTGCCGGGGCATTGGTTAATCCAAAAGACATCACTAAAAATTCGTAATGTCCATACCTTGTTCTGAAAGCTGTCTTCGATATATCTTCTGGCTTAATCTTCAGTTGATGATATCCCGATCTTAAGTCAATCTTGGAGAAAAACTTGGCTCCCTTGAATTGGTCAAATAGATCGTCAATTCTGGGTAACGGATACCTGTTCTTGATTATAAGCTTGTTGAGCTCTCTATAGTCGATGCACAGTCTCATACTTCCATCTTTCTTCTTGACAAATAATACCGGGGCTCCCCACGGGGATACACTAGGTCTGATTACTCCTTTTTCTAATAGCTCTTACAATTGCTTCGCTAGCTCTTTCATCTCAACGGGCGCCATTCTATACGGGGCCTTGGATACCGGTTCTGTTCCAGGTGCCAAGTCGATTGCAAACTCAATTTCTCTATCTGGAGGAAGTCCTGGTAACTCATCGAGAAACACGTCTGGAAATTCATTCACTACTGGAATATCTTCAAGTCTTGCTGGCTCCTGACTTCTGTCAATCACATATGCCACGAAATGCTCACATCCTTGCCGTAATAACTTCTTGGCTTGAATCATCGTTAAGAATTTCTTTACCTACTTCTTGCCCTTGAACGTTACTATTCTTTCATCTGGTGCCTTCACCATTACCTTCTTATTTCGACAATCTATCTGGGCATCGTGCTTAGATAACCAATCCATTCCTAAGATAACGTCAAATTCTCCTAACTTAAATGGTATCAAATCTACACAAAACTTACTACCAGAAATCTCAATCTCACAATTCCCACAAACTTGATTAACAGATACACATTCCTGATTTTCTAATTCCACAATCATTATTTCATTTAAATACTCAACTGGACAATTTAACTTACTAACAAGGTCTTGTGAAACAAACGATCGAGTTGCTCCCGAATCTATTAACACTTTGGCACATAAAGAATTCACATTAAGCGTACCTGCCACGACATCCGTATCCTGGATAGCATCCTTCACAGACATGTCAAAAACTCTAGCCCTTGGAGTCTCATTCACTGCTGGAGTAGATCCCATGATCCTTAATGCATTACTGACTGGGGCTGGTGTCTTGCAATCCCTGGCTATATGTCCTGGCTTCCCACATTTGAAGCACGTAAATCCAATGGCTGGAACCTTCACTGCTGGATTCCGAATAGGCTGATCCTTATTTTCTGGCTCTCTTGCTGGTTGATTTCGGTACTCCCTTGAATAGTGCCCATTCTGATTGCACTTGAAACAAACTACATTCAACTTATTACAAACTCCTCCATGTTTCTTTCCACATACCTGATAATCTGGAAAAGTTAACCTCAACTGATTCAGTTGATTCGCATTAACTGGACGGTTGCCCTGGCTTTCGTCGCCTGCATTTTGTCTCTTGAAATTAAAATTTCTTCCTGACTAAAACTTGCCCTTCTTAAAATTTGGAAACTTCCCTGGTTGTGACTGACCTTCATTCCCTTCAAATTTTCTTTTCTTGCTTTCTTTCTCTTTTTGTGACATCTCACTCTCTGTTTCTGCGATCATAGCCTTCTGTACAACTCCTGCATAGGTATCCAATTCAAAAATGGCTACCTTCCCTCTGATCCATGGTTTCAAACCTTGCTGGAATCTTTTAGCCTTCTTCCTGTCAGTATCCACATATGACGGCACATACCTTGACAATTCCTCAAACTTACTCTCATAATCTGTCACCGACATGTTTCCTTGCTTTAGTTCTAAAAACTTCAACTCCATCTGATCCTGGACAAACTGAGGAAAATACTTTTCAAAAACAATTCCTTAAACCTCTCCCAAGTAATAATATCTGTACCTTCCAATGTCTTCACCATCTCCCACCAATAGGTGGCCTCATTCTTCAAATAGTAACTTGCAAACTCAACCTTCTATTCGTCCTTTACTTTTACTAAGGCAATTGCCTTCTATATCTCCTTTAACCAAACATTTGCTTCGATCGGTTCTAAGGAACCTTTGAATTCTGGTGGGTTTACTGCCTGAAAAGTTTTGAAAATTACCTGGGGATTGGCCTGTCTTTGCTGTTGTTGTGCCAGGTGAACTGTTTGTTGGGCCAAGATTTGAAGAATCTGGGCTATTGTTGGGTCTATAGATCCTGGGTTTGCATTCTGGTTTGTATCATCTTGGTTGTTATTATTGTTGTTGTTGGTTTCTTCATTCTGGGTGTTGGTGCAGGTATTTCTTCTGGGAGGCATTTTTCTGTAAAGAATCAAACAACTTATTTAGCTTTTAAATCAAATTTTTTGTATAAAAAAAGTTTTGTAAAACAGAAATATCTCTTTTTGAAAACGGTTGTAACAGTTGAACTAAGTAAATTGCATGCTTCTTTACAGAATATAAACAGTTATGGAAAACAGGGTACATGGTATCACAGGGGTATAACTGGTGCAATAAATAAGGTAAAGTAAAACAGGTGCAGTAAAGTAAATGACAGTGTTGGAAAGGAAAAAGGTACTGATATATATATAGATCAAAAGTTTTGGGTAGTACAAGCGTAAAGACGCTTCGGAAGTGAAAGCAAAAGGGTACAACAACCTACTCACTAGTCAGCATAGCTAGTCTATAAATACAACCCAAAAGTCTATTGATACACACTACACACTACTGTACATAATACATAACCATAATAACACTGCTCAGCATCTCTGTCTCTGGATCTCTGACTCATGGCAAGTCTGGACCTCCAATCTCCTCAAGCTCCTCTATAACCCACTTAGCCCACTCCACTAGGAAATCAGGGGTGATGTCCTCATGTGTAGCCTCAGCAATCCTCACAACAGCTGCTCTACGAAACACCTGAAGCCTCTCTCTAAGTTGCCTCTCACCACTCCCAACCTCTCTAGTACGCATGATATGTAGTAACTCCTGAATCTGACCCTGTAGGAATCGCTGCTCCACAAGGCAAGCCTCAAACTGATGATATGGGACAGGATAAGAAGAGAACTGGAAAGGTACTCCTGTAACTGAATGACCAATAAAGCCTGAATCAGCAGGTGGGGGTCCTCTGATAGGTGGCCTCATGCCTGGGGGTGGAATAGCCTGCAGTGGTACGGGCTGCAACACGGGTGGAGGTAAAATAACCAACACTGGTGGAACAATGGGACGTGGATCTGAAGATGGTACTCCAACTGAAGGCTCTGAGTGATCCGCTGATACGGGGATAAAAGAGTCGGCCATCGCCGCTATCTGAAATCATATCGCAATATAAGAATCTCGAACCACGACGCGAATCATACTAATACTTGTTATACCGTAGCACTCAACCTCTCGACGTTCTATCTTTCTATTCTTTACTTCTAATCCTAACCCTCTACCCATTCCCGTCAATCTAGGCTTGTAACAGTGACTTATAACCTGTAGCTCTGATACCAAACCTGTGGCGCCCTCCAAACCCGGGTCAGAAGTTTGGGGTCCACACACACACACCTTATTAATAACCTGCTTATAACAATGATAAATGTAATAATAATATGCAGTGACCCTACTTACCGACTACCACGGACCGCAATAGGTTAAAGTATGCACACAAGCCAAACACACACTGATATTACAAATCGTTCAAATCCCAACTATTCCAACTCAACATTGAGTATTAAATATTATTACAAACTTTTACAAACTCAAAATTATCCTAAAAGAAGCCTACTAGCTTAGCTCGATCAACCCGAACCCCTAGCTCTCGCGCTGGACTGGGGATCCTCGTTACCAACCTGTTCCTTCTTAACTGGAAAAGAACATAAACAACATCGCACAAATGAGCTAACTAGCTCAGCAAGTCACAATGATAAAACTGAGAATAATGATCATCATGTGAAAATGGTTACGATATCAAGTGAACAATGAATTATAATTTAGAATTGGATATTATACTTTTTAAAAAAAAACCAAGGTTAGGCTGCTGATCAGTCACGCACTAACCCCGAGCAAAGCACACAACACTGCTCTAACTATTGGATCCAAGGCACATATTGGCCTAACTTGACCATTATATGGTCTGACCATGAATCTGGTCCACAAATTTATAAAAACAATCCAATTCTAACATAATAACAGAATAAGCAGTAATAAACAATAAACAACATCATTAACAATATTGGACGTTCAATAATGAAAATGGTTTCAATATGCATAGGGATCAATATGGCAGTTTCAATGCATGCATGCTAGGTAATGAAAGAGTTGGATAGCAAAGGAAATAATGTTTCAAGGATTTGGCCTTTCAAAGTATAGGATACAATGGTTTGAGTGTGTAAGCAATCTGATTCAGTGTTTGATATTTAGTTTGTATGTATTTGTAGAGCAGTATCGTATCTGGGTGCACAACAATCAATGGTTTAGAAAGAATAAGGTTTACGGCTCAAGATCAATAACTGGAACCAGGGTTTAGGGTTCAGTGCTTCAAAGCACTTGCAATATAAAATAGGGCTATCAATTACTACAATATTTCGAGAAAGTTCAGAACACTTGCCTGGTACTAGCTTACTATACTGCACTCGCTTTCAATCACCACTGTCTTACTCCTCGACTACCTGTTTCCCTTTCCTACGCCTTGCCTCTTCTGCTCATATATCATAAGCATCTATCAATATTCAACTCGCACAATTCTATTCGACACATACTTCTATCTACCCTTCGTTTCACCCAAATCCGATTAACGGATTGAAAGTTACGCAATAAACAAGTAACATCGAATACATTGACCGACAGTTAACCAATCATATCACATATAGCACATAACACATCACATAATCAATGATATAACGTTTATTAAGAAGTCTCGGGTCATAAACAAGCTTTTGGATATTTAAAATGATTTTTAAAACATTTTTCGGAATTAAAAGAGACCGTTGAATCAATTTTGAAGTAGTAAACAGGGTTCGGTTGGCCAATTCTGGCTTCAAAACAATTTTATAATAATTATCGAGCCTTGAAAATAATTTAAAATAATATTTTAAAGCTCGAAACTATTTTTCAGAATTTTTAAATGATTAAATCTAATTAAATAATTAATTAAAATCAATTAATAATTAATTAGATCAATTAATCAATTAATTTTCGAATTAATTGACTAATTAATCAATTAAAAATTAACTGAAATTAATTAACTAATTAATTCAAATTAATTTTTGAATTAAATATAATTTTTGGAATTAAAATAATAATTTTTGGAATTTTCAGAAATTAAAATCGAATTTTTATAATAAAAATAAATAGGAAAAATGATTTTTGAATATTTTTAAAACAGGAATCCAAAATTTGCAAGTTTTGGAAATCTCAGGGACCTAACTGTTTCTTCCCCAAAAGATAAGGTACTAAACTATAACTTTACAGGGGGGTCGCTGGAAAAGTTCTGTCTCGCCTGAGAAGACGATCCCGGCGTCCTCACCCCACCAACACCTCCAGATACGATCTACACATCACCAGGAACTTATTCATGCAATCAAAACACATCAATCATCCCTGTTCTGGCCGGAAATGACCAAGAACATTACCGGTTTCCGGCGAACATCGAAAATCTTCAAAACACAACTCCCTTCGATTCACTAATCCTCTGTTAACGAGCTATATACCAATCAATTGTAAATTTTATAAGGAACATAATCCACTATAAATGAACAGTTAATAACCCCTAAATCAAAAACGCCCAAATTTCAATTGAAAACATTCATACGGGCTATAAACCCTAATTTTAAAATTTGAGAATTAAACCCACTTTTGAGCATGTTATTGAACTCCAAATCAGACATATGACACATGAAAATCATCAGGAAAACAAGCTCTACAACATGCAAGCATCAAATCATACAAACAATCATCCGGACAAAAAATCATACTTTTAATAAAATTAATTTGAAAATAAATAATTTTTCATAAAATAAACCTCGATTTCTGCAGTGATTTGGAACACGGAATCTGATAGAACACCTCAAGACCTTCGTTTTGAGTACTCGAGCTTTTCAAACGGACTCCGGTAACACCTCCGATTGTTGGTTTGATTCTCAGAAAGGTTTATGAATATATGAATTTTCTCTGAAAATTTATATAATTACTGACTACAAATGATTTTTGATACGAAATAGAATACGGTAAAGGCTATTTATAATTACGGAAAATTAGTATCCCGCTGGATCATTCCGGATATAAAACGGTACGTTTATTTGTAAAAACTGATCCAAACGGTATCGGTTTTCGGGATAATTATCCAAATCAGTACAATTTGTACAACGACCTTGGTCTCAGCGCCTGGTTACACGTACTATGAGGTGATAATTGGGATAGTTTAATAAAAAGCTCCCATTTATCGAAAATACGAGTTTTATTGATTTACCGAGATAAATATTGTATCGAAAATATTGCGCCGGGACCCGCGCAGGACAAACCGTACGCCGGATCGAAAAAGTCGAAACATGGAATATGCTCGGAATATTACAATTAGGTTAGGAAGGAGTTCTCGGAAGAGTTTCGGGTTCCAAAAACATAACCACGGATGACGTCGGTTGGTTCCCGTTTTTATAAAATAGATTTTAAATACCCGGAAAAAGATTTTATGAAATTCATATGATTCCTATAAATTTATAAATCAACATAAAAATAATTCGGAAGATATGACAATTGTCTATATTTTATTTTGGACATATAAAAATTAAAATACTCAATTAATAATATTTTTAAACGTCCCAACACATTTAACACTTAACAAATAATTCACAGAATAGATACCGAACACCTATAATAATTATTTATTAGCAAAAATAATTACACGATATATCCCGGATATTACAACTAAATGCTCTGAAGTTGCATGGAAGAGTCTATCAAACAAAAGACTCTAACCTCAAGTTCCTTAGATCTCTTCCAAAAGAGTGGAAGCCAATGACAGTTTCATTGAGAAATTCTTAGGATTACAAGGAGTTCACCTTGGTGAGACTGTATGGCATCCTAAAAACTTATGAGCCTGAAATTGACCAAGATGAGAGGATGGAGAAAGGAAGGAAGAAAGGAGGGTTCATAGCACTGGTTGCTAAGTTAGAGAAAGAGAAAGAGATGAAGGTAGAAGTTGTTGAGTCTACATCAAAGGTTTGTGAAAGCAAGGGTAAAGGGCTGGTAGTTGAAAATGAAGATCAGTTGAGTCAAGATGACATGGATGATATTGATGAGCATTTAGCATTCCTATCCAGAAGATTTGCCAAGCTCAAGTTTAAAAATAATTTTGGAGCAGCCAAGCCAAGTAGAAATATGGTGGATAAATCCAAATTCAAATGTTTCAAATGTGGCTTGGCAGGGCATTTTGCCAATGAATGTAGAAAGTTAGATTCTAGCAAGAAGAAGTTTGAGCCTGTTGATTATAAACAGAAATATTTTGAGTTGCTCAAGCAAAAGGAAAGGGCTTTCATTACACAAGAAAATGAATGGGCAACTGATGGATTGGATGAAGATGAAGAAACAAGCTATGTCAAACTAGCCCTAATGGCCAAGTCTGATAAAACAGAAACAAGTTCTTCAAGTAATCAGGTAATCACCACTAACCTAGCACATTTATCTAAAGCTGAGTGTAATGATACAATCAATGACATGTCCACAGAATTATATCACTTGCGTGTTACACTTAAGTCCCTCACTAAGGAAAATGCTAAAATTAAAGAAAATAATTTGTTTTTAAGTGAGAGGAATAATGTGCTAGAGTCTCAGTTTATTGAATTTGAAAAATTGAAAATTGAGTGTAAGATTGCTAAGGATGAATTAACTGATTCCTTGAAGAAAGAAGTGATTTTAAAGAAGCAGCTTGAATGAGAACATGAAGTGATTAAGGCATGGAAATCATCCAGAGATGTCCATGCTCAAATCACTAAAGTTCAAGGTATTGAGTCCTTTTGTGATGCAGCCTGGAAGAAGAGTAAGGAGAAGTTGGAATCCAATTTAGTTGGAAGATTGTTAATAGATGTGGACTCGACGGATGATGAAAATCCTTCGTCGGATAATCAAAAGGATTATCCATCGAGTGACAAAGAGCCACATCTGTCGGTTGTGAGTAAACCTGTGAGCAAAGCTAAGCTAGCCAAGTTAAATGAAAAATATGGCTCAGTTTCTAAGAACTTTATTACAGGAGAATCAAGTCAAATCAGGAAGGAAAAGAAAGTTAATATTGGTCATCTGTCCATCAAGTAATTGAATGACAAATTAGAAAAGATTGGGGTTAAAACAGAAGCTAAAAAGAAAAACAATAGAAATGGGAAAGTAGGAATTAACAAACATAACAACTACACACCTGATAAATATGCACCCAGAAAATCTGTGTTAAGTATGGCAGTGTTAATCATTTGTCTATTAATTGCAAGCTTGCTATGCCTACTTCCATGTCTGCACCCTCTTCTTTTCCCAACATGCATGCCATGCCTATGAATGTTGTGTCTGCTCAGAATATGAATGCACAATTTACTAATATGCCATTTGCACCTAATCCTTATTATGTTGCATTTAGTATGCCTCAAATGCCATTTAGCATGCCTTACTGGAATAACATCTTTGCAAATAGCATGCCTTTTCCTGTCAATCAAATTGTGCATGCCAATTCTATTTTAATGACTGGTTTCAAAGGTCCAACTCAGATGACTAAGGATGAATAAAAAATTCCCAAGTCAAATAAGATCAAACCTAATAAACCAAAGAAGAAAGCTAACAAGGCAGGACCCAAGGAAACTTGGGTACCAAAATCAACTTGATTTGATTTTGATGTGTGCAGGGAAACAGAAAGAATCTTTGGTATCCGGATAGTGGTTGCTCAAGGCACATGACTGGAGATTCTACCCTGCTCACTGAGTTCAAGGAAAGAGCTGGACCAAGTATTACTTTTGGAGATGACAACAAGGGTTATATTGTGGGATATGGCTTGATTTCAAAAGATAATGTCATCATTGAAGAGGTTGCCCTAATGGATGGTTTCAAGCACAATCTGTTGAGCATCAACCAGCTTTGTGATAAGGGCAACTTAGTAACCTTCAATTCAGAAGCCTGTGTTGTTACAAACAAAAAGAGCAACAAAGTGGTTCTCATTGGAGTGAGAAAAGGAAATGTGTATCTAGCTGACTTCAACTCATCTAATGTAGAATCTGTCACTTGTCTTCTCAGTAAAGCAAGTCAAGATGAAAGTTGGCTATGGCACAAAAAGTTGTCCCATCTAAACTTCAAGACCATGAATGAGCTTGTCAAGAAAGAACTGGTTAGAGGTATTCCTCAAGTGGAGTTTACTAAGGATGAATTGTGTGATGCCTGCCAGAAAGGAAAGCAGATCAAAGCATCATTCAGAAAGAAGCTTGATTCAACAATTGAAGAACCTTTGCAATTGTTACACATGGATTTGTTTGGACTAGTCAATGTGTTGTCTATCTCAAGGAAAAGATTTTCCCTAGTAATTGTGGTTGATTTCTCAAAGTTCTCTTGGACACATTTCTTAAAGTCCAAAGATGTGGCTAGTGAAATCATCATCAATCACATAAGGCAAGTCAACAATCATCCTGATTTTAAAGTAAGAAGAATCAGGAGTGACAATGGAACTGAGTTCAAGAATTTTATGATGAGATCATTTTGTGAAGGAAATGGGATTATGTATGAGTTTTCTGCAGCAAGAACTCCACAACAAAATGGAGTAGTAGAAAGAAAGAACAGATCCCTTATTGAAGCTGCAAGGACAATGCTTGAAGAATCAAAGTTACCAACTTATTTTTGGGCTGAAGCTGTGAATACTGCCTGCTACACTCAGAATATTTCCTTGGTTAATCAAGCAAAGTGTATGACACCCTACCAATTGTCCAAGAATATGAAGCCAACTCTAAATTTTCTTCATGTCTTTGGCTGCAAATGTTATATCTTAAGGAATCAAACTGATCAACATGGGAAGTTTGATACTAAAGCAGATGAAGGATTTTTTGTTGGATATGCTATGGGAAAGGCATATAGAGTCTACAATCTAAGAACCAACATTGTTATGGAATTAGTACATGTTATGTTTGATGAAAAAAAGATTGAAGGACTACAAGATGGAGATTTTCATGACAGCCTCAAGTTTGATAATGTGGAGATGTTTAGTGATGACAGTGATGATGAAAGCGATCAAGAAACAGTGAATAAGGATAATACAGGAAAAATCTACAACTAATGAAGCACATAACTCAACATCTGTCGAGTTACAAAATGCTTCATCCGTTAGGAGACAATCTGCCTTATCCGTCAGGAGACAATTAGCTTCATCCGTCGGGACACAAAGTGCATCATCCGTCGGAACATTAAAAGAAGCTGAAAGTCATAATATATCACCTACAGAAAGTTCCCCTTTCTCAAATCAAAGATTCACAAACTCAAGGGGAGTTTCTCATAATCAAAACTCAGTCACACATCAAGACAATAATGAGGCCTCTTCATCTAGAGCTAATCTGCCTCAACAAAGAAGATAAACTAAAGATCACCCTTTTGAGCTCATCATTAGTGATGCATCTTCTAGAGTTCAAATAAGGAGAGCAACTCAAGAAGAATGTTTATATAGCAGTTTCCTATCTAAGGAAGAACCAAAGAAAGTAGAAGAAACTTTGTTGGATCCTGATTGGATTTTAGCTATACAAGAGGAGCTAAACCAATTTGAAAGGAACAAGGTATGGAAGTTGGTACCCAAACCTAAAGGAAAGAATCCAATTGACACCAAGTGGGTATTCAGAAACAAGATGGATGATAATGGCATAGTGGTCAGGAACAAAGCTAGATTGGTTGCTAAGGGCTATTGTCAACAAGAAGGAATAGATTTTGATGAAACCTTTGCTCCTGTTGCAAGATTTGAAGCCACCAAAATTTTCTTAGCCTATGCAGCTCATGCCAATTTCAAGGTCTATCAAATGGATGTCAAAAGTGCCTTTCTGAATGGAGATTTGGAGGAGGAAGTCTATGTTAGTCAGCCTCCTGGTTTTGAAGATCTAAATTTTCCAGAATATGTCTACTATCTTTTGAAGGCACTTTATGGACTAAAGCAAGCACCTAGAGCCCGGTATGACACTTTATCAAAGTTTTTTTTTGGAAAATCACTTCACAAGAGGTACTGTTGATAAAACTTTATTCTTTAGAAATGTTAATGGCTCTAGTATACTTGTTCAAATCTATGTAGATGATATTATATTTGGCTTTACAGATGAAAAACTTTGTAAAAAGTTTGCCAAATTGCTACAAAGTAAGTATGAAATGAACATGATGGGAGAACTAACTTACTTTCTTGGTTTACAAGTTAAGCAAGTTAGTGATGGAATATTCATTAGTCAAACTAAATATATTCATGATCTTTTAAAGAAGTTTGATCTAATGGATTGCACATCTGCAAAAACTCCCATGGCCACTGCAACTAAGCTTGAATTAAACACTACTGAAAAGTCTGTGGATATTTCAAGCTACAGAGGCATGGTTGGCTCACTTCTGTACTTAACAGCTAGTAGGCCAGATATAATATTTGCTACTTGTCTTTGTGCTAGATTTCAGGTTGATCCTAGAGAATCTCACTTAGTAGCTATTAAGAGAATTTTCAGATATATCAAGGGAACACCAAAACTTGGCATTTGGTACCCTAGAGATTCTGGTTTTGATCTAACTGGTTATTCAGATGCAGATTATGCAGGATGTAAAATAGACATAAAAAGTACAACAGGAACCTGTCAATTTCTAGGGAACAAGCTTGTGTCCCGGTTCAGTAAAAAGCAAAATTCAGTTTCTACTTCTACAGCTGAAGCTGAATATATTGCTGCTGGTAGTTGTTGTGCACATATTTTATGGATGAAAAACCAATTGCTGGACTATGTTCTATAAGTGGATAGAATTCCCATTTTCTGTGATAACATAAGTGCAATTGCCATCACTGAAAATCCAGTATAAAATTCAAGAACAAAGCACATAGACATCAAGTACCACTTCATTAGGGAACATGTGATGAATGGTATTGTGGAACTTCATTTTGTTCCAAGTGAAAAGCAACTTGCAGATATCTTTACCAAGCCACTTGATGAATCCACCTTTTCAAGGTTGGTAAGTGAGTTAGGTATGCTTAAATATTCTTAAATTAATTCAGATATTTTTGCAAGTTATAATGCAACCAGAAACTTAATTGATTTTTCTGTAATGGATAAAATTTTGGCTAAGTCAAAATTTACATCACGATGGATGTTCATTATCCATCGAGTTTGATCATCCGTCGGAATATTATTAATTAATAAAAATAAATTACTTTTCTGGATTATTTTATAACCCGACAGATAATTGATTTATCCTCATCCGTCGAATAGTCTCAATCTTAGCCGTTAAAACTCTGAACATTATCCATCGAGTATACTTACAGTTTGTAAGTATAACACGACGGATAAGTGACATAATTTTTTACAGTTTATTTATTTTTAAACGGCTATTTTGGGCTATTTTGATTGGTTACTTTACTTCACTTTATTATGTTTGACAGTTTATTTCTAAGATAGTATAAAAGTAGAATTCATTTTTATTTTACTCTTTTATCATTCTCAAATCAATTGCTCTAACTTCCTTTCTTCTCCAAAAGCAAATATTCTCTCTGCAAATTTCTCATTTTCTAACAATGGCACCAGTAGTCAAAATCATGTCTCAATCTGGATATATCTATGAAAAGAACAACTTTGTAGCTCTTGTGAATAAGGAGATTCCTCAGTCTGGAGACTTTCACAAGATGATGGATTTTGTGAAAAACTGTAAACTCAGTTATGCTATGCTGGAATCACCCACAATCTACTGTGAAGTTGTGGAGGAGATATGGACAACTACCGTGTACAACTCATCTGACAAAACCATAATTTTTACACCTAAAGGTAAGCAGTTTTGCATCAATAGTGACATTGTCAAAGCATGCTTTAGGATTCCAGATAACACTGCTACTGTTCCACACACAGATATTGATATAGTTAACATGCTAAATTCTATGGGCTATACACTTTCTACTTCTAAGTTAAGTAAAATTAGGAGGCTAAGTCTTAGAAAGGAATGGAGCTATCTGTGTGATTTGGTAACTAAAAGATTTTCTGGTAAAACTAGCAATTTTGATTCTGTCAACATCTCCATGCTTAATATGCTTTATATGTTAGTTACTGATAAGTACTTTAATTTCAGTGACTTGATCATGTTTGAGTTAGGTTATAAGTTAGGAGAACTTAATAAGAGAGGTAAAAGTGTCTATTATGCTAGATTCTTTATGATGCTTGCTAACCATCTTATTGAGAATATTGTTATTGAGAACCCAACCAACAAGCTAAATTGTTGGGTTCAAGAAAGGAGAGTCATTGTTGATCTCAACAGGGCAAATCACCACAAAGAGGTGCCCCTCCATTACTTTCCAATCATGGAGGGACCTCTGGTAAGTGAGGTAAGCACCGTTATCTCCACTCTTCCAACCTCACACATTTCTTTGCCTTCAAGTGTAGTTATGACATCCGTGTCAATGACCCAACATATGCCTACCCAAGCTACCAAACCAATAATTTCAAAATCCAAAACTAAGAAAGCCCCCTCTAGTTTCTTTTAAAAGAAATCAGTTGCAAAATCTACTAAATACAAAGAGGGGAGTGTGAAGGTGAGTGAGCAAGGTGAGGGACAGGATGAAAATCAAAGAAACCCTAAGGATAAGCCTGGTGAGATAAGTGTACCTAAGCCTAGCCACACCACAGTTTCCCAACAAAATGTGGTTGTTAATAAGGAAATAAGCCCACTTCTAGTTTCATCCTCCCAAAAGGATGTTACTATTGAAACAAGCTCCCAACCAGGAGCACAAGTCAAGAGGGTTAGGGACACAAGTACACAAGTTCACCACAGACTTATGCTAGAAAGTAAAGATCTAAAACCCTTGGGGATGCACAGGGAACACACACAGTGTAAACTGAAGCAATGGACTCAGTCACTACACCATCTCAAATTCAGGTTGATATGGCTCCAGTAAATATGGAGTCACATCCAAAATCTTTAGTTATAGAAGCACCTGAAACACCAAATTCTCCCACACACTCATTGGATGTAGACATGATTAATACATCACTTTCAAATTCTCCATCTTTAACTCTGTTAGAGAAGCCAAAAATCCAAGCAAGTGAGCATCATCTATTAGATGATTTGTTGGATCACTTGCCAATTCTTTCTGAGTCTATTGAGACATCTGTGCTCAAATTTTCATCAATTTGCACAGAGTCTACAATAGTCTCCACTCCAAACTCATTCATTTCTTCTATCCCGGTGGATATCATTCATCCGTCGAGTAGTGATTGTATCCCGATGGATGTGCCTAACAGCAGTCATCCGTCGGCTAACCAAACTACTACCCCGATGGATATTCCTCATCTGTCGGGAGTCTATGCACAACTTCAAATTTCTTCAATTATCACAAGTGCAGAGGACTTAGTAGTAGTAAAATCACTCTTAGGACTGAGATAAGGGAGTGAACTGAGTGAGAGGCTGGGTTGCTCCCAGGAAAAAGGAGAGAAAATGAGTGAACCTATGCAATCCATTTCTTCAGGATTGTCAAAAGTGAGTGAGGGAAGTCCCACCTTAGATGGTGAAGGTGAGGGTGTGAGGGTGGGAAGCCAAGGGGAGCCCTTGATGCAAAAACAGAGAGAACATGAGAGAAATACAGGTACGGAGAGATAAGGATGTACACCATTTCTAGTGAGTCAATGATTGTCAGTGATGCAGAAAAGGGGAATCTATCTCAGCAAGCACATCAAACTGTCATAGAATCTATCCTCTTGGATGCTGAGACATTTACTCATCCTGTTCCAGCATATTAAATTCTAGCTGGACAGGGCAATGAGGAAGCTGAAAGGATGCTCAACTTAGTGCACACCACTCAATCTATGCAAAGAGCAAAGGATGCCATCACAACCATGCCACCTAGAGCTGATGATGAGGTTGACTATGGTACTGGTGAATCTGCAGATTTCTTTGGAGATGATGGTGATGATAGTGAAGAGCTCATGGACATAGGGGGAGAAACAGACACCAGCTCTAGATTTGGCCTGCCATCATGGGCATTCTCCAAGGACTGTGATATTTAACACTTCAATGCCACTCTCATCCATCAAATTTAAGACACACATAATGCTCTTCAAGCCACAAGAAATACTAGCACCAGGAAGCTCTTACAGGCACATCTCAATTCTCTACAATTGCATCAAATCCAAGGCTTTCAACATAATCAGGATGTCACTTCTATCAAGACTGAGATTGATCAAGTGAAGAAGGATATTTCTGAAAGATTGGATGCTAAACTTCCAGAAGCAACAATGCTTAATATTAAGAGACAGCTAAAGAAGAACTCTGATCTTGCCACTAAAGTTGATTCCTTGGATAAAAGGATGACTGCTATGGAAGCTTCTCTATCAGCTATTCATCTACATCAAGCACAACAAACTCAATTGCTGCAAAAGCTGGTGGCTGCACAATCTTCTTCCTCCACTATACTTGATGATAATAAAAAGGGGGAGAAATCATTATCTCAAGACAGTCAAGCAGAGCCAACTAGCGAGGGGGAACATGTGGTAAATGTACAAATCATCCAAGTAATTGTTTCAGAAATTACTCTGCCAAAGTCACCAGTATTGGACAACATTGATCTGATCCAAATAGCAACTGCTAAGCTTGAGTCAAAGTCAATTCCTAAGATGCTTGATGTTGCAGCTGTGGAGAAGGAACTAGATGAGAAATGGAGAAAGATAGATGCGGAAATTCAATAGAAGTTTGGGCCAATTCAGAAACCAGACAAAATCTTCACTCATCACTCTCAATTCAAGAATATTTTTGTGAATGAAATGAGTATGAATTATTTGGAAAAAGGCCAAACATCTTGTATCAAATCTCCAAAGGCAAATCTGATCATGAAGCCTAAAAGAAACTACTCAATGTTTTCAGATAAAAATCCTATGGATATTGTGTATGAAACACCTATGCCAGATGAGAAGAAGCTGTTGGCTAGGTCAATTGCATTTTTCAAAGATTCATCTGATTCAGCACTTAAAAGAAGTATTGCCAAGATTTACATAAATGGTAAAGAAATCTGTGTGGTGGTTGGACACCCTCAGTTTGTAGAAGCAAAAAAGGAAGAGAAGGAAAGAATCAGGCAAGAAAAAAAGCAAGCTGCCTTAGATGCTAAGAAGCTCAAACAAAAGAAGGAGCAAGCTGCTATCTTGGCCAAACTTCAAGCTGTGAAGACTACCATTGAGATTTCTACACAACCATCTGTGATTGCTGAACCTCAAGATCAGAAAATGCAACAGAAACCACAATAGAAAAGGAGATTCAGATACAAGCTCCACTCCAAAAGAAAATTGGACTTCAGTGATGTGGAAATGGAAGACTACATTCCCAAAAAGTCTACAACTTCAACCCAGACATCAAAACCCTCAATGGTATTTGAAGAATTCAAGGCGGTGGATCCAAAAAGGAATATTCATGGTGAGCCCATAATTCCAAAGGATGAGCCAGTAGACTGGGATAGTCTGCCAATTCCTGAACTTAACTTTCCAATCTTCAACAAGCTAAAGAAAACAAAGACTAGAGAAATGAAGAAAGTGAAGCTTGTGACTCTTAGATCCAAGACCCTAACCAAATCTCAACCCACAATCAATAAGGAGGATTTCGTATACATCTGTGACATCAAGGAGTTCTCTGAAATAAACCTCTACTTGGAAGAATTGGAAGAAGTAAGAGGGATTGATGCCTATAGACATCTTCCTGAAAGGCTAGTGTTCAAGTATAAGGGAGGGAAAGAGATCACATGGCCACTTCACAGGATTCTTCAAGAAAGCCAATCTGTACTGATAAAGGTCTATTCATCCTTCAAGAAGAACTTTGGATTTAATGTGACTGCAAGGAGAATAGTCCTAAAGAAAATAGAGGAGCTAAGGAGCAATAGAACCAAAGATGCACTTCCAAAAACTCTGTCTATTCCCTTCACATGAAAGAGAGTGCATTTGAGGCCTTATTGGCTGATGGAATTCATGGATGATAATGGAGTTAGAAGATTCTTCAGACTGGATGACCAACTGAGTATGTCTAGCAATGAGACTCTTATGGAAATGCAAGAAATGTTGGATTTATCTGAAGTTGATGAACTTGAATTTCACAGACAACTCCAGAGTCAAATAGAGGAAAACAACAGGAGGCTTGGGAAGAAATCCAGACAATCAAGGAAATAGATTTATCTGCTCAGACTAGAGGAGCACCTTGAAAATTGATTGTGAGAATTCTTTGTATACTTTGCTTTGTTCAATTTTCATTAAATATTGCAGCACTTATCAGTTTTATCTACTACCTTTCAATCTGTATCATTAGAGTGTTTTGTTATCATCAAGTTTCTCTTAATTTATGGCTACACTTCCAGTAGACATAAATTAGGGGAGATTGTTAGGAATATTTTGTGAACTTGATGATAAATTAAACAAAACACCTTAGTAGATTTAACTTAGTGAATTTTGTGGCACTCGACGGATGATCTAATATAGTTCCGACAGATAAACCTTTCAGTCCAACGGATGACGGATCAACATCCATTGAGTGAGTTGCTTATGTAATAATAAGATTTGTAGCACATTTCTGCAAACAACTTTGTGTAGATTCTGTAGGAGTATGAGTCATGTTGACTACTAGAGGATATGCAGAATAGGTTGATTAATTGTAAATATGAGATGTCTTGTAATTTTGTATAAGTGAAATTGAGTCAAGTGACAAATAGCTACCCGACGGATTATCAAAAAATCTACCCGACGGATAATCAACAAAGCTACCCGACGGATGACAAACATGTACCCGACGGATGATCAAATTCAAATATCTGTTGACAGTGACAACACAGTCACATGCGTTGGGTGTTTGCAAAAGGAATGTGGCAGCCTGTTAAGCAGGAATTTGAGAACAAAAAAGCATTACCATTTCCATGCAATTGTGAAGATATTCAAAGATGCGGGAATAGAGTAGTGAAACAGCATGGAGTTAGACTAGATATGTTTTGTTTTATTATCTTATCTTATTGTCATGTAAACTTGGTGATATATAAACCAAGTGTAGCTGGTAGAACATTCAACAAAGTAAACACATTTTAAAGAGAGATAAAAAAAGTTGTACTTGTCAAGAATTTCTCTGCAGTTTGTTTGTTCTACTTATAAAGCAGCTGTGAGCCATTCTAAACTTGTGTTTTTATTACTTTGTGTTTTGATTCATATAACTCTTTCATTCCGCACTCTGCAAATCAAACACTTATATATATTCAGTTAGAACAATTTTTAAAATCTTGAAAAAGTAGCCAGAATTACATTCAACCCCCTTTTGTAATTCTTGTTGTATTGTTAGGGAATAACACATTCACAACTGTAAACTAAGCTATGCTATGCTTGAGTCTCCAGTAATCTATTATGAAGTTGTGGAACATATCTGGACCACAGCGGTGTACAACTCCAAAGATAAAACCATTGCCTTCTCTCTGAAAGGTAATGATTAATGTATTAATTGTGATGAAATACAAGTGTAATAACCCTAATTTTTGGAATTTTTTGAAATCCTGATGAATAGTAACTTTTGTTGATATTGCTAATTAATAAAAATTGTCAGACCACCCTATGAAGGGGTTCTTTAATGGATATTCTGAGATCATATTAGCACTCCATAATGTATATGAGGGTATGTAAAGATCGTCGGAATTTGAATTCGGACACTTTGATTTTTCCCGAAAATCCACCAGATACCGACAGAATTAAGTTTAAGGTAACATGATGAAAAAGATTTCAATTCAAGGATTATAAGAGAGGATCATTTAATGAATATAAAATATTAAGAAAGGTTTAGGGAAGCCCAAGTAATAATATCCCGTATATGATCCCCCAAACGCTTAACGGAAACGAGAGTTAAGTGAACCGTAAAATAAATAAACGGCCAAGGGGCAAGCACATGCAAGTAGCATGGGAAGGAAGCTTCCAAGAGAAGCTAAAACATGTGGTTTTAGGTAAAGACACCCTCACACCATGAGATTGTGACATGTGGCAAAGTAATGATGCAAACAATGAAATAAGCAAGTGATGTCATCACTTTATTAAGATATTTGTTCAAGAATCATCCTCCACCAAGCATTTCTTTCTCATTTCCCAAGGAAAACCAAGCAAGCAAAAGCTCTCTCCCATTTCCTTCTTCTTCCATTCGACCTTATCATAGAAATGGTAAAATAGATTTTCAAAACTCAAGCTCTAGGCCATGGAAAATTGCAAGGTTTGTTTCTTTGGATCCTATATTTCATAACTTACTTATATTATAAGTTTGAAGCCAAGATTACAAGGATTACGTAGTTAAACAATTCCTCAAAGTTCTTGATGAATAGTGTTTTCAAGAACTAACATTTTGTTTTCTTATGTTTTCTTTAAGATCCAAGCTTGGTAGAGATAGTTAGAGGTTCCTAGAGGCTTGTTAGTAATTCTCCGCTCTCCAAGAAAGGTATAAACTCTTGAACCCTTAGTTTAAATTTGGTTTGTTAGGATGATAATGGTGATTAGGATGTTGGGTTGTTTTTGGTTGATGTTTGGATTGTTTTGGTTGGATTGGTGTTGATTCGGTGTTGGTAAAATTTGTAAATCGTCAGGTTATAGTCGTCATTATGCCCGATTTTCCTAAACTATTTTGTGCATAACTTTTGGACTCGAACACCCACATCTAAGAACTAACAACTTCCATGCTTAGATAGTTTGTGTTTTAAGATTCATTTTGATATGTGGTTCGCTTGGATCCGATGTACGGTTTAGGAGAAATAACCGTATTAAGTTATGGCATTTCGTGAACGAACCCTTACCCCTCGCTTGACTTTGAAACCTTATTTAAGACCCTTAAAAGACTAATTAGATTACGAAACAATTATGTAAGGTGGATTAGGCAGTTGGTAAAGTACTCGCGAAAGAGTTGCCTTCAAACGTTTAACGGTTAATTTTATAAAAATGGTGGAGCCGAGGGTACTGGAGCGACTAATGAAAATCGTTAAGGACAGAATCGAACGTTAGAGTCTAAGGGGATAAAAGTCTAGTTTTTTAAGACCGTGGTTTAATTCTAGCTTATATGTTGTTTATAGGTTACCGGACCCACTCTAAGCTTAAGTCTACCCCGGAACACTCAGGCAAGTTTTCTACCCGTTATACTGTTGTTGTGATATAAATATGTATATGCATTATCTTGTGATAAGTGCATGATTGTTATTAGCAAATTTTGCGATATATTGGAGCATGATATATATATATATGCATGCTTGTTTCATAATCTTGCTATCTCATTATTGATTCAATTGTTATAAACTGCATAATACCTATGCTAGAGATAGGCATTATTTGTGTATACCCTTAGTATAGGGGACCTAAAGGTTAACATTTTTCTAAACCGGGAGGCGATGTTCCCGAGTATATTATTTATATATATATATAGTTTTCAAAAATATTAATCGAATAATGTTTATTTGATAGTTTTAAATTATAAGTGAATATTAGCTTGAATATTCATTCGAGGACTATTGACTCCGTTTATTTTATTAAATAATATTCTTTATTTTCTTAAAGAATAATGTTTCGTTATTCGCTAAGTATTTGAGAAATGATTGATATCGTCAATTATTCTTACCTTAAATATTTTCAGAAAGTTATTTTCAAAACTTTTACTTCATTTTCTTTGATAAAGGCTATTCGTTATTGAAATATTATTTATAGCATAATATTCATATATTCTTTGTTATCTTCGATCTGATTTATTCTATCAAATCATCCTTATTCCAAATACTTTCAAAAATATTTTCGAGTCTTCAAAATGATTTTAAAGGCTAGAGCAGATCCCAAAACTTGTTTTGAAATTTAAGATCTTTTTTCGAAGGGGATTTAAATACTCGCCTAAAAATATGAGGATCCGGCTCTGTGGTGTATTTTATATTCGCAATGAGGTTGCTGTTTTGATAAAAGAATTTGATTACTTGCCCAACGTTCGGGAAGTAAGTCCATCTAAATGAGTCGGCATAAGCGACAAGCCGGGGTACGGTCTATCAAGGTGTAAGAGGCTGGGTGACAGTCCATCAACGCGTGAGTGGCCGGGTAACGGTCTAACACGAGGTCCTAATTCGGCTAGGTTGATGACCGGCGAGGAATTCATCCATCTACTAATTGAAAAGGTTACTTAATGGATATCTTTGTCTGATCAACAAGATATCGGGTTTATGCCAAAGTTTTCTTCTTTCCAAATTCATTGGATATTACAACTCTGTTTATACTTTTCATGACAGAGGTTTTCAAGGAATGTATGAGATATATATATATATTTAGGTGTGTATATATATAGGGACTTAATGAAGTATCTCGTAACTTCATTTCTTTCAAATGATATTTCAAAGATTGAATCTATTCAAGTCTTACCTTGTAACTTCATCGTTATATGATGAACTTTTAAAACTGATTGTACCTTGAACGGTAGTAGTTCAAGCAATATTTAGAAAAGATATAAGTATATTGGAGTATCTTGTGACTTCATCCTTTCAACTTATATCTGGTAATAATTATCTTATGCATGACAAAGATTTTCAGAAAATGTTGAGACAAGGTTAGATATATGAGATCACCTTGCAACAATATTTTTATACAGTTATAAACTGGAACTCTGTGTATATTATGCATGGCAGAGGATTTCAAAGATTTTGAAAAAGTATAAATATATATATACTGAATATTTTGGGACTTCGTCGCGTTAAGATATCAAACTTGACTTATTTCTGCTTGACCAAGACTTTCATGAGTACTATGAAAATGCTAATATATTGTTAATTATTATACATGTTATTTCGGTGGGCTTGTTGCTCACCTTTGCTTTATTCTTTCATCACACAACAACATCTAGACAAGATGAACAGGACCAAGCTCCCAATTCACGAGTGGATAGGAAATGTTCCGCAGTTTCTTGTAGGGGTTGATGTCGCTGTAGCTGAGGGAGGAACTACTAGTAGGCTAGGTTTTCAACTGCTGATGTACCAGACTTATGTATATTTATGAATTGTAATAATGGCAAAGAAAATCTAAATTTATTCAGAAACCCTTTTAAGGTGTATTGGTTTATAATTGTGGAATAAAATGACTTGTGTTATTTTTGGTATTCATCTCTGAGACTATAACTCGTGGTGTGTGTGTATATCGTGGGGTCACAGTATACAATAGTTGGTTGTTTATTAAGATTAAGTTTTATTAAGGGAAATGGAACTCGTGACAACCCGGATCCCCGACCCCGGATTTGGGGGTGTTACAACAAGCATGCTTTCATTTACCTGAAAACAACACTAATGTTCCACACACAGGCACATATGTGAGCACCATGCTTAGGTCTATGGGTTATTCTCTCATTCCCACCAAATTAGGTTAGGTTAGGAGAATGGGCCTTAGAAAAGAATGGAGCTTTCTTTGTGATTCTTTTATCAAAGTATTTTCTGGCAAAATTAGAAACTTTGATGTAGTTACTTATTCCATGGTTAACATGCTATATATGCTTTTGAATGACAAGTACTTTAACTTTAGTAACTCTGTCATGATAGAATTAGGGTATAAATTAGGAGATATTAAGAAGAGGTCAAAGAACATATATTATGCTAGATTCTTTATGATGCTAGCTGTTAAGTGGCATTTATGTCTACTTAGAACGCTTTGTAAAGGCTCGAATTGGTGTTTTGTACTCAAGTTATTTGTGTATTTGATGTGTTTTTGTAGTGTTTTGCATTTCAGGGCATAATCAGGAGAAGAAATGGGTTTATAATGTTTTTATGCTTAGAAGAGTGTTAGGATGGAGCCTCAGATGATTGCGTGAAAGAAATCAGCACAAGAAGTCAAAGAAATAAGAAAATTGCAGATTTTCCAGTAGCTCAGGGCGCCCGCGCCCAAGTCCAAGGCGCCCGCGCCGGTTTAACAGAATGTCAGGGCGGCTGCGCCGCTTGATAGAGCGGTTGCGCTGGGTCAAAATCCTGGAATCCTGATTTGATTAGAAGGCTGATTCTTTGGACTTCTGATCAGATAGGCTGCTATATAAAGACTTTTTTAAGACGTTTTTCATAACATAGACTAAGGAGAAGATGGCGAGAAGACCTAGGAGCATAAATACAACGAAGGAGAAGAAAAACTTGTTTTTACTTGTGATTCTTTGATTGAATTTACTCTTGAATGCTTGTTTTCTTGTTGTTGAACCTATTACTCTTGTTAATATACTTTGATATATTTATTCAGTTTATAAAGACTTAGTTTACTATACCATGCTTTCATCGGAACCCACGGTGATGATGAGTTCGGTTATGAACTAATCGTTATCGTGGGGTTTAACGGATTTACTTATGGATTTTAATAGTTAATTTGTTTCGATATCTTAGTGTGTGGTGATTGTATAATATCCTAGTATTGCTTGTGCTTATTCGTCTTATAAGCATCGCAAATTTATAAGATAGTATGTTAATCTCTATTGCAGCGACAGTGAATTTAGAGGTTTAGAACTTGCCATGCTAGCATAGGTTCATGTATTTGTTATGCATGATTCGTAGGTAATTTTAACCATCTTACTTGCCCTATGTAATCACGATAGATAACTTGCGCATTAAACCTTTATGTTGTCAAATTATATAGACATATAGGGTCTCAACATAATCGATATCTATTCAGTTTCTATCTCTTTTGTGGATGTCTGGTAGTAGGGTATTCGTGTAACGAAAGTTGGCGTTTACTAGTTTCGTGTTGTTTGATTAGTTGTCATCACCATCACATGCTAAGGTTAAAAATAATGACTTTTAATGAAGTAGTAATGAAGTCAGAATCCCATGTTTGTCTCATATAAGTAATTCAATCTCAATTATCTTAGTTAATGCTAATTAGTATAATTTCTTAGTTTAATCAAAATCAATTTGTTATTTGTCTTAGCATTGAACGATAGCCATATCATTGTTGCATAAGTGCATAGATTGAAGTTACCCTAAACCAGTCTCTGTGGGAACGAACTAGAAAGAATTCTATATTATTTGCGAACGCGTATACTTGCGTGTAGATTTAGCGCGTGTTTTCGTCCTAACAAGTTTTTGGCGCCGCTGCCGGGGACTCGGTGCTAATTTTTAGTTTATGTGCTTGACATCAGTGGTCGTTAAAGTTCACTGACTCGGATACTTTACTTACTTGTTTGCTTGTTGTGTTTCAGGTACTCTAGAGAGCGTGTATGCTAACACGTTCTCGATCTCGCAAGAGAACACTGGATAAAGCGGAGGAAGTAGTTGAAGAAGTTTTTGTTGGGGAGAAAGTTGAAAAAGAAGTTGTTATTGCAATGGGAGAACCAGCAGCGAATCTGAAGGCTTTGATGGATTACTCTCAACCGAAGATCGATGATATTTAGTCTAGCACGTCAGACCATCCATCACGGCTAACACTTTTGAAATCAAGGCTAGAATGATTCAGATGATACAAATTTCAGTTCAGTTTGGGGGTTCTCCTATAGAAGATTCCAACATGCACATCAGAGATTTCATCGAGATCTGCAACACTTTCAAGTTCAATGGAGTTTTTGAAGATGCTATAAAGCTAAGGCTTTTCCCATTCTTTCTGGGGGATAAAGCTAAGTGTTGGTTGAATTCTCTACCACCAGGCTCTATCACCAAATGGGAAGATCTTGCTCAAAATTTCCTTACTAAATTCTTCCCTATAGCAAAGACAGCTGCAATCGGAAACGCGCTTACTCAATTTGCGCAGCAATCGGGAAAGTCTTTATGTAAAGCTTGGGATCGTTATAAGGAGATGTTTAGGAAGTGTCCTCACCATGGCATGCCTGACTGGATGATTATCAACTGCTTTTATAATGGTTTGGGAGCACCGTCTAGACCCATGCTTGATGCAGTATCAGGTGGAGCCTTGTGGGCTAAGAGCTACGATGAAGCTTATGATTTGATTAAACTGATGGCTGCTAATGAGTTCCTGAACCCTTCTCAGAGACTACCTCAAGGCAAGGTAGCAGGAATTCTGTAGGTGGATGCAACTACTGCTATAGCTGCTCAGCTTAAGGCTTTAACGATGAAGGTGGATTATTTCGCTAATTCTGGAGTTAATCAGATCACTAGTGTTTGTGAGCTTTGTGCTAGTGCGCATGAGATGGAGCAGTGTGCTATTTCTAGTGAATCAGCTCTGTTTGTGAGCAACTTTCAGAGGTCACAACAACCATTTCCAGCCACCTATCATCCCAACAACCACAATCATCCTAACTTCCGCTGGAGCAACAATCAGAATACGGTGCAACAGCCTTATCAGCAGTATGCATGTAAGAACCCAAATTTTGGACATCGGTAAAAGAACTTTATGAATAGTAATATAATAACTTGAATTTTTGAGACCTTGTAAAACGTTTAATGAATAGTAACCCTGACGGACGGGGAAAAACTTTTTAGCCCATACTATGTTGTGCATGAGAAAATGAGTTTCGGAATTAATAACATGATTATACGTACCAAATGAGTGTATGTAAACACTATTAGTTTTTGAAGAAAATGAACTTTGAAAAACGACCATATTTACGACTCATCGAGGATTACGGGAATTACAATATAATTACAAGATTAAAACCCTACGGATTTATATCCAAGTATGATAATTCAAAACATAAGGAATAAATATGAAAAGAATTATGTCGTGAACCATTTACGAGGAAGTATTACGAAAATGTTTAAGCGATCGAACGAACGCGTAAACGACTAAATAAACATAACGCACTAACTAAACATGGTAAGAAAGTAACCATGGTTACTTTATCAAATAGTGAGCTAGATATAGGATGATCAAGCAAGGCTAATCAAATAGTGTGCTAAGGAAGCTAAAACAAGTAGCTTAGCTTGTAAACTAGGAAGCTACTTAGATTTGTCCATGGATTTGGAAACAAGAATAAACCTAGGATCCTAAACTAGAGAATATCAAATCAATATAAGATATCACCAATCCCATTTCCTAGAAGCAACCAAGGAAGCAAGCATAAAACTGTCTCCCCCTTCTTCATTATTTCCATTCGGCCCTTCTTCTTCACCAAGGGAAATCAAATTCAAATCTCTAAGTTCTAGCCATGGATAAATCCTCCCATTAATTCTCAAGCTTCCTAAAAACCAAAATAAGTTAAGATAATTCTTTTATCTCTTTTTATCAAGGTTTGATGGGTGAAATAAAATCAAGAAAGTTGCTAGTGAATAGTATGAATAGTAACTCTTCTTTGGTTTCTTGATTTCAATGGTGGTTTTAGGTTCCAAAAACCATACCAAGCACTCCCAAGACTCTACCATCCTCAAGAACACATCTCAAGCTTTCAATAAAGGTAAAATCTTTGACCCAACTTTATTTAAGATTCAATTTCAAGATTCTTTTAGTATATAGTTATAAACCTAGTTATAGAGGTGATATTGTTGAAATCTTGATGTTTAGTTAAGTAGATTTAAGGTTGATTATTGTTGCCTCAAGAACATGATGTTCTTGAGAGGATTTAGTGTGTTGATAATGATATGGTGATTGTTGATGGTAGTATAAAGATTTAAGGCGTAAACAAAACTCCGATCATAAACGTAATCCCGTTAAAATGAACGAAACGTAACTTTAAGTTTCTGCAGAAAGTCCCGAAGATGTAAACTGTAGTTTCTTGAAAAATAACCCTTGATTATGATAGAAAATGTTATATGGATCGTTTAGGCGCTTGAATCGCTTGATTCCGATTTACGGATCAAACGTTATGGCCGTTTTACTAAAAGTGATTTATGCGACAAAAACTGCTACGAATTACGAACTTTGAAAATATAAAGGATCAACTTAAGAATGTTCATATATCATGAAATTTTTATAGAGAGTAGTATTTTGAGTTTCCTAACTGCCATAAAAATTTCAAGTAAAAATAATTATTTCTCAATTTTATAAAAATATCGGACCAAGACCGCACGATTAGAAATCGTAGAATCCATAAGTGGAGCCGACGACGAAAATGAAAATGAACCTAAGATACTTAAAAAAAATGAAGTGACCATGATGTGAATAAGGACTTAAAGGAATTCTTAGATATATTTGATAATGTCATGGCTAATATGTTTTATGTTTAGCTTTCAGATCTTACTTGAACAGGATAAATCAGTACTTAACTGTTGATCAGTACTTATACTGGAAGTCAGGACTTAAGGATATCAGTACTTATGTTATCTGGAGATAATCATCAGAAGATAGATATCAGAACTTAAGTGCTGAAGGACGATCAGATAAGGACAGTAGCTGATTAAAGGAAAGAAGATCAAGATAAACATAAGAAGAGATATGCATGAAGAAGGAATTCTGTAAAGAATGGAATACTTGGAAGAAAAGATATCTGATTGATATATTTTAGGAAGCAGAATTATATTCCATATCAATTAGCGATTATCTTGTAACTGTGTAGTATATAAACACAGATATAGGGTTTACACTATAAGTGTTATCATTATTAGAGAAGATTATTCATTGTAACCCTAGCAGCTCTCGTGATATTTGTTCATCACTGAGAGGTAACAGTTCCATACTGTAACAGAGTTTATTGTTTCAATAAAGTTTGTTTTCTGTTACTTAAGTTCTTAAAGTTCGATTTGAGTGTACTATACACTGTATTCACCCCCTCTACAGTGTGTGTGTGACCTAACAATTGGTATCAGAGCCTATCTGTTAACATACATACAGTTAAAGATCCAAACACAATCATGTCGGACACAGAAACTCCAACTAAGCCTACCAAAACTGAGGAACCACCAAAGACACAAATTCAGAGTCGGTATGAGACCATCAGAGTTCCATACTGAGACCATCTGAATATCCATATGGAAGGTAAGGATGACCATGTTCCTGGAAGCAACAGATCCATAATACCTTGATAGAATCAAGGAAGGCCCTCACAAACCAACCAAGCTTGCTGTTGCAGTTGCAAGTGAAGCAGCAAAGACCGTACCAAAGGAGAAGAGTGATTATACTGCTGAAGACATAGCATCAATTGCTAAGGATGCTAAGGTACGACACTTACTGCATAGTGCCATTGATAATGTAATGTCAAACAGGGTAATCAACTGCAAGACTGTTAAGGAGATATGGGATACTCTGGAAACAAGGTGTCAGGGAACTGACACAATTAAGAAGAACAGGAAGACAATACTCACTCAAGAGTATGAACACTTTGACTCAAAGACTAATGAGTCATTGAATGATTTATATGATAGATTTGTCAAACTTTTGAATGATTTGTCATTGGTTGATAAAGAGTATTATCTTGAAGATTCAAACCTTAAGTTCCTGTTAGCTCTTCCTGAATGCTGGGATTTGAAGGCAACGACAATAAGAGACAACTACAATCTTGATGAAACAACTCTTGACGAAATCTATGGAATGCTCAAGACTCATGAGCTGGAGATGGAACAAAGAAGCAAGAGGAAAGAAGGAAAGTCAAGGACAGTTGCTCTTAAGGCTGAAGAAGAATTCCCCAAAGCAGCTTCCTCAAAGAAAGACAAGGTAAAGCTCTTTTCATAAAGTCTGATACCGAGTCATCAAGTTCCGAGAGTGATGATGACTCAGATTCTGAAAGCTTGCCTGAGACTGATGCTGATGAGGAGATGATGAAGCTGTGTACTCTTATGGTGAAAGGAATCACAAAGATTGCATACAGGAAGTTCAGGAAGGGAAAGAAGTTTTCCAGGAAAGGCATAAGTTCTGATAAGAAGAATTTCAGAAGATCTGAAGGCAGAGGAGGAAAGTCTGACAGAGGAGATTACACCAATGTTAAATGCTATAACTGTGGTGAGAAAGGCCACATATCTCCTGATTGCAAGAAGGTAAAGGGTGACAAAGGCAAGGCTCTTATCACAAAGCAGAAAAGCTGGACAGACACCTCAGACTCTGAAAGTGAGGAAAACTATGCATTGATGGCAAATGCTGATAAAGAAAGTGCTGAGAGCAGTTCTGAAGCTGCTGAAACAAAGGTACCTCAGACTACTTATGCTTTTCATACTGATGATATTAATGAGTTGAGAAGATATCTTAAAACTATGTTTGTTAGTTATAGAGATCAAACTTTAACATGTGAAAGATTAACTTCTGAAAATCTTGCATTTAAGAAAAGAAATGATTTCTTAGAAAAAGAGTTAGTCATGTTCCATCAAACTCAGAAGGATAGAGATGATGCTTTTTATGTTAGGAATGAAGTGCTAAAAATAAATGAATCTCTAAAAACTGAGTTAGAAAATGAAAGAGAGATTATCAGGACTTGGACTAACTCTGGCAAAACAACTCAAAATTTGCAAAGTAGTGGAAACTGGAAAGAGGGCTTAGGTTATGGAGAAGATAAGAATGATAAAGGAACTGAAGAAATTAAGTCTGTTGATAAGCAAAAGCCAAAGTTAAAACCTGTTAAGTTTGTAACTGTAAAGTCTGAAAATGAAAAATCAGAAGTTACAAAGAAATTAACTTCTGACAAACTAAAACAAGAAAAGACAGCTGAAGTGAACATAGGCTTAATGACAAAGAAGCAGCTTAAGCATAAGCTGAAAGATGTTAAGAATGCAAACAAGGTAAAATCACCTAGGAAAAATAGGAATGGAAAGGAAGGTGTGAATAAAAGCAATAATTATAAACCTGTTCCTGATGCTTCTAGGAAAACATGTCATAACTGTGGAAGTTCTAACCATCTGGCTTCTTTTTGCAGGAAGAATAAGAATATTAACTCCTTACCTTCAAAGTCAGGAGTTAAGAGTCAGTCTGTTAGATACAAACCATAAAATCCTTGTTTTCATTGTGGTAGTTTATGGCATTCCATTTATACTTGTAAGGAATATCATAGCTTGTACTATGATTATTATCAAATAAAACCTTCTTTGAAGAAAGTTTCCATTGTTCCTTCTAGTGTAAATTCTGATTCAAAGTCTGATAGTGTAAGTTCTGATAAGAAAAATGTTAACATAAACTCTGATGCTAAATGCGCTGCAAATGTTAACAAACTTAATAAGGCCAAAGGATCCAAGCAAGTCTGGGTCCTTAAAACTAATAATTAGTGGTCTTTGTGATTGCAGGGCAACAGGAAAAATATTCTAGTTCTGGACAGTGGATGTTTAGGACATATGACTGGAAATAAGGCCCTGCTATCAGACTTTGTGGAGAAAGCTGGCCCAAGTGTTTCTTATGGAGATGGCAATATTGGAAAAACATTGGGATATGGCAATATCAATCTTGGAAATGTCATAATTAAACAAGTAGCTCTGGTCTCAGGACTTAAACACAACCTACTGAGTATAAGTCAAATCTGTGACAGAGGTTATCATGTTGATTTCTTTGAAGAACACTGTGAAATTGTGAGTAAATCTAAAGGCAAAGTTGTTTTGAAAGGATACAGGCGTGGTAACATTTAAGAAGCTAAGCTTTCAACAAGTACTGATGGTTCTGCAATCTGTCTGATGAGTAGAGCATCAATTGAAGAAAGCTGGAATTGGCATAAGAAACTCTCTCATTTAAATTTCAACAATATAAATGAACTGGTCAAGAAAGATCTTGTGAGAGGATTGCCAAACACAGTATTTGCTCCTGATGGTCTTTGTGATTCATGTCTGAAAGCCAAACAAAGAAAATCTTCATTCAAGAGCAAGACTGAATCATCAATTCTTGAGCCTTATCATCTACTACATGTTGATCTATTTGGTCCAGTAAATGTCATGTCTATTGCAAAGAAGAAGTATGCGTTGGTCATAGTGGATGAGTTCACCAGATACACATGGGTGTATTTCTTGCATACAAAAAGTGAAACTGCATCAATCTTGATTGATCATGTCAAACATCTGGATAAAATGGTCAAAGATTCTGTGAAAGTTTTAAGGAGTGATAATGGCACTGAGTTCAAGAATTTGATAATGGAAGAGTTCTGCAAAAGCCATGGAATAAAGCAGGAATTTTCTGCTCCTGGAACTCCACAGCAAAATGGAGTTGTTAAAAGGAAGAATAGAACTCTCATTGAAGCTGCACGTACAATGCTTGAAGAAGCAAAGCTTCCAACCTATTTCTGGGCTGAAGCTGTGCAGACTGCTTGTTTTACTCAAAATGCAACACTCATTAACAAGCATGGAAAAACACCATATGAGATGGTGAAGAAAAAGAAGCCAAATCTGAAATACTTTCATGTATTTGGATGCAAGTGTTTTGTTCTCAAAACTCATACTGAACAGCTATCAAACTTTGATCTAAAAGCTGATGAAGGAATCTTTGTTGGATATCCACTTTCCACAAAAGCCTTCAGAGTCTATAATTTGAGAACAAAAGTAGTCATGGAATCTATCAATGTCTCTTTTGATGACAAGAAGATTACTGGTCTTGAAGATTTCATTGACCATGATCAGCTGAGATTTGAAAATGAAGACTCAAATTCTGATACTGAAAATCCTGAAAGTCTAAGTCCTAATACTGTAAACTTTGATGGAATAAACTCTGATGTTATTGAAACTGTGGTGGCTACGCCAAGGGAAGATGCACCGATGCAGGGGGAGCATACTCAAGATCCTACCACAGCTCAAGAAACATCAGAACATACATCTGGCTCTTCAAATTCTGATTCGTCAAGTTCTGATAAGCCAAGTTCTGATAGTGCTGAAAATTTAAATACTGAAGACTCCAACTCAGAGAGCATAGTTTCAGGGGGAGCATCAGAAAATGAAAATGAAGATAGCATGGATCATGGGGGAGCATCCAGTTCTAGAGAAAACCTTCCATCTGCAAGAAAGTGGACAAAATCACATACACCTGATTTGATAATTGGAAATCCTGATGCAGGTGTCAGAACTAGAACAGGTACTTCAAATGAATGTCTTTACAATTCTTTTCTCTCTCAGACTGAGCCAAAGAAAGTGGAAGAAGCTCTTCAATATGCTGATTGGGTGCAAGCAATGCAGGAAGAGTTGAATGAATTTGAAAGAAACAAAGTCTGGACCCTAGTGCCAAGACCAAAGAATAGATCTGTTGTTGGTACAAAGTGGGTATTCAGAAACAAAACTGACAGTGATGGTATAATTACAAGGAATAAGGCAAGGCTGGTTGCAAAAAGATATTCTCAATATGAGGGAATTGATTATGATGAAACATTTGCACCAGTTGCTAGGTTAGAAGCCATAAGGATATTCTTGGCTTATGCTGCTCACAAAAAGTTTACTGTCTTTCAAATGGATGTGAAAAGTGCTTTTCTCAATGGAGAATTGGAGGAGGAGGTATATGTTGAACAACCTCCAGGTTTTGTAGATACCAAACATCCAGATTATGTCTACAGGCTCGATAAAACACTTTATGGACTTAAGCAAGCTCCTAGAGCATGGTATGAGACTTTAGCTCAGTTTCTTCTGGAAAGTGGATTCAACAGAGGGACAATAGATAAAACACTGTTCTACCTCAACCATGGAAATGACTTACTTTTGGTCCAGATTTATGTTGATGATATCATTTTTGGATCTACAAATGACAAACTTTGCAAAAAGTTTGCCAAACTAATGCAGTCAAGATATCAGATGAGTATGATGGGGGAACTTAGCTATTTTCTGGGCCTTCAAGTCAAGCAGAATGAGGAAGGCACTTTTATTTGTCAAACCAAGTACACCGGAAACTTGCTGAAGAAATTTGGAATACAAGATTGTTCAAGTGCATCCACTCCAATGGCCACTGCAACAAAACTGGATAAGGATACCGGTAAATCAGTAGATATTACTGACTACAGAGGTATGATTGGCTCTCTACTCTATCTAACTGCTAGTAGACCTGATATCATGTATGCTACCTGTCTTTGTGCAAGATTTCAAGCAGATCCAAGAGAACCTCACTTAACAGCTGTAAAGAGAATCTTTAAGTATCTTAAAGGAACACCTGCTCTGGGATTATGGTATCCTAGAGAATCAGATTTTAAACTAATAGGTTACTCAGATGCAGATTTTGCAGGTTGCAAAATTGACAGGAAAAGCACAAGTGGAAGCTGTCAATTTCTTGGAGGCAGATTGGTTTCTTGGTACAGCAAGAAACAAAAGTCAATTTCCACATCAACTGCAGAAGTAGAGTATATTGCTGCAGGAAGCTGTTGTGCACAGATTCTTTGGATGAAGAATCGGTTACTGGATTATGGGTTAACATATTTCAAAATCCCTATTTACTGTGATAATCAAAGTGCTATTGCTATGACAGGTAATCCAGTTCAACACTCTATGATAAAGCACATCAGCATCAGGTACCACTTCATCAGGGAACATGTGGATGAAGGTACAGTGGAATTGCATTTTGTTCCCACAGATCAACAACTAGCAGATATCTTCACAAAACCACTGTGTGAAGCTACTTTTACAAGATTGGTAAATGAACTTGGAATGGTTTCAGGTTCTTTCTCTACATCTGCTTAGTCTTGTTCTGTGTTATCAGACTTTATGCTCAGTATTTACAGAATTAATCTCATTGTGTATTCTGTGCTTAATTGATAAATGTCTTTAAGTACTGACTGTTGTCTGATATATGTGTCTAAACTCTGATAAGTGATATGTCTGTTCAAGTAACTATTCAATCCTATGAGGATAACTGTGCTAGATACTGACCTAGTAGTCTTCAATAAACAAATGATTCCATGTAAGAAGTAATTATTTCAGTGGAAATCTTATGACACTAGCAAATTCTGATAATTGTGCTTAGTTAAGTTTACTTTGTATATCTTATTACTAAGTCACAAATTAGAATAATGCTACTCATCTGTTAAGTTCTGATACTAGTAAAACTGCTGAATGTACTAAGTGCTGATAAACCTCACTTATCAAAAGAAAAAGCAAAAAGATCAAAGAATAAAATCAGGTACTCCTTTGAGATCTAGAGTAAAAATATGGAAGGGACGACCCAAGTGCATTGCTGGTATTAAGTAAATATGCATTAGAAAAGCAAAATATTTTCTTGGTGACTTTTCACACTCTATGATTACTGGAGAAATACTCTGATAATAGCATAAATTCTGATAAACAGTCGTGACTCACTTACACTGAGAAGCCACTGTAAAATAGAATTTCAAAAGATGCATAAAATTAGCACAAAACAGTTGAGGTGGACTCAAGCATGAACTCATTCATCAGTAGGTTTCAGGACAATGACAGCTCTTTAGCAAAATTTTAGTTATGCCTTATTTCTAAGATGTACTGAAGTGACTCAGACTTTACTCTTTGTCTGTTATTTAGCTTAATGCACACACTAATCACTCCATATGAATGATGAAAATTACTGTGGTGGTCTATGTTATTTTAGATAAACAGTCACTGTGTCACTTTGCACAAATTCTGAGGACAAGTTCTAGTTACACGTTCTAATGATTAAGTTCTGAAGTCTATAACTCAGAACTTGTATGAGGATTTACTAAGATGGGCATTCCTTTTTCGAGTTAAGAAATTATGTTCTGATGACTGTTAAGTTCTGATATAAGTCTAAGTTCTGATATTACAGTCTAATGTTTTACTTGACTTATCTGTGAATAAAATTTGATAACAGTCTCAGTTAATAATTGAATATGTTGAAGTGGAAGATTAATAGTCACTATGGTTAGGGTTAATGGTATTTGTACCTGAACAGTCCAATGTTACTTGTTTCTTGTGCGCTTTAAACCATGTTTCCTCTTTCCAATGAATGTTATTCTTTTTTAAAGTCTAGGGAGACGAGGTAGAATTAATTCTACCTGTCAGCATTCAATTTCTTTGCGTCTCCTGGCATTCTCTTGCCTATATAAGCATCCACTTCACATCAGTCTTTCCATCAAATTCTTCTCACACACTTATCTTCATACTTCTTCTTTCAAAAACACAATGGTCAGATACAACATGTTTTTGAACTACCAAAACTTCAATATGGAGCTAAGCTGTGCCGATTGGCAGCAGGAATGGCATGTCACAGCCATTCCTGAGGAGATATGGGACTCTGTCCCACAGGAGGTACTGACACACCTCCTGTTCTTCTATATGGACTACCATCGCCATCTGGAGCGATTGGAGGAGGAAAGGCTGGAAGCTCTCCGCCAGCAAGAGCGAATCATCAGACTCGCCATTCTGTTTGTCGAGAGTAGGAAGAAGAAAAAATGATTTAATCTTGTCTTCTTCCTATTTTTCTTCATCATCAGCTTTGTCAGGCTTCTTAGCTAGGACTAAGGCTGTTGATGTTCGGTTTAGAAGCTTAGGGAAAATCTTGTATAAGTATTGATGTAATTTCCATTTCATAAATGTATTGTCTTGATATATTAATGAAAGTTGTTTTTACTTCAAGATTTTGTCTCTGAGTTATTTTATCTTGTGTTGATAAATCCTGATTGATATTCTGATGACCATATAAATTTTGTTTTATATTAAGTTCTGATTCGTTTTCAGCACTTACTTATCTAATTTATCTTGGTCATTTTCATGTGATGTATTTTCAGAATATTAATGATGCAGTGAAAAATAATTCAATCAGTGATAACTGTTTAAATTTTGAATTAAAACTGTTTCTCTTGATAAATGGAACGGTTTTTCCTTGAAACTAGGCAAATGGGTAAGTAATGATTCCTGTTTTCTCGAGCCCAGTAACTGTCCGTTATTACTGCATGTCTGACAGGTGTCCAACGATAACATTTTTGTTCAGAGTATAAGTACAACAGAGAGAAGATTTCTTTAATCTTTTATTTTCTTCATATTTTATCTCTCTCCTTACTTTTACTCTCTTTCTCTTTATTTCTCACGTTGGTTTTTCATACAGACATTATATCAAACACCTAACAGGCATACTTGAATCTCAATTTTTTTTCACATGGCACCAAAGGATTTAATCATTGATGGAGCTAAGTTTGTCCCCAACACCTATGCTGCAGTTCTTGATCACACTGAAGCTCCATCTGAATTGCACTTTGTGCAAGATCTTCTTGCACATAGTGAGGTTGGGTATGCATTAACACAGCCTGAATTCTTTTCAAGCCAACAAGTTCTGAGGTTTTGGAGGACTGGACTTTTTGATGATGGTGGTCAACGTGAAACTCCCAGTATTATCTTCCAAGTGGGTGATTCATCCTTTGTAGTCACTCCTGGTACAGTACGCAGGGCTTTACATCTTCCAGAAGATTGTACTTTCTTAATTCCAGAGGACTCAGCCCTTCGGGAGTTAATGGCTGAATTGGGATATGAAAAGAGTCTGACAAAACTTGGACAGTTGAAACGGGCTAATATCAGAAGAGAATGGAGTTTCTTCTTTGATTGCATCACCAAAGCTTTTGGGAACAAATGTTCAAATTTTGATGCTATTCCAATTATGAGTCAGCACATCGGGTATGCAATTATCAATCAAACTCATTTTGATTTTGCAACTGCTTTAATTGGTTTTATTGGGGATAAGATGACAGAGGATCGAGATGTTGTTTATTTTGCTAGATTCTGTCAACTTATTTACACTTATTGTACTGATGAACCTCATTTAGTCAGCACCCAAACCCCACCTTTTAAGGTTACAAAATGATACTTTAATGACCTGGTAAATGCTGATACTAAGAAAAAAGTGGTTAGACCATTACAGATTCCCCAGTCTGTAAAACAGATCCTAGTAAATGCTGATCCTAATACTTATAGATCTGTTTATTCTGATGTCCAACCAACTCCAAACACCCAAAATCCATCAACCTCAGTACCTACCTCTCATTCTACTCAACCTACCCTCAGAACATATCTCAAATCCTATCTCTCCACTTCACAGACTGCTCAACCTTCATCTTCAGCACCTACTGTGAAATCTTCATCTTCCAAGCCAAAGAGGACAAAGAATGTTCCTCAAACACCTCAAAAGAGAAGGAGGATTGCATTGAGAGATGAATCTGATTCTGAGGAACCGGTTCCTGCTAGAGAACCTGTTGTAACTGAAGCTGAGAAAGAGATTTCTCAGAAGGATTCTGAAATTGGGGGTTCTAGGCTTCTCAAGAGGCTTAGACGAATGACAGTTCCTGAAACTCCCAAGGAATCCAAATCAACAAGGAAGTACAAGAAACAGAGGGCACAAAGGCCAGTTTCAGATGATGAAGAGGAAGCAGCTAAGGAAGGGGATCAGGAATCTCTGATCTCACAAGACAAGGAATTTGCTCCAGTCACTTCTTCTCCATCAACTCCATCTCAGGAAGCTGTATCTGACAAGGCTAACTCACCATCTGTGTCTCTTATTGATCCAGGCACAAGTGCTGATATTGATGTTCAACACTTGGTTGTGTCTGAAGTATTTCTCTTAGAAGCTCCAACAACAAATAATCCTTCCGCAACACCTGTTACTGATGCTGTTCAAACTCCAGAGTTATCAACAACACCTTCTCTGCATCAAGATGCTGATGATCAGACTTTAGGTGAGCATCAGGATATGGCTGTTGATCAGAACTTAGTATCAAATCAGCAATTAGAGGATGCTGAAGCCTCCATTGCTACTCACACTGTTGTCTTATCAGAAGATACTGATTCTTTAAGTTCTGATGCTGCAAATGCTGAAGATACTGGTGATGCTGCTCCAACTGTAGATGCTGATGAAGCAGGTCCTTCAGGACATACTCCTCAACAGACTCTTCCTAAGTCTGAACTGGTAAAGAAGTTTGTTACCGGGGAAGCACCAGTACCTTGGAGTGAAACTCCTGCAGGTCAGGAGTGGACTAAGGAATGGAACTCAGTTTCATGTGTTCCAACTGAAAAACATCTTGCTGAGCACTTGACTAAAGCTGATGAAATGTTAAATTCTGATGATTTTAAAACCCAGCTTAGAGTCACTGCATTGAGTACTAAACATCTACAAGGTCTTCATTCAACTACTCATACAGAGCTACACAAGATTCAGGAGAACTTTATCAAACAGGAACAAGTTTGGAAAATTGATAAGAAAAAGTTCTTTCAACCTACCATTGACAGGATTGCTTATATTGAGAAAACTCAAGAGAAATAACAATCTCAGATTGATGAAATTCTGACAAATCAAGCTTCTCAGCAATCGCAACTTACTGAAATCCAATCCTCAGTGGAATTACTTATCTCTCTTTTACTACCTGCTGATGCCAAAAAGGGGGAGAAGGTAATTAAGTCCAAATGCAAAACTAACAAGACACTGCAAGGAAAGGATGATGGAAATGATGATCAAGGATACTCTGGAATGGGAAGCGGTCATAGTCAAGGTAGAAGGTTTATATCAAGACAAGCTAGTCACAGGACAAGTTCTGATACTGGGAAAAGAATAAGTTCTGCTGCTGGTAAAAGGATAAGTTCTGATGAACTTCTAGATCTTGATGAGGAAATGTCAAGACAGTTATTTCTTCAAGAAAATCCAGGAATGGACTTGGAAAGTTTAAAGGAAGAAGAAGCCAGACTTAAATCAGAGAAAGTCACATCTAAATCTGAAGCTTCTGGTAAAAAATCACTTCCAAAACTCAAAGGCATTGTGATCAAAGAAAGGACACATACTGAAGCAACATTGGCTAGATCACAAACACAGATAGATCCAAGATCCAAGGGTAAAGAAAAGGTTGGTGAACCTATCAAGGTTTATGTACCTCCTGAGGAAGAAGAAATTACTGATGAAAAGGATGATCTTGCTCTGACTTCAAGAAAAGTTCTTAAAACAACCTCTGACATGGCTCAAGTTGTTCAGAGTCAAGAAATTGTAAGTTCTGATATTCAGAAGAAGTAAGTAACCTCTGACATAGCTTAAGTTAACTTGATATCAGAAAATAGATCAAAGACACTCCTACCAGGATTCACTAAAGCAAAACAGACTCAATCTTTGAAGACTACTGCAAGTGGTTTTGAAGCAAGAGTAGTTACTGGAAAGGAAGCTAGATATAAAACTGGATTGGGAAGTGCTGATGAAAGAAGAGTACACAACACTACCAATGATCCAACTTCCTTGAGTGAACCAGGTATTGGAGCAACTCCTGAGAGATTGAATCAACTGGAATCTGTACAGATGGTTTACCATACCTACTTGAAAGAATACATCATGTTGTATTTCATGACAGATGGTAGGGTTTATCATATAAGACAAAATGCCATTCCATTGAAGTATTTTGAAGAATTGGAGCATGTACTTTTCTTACTTCAAGTGGATGACAGAATAACAGGGACTGCTGCAAACTACTTAAAAGAACAGATTCAGAGACAGAAAAGGCTTTATTCTGTTAAGTCTGACAGCATATATGTTCCAAAGTACAGAGATCACAATGGTGATATTGTTGATATGAAGCCTAATACTGCACAAATCAGAACATATATTGGTATTAAGGGACTTGAATTCAATCTAGAATCTGACAAAGCTTATGTCATAAGACTAGATCAGGAGTTGAGAAAAGCAAAGATCAATGATCTCAGAGCTGCAATCTTTCAAACTGGTGAAGATACTGCAGAGTTTAAAAATGTCAAAAGGAGAATGATTGATGAACTCAGATATGCTGAGAAATGTTTGTTGAAGAACTATCTCAGAACAACTCCTGACATCAGAGAGATCAGAAAATGATGAAGCCAAGTCGAAGATCTACAACTGCTTAAATTCTGATATTTATACAGACTGAAGTTGTTATCAGAAGTTGAAATTGGTAAAAGCTTTAAGGACTGTAAGTTGTAGTTATCTAGTCTAATTCTCATACATTTGTACTTAATGTTTTTGACATCATCAAATATCTGTTAAACTTGTATATTATGTTAATTTACAAGTTGGAGGAGATTGTTAGATATATTTGATAATGTCATGCCTAATATGTTTTATGTTTAGCTTTCAGATCTTACTTGAACAGGATAAATCAGTACTTAACTGTTGATCAGTACTTATACTGGAAGTCAAGACTTAAGGATATCAGTACTTATGTTATCAGGAGATAATCATCAGAAGATAGATATCAGAACTTAAGTGCTGAAGGACGATCAGATAAGGACAGTAGCTGATTAAAGGAAAGAAGATCAAGATAAACATAAGAAGAGATATGCATGAAGAAGGAATTCTGTAAAGAATGGAATACTTGGAAGAAAAGATATCTGATTGATATATTTTAGGAAGCAGAATTATATTCCATATCAATTAGCGATTATCTTGTAACTGTGTAGTATATAAACACAGACATAGGGTTTACACTATAAGTGTTATCATTATTAGAGAAGATTATTCATTGTAACCCTAGCAGCTCTCGTGATATTTGTTCAACACTGAGAGGTAACAGTTCCATACTGTAACAGAGTTTATTGTTTCAATAAAGTTTGTTTTCTGTTACTTAAGTTCTTAAAGTTCGATTTGAGTGTACTATACACTATATTCACCCCCTCTACAGTGTGTGTGTGACCTAACAGGAATAATAAGGGTAATATAAGTTGAGAGGGTGCATAATGATTAGCGGATGAGTACGGGTAGCCGTAAATTAAAACGGGACCTAACAAAATGACTTGTGCTATGATTATAGATTTCCGAGCGGAACCTAGAGAATCCTCCACCTCAAGATACCCAGGCAAGTTTTCAAACCCTACCTTTTAAGAACTGTTGTGTTGTGAATATTTTACAAAACTGTGATATATGCATGAGATTGCTTTAAACTGTTTTACGAAGTTTGAGATGTATTACATTACTCAATTGTTGATAATTTCTAGTATATGTTCATACCGAGTTCAAAATGTTATATTTAGACCGAGATTCGGTCGGTGTAAGCTTATAAAAACCTGGAGGTATCCCGGAGGAGTTTATAATTGAGAACGTTAACGCTAGCGAGTAGCATGGCGTGTATATATTTTAGACCGAGGATCGGTCAGTAAAAATTGATGAAAACCCGAAAGTATTATGGAGGTGTTTTAATTAGAATATTAACGCTATAATAGAGAGTGATGTATAAGTTGTAAGACCGAGAGTCGGTCAATTTTGTTTTTATAAAATCAAAACCCGGGAATCATTCCGGTGATATTTATAGGACGATAAAGTCCATAGTAGTTACGTTTCAAGGGACTCAACGTCCATTTACGAAATACTAAACACCTCAAACTTTTATTAAAACGATTTCCAAAGATCGCATTCCCTCAACTATACTTTATTGTTTGAATAATAAATATCTATTTACTATTCATTTATTATGGGAAAAGTATTCTCCAGTGAATATTTATTTCAGACTCGATTAAATATTAAAGATTATTATATTACTTAAATATAAATTAGTTGAGGAATATTATTTCAAATATTCTTTTCAAGTAAACTCATTCGAGGTTTAATTATTTACCGATTAACATTTAAATATTTATTATTTATTAAAGGATTCATTTATGATTTAAAAATCATAAAACCTGATGTAAAATACTTTCTGATTTTTCAGAAAATCATCCGAATAATTTCAAATCGTCGAAAAATGTCATCTCAACGTATTTTAATATTTTGAATATAGTTTCAAAGAGAAACTCACCCCTTATTTAATTATCTGTTGACAACGGTCAACTCACATCCTTAGTACTTCCTTCGAAAACTTTCGGAAGTACATATATATATATATATGAAGTAAAGCTATGCCTATCAACAAGCAAAATGCTTGGGGAAACTTCGATATGGTTCGAGTTCTCGAGATATGATAGGATTTCCTAAAGGACAAGGGAGGGGTAGGATCCAAGTACTTCGTGTATTGGATAGACTACTGGTACCGTAGGAGACGATACAATATGTACCTACGGACCTGCAAAGTGTGTGTATACCCGAAATGAGGACACATAGCCCGTATGCGGCAAGGGTGATAACCGGGATACGAAGGTGTCGTCCTTCTACTAGTAGAAAATGTTACTTTATCGCAGTACGACTGATCATCGTATGCGGTGGCTCCAACGAATGTCCTATTCTTCCAATTGGAATTGTGATGCAATACCGTAACCCAAGCCTATGTGTTGGGTTTACTATTAAGGTATTCGCAGGATAATAAAATCCACTAAAGAATTGTTTTCATGAAAAGGTGTGTGTCACCAAGGAAAACTATTTTTAAATAAAACGTAATTATCATATATGATGTTTTACATGAGTTTATCAAACAGTCATTTTCACACTGTACATTATTATGCTGGGCATTATAGCTCACTCTTGCTTTCTTAAAATGACACAACACAACAGATAACCAGTATGCCAGTGTGGGACTTAGTTGCTTGCAGTCATGGGGAGAATCCCTGGCAGCCTTGTCTCAGGTGTGCCAGAGTATCAGATAGGTATAAGATATCAGTCGTAATTATTGTAACTTCATGTAGAGGTTATGAATAATTGTTTGAGATCCTGTAAAGTACATTTGACTTTTAATAACAGATGATACTTGTCGTATGTCATTTCTAAGGCTATAACTTGTGAGTGTGTGAGATTGGGGGTCTGTGATATGGAATTATTGGATTATCGAGTTAATGCAGGTTACACATGATTAAAGGATTGCGTGACGACCCAGGTTCCTGACCCCGGATTTGGGGGCGTTACAGAAATGGTATCAGAGCAATAAGTTATAGTACTCAGAGACGAGAGTGTTAGGAGTCTATCTAGACGCGAGATTTCGTAAGAGCTCATATAGAGTTCATCATTGGACTACCGGATGTAGCCTCAATGTGTAGGTTAGGATAAGTGTATATTTGAGGTATTAAAGTATGACTAATAAGACCACTGGAGATTATCAGAATGATGAGGAGAAAAATTTGAATCATATTTGATTTGGCAAGGATGTGGATGTAGAACTTGGAGTTGAGTCTCCAGGGAAATTGGGGTAAAGACAGTATTACCAACACCATATGTTCATTGTGATAACACGAGTCTGGTTACTCGTAGTTCTTTATAGGTTGCCCGTGAAGGGGCATCACATGTGAGGACCATGAAGTCTAATTATTAGTACACAGTTGACGTTATTGGCCCAAACTTATTGACGGTGTCATTTACCAATGAGGATTTGAATATTGTATTAATAACGAATTCAGCAGAAATAGTGCCGAATATACCCTTAAGGATTTTTATTCTATTAAGGAATATTTGAATGTAATATAAGAATATTATCGTAAGATGAGTACATTACATGATATTATTAGTGCGCTTAACATGAAGGGTTATGATGGTTTAGCTCAGAGATCAGGAGCGTCAAAAATTGATGGCATGTCTATAAATAAATGGTGTAAGATTACAATAAGTGATGGTTCGATCTTAGAACCTTCTAAAAAGATAGACCAGTGAGACTAGAGAGGAATTCTTCGGTAGAAATGATGTCATAGACTACGTATATATAATCGTAGACCTCTAATATATTTGGTAACGTATGATTCAATTACACACACATGCCACCGAACTTATGGACTGCATTGAGGTCCCTGAGAGATCTCTTTGATCTGTTCCCAGGGGGAACTGGCCACTTGTAGTTAGTTACAGATGCATGTAGCAGGCCCCTATCAGCTTAATAGATGCATTTGGAATATTTCTGAGTAAAGTCTTCGAGGTAAAACACCGGAATGACAGATATAAGTGCGAAAGTCAAGACTAGTAAGCGATTTTAAAATGATATGAAAGAGACACTAGCTGAAACATGGAATTACAAAGACGAAGAGTTGGTATCATCCTCAGATGGATAATGACGAGAGTTAGGATAATCAGTGAAATATTTTGGCATCTACTCACCGTCACGTTACTCCCTCCAGATTGTTGATCATTCATATTGCCTTGGTAAGTTATATCAGGCAATCCTTTTTGTTCCCTACTTTGAACTTCTGATGTGACCATCTTGAATAGTCTTTCTCCGCATCAGGACTTGTTCAATTCTTTTAGTTAATCCATGAACTTTCATTCATAGATTATGATCTTCTTGTTCAACTCAGAGATATTTATACTTCATCTCAATTATCCAAGAGATTTTTTTTATATAAATTTTCCCTCAATTCATCGATGACTATTCATAATGAGTATCTTCATTTGATTCTTATTTCATACTTACTCTTCTCAATCGAGATTATAAATATCTAACGAATTGTTAAAAACATGGATGATCTAATATCCATATATTCTTCGGGAATCCTTTTCCTCTAATCGGGATGAAATTATATATTGAACTTTGAAATCATCGTAAGGGTATCAATTTGATATTGGTATTCCGAATTCAATCCTATTTGAGAATCTAATAAAGTATGTGAACGAGAACACCTCTGAGTGTACCCTTTTATTGGCAATAAATATTTGATAAGAGGCTATCGATTGTTCCGATGCCAAGACCACTCGATTCAGAGTTATAATTGTCGTTCTCGGCCCAAATTGGAAAACTCTTTATTTTGAAATCGTCATCCAGGTAGCCACAAATTCTTTAGTAGTTACGATATTGAGATTTTCTTTTTCGAACAAACTGAAATATGCTTAGTTGTATATGTTCTCATGAACGACTAGTTAATGTCCTAACTAGTCGAAATTTTAATTAATATGAGGAAAGTCTAGCTAATCGTTCTAGCTAGTTGCCATGGGCCAAACCAATTGTGCTGGCCATTTTCTTAGCCGGTTGATAATATTGCTTGATATGAACTAGTTATTATTTTTCTAAGATTCCAATCAATTTTTTTATTTTACAGAGTGCATTATATATGCAAAATTTTAATTATTGATAAAATTTTCAAAGATTGATTTAATTGAGACCTAACTAGGTCGTCCACTCAAACGAGAATTCATATTCAATTTATTGAAATATTTTGTTCATGAAATATTTTATTCTTTTGTTTATATAACGAATATCCAATTAAAATCATAAAGTGATCGAAAAGAAATATAATTCCTTATTTATTAATTATTGGATAAAATTCTTCTTTCAAAATAGCACCTCTTTGAGACCTCAATGGTTAACCTTTGGTTGAGGATGTTATTCGATATTTCTTTCATTATTCGAGAAGAAAAGTATTCTTTCAATGGGAAAATCTTACGAGTATCATTCGTATGATGTTATTATTCAACAATCATTGCTTTCAAATGGACATTCTCTATAATATCATAATATAGAATTCTAAGGACATGGAAGGATAATCCTTGTTATATTCTTCCTTCCAAGTTATAAATCTTCTGAGTGTTGCGACTCTTTTATTCAGAGCTCATTATTTGTTCAGATGTTGGATTTTGAAACCTTGTTAAGACTGTCTAAATTTCATCGATATCGTGAAAATCATTTTTCCAAGGCTAATTGCCTTCCCAACAAAGAGAGGTATAGTTGAGAACCGATTGTTGTAATATGAGACTGAAAGCTCAGTGCTATGATGGTGCAATCAGAGCATCGTGATGAGTAAGTTGTTTTAAAAAGATGAATACCATGTTTAGTTATTATCATAAGTATCTTTAATATGGTTATAGAAGAATGAAAATAGGGATACGACATGATTAGTGAGGTACACTTCTATGAAACATTATCGGGAGAGGTGCTAATAAAATTGGGAAAAACCAAGCATGTATGAATTTGAGAAATAAGATTTTCAAGAATTGAAGGTAAGGTTAGTAGCAATTCCGTGCTAGAATTACTCGATGATAAAATAGGATGTTGCGTGAAGTCTAATGATATGTCTACGGAGCTTAAGGACCGTGACATAAGGCCTTTGAATAATAATCTAGAATAATTGCGATAAGGTTCGAACTGAAAGGGACAAGGAGTTTACTTATGAGAAAATTTTGGAATTTTTTTTTACACTGAACACGAGATAGAGGATATGGTCAAATTGATCAAAGGCCATGATTTAGAAATCTATTATCATCAAGGAAAGGCCAATGTGGTGGCCGACACTTTAAGTAGGAAAAGATATATGGAGGATGACAAATCTCAGAATAACTGATGAGAAGGATCGCACGAAAAGAACGCTTTATTACTTAACAAGAAGACTTAAAGGTACCTAAAAACGTAAACGGATATTAGTCATGACATAATATGAAAAGGGATGTCATTGAGTAGGTAAGTAAGTATTCGACATGGTTGAAAATGAAAACGGAAAGGCGAGGGTTAAAATTTTGGCGATTTCGATTTGTAGATGACCCAAATAGGAGTAAGAGTTAATTATAATAAATTTTGAAGGAGGATTATCAAGAACCAAGTTAGCCGTCGTGCTATTTGAGGATTTTGAGTGATAGATTAAATAAGACCGCTTACTTTATTATGCAAACGATAGATGTCCACTCTACAAAATTGTTATGAACGCGGATGAGATAATTGGGACAGAGAGACCCTGTGACGACTGCGCCACGCAAGGACCCAAAATTTAATTAACGGGACTATTTTCCAAGATATTTTGCAAAAAAGAATGGACATAGGAATGACTTAGGGTTCTCAAATCGACAAGTAGAATGAGAGGACTATCCTGACCATTGAAGATACGTCTAGCGGCTTACCTTTTATTTGGAACGGTTTGGGGAATCGCCTATTATTGACAGATAATTCGTGTAGATGTACTTACCACACTAGCATACGAAAAATAGTCGCCGATATCCCTTACGAAGGACATCGTGAAAGAATGAAGGATGTCATTGTCCGAGCTGATAGAAGGCAAAGAAGATCGTACACGCCCTATAAAGGCCATCGGTAGCAGATACCAATAAATGTGAATACGTCTAAGGCGCTAGCGAGAATAACAAGTATGACCCATAAGGTATCGTAGTACTATAGATATTATACAGGGAATGATTAAAGAAGTCCGACCGATGACGGAAGCTGAACGTTCCACGATCCTAAAATGTGTCAATCAATTGCGTATGAAATGGTGCTTCCTTCAAGATGGCAACATGACGAGGATGTGCCTTACGTTACTACGGGAAGAAATGTTAAATCTGACACTAAGCGTGTAACAGGAGATGAGCGTGTTGAAATGTGACGAGAACTTCTTACATAAAATAATCGACAAAGATGATGCGCCAAAATGGGAAAATGTTAAGGAATGAAAGTCTAGCACTAGTAGGAGCGATGAAGGGGGGAAACGAATAAGTTGAAGGATGATTCTAATCAAGATTCGCTAATTATCCATATTATAGATTTTAAGGGAAATGAAGCGACCAATTGATGTTAATCGAATTATCGACAATAACGAGTTATCATGCGTGCATTGGAACGGCTACAAAGCTTTGTACGGAAGAAAAAATCGTTCTCTCTTAGGTTGGGAAGAAATTGATAAGCGGAGGATACTGGACCATAGTTGAGTCAATAGACCAAAGGAATTCCTAGAACTTATCAGAACCCTTCTAGTGGCAGCCCATGATGAACAATAGAGATATGTGGACCAGAACTATAAAGACAGAAAGTACGAAGTAGCGGAACAAGTATTGTTGAAAGTACCTCCCGAGGAAGGAGTGATGAGATTTGAAAGGGAAAGAAATGTTGAACCCAAGATTTATTGGACCAGTTGAAGAATTAAAGGACTAAGAAAGTTGACTTATAAATTAGCACCATCGTCGAATGGTCACCAAGTTTATAACGAGTACCACGAATCGAGGTTAGGAAATTTAACCATCAAAACCAAACATATGATTGAAAATGAGCTAATAAACTCGTAGCCAGACTTAGCATATGTCGAGTAACGTGTAGAGGTCATAAGACTACAAGGACGAGTACCCGGAAATATATTGGATGGATGAGTGGAAATTTTATGAAAAGATCAAATACTGCAAGGTTAACGTGAGAACTCGAGGTTGTCATGCGAGAAGCATATCCCTACCTGTTTCTGAACTGATTCTGGGACGGAATCCTTTTAAGGGGGAAGACTGTAAGAACCCAAATTTTTGACATCGGTAAAAGACCTTTATGAATAGTAATATAATAACTTGAATTTTTGAGACCTTGTAAAACGTTTAATGAATAGTAACCCTGACGTACGGGGAATTTTTTTTTAGCCCACACTATGTTGTGCATGAGAAAATGAGTTTCAGAATTGATAACATGATTATACGTACCAAATGATTGTATGTAAACACTATTAGTTTTCGAAGAAAATAAACTTTGAAAAATGACCATATTTATGACTCATCGAGGATTACGGGAATCACAATATAATTACAAGATTAAAACCCTATGGATTTATATCCAAGTATGATAATTCAAAACATAAGGAATAAATACGAAAAGAATTACGTCGCGAACCATTTACGATGAAGTATTACGAAAACGTTTAAGCGATCGAGCGAACGCGTAAATGATTAAACAAACGTAACGCACTAACTAAACATGGTAAGAAAATAACCATGGTTACTTTATCAAATAGTGAGCTAGATATAGGATGATCAAGCAAGGGTAATCAAATAGTGTGCTAAGGAAGCTAAAATAAGTAGCTTAGCTTGTAAACTAGGAAGCTACTTAGATTTGTCCATGGATTTGGCAACAAGAATAAACCTAGGATCCTAAACTAGAGAATATCAAATAAATATAAGATATAACCAATCCTATTTTCTAGAAGCAACCAAGGAAGCAAGCATAAAACTCTCTCCCCCTTCTTCATTATTTCCATTCGGCCCTTCTTCTTCACCAAGGGAAATCAAATTCAAATCTTCAAGTTCTAGCCATGGATAAATCCTCTCATTAATTCTCAAGCTTCCTAACAACCAAACTAAGATAAAATAATTCTTTGATCTCTTTTTATCAAGGGTTGATGGGTGAAATAAAATCAAGAAAGTTGCTAGTGAATAGTATGAATAGTATGAATAGTAACTCTTCTTTGGTTTCTTGATTTCAATGGTGGTTTTAGGTTCCAAAAACCATACCAAGCACTCCCAAGACTCCACCATCCTCATGAACACATCTAAATCTTTCAAGAAAGGTAAAAATCTTTGAATCAACTTTATTTTAGATTCAATTTCAAGATCCTTTTAGTATATAGTTATAAACCTAGTTTTAGAGGTGATATTGTTGAAATCTTGATGTTTAGTTAAAAAGATTTAAGGCTGATTGTTGTTGCCTCAAGAACATGATGTTCTTAAGAGGATTAGTGTGTTGATGATAATATGGTGATTGTTGGTGGTAATATAAAGATTTAAGGCATAAACGAAACTCCGATCATAAACGTAATCCCGTTAAAACGAACAAAACGTAACTTTAAGTTTCTGCAGAAAGTCCCGAAGATGTAAACTGTAGTTTCTTGAAAAATAACCATTGATTATGATATAAAATTTTATAAGGATCGTTTAGGCACTTGAATCGCTTGATTCCGGTTTACGGATCAAAAGTTATGGCTGTTTTACTAAAAGTGATTTACGCGACAAAAACTGCTACGAATTACGAACTTTGAAAATATAAATGATCGACTTAAGAATGTTCATAAATCATGAAATTTTTAATTAGAGTAGTATTTTGAGTTTTCTAACTTCCATAAAAAGTTCAAGTGAAAATAATGATTTCTCAATTTTATAAAAATATCGGAGCCGAGACCGCGCGATTAGAAACCATAGAATCCATAAGCGGAGCCGACGACGAAAATGAAAATGAACCTAAGATACTTAAAAAAAATGAAGCGACCATGATGTGAATAAGGACTTAAAGGAATAATAAGGGTAATATAAGTTGAGAGGGTGTATAATGATTAGCGCATGAGTGCGGGTAGCCGTAAATTAAAATGGGACCTAACAAAATAACTTGTGCTATGATTATAGATTTCCGAGCGGAACCTAGAGCATCCTCCACCTCAAGATACCCAGGCAAGTTTTCAAACTCTACCTTTTAAGAAATGTTGTGTTGTGAATATTTTACAAAACTGTGATATATGCATGAGATTGCTTTAAACTATTTTACGAAGTTTGAGATGTATTACATTACTCAATTGTTGATAATTTCTAGTATATGTTCATACTGTAACGCCCTCCAGACCCGGGGTATAAGTCTGGGGGTTACTAGCTAATCACCAAACCTGTACAATCTGATTAACAATTAATATATAAATAGAACTAAACCCCTTTTTAAACACTAACCAAGATCTTTTTAGGTTGAAGTATGAAAACAATAACCACTAACTATTTTATTACAAACCAAATTCAAAATCTCACAACTCTCTTTATTACAAGCCATTGTCTAATTCATTTTAAACTAAGTTTAGCTTTTATTCAAACACACACACTATTTATCAACACTCCACCTGCTCGGGCAACTCAAAGTTTTCTTCCTGAATTGGGATCAATGCCTTGGGTATTAGAGGATCCTGAGGCTTGACCCGCTTCTTTACCACTCGAGTCCTGATAAGTTTCATATTCCTTCTTAACTGAAAACAATAAGGTGAATAACAACAAAAGGGTGAGCCAAAAATTTGCTCAACAAGTCCACAAAATATAAATAGTGTTAAAGCAATGTAATTGAATCCGTAACTCGGGTATATCTGCAAAGATATAACCCTACGAGAATAGAAAGAAGGTCATTACTGGAAATTACAAACGAACTAAATTGGATTCAAGTTCGCAGCTATACCCTGCTGATCAGCTAGGATACAGTGCAGATCTATATCTCACTATATAGATCCCGTCGGGCACCTAGGCACTACGGCCCATCTCAAGGATCCGGTTATGTCCCGGTCCTTAGGATTAAGTAGACTTAATCCCAAAAGTAGTATTATCCAGTCCCTGGAATAGCAACCGGAACAATCGGTATGCTTTGATATATTCTAATCACCAGAATATATCAATAATTGTAAGTAACAATTGGAATATGAATCATGAATTCAAATGAAGAGAATAATTCAAGAATCGAACTGAAATATGAATAAAAGAATTAAAGGAGTACAAGCGTAATAAGAATTCGAAATGAATATTACTATTCTAAAAGTAGAATAGGGGAGAAACTTGCCTTCTGCGCGACTTAGTGCAATTAAATCACTTTCGTCTATCACCTACTCGACCTGCCTTGCTGGCTTAGCTTCTGTTAGCAAAATAGACTGGTTAAGTCATTTTGAACTTCAATTGCATCTTGAATCGACTTCATTTCGTTCCTATTATCTATATTACATATAAATAAGTAAGACTCGATTAACCACATAATACACATAAGCACATAAGCACATAATCATTTTCATAGTTAAAATAATTTTTAGAATCAAAATTGATTCGCTGATTGCTCCGCTGATCACTTTCTGCCTCATTTCCCATTTTTCCGGAATTTTTCGGACTCGTCTCGGTACGCATTTCGACTGATAATCAAGTAATTAATAAAGTCAACTAATTTCTAGAAGAAATTAGGTCTTTATATTATTTTTAATGAAAAGAATTCATTTTTTCTGGGTAAAATGACTTTCGTTTCGCTCAATTCGGACTAACGGTTGAATTATTATCAATTAAATACTGATAATTCAATTTATTATTCACTATAAATAATTATTACAAATTTTTAAATCCTAAAATAATTATTTAAGAAAAATCAAAGTCAAAAATAATTTTTTTTATAATTTTTGGAGTTAAAATGAATAAGTTATGATTTATTGAAAATTATGTGATTAATTATCGAAATAATTAATCACTTTTAACTAATTAATAAATAAATAACTAATAAATAATTAATAATTAATTATTTAATAATTTAAAATAATTAATACCTAATTATTAGGATTAATCACAATTTATTACAAATATTTACAACTTATCGTTATTTATTCGATTAGATCGATTATTCATAAGTAAATAATCGATATCCTTAACTGATACGTTAATTATTAAATAAATGAGTTATTATTCGAATCATATTTCAACTCAACGATCCACTACTCGTATTTCTACGAGTTATTCGTGTTTCTCGCATAATTATCGAAACATTACGGTTATTATTACAGTTTATGTGACTTAAATTAACTATCTGTATTTAATTACCCGCTACGAGTAATTATTACGATATTTTACGAACAATTAACTATCGCCTGAATAATAATAATAATAATAATAATAATAATAATAATAATAATAATAATAATAATAATATTAATCGAACTTATCGTTCAATTACTCGTATAATTACGAGTTATTCGTTTTATTCCCCTAATTATCGAATCTTTAATCATAGTATTCGATCAATTTCAATACTTAATTGTTAAATAATTACTTAATTACTAAATAATAAATAAATAAATAAGTAATTAAATACTTAATTAAATCACTAAATCCGAATTTATAAATTAAGAAAATAATTTAGGAATTATTAATAATATTTTTCAGAATTTAAAACTGATTTTTAATTAATTTTCAGAATTAATAAAAACTGATTTCTGATTTTATAAAATATAATTAAATAATTAAAATTCCAGAAACATTTGTCAGAAACCAACCATCTGACAAAACATATCAAAACCGGGTCAACCACACGGGTCAACCGGGTCACCATCCGGGTCACCATCCGGGTCATGAATAACATGACCGGATTTTTCCAGAATCCGGCGACTTCACCGGATTCCGATGAATCAATTACAGCCCCAAATCAACACCATTTGATACGGTTCTTGGGTGCTTTTCATTGCAAATCAACACAGCAATCTAATCATAAGCAAAACATCCCAGAATCATCCCTGTAACAACTTCTCCGGCCAAAATCGATCAAACACCGACTTCAACTCCGGCCAAAAACCCATCTTTTGATTCTGTAAACGAAACTTAATGTTCTATAGTGCAAATTAAAGCTAAGAACATATACAATCAAAGCCCTAACCTTTCAAGAACCAAAGATTCACAGAAATCATCGAGTTATAATTTGAAAATTCGGTATAAACCCTAATAATCGAACTTTGCTATCTAGGTATCGTTTTATCAATTAAACACCATGAATCAACTATAAATCACATAACCAAGCTATATCAATCATCAAAACATCAAAATAACCCTGAAATCAAAAAGCCCTAATTCGAACATAAACCCTAGAAATCAAAAATCAAAAACTACGAATTAAAACTTGAAATTGATACTAGAAATGGAAAGAACAGATCGAAACCTTCGATTTGGGTACTTGAATCGCTTGTTTTGGTGCTGTAATCTGCTCAAAATCACGGCTTGAATTCTCGACCCGACCCTGTTCTTCCCGACCCGAATTACAGAGATTTTTTATATTTTTCTGAATTTAACTGATTTATTAATTATAATTAATTAATAATTAGGCTATTTATAGTAGTAAAATTAATACTCCTAAATAAAATTAAGGGGCTAATTATACATCTAATAAAAATATTGGGCCCTAATTTTTACAATTTTTGAGTATTAAAATTTAATTTATAAATATTTTATATATACAATATATATGCCAAAATTTCCCAAAAATTGTGAATAATGTAAAAATACAAAGAAATGGTATAAATAAAAGTCCTATAATTTTATAAAAATAAAAATGTGATTTTTGTGGGATTTTTAACACCTATTGGGGCCCGGAAAAGTCACTTCTCGTAAAAAGAGAAAATTTATAAAATATCCAGATGTTCAGAATAATGTGATGGTAAAAGCCGTTTGATGAAAAAATAAGGCCCATTATTTTATATGAAATACTGGCTTTAAAATCATGGTTTGGGTCGTAAAATGTTTGAAATGAAAGCGATGAATGCAAAATAAAACATCTGAAAAATACCTTAAAAATACAGATGTTAGATATATTTGATAATGTCATGATTAATGTGATTTATGTTTAGTTTTCAGATCTTACTTAAACAGGACAAATCAGTACTTAACTGAAATCAGCACTTATACTGAAGTCAGAACTTAAGTCATCAGACTTAAGGTTCAGGAGATATTTATCAGAAGATAATATCAGGACTTAAAGGAAACGTTCAGATAAGGAAGGCAGCTGATTTACAGGGAGAAAAGATCGAGACAAACATAAGAAGAGATATGCATGAAGAAGGAATTCTATGAAGAATAAAATACTTGGACGAAAAGATATCTGATTGATATATTTTAGGAAGCAGAATTATATTCCATATCAATTAGCGATTATCTTATAACTGTAGTATATAAACACAGACATAGGGTTTACACTATAAGTGTTATCATAATCGAAGTTATTATTTATTGTAACCCTAACAGCTCTCGTGATATTTGTTCATCACTGAGAGAGGACAGTTCCATACAGTAACAGAGTTTATTGTTTTGAATAAAGTTTGTTTTCTGTTACTTGAGTTATTAAGGTTCGATTTAATTGTACTATACACTATATTCCCCCCCCTCTACAGTGTGTGTGACCTAACAAGTGGTATCAGAGCCTATCTGTTAACACACAAACAGTTTAAGATCCAAAAACAATCATGTCTGAAGTAGAAACTCCAACTAAGCCCACCAAAACTGAAGAACCTCCAAAGACACAAATCCAAAGCCGATATGAGATGATTAGAGTTCCTATATTGAGACCATCTGAATATATTATATGGAAGGTGAGGATGACCATGTTTCTGGAAGCTACAGATCCAGAATATCTCGATAGAATTAAGGAAGGACCTCACAAACCAACCAAGCTCGCTGTTGCAGTTGCAGGTGAAGCAGCAAAGTCTGTACCAAAGGAGAAGAGTGATTACACTGCTGAAGATATCGCATCAATTGCTAAGGATGCAAAGGTACGACACTTACTGCATAGTGCCATTGATAATGTAATGTCAAACAGGGTAATAAACTGCAAGACTGCAAAGGAGATATGGGATGCCTTGGAAACAAGATGTCAGGGAACTGATACGATTAAGAAGAACAGGAAGACAATACTCACTCAAGAGTATGAACACTTTGACTCAAAGGCTAATGAGTCATTGACTGATTTATATGATAGATTTGTCAAACTCTTGAATGATCTGTCACTGGTTAATAAGGAGTATGATCTTGAAGATTCAAACCTTAAATTCCTGTTAGCTCTTCCTGAATGTTGGGATTTGAAGGCAACAACAATAAGAGACAACTACAGTCTTGATGAAACAACTCTTGATGAAATTTATGGAATACTCAAGACTCATGAACTTGAGATGGAACAAAGAAGCAAAAGGAAAGGAGGAAAGTCAAGGACAGTTGCTCTTAAGGCTGAAGAAGAATCCCCCAAGGCAGCTACCTCAAAGAAAGACAAGGGTAAAGCTCTTTTCACAAAGTCTGATACTGAGTCATCAAATTCTGAAAGTGATGATGACTCAGATTCTGAAAGCTTGCCTGAGACTGATGCTGATGAGGAGATGATGAAGCTGTGTGCTCTTATGGTGAAAGGAATCACAAAGATTGCATACAGGAAGTTCATGAAGGGAAAGAAGTTTTCCAGGAATGGTACAAGTTCTGATAAGAAGAATTTTAGAAAATCTGAGGGCAAAGGAGGAAAGTCTGACAGAGGAGATTATACAAAGGTCAAATGCTACAACTGTGGTGAGAAAGGCCACATATCTCCTGATTGCAAGAAAGTAAAGAGTGACAAAGGGAAGGCTCTTGTCACAAAGAACAAAAGCTGAACAGACACCTCAGATTCTGAAAGTGAGGAAAAATATGCCTTAATGGCAAATGCTGATATGGCAAGTGCTGAAAGGAGTTCTGAAGCTGCTGAGTTAAAGGTACCTCAAACTACTTATGCCTTTCATACTGATGATATTAATGAGTTGAGAAGATATCTTAAAACCATGTTCATTAGCTATAGTGATCAAACTTTAACATGTGAAAGATTAACTTCTGAAAATATTTTTGTTCATGAGGTTTGAGTTGACTTGAAGCATATGCGATGACGTTACCATGCTGCATCAATACACATCCTAGTCTGCGATACGAAGTGTCGCTGTAAATGACGAAATTCCCTTGCCCGTCTGGCAATACTAGTACCGGTGAGGTTACTAACCGATTCTTCATTTCTTGGAAACTTTCTTCGCATTTATCATTCCATATGAACTTTTCACTTTTTCGAGTTAACTTGGTCAACGGCGTTGCTATTTTCGCAAAATCTTTAACAAATCTTCGATAATATCCTGCCAATCCCAAGAAACTTCGAACCTCTGTCGGTGTCTTTGGTCTTTCCCAATTTAACACAGCTTTAATCTTTGCTGGATCGACTTGGATGCCTTCTCTACTAATGATATGCCCTAGAAATTATACTTCCTTTAACCAGAATTCATATTTTGAGAATTTCGCGTACAGTTGCTCTTTCCTCAGAATTTCCAAAGCTATCCTCAAGTGCTCTGCATGCTCTTCTTCCGTCTTGGTATAAATCAAGATTTCATCAATGAATACAATCACGAATCTGTCCAAGTATTTCTTGAATACCCTGTTCATCAAATCCATGAATGCAGCTGGCGCGTTTGTCAAACCGAATGCCATCACAAGAAACTCGTAATATCCATATCTCGTGCGAAACGCAGTTTTGGGAATATTTTCGGCTTTAATCTTCAATTGATGATATCCTGACCGCAAATCTATCTTTGAAAATCATGCGGCTCCTTTTAGCTGGTCGAACAAATCGTCGATTCTCGGTAGCGGATACTTGTTCTTGATGGTGAGTTTATTCAACTCCCGATAATCGATGCATAATCGTATGCTGTTGTCCTTCTTCTTTACAAATAACACTGGTGCACCCCATGGGGATACACTAGGTCGTATGATGCCTCGATCTAGAAGATCTTGTAGTTGCGTTGATAATTCTTTCATCTCGAATGGAGCCATTCGATATGGAGCTTTCGATACTGGCTCTGTGCCTGGTGCTAGATCAATCGTGAACTCGATTTCTCGATCTGGCGGTAACCCTGGAAGCTCGTCTGGAAAGACGTCCGGAAATTCACACACAACTGGAATGTCTTCTATTCTAGGACTTCCCTTTTTAGTATCTAATACGTAAGCTATGTACACCTCAAATCCTTGTTGAAGCAATCATTTAGTCTACATCACGGTGAAAAATTTATTCCGCTGTTTTTCGCCCTTGAATATTACCGTTGCATTTTCCGCAGCTCGCAATTTGACTTTCTTATTCACGCAGTCTATCTGAGCATTATAACACGCTAACCAATCCATTCCCAAAATAATATCGAATTCTCCTAGCTTAAAAGGAATTAAGTTTACAGAAAAATGATGTCCAAATTTTTCTATATCACAAAAGCCTTCAGAGTCTATAACTTGAGAACAAGAGTGGTCATGGAATCTATCAATGTCTCTTTTGATGATAAGAAGATTACTGGACTTGAAGATTTCAATGATCATGATCAGCTGAGATTTGAAACTGAAGACTTAAATTCTGATACTGAAAATCCTGACAGTCTAAATTCTGATACTGCTAACTCTGATGGATTAAACTCTGATGTTATTGAAACTATGGTGACTACGCCAAAGGAAGATGCACCTATGCAGGGGGAGCATACTCAAGATACAACCACATCTCAAGAAGCATCAGATCATAAATCTGGCTCTTCAAGTTCTGATTCGTCAAGCTCTGATAAGCCAAGTTCTGATAATTCTGAAAACTTAAATTCTGAAGAATCTAACTCAGAGAGCATAGTTTCAGGGGGAGCATCAAAAAATGTTGATGAAGATAGCATGGATCACGGGGGCGCATCCAATTCTAGAGAAAACCTTCAATCTACAAGGAAGTGGACTAAATCACATACACCTGACTTAATAATTGGAAATCCTGATGCAGGTGTCAGAACTAGAACAGCTACTTCAAGTGAATGTCTTTACAATTCTTTTCTCTCTCAGACTGAACCAAAGAAAGTGGAAGAAGCTCTTCAAATTAATGATTGGGTGCAAGCAATGCAGGAAGAGTTAAATGAATTTGAAAGAAACAAAGTCTGGACCCTAGTGCCAAGACCAAAGAACAGATCTGTTGTTGGTGTAAAGTGGGTATTCAGAAACAAAACTGATCGTGATGGCATAATTACAAGGAATAAGGCAAGGTTGGTTGCAAAAGGATATTCTCAACATGAGGGAATTGATTATGATGAAACATTTGCACCAGTTGCTAGATTGGAAGGCATAAGGATATTTTTGGCTTATGCTGCTCACAAAAAGTTTACTGTCTTTCAAATGGATGTGAAAAGTGCTTTTCTCAATGGAGAATTGGAGGAGGAAGTATATGTTGAACAACCTCCAGGCTTTGTAGATCCCAAATATCCTAATAATGTCTACAGGCTTGATAAAACACTTTATGGACTTAAGCAAGCTCCAAGAGCATGGTATGAGACTTTAGCTCAGTTTCTTCTGGAAAGTGGATTTAATAGAGGAACTATAGACAAAACACTGTTCTACCTCAACCATGGAAAGGACTTACTTCTGGTTCAGATATATGTTGATGATATCATCTTTGGTTCTACAAATGACAGACTTTGCAAGAAGTTTGCCAAACTGATGCAGTCAAGATATCAAATGAGTATGATGGGGGAACTTAGCTATTTTATGGCCCTTCAAGTCAAGCAAAATGAAGAAGGCACTTTTATTTGTCAAACCAAGTACACCAGAAATTTGATGAAGAAATTTGGAATGCAAGATTGTTCAAGTGCATCCACTCCCATGGCCACTGTAACAAAACCGGATAAGGATACTGGTAAATCAGTAGATATTACTGATTACAGAGGTATGATTGGCTCTCTACTCTATCTAACTGCTAGTAGACCTGATATCATGTATGCTACCAGTCTTTGTGCAAGATTTTAAGCAGATCCAAGAGAACCTCACTTAACAGCTGTGAAAAGAATTTTCAAGTATCTTAAGGGAACAGCTGATCCGGGATTGTGGTATCCCAGAGAATTAGATTTTAAACTAATAGGTTACTCAGATGCAGATTTTGCAGGTTGCAAAATTGACAGGAAAAGCACAAGTGGAAGCTGCCAATTTCTTGGAGGCAGATTGGTTTCTTGGTTTAGCAAGAAACAAAAGTCAATTTCCACATCAACTGCAGAAGCAGATACATTGCTGCAGGAAGCTGTTGTGCACAGATTCTTTGGATGAAGAATCAGTTACTGGATTATGGGTTAACATATTTTAAAATCCCTATATACTGTGATAATCAAAGTGCTATTGCTATGACAGGTAATCCAGTTCAACACTCAATGACAAAACACATCAACATTAGGTACCACTTCATAAGGGAACATGTGGATGAAGGTACAGTGGAATTGCATTTTGTTCCAACAGATCAACAACTAGCAGATATCTTCATAAAACCACTGTGTGAAGCTACTTTTACAAGATTGGTAAATGAACTTGGAATGGTTTCAGGTTCTTTCTCTAAATCTGCTTAGTTTTTGTTCTGATGCATCAGACTTTATGATCAGTATGTATATAAATTACTCTCTTTGTGTATTCTGTACTTAATTGAAAATTTCTTAAGTACTGATTGTTGTCTGATGTGAATTTCTAAACTCTGATAGTGATATGACTGTTTATGTGATTATACAATCCTATGAGGATAACTATGCTAGATGCTGACCTAGTAGTCTTCAACATACTAGAGATCCCATGTTAGCAGTAATTTTTTATGTGGAACTCTATTGACACAAACATATTCTGATATTGAGCTTAGTTAAGTTCACTTTGTCTATCTTATTACTAAGTCAAAAACTAGAATAATGTTTCTCATCTGTTAAGTTCTGATGTTATTAAATCTGTTGAATGTACTAAGTGCTGATAAACCTCACTTATCAAAAGAAAAAGAAAAGAAAAAGAAATAAAAATCAGGTACTCCTTTGAGATCTAGAGTAAAAATGTGAAAGGGACGACCCAAGTGCATTGCTGGTATTAAGTAATATGCATCAGAAAAGCAACTAATTATTTTTTTCTTGGTGACTTTTCAAACTCTATGATTACTGGAGAAATACTCTGATAATAGCATAAATTCTGATAAGCTGTCGTGACTCAATTACACTAAGAAGCCACTGTAAAATGGAATTTCAAAAGATGCATAAAATAAGCACAAAATAGTTGAGGTGGACTCATGCATGCACTCATTCAAAAGTACACTTCAGAATATTGACAGATTTTTAGTAAAGTTCTTAGTTATGCCTTATTTCTAAGATGTACCGAAGTGAATCAGACTTTACTCTTTGTCTGATATTTTGCTTAATGCACACACTTACACTCTTTATGAATGATGAAAATTACTGTGGCGTTCAATGTAGTTTTAGATGAACAGTTTATGTGTCAGATTGCATAAATTCTGAGGACAGGTTCTGATGAAAGTTCTGATGATTAAGTTCTGAAGAACCGAAATCAGAATTTGTATGAAGAATCACAGAGATAGACATTCATTTTTCGAGTTAAGAAATCATGTTCTGATGACTGTTAAGTTCTGATATAAGTCTAAGTGCTGATATTAAATTTTGAGCCTCTATTTGACTTATTTATGGTTAAAATCTGAAATAGTCTTCGTTTAAATCAGAATATGTACGGGTGAGATATTAACAGTCAATTCAATTAGGGTTAGTGGAACACGTACATGCACAGTAATTTTTACTTGTTTCTTGTATGCATTAAACCATGTTTTACATTTCCAATGACTGTTTTTCTTCTTCCAAGTCTAGGGAGACGAGGTAGAATTATTTCTACCTGTCAACATTAAATTTCCTTGCGTCTCCTGGCATTCTCTTGCCTATATAAACCAACACCTCAAATCAGCCTACACATCATTTCTTTTCTCACACACTCACTCTCCTTTCCTTTATACCAACACAATCATGGTTAACTACAATATGTTTTTGAACTATGAAACCTTCAACATGAAGTTGAGCTGTGAGGACTGGCAGCAGGAATGGTACGTAACTGTCATTCTTGATGAGATTTGGGACTCGGTTCCCCAGGAGGTTCTCACACACCTCCTGTTCTTTTACATGGACTACCATCGCCATCTGGAGCGATTGGAAGAAGAAAGGCTGGAAGCTCTCCGCCAACAAGAGCGAATCATTCGACTCGCTATTCTTTTTGTAGAGAGTCGGAAGAAGAAATAATTTGTTTTCTTCTTCCTGTTTTTCTTCATCGTCATCCTTGTCCGGCTTCTTAGCCAAGGACAAAAGCTGTTGATGTTAGGTTTAGAAGCTTAGGACAATCTTGTAATGCTCTAATGTAATTTCAATTTCATGGATGTATTCTCTTAATATATTAATGGAATTTCTTATTTTTGCAAGATTCTGTTTCTGAGATGTTTGCAATTTTACTGCACTATTAAATCATGATATATCCATATTCTGATGACCATTTTTAATTTTTGATTTAAATTAAGTTCTGATTTTAAAATATCAGTACTTGTTTACTTGATTTATTTTTTGGTCATTCTCACACTTGATTTTTTTTTAGAATATTGATTTTGCTAGTAAAAATAATTAAACAAGTGGGAACAGTTTAAATTTTGAATTAAAACTGACTTACCTCAATTAATGGGATTACTGGGTAAGTGGAAACTGCATGTGATAAGTAATGATTACTGTTTTCCCGTGCCCATTAACTATTCATTATTGCTGCATGTCTGACAGGTGTCCAACAGTTATTTTTTTAACCAAGTATAAGTAAGAGAGAGAGAAGATTATACAATCTTTTATTTACTTTTACAGTTTATCTCTCTTTCTTTGCTTTTATTCTCTCTTATCTCCTGAAGTAGGTTTTTAATACAGACATTTTAACAAACACCTTACAGGCAATCTTAATTTTAAAATTTTCTCATGGCACCTAAGGATTTGATCATCGATGGAGCTAAGTTCGTTCCCAACAACTATGCTGCAATTCTAAATCATGATGAAGCGCCGTCTGAGTTGCATTTTGTGCAAGATCTTCTTGCACACAGTGAAATTGGGTATGCATTGACCCAGCTTTCAGTCTTTTCAAGCCAACAAGTTCTGACGTTTTGGAGGACTGGGCATTTTGATAATGGTGGTGCAACTGGTACTCCCAGCATTGTTTTTGAAGTGGATGATTCTGAACATGTGGTAACTCCTGGCACAGTTCGAAAGGCTTTACATTTACCAGAAGGCTGTATTTTCTCAACTCCGGATGAACCAGCTCTACAGCAGCTCATGGCCAGTTTGGGGTATGAGAAGAGTTTGGCCAAGCTTGGACAGTTGAAATGAGCACATATCAGAAAGGAATGGAGCTTTTTCTTCGACTGCATCTCTAAAGCATTCGGAAATAAGTGTTCCAACTTTGACGCCATTCCAATAATGAGTCAGCACATCGGGTATGCTATTATTAAACAAACTCATTTTGATTTTACAAGTGTTGTGCTAGGTTTTATAGGGGATAGGATGACAGAGGATAGAAATGTAGTTTACTTTGCTAGATTCTGTCAGCTTATATACCTTTTGCTGTGCTGATGACCCTCAACTAGCCAGTTCTTTAGTTCCTTTTAAACTTGCAAAACGGGCTTTTAATGACTTCGTAAATGCTGACCTTAAGAAAACAGTGGTTAGACCTTTACAGATACCTCAGTCTGTAAAACAGATCATGGTAAATGCTCATCCTCTAACCTATAGATCTGTTTATCCTGATGTTCAATCTACCACCACATCTCAAACATCACACCAACCATCAGAACAAACCATCCATACATCTATACCTCAACCCTCCCTCAGAATATATCTTAAAACATATCTCACACCTTCACAGACAGCTCAACCTTCATCTTCAGCACCTACTGTGAAGCCTTCATCTTCCAAGCCCAAGAGGACAAAGACTGTTCCTCAGGCACCATATAAGAGAAGGAGGATTGTTCTGAGAGATGAGTCTGATAGTGAGGAACAGGTTTCTGCATCAGAACCTGTTGTTACAGAAGCTGAGAAGGTTCCTTCTCAGAAGGATTCTGGAATTGGGGGATCTAAGCTTCTCAAAAGGCTTAGAAGAATGATTTCTGCTGAACCTCCCAAGGAATCCCCACCTTCAAAGAGATACAAGAAATAGAGAGCTAAAAGGCCAGCTTCAGATGATGAGGAAGCAGCAGCTAAGGAAGGAGATCAGGAATCTCTGATCTCAAAAGAACCAGAATTTGCTGAAGCTACTGCATCTCCTTCTTCATTGTCCCCACCTCAAGATGCTGCTACAGACAAGGCAAACACACCATCTGTGTCTCCTGTACATGAAACTATATCTTCTGTAGACCCAGGCACAAGTGCTGAAATTGATATTCATAACCTGGTTGTGCCTGAGGTTCTCTATTTAGAAGCTCCAACAATAATTAATCCATCAACAACACCTGTTATTGATGCTACTCAAACTCCAGAATTGTCTACCACATCTTCTCTGCATCTAGATGTTGATGATCAGACTATAGGTGAGCATCAGGATATGGCTGTTGATCAGAACTTGGACACAGATCAGTACTTAGAGGATGATGCTGAAGCCTCGATTGCTTCTCATACTGTTGTTTTATCAGAAGATGATGATTCTGTAAGTTCTGATGCTGCAAATGCTGATGATACTGGTGATGCTGCTCCAAATGCAGATGCTGATGAAGCTGGTCCTTCAGGACATGCACCTCCACAAACTGTTTCTAAATCTGACCTAGTCAAGAAGTTTGTACGAGGAGAAGAACCAGTACCTTGGAGTGAAACTCCTAGAGGACAAGAGTGGACTAAGGAATGGAACTCAGTTACCTTTGTTCCATCTGAAAAGATTCTTGCTGAGCACTTGGAAAAAGCTGATGAAATGTTAATTAATGATGATTTCAAGACACAGCTTCGAGTCACTGCATTGAGTACTAGACATCTTCAAGGTCTCCATTCAAAAACTCATGCAGAGTTACATAAAATTCAGGAAGAATTGCTCAAGCAAGAAACAATTAAGAAACTTGAAAATAAAAGTTTCTTTCAACCTACCTTTGACAGAGTTGCTTACATTGAGAAGACCCAAGAGAAACAACAGTCTCAGATTGATGATATTTTGAAAAATCAAGCTTCTCAGCAATCTCAACTCGATGAAATCCAAGCCTCAGTGGAATTGCTTGTCTCTCTCCTCTTACCTGCTGATGCCAAAAAGGGGGAGAAAGTAATTAAGTCCAAATGCAAAACTGATCAGACACTGAATGGGAAGGATGATGAAAAAGATGACCAGGGAAACTCTGGAATGGGTGGAGGTCAGGGTCAAGGTAGAAGTTTTTCATCAAGAAGAGCTAAAATTACAAGTCACATGACAAGTTCTGATGCTGAAAAAAGAATTACTTCTGCTACTGGTAAAAGGATAAGTTTTGATGAACTTTTGGATCTTGATGAAGAATTATCAAGACAGTTATTTCTTAAGGAAAATCCAGGAATGGACTTTGAGAGTCTGATGGAAGAAGAAGCTAGACTGAAGTCAGAAAAAGTTAAATCTAAATCTGAAGCTTCTGTTGGTAAAAAGAAACTTCCAAAGACCAAAGGCATTGTGATAAAAGAAAGAACAAATCCTGAAGCAACCAAGACTAAATCACAATTGCAGATAGATCCAAGGTCCAAGGGCAAAGAGAAAGTTGGTGAACCTATCAAGGTTTATGTGCCTCCTATGGATGAAGAAATTACTGTTGAAGATGCTGATCTTGCTCTGACTTCAAGAAAAATTTCTAAGACAACCTCTGACATGGCTCAAGTTGTTTAGGGTAAAGATAGAGTTAGTTCTGATATCTCAAAGAAGCAAGTAACCTCTGACATAGCTCAAGTTAACTTGATATCAGAAGTTAAATCAAAGGAAACCTCTGACATTGCTCATGTTAAACCTTCAAAGATACTCCTACCAGGATTCACCAAAGCCAAACAGACTCAACCTTTGAAGACTGCTGCAAGTGGTTTTGAATCAAGAGTAGTCACTAGAAAGGAAGCAAGAGATAAAACTGGATTGGGAAGTGCTGATGAAAGAAGAATACAGAACACAACCAATGATCCAACTTCCTTAAGTGAACCAGGTATTGGAGCAACTCCTGAAAGATTGAATCAACTAGAATCTGTACAGATGGTTTACCATACTTACTTGAAAGAACATATCTTGTTGTACTTCATGACAGATGGTAGGGTTTATCATATAAGGGAAAATGCCATTCCACTGAAGTATTATGAAGAATTGGAACATGTATTATTCTTACTTTAAGTGAATGACAAAATAACAGAAAGTGCTGCAAACTATTTAAAGAATCAGATTCAGAGACAGAAAAGGCTTTATTCTGTTAAGTCTGACAGCACATATCTTCCAAAGTACAGAGATCACAAGGGTGATATTGTTGAGATGAAGCCTAACTCTGCTAAGATTATAACTACCTTTCTGGGTTACAGGGCTGTGGAATTCAATCTTGAGTCTAACAAGGCGTATTTGATCAGACTCAATCAGGACATAAAGAAAGCTAAAATTAATGATCTCAGGGCTGCAATCTTTCAAACTGGTGAAGATTCTGCAGAACTTAAAGATGCTAAAAGGAGGATGATTGATGAACTCAGATATGCTGAGAGATGTTTGTTAAAGAACTATCTCAGAACAGCTCCTGACATCAGAGAGATCAGAAGATGAAGCCAAGTCAAGATCTACAACTGCTCAAATTCTAATATGAATACAGACTGAAGTTGTTATCAGAAGTTAAAGTTGGTAAAGCTTTAAGGACTGTAAGTTGTGGTTATCTAGTCAAATTCTCATGCATTTGTACTTAATGTTTTTGACATCATCAAATATCTGTTAACTTGTATATTATGCTAATTTACAAGTTGGGGGAGATTGTTAGATATATTTGATAATGTCATGATTAATATGATTTATGTTTAGTTTTCAGATCTTACTTAAACAGGACAAATCGGTACTTAACTGAAATCAACACTTATACTGAAGTCAGAACTTAAGTCATCAGTACTTAAGGTTCAGGAGATATTTATCAGAAGATAATATCAGGACTTAAAGGAAACGTTCAGATAAGGAAGGCAGCTGATTTACAGGGAGAAAAGATCGAGACAAACATAAGAAGAGATATGCATGAAGAAGGAATTCTATGAAGAATAGAATACTTGGAAGAAAAGATATCTGATTGATATATTTTAGGAAGCAGAATTATATTCCATATCAATTAGTGATTATTTTGTAACTGTATAGTATATAAACACAGACATAGGGTTTACACTATAAGTGTTATCATAATCGAAGTTATTAGTTATTGTAACCCTAGCACCTCTCGTGATATTTGTTCATCACTGAGAGAGGACAGTTCCATACTGTAACAGAGTTTATTGTTTTGAATAAAGTTTGTTTTCTGTTACTTGAGTTATTAAAGTTCAATTTGATTTTACTATACACTGTATTCCCCCCCTCTACAATGTGTGTGACCTAACAACAGAAATGACACGGAATGCACGTAACACGTAGCAGTTAAGGTTTAACAAATAATCACACATCATTGACATATTAATACACATAATTTTATTATGATTATGATATAATACAACATAAATTTCCCAGTCGTTACATCCTTCCCTCCTTAATAGGATTCTGTCCTCAGAATCTTCTATGAAAACAAATGAGGGTATTTTTCTAACATCTCACTTTCAAGTTCCAAGGTTGATTCTTCAACCATA